>NC_141697.1:571238622-571838622 GCF_964263255.1 Lissotriton vulgaris
TTCCCCGCTAAGAATTTGAGTCTGGCCTGTCTTGTCTGTCCTATATTAGATATGCTTTGTCCCATATGATGTCTAAAATAGCTCCCAAAAATGTTATAGTTTGTGATGGATGAAGTGACGATTTTTGGCGGTTGAAGGTCAAGTCCGACAGCCCCTTAGGCCGTTGGTTGTATCTCAACCTGTAGGTGCCTGTATCAACCAATTGTTGAGGTAGGGGAATATTTGTTAACCTTTCTATCTCGAATGAGCTGCCACTGGAGCCACACATTTTGTGAAAATGTGAGGGGCCGATTTGATTCCAAAAGGGAGGACACTGAACTGATATAGATACTATGAATCTCTAAACTTTTTGATGCTTTGGGTGAATTGGGTTGTGAAAATAGGCATCCTGGAGATCTAGAGTTGTCATGTAGTCTCTGTGATTGAGAAGTTAGAGTATCTCTTGTAGAGTGACCATGCAAAATGACTGCTTTCTTAGGTATTTGTGCAATCTTTGCAGATCCAAGATGGGCCTCCATTCCCCGTCTTTTACTTGATTAAAAAGAATCAGGAGTAGAACCACGTCCCGTTCTAGTTGGGGAGTACCCTTTCTATAGTACTTTTGCTGAGCATTGTTGATATTTCCAATTGTATTGTTGGAGATGAGGCAGGGACGCTCCTCTTGGAGGCGCATGAGGTGGTTTTCTTGTGAACCCTACAGTATGGCAGTAGGCTATTAAATCTAAAACCCACTTGTCAATTGCTAATAATTTCCAATGCTCCAAATAATTTGCAATCCGTCTGCCTCCTGATTCCGGGAACAGTTTGTGAGTAGCTGGGTAATTTCACATTGTCACAGCTTTGTACTTGTATCCCATCCTTAGGAAGTTTGCTTCCTTCTTATCATTTGTTTGTTACAAGCCGGTAACAGTAGCTGGCTGTAATGGTGAGGGTACTGCGGCATGTATTGTTGCTGAAAGGCTGGTATTCTTGAGATCAATAAGGCTGATATCCATCTATAGGAATATAGACCTCTGCTTCTTATTACTCGAAAAGGCATCTGCCTTATTTGCAGAGTATCCAATGATTTTGCTGATGTATTCATTTTTACTGACAGTGAAGCACCATCAATATGTTTACCAAATAATGCCTCTCTGTCATAAAGCAAATCTAGTATCTCACTCTGGACATCAGCTCTGAAGGAAGTAGCTTTTAGCCACTCTGGCCTGCAGAGGACAGCAGCACTGGCTAATTACCGAAAACTAGTAGAAGCAATATCCAATGCACAGTCACTAACTTCAGATGAGGTTCTTTCACTCTCCTGCAGAATCTTTTTTGCTTCCATCCTTAAATCCCCAGACAGGTGATCTATGAAATGAGGAATATCTGACCACATTTGCCAGTCATAGCAGCCAAGGATCTCTAGAGAATTGTTCGCTCTAACAGTAGTGGCTGCAATTGTGGAAAAACCCTTGCCTATGCTATCTAAATGTCTACCCTCCAAATCAGGTGGTGTTGAGATGGGCGCAGAGGGATTTTTTGAACAGCGTTGTGCTGCTTGAGTTATGATGGAGTCCAGCTTCAGGTGTCCTATTAAGTAATCTGGTGAACTCTCAAGTGCCTTATACTTTTTATCCATTCAGGGTAAGACAGCAGAAACTGTTGCTGTATTTATCATTATTTTCCTCCTTCCTACCAGATGAAATCTTCCACAGGGATTGCACTAATTGATTTTCTAGCAGGTTCCTTAATGTCATGCAAAAAACACTTGATTGCTTTTCTGACATTGGAAGGTCTAGCCTTTTTGCTGTTCTTTCCATGAGAGTACAAAATCTCCCAATATCATCAGTAAGAGAATACACCTGATGGGGAGACAGACTTGATGGTCGCAGAAGCAGGTAGTCATCCCATTCATTGGATGGACTTTGGTTGTCTGGTACTTCACATTACTCTTCAGAAGATGTTCCATCATTTGCAGATGTAACTGAAAAGTTTGATGTTGGTGACTCTTATGGTTTATGCACCGCCAGAAGATTACATGGTGTGCACGGAGTAGAACTTTGCTCTCAAGGAGATTATGGGGATTGCATTAGTTGTGGTGATGATATAACCTTTGAGGGTTCCAGAAATCTACTGTAATAATCTTGCTACATGCTTTGCAGATCATGAACCAAGGTGCTTGGTACGGGGAACATGTCCTCGTGAGGCTGATAATGGCCATATGGTTAATGGTGTTCCATGTATGGAATAGGTTTATTAGGACATTGCACTTCCGAAGAGTAATATTCCTCCTTAAAATATTTCTCACTTTCCTCCTGATATTTAAAAGTTAGTTTAGTTGCCGAAAGTGGTGAAACTTTACTTGAAGAGGGGTTTTTTCTGCCATCAGAAATCTGACTGAGAATGTATTGACTTTGTCGTCAACGGTATCATCGACAATGACGTCAATGACGGCATCATCGACATAATCGGTGCTGTAGTCATCGAAGGTGTCACTGTCCCTATTATCAACTGAGTTGTGGACAGCTTTCTCATTGACAGTGTCTCAGTGGAAAACGCAGGTGTCGATGCCGACAACTGTGTTATCCTCACATTGACGATGTGGTCTTCATCATTGCTGCTGTTGTCAGTATTGCCATCGATAACGATTTCGTCATCATTTTTTGGAGCACTGTGAAGGTGGATTTTTCCATCAATGGTACTGAAGAGGGGTCTTAAAATGTAATGTTAACTCTGGAGAAGATGTTCTAGGTTGTGATTTCGATATTGTTTAGGAGATAAACTCGTTTAAATGCTCGTGGGCGCATTCAGGTGACGAAAGATGCTCTTTAGATGACCCATGATGAAACTTTTTTAGAGGTTTCTTTGGTGATCTTTATGAGGCACTGGGCCTCCTGAGGTTTCCATTTTATGGAAGATTCCTCTGAGATTTCATGGAATCTTCCCTTTTCTCCTCAGAAAGTAGAGATGGAGTGTCCTTGGCTTTACGTTTTAAAGCTATATCAAAAGCCTCTCCTCCCTGCCTTTAAGGGTTTTTGAAGAAAAGGTACAGCATATTTTACAGTCTTTTACCTTTTGGGAAGGGTGGAGGCACTAAATGCTTTCCTTGTGATGATACTCTGAGTGTAGCCTTTTATTCTCACAGGTTCCACACCGTCTGAAAAATCCATTTTTGGCTGAATTTGATATCTTGAATAGTCAGGTTTGAAAAGCAGACAGTGTTTCTTATCTGAGATATATATATATAAACAGCTGAAACGACTGTAAAACTGAGCAAGACTCAGGGAGACTCCCTTCACACAACATTCGGTAGAAAATCTGAGGGAGTAAAGCCTCTTTAGAGAGAGTTCTAGAGAGTGTTGCTGTCTGATTGACTGGAGTTTAGTTCTTATGTAATGATGTTGATATGTTACTGTAGTGACTGTTTTCTAACCCTTCTGGGCAATGTATATAACTTGTACTTCTTTGTCAGTTGTACCCTGGGACTCCCACCGCGAGGACTAGGAATGATCCAAGCATGTGACTCTATAAAGTTCCAAAACTGGAGAATGTACAAATATAGTGTACTACAGTGTATTTTCCAATTTTAACATATGTAAATCTTCATTAAAAAGTCTACGGAGTACGGCTGTAATACTTACAAACAACAGTGCTACTTATTATTATTATTTTTTTTTTAAATGTGCAGTTCTTCCTAAACTGCTGTAAAAATATATAGAAGATTATAAATACATCTCTCGCCCTATTACCACTTTAAATGTGGTAATAGGAATAGAACAACAATCAGATCTACTGCTTACCTAGATCTAAAACCTTAACCAAGACTGCAGTATTCTGCAGCACAATATATACCTAAGTATTTTTTCAAATGTATAACTTTAAAATTTCTTACACTATTATCCTCCCACATTACATCAACATCAGTTAACACAGTTTCACACTACGCCTGCTTCAATTACCACACTCCACTGTACGCCACTACCCTCTATGCCACCCTACTCCACGCCACTCGACTCTACGCTACTACTCTATGCCACTCCACTGTACGCCACTCCACTTTATGCTAATCCACTGTACGCCACTCCACTTTACCCCACTACACTCTACGCCACTCCACTCTACACCACTACTCTCTTTGCTATTGCACTGTTTGACACTCCATTTTGTGACACTCCAGTGAACGCCAATACACTTTATGTCCTTCCACTCTACGCTACTTCACTGCAGGCTATTCCACTCTATGCAACTCCACTATACAACACTATATATACTCTATGCTATTCCACTCTTTGCCACTCCACTGTATGCCACTTGAGTGTACACCACTGCACTGTACTCTATTCCTTTGTACGCCACTGCACTGTACGACATTCCAGTGTACGCTGCACCACTATACACCACTCCACTCTACGACAGTCTTTAGTACGCTATTACATTGGACATCACTCTATTTAACACCACTCTACTCTACACCATTCCACTCTAAAGTACTACACTCTACGCTATTCTACTGTACAACACTCCACTCTATGTCTCTCCACTCTATGCTAGTCATTATATGCCTTTCTATTCTACTCCCCCACACTGTATGCCAGTAACACTCAACATTATTCGACTTTACACCACTATACTGCATGCCACTCCACTCTACCCCACTCTGCGTTGTTCCTCTTTACGCCACTCCACTCTAGAACAGTACACAGTATGCTATTAAACTATACGCCAGTACACTCTACCCAACTACACTGTATCTCGCTCCACTCTACAACACTCCACTCTATGGTAATTAATGCCACTGTACGCCACTACACTATACGCCACTCTAGTCTATGAAATTGTACTGTACAACACTAAACTGTACCTCACTCCACACCACTCTACTCTTCGGAATGCCACTCCACTGTTTGCTATTCCACTCTACATCATTCCAAACTAGGCCACTCCACTCTATCCCATTCCAGTGTACACTATTCCACTCCAGTGTACGCCATTCCACTCGAAGACACTCCACTCTACCCCACTCCAGTGTACACTATTCCACAGTATGCTAATCCAGTGTACGCCACTCCACTCTACTCTACATCATTCCACTCTATGCTATTCCAATTTACGCCACTACACTGTACCTCATTCCGCTCTACAACAGTCAACTCTATTCACTCACCTGTACGCCTCTTCACTCTATGCCACTTCTCTGTACTCCACTCCATTGTATGCCAATCGCTCTAACACACTTCACTGTACGCCACTGCACTCTACTCCAGTACACTACACTGCACGCCAACCCACTCTACACTATTCCACTGTACAGTACTTCACTTGAATATATTTCCCTCTATGCCACTCCACTGTATGCCTCTCTAGTATATGGTATTCCTCTGTACGAACTCCACTATACTCTACGTCACTTTACTCTAAGCCACTCCACCCTCCATGGCACTCAGCTCAATGGCACTCCACTCTATGCCACACCAGTCTAATCCCCTTCACTCTGCACTTGCCCCTCTACCCTACTCCACTTTTCCAACTACATTCTACGCTATTCCACTCTATGCTACTCCACTATATGCTATTCCACTCTACGCTGTCCTCTATGCCACTACACTGTATCTCCCTCTATTGTATGCCACTCCACTCTATGCCACTACACTCTACGCTTCTCCACTGTACGCTTTTACCCTCTACCACACTACACTGTATGCCACTCCACTCTTTGCCACTCCACTGTATGCTATTCAATTGTACACCACTCCATTCTATTCCACTCCACTCTGTGCTAATCCACTCCACACCACTGCACTATATGCCACTCCACTGTATAGCACTGCACTGTACTATTCCAGTCTGCCACCTCCACTCTACGCCTCTCCCTTCTACAACACTCCATTCTAAGATACTCCACTGTACACCATTCCACTGTACGCTATTCCACTGTACACTATTCCACTGTACACTATTCCACTGTACACTATTCCACTGTAGCCACTCAACTTTACCCTATCCACTCTACTCTACTCCACTCCACTGTACTCCACTGTACTCCACTCTACTCTACAACAGTACATTTTATGACAATCTCTGCCACTGTACTGTACCATTCTCCACTTAATAACACTCCAATCAACAGTAAACTCTACGATTTCAATTTTTTTATATTAAAATAAAAAACCCATTGAAATTCAATGCAAAAAGCAAAGTTACAATTTAAGGTACAACTATTACTGAAGAATGTTTAGTGCATTTTAAATTTGTTTTGATTTATACATATATAATATTTTAGTGAAATAACATTAAATTACTGTGAATTAATTCTCTACATCACTTTTAATAATTGTTAATACATGATAAAAACAATCTTTTTTAATTGTAGGTGTGACTTTATTTTTTAACTTAAACTTGAGAAACATAATCTCAATTGAATGTTATATATTTAATGTATTACATTGTTAATTGAAAATTCATTTTATTAATGCTGAAGCAATATTTCTTTTGTTCTACATTGGGCATAAACCCATACAATTAATGTACATTAATATTTAATAAAAAGAAATATGTTTACTGCATTTTCTATGTTTATTTCTATGCTTAATAAAGTTTCTACTTTTCCTTATACTTTACAATAGGGAGACTTAAAAGTCAGGCAGAGATGTTCATGTGGTAAAGTTATAGCGAACTTTTCCCTATAGATTACCATAGGGAGATCTCTGCATTTGGGGGAAAACTCTCGTCATATGTGCAGTTCATTATGCTGCATGCAATAATGTTGATTTTGAAAGTGTTGCCTACATTAAAGACGATTCTTCATTATTGACTCCTTACCCTTTTGGAAGGGTGGTGAAATGACCATCACTATCATTGGCTGAGACTTACTGGTGACTGGGCACTCTTTGGGGGACTGATAACTACTGTCCAAAGACTTTGAGATTGTTGGCTCAGAGGGAATACTTTCCCTCGACCTTCAGAGCCTATTGGAGTCTGCCGTTTAATGGCCAATATTCTTATAGAGGCACTGGGGATTTGAGGAGCAGTGTTTCCAAATGTTTGGCCATAATCTAATAGTAACCTCTGTTGTGTGCAGGTCGTAATAGTATACCGTATTGTCCATGCTTGCTTCATTCAAACATGGCCTCTTGTGCCGGTCTCACGGATAGATTCATGAGAGCACTGTCATCCCGAAATGCCCTGCTGGAATGGCTGGAACGGGTCCAAAGCAAGTAGTTGAGTAAGGGCAGGTGGCGCCCGTAGAGTGAAGTGCATCCTGAAAACTGCTAGGACACCAAGAGATGGTCTAGCGTTAGAGGGAATTGCACCAAAAGCACTGGAAAGCTGAGGAGGAAGGACTGGACAGGCCCCCATCTCAGTAAGCTTCAAACTAACTTCATTAGGCATGGAGTCTAAGCTTAAAATATAGTACAGCTTGAAGGATCAAACAATGCATGAATCAGAGGTGAGTTAGGAGAGTTTTGGGAACTTCATATCCGACTGCTCCTCGTCCAAAGCATCAGATGAGTTTGACCAGACTACCATGGTCCATACTTTCCTTAAGAGCGAAACAGACAGGGGGAATCAAGCAGAAACTGAGGGCCTGATTTATAGTTTGGTGGACAGAGCAGTGTCCGTCTGGGTGGTGGAGGTTATTACATTTCGCCATCTCAAGGATACTCAACCACCAAACCTACTGATGACCACCAGCCCAGCGGTCTTCTCTGTACATTGAAAAGAACCCCTGTGATAGTGGGTTTTTACAGTGTACTTAAGTTTGGTGGACAGTAGCCAATGGTTTTGTCAGTCGTCGACTAAACATTTAAAAAGTATTTGTTTTTTCAGAAACAAACTCCCAAAGCAGGTGTTTGTTTCTGAAAAACAAAATAGAAAGGATCCCCACAATCCTGGAGTACTCTTGGGTTGTTGGAGGAAGTATTCGGTCTATGGAGGCAATCGGGCTTGCAGACAGAATGCCTAAAGTCTGACCATCTCTAAATGAGGCCTGTTGACTGAGGGTTTGGTGGGCAGGACACTCTGTTACGTTTGGAATGGAGTACCCTGTCTGACAAACTCTATCTCGGGCCTTGAGCCCAGAGGATATAGACCGACAGGAAACATGGCAAGGTCATGTACTCTGGTGTTGGGTCAACCTTCCAAAAATGATGTAGAAACCATCTGGCTTGAAAGGCAGGCTCAGTGAGGGCTAGATTATATAGATGTTTCCAGTATTTTTGCGCCTACAAAAAGCATCCGTAGTGCAAATATGCCTGAGCACTAGGGACAATGTCCTCCTTCACATTTTGTTTGTGGTGAGACTCAATGACTGCTGCTTGCCTAGTCACTTCCTTCTAAACAACCACCAGCACAGCATGGGAGCTGGGGATGATTGTGAGGGTAGAATCAGGGGACGGACTTGCATGGTCAGGTTGGGGCTGCGAGAGAGACCACTTACAAGAGGAACTAGGCTTCACTGCCCTGTGCAAGTTTTGAGAGTCACCAGAGCAAAATAAGGTATGGTTCCATGAGCTCCACCAGGAAGTGAGACTTCCTTGACCTCACTGTACATAGGGAATACACCATTGTTTCCAGAAGAATGCACCTGCTCGCTACCTAAGGCAATGACAACTTTGGATCTCTGCAACATAAGGCAAGGGTATTTTCACCAACCTTGGCTTAACTAAAACATTGTAACTGAGTCTCTAGTGCTAAGAGGGTTTGAGCCCTAAAGATCGGATCTGACTTAAACAGTGTGTATAATACAGGAGGAAACATGGTGGTGCAACGCCACATGTTCACTTTTCCTATGATTCCTCCACTTTGGGTTGATGAAGGTGATGTCTGGAAAGCTGGGGAGGGTCCCTGGGAGTGGAGTGCTGTGAGACACTTTCTTGGTGTCCTGTGGCAGTCAGTGGTTGCTGTACAGTGTGCCAAGCCAAATAGTGATACTCTGCAACTGACTAAACAATCGGTCACTTAATGCTCTCAGGTTAGCATAACTAAGCAGGTAAAGTTTATTTGGCAAGATGAAGGATGCTAGAAATTCAGATTCAAGATGGCCAAGTTAATCATACTAAGTAATATCGTTATCCACTCAATGCTTTACTTTTGAAAAATGAAAGGACTTTATTTAGCAGGTAAGTATATATTCATACAAAAAAAACATCTTCTGTACACTGAACTAGATGTACGATTTGCTCAGGTCAGTGCAAAGATCTCTCAGAACACTTGCAGTCTTATATTTAGTGGGATAATTTGTGTAATCTCCCACAAAAGTGGATGAAAGGTCGGCAAGAGACACAGAGCAGGGTACTCTGGGCCCAATTTATGGTCAAGAGCAATCTGAAGTAGCACATAGGCACCGAGGTCAGAATGAGAGGTGTGTCCCTCTAAAACTGTTTAGAGGCCAGAGTGAAAATGGACCAACTCTAAAACTATTGATCCCAAAGACTCACACCCTGCCAACTAGGACCTCACCCTGAAAAGTCCTGGTACACTCCATATGTTAGTGGTGGTGTTGTCCTAATTACCTTGTGTCTGGTCACTGGTGCCTGGCTAGGGAGACAGTCTACAGTCCGAAGTCACAGAAGTCTAAACAACAAGTTAGGTCCATTTGTCATTGTTGGTTTTTGGTAGTATTAGATGGACTAATGAGAGTTAACTTGGGTGGTCCTTGTATTCATTTACATTTAGGGGCCTGTATCTTGAAAGCCAACCGTTATGATCATGTTTTGCAGTGGTGGGGTTACCCACACAACAGAATAGACTTGGGCCTGGTTTTTTTGGTTTGGGTAGTGACTAAAAATGCCAGGTTCTTTGGAACTATTGAGCACTGTGCAGATGCAGCCTTGGAAGAAAGGCTGGAGACAAATCAGCGATACATTTGGTCTCAAGTTAATGTTCATATCTTTCGCTGTAAGGCCCATCGAAGCCGGGGGTGCAATCCAGAGCACAAAAACTATTAGGAAGACTATCCTCAGCAGACTACAAGTCCCTTTCCCCATAGAAGAAACCAGAATGGCACTTGAGCAAAGAGCGGACGTCTGCAGCCAGCTCAGTGCTTCACTTCAGTGTGACTGTACTCACCTGTACTCACCTTGGAGCAGAAGTAGTAAGGAGAAATGCAGAATTTAAATTTGCAAAGAGACCATGGACTCCTCACTGAAGTTAGTTATTGGAGGCCTGTACAGAGATCTCAAGCCATCTTGTAAAGGGGCATCCGTTAAACTATGAGACATCCAACTCTAGACTAATGTAAAAACTAGTAACAATTTCAAATAAACATTTTCTGAAGTCTATACTGGCCCTTTGATGGGATCAAGTGCTCACCTCCCGGTTGGCCTGGTCTTGTAATGTCTGCAAGGCTCGTTCCAGTCTGCCCTTCTCCAAGAGTAAGGTGGAATTCAGTTTCTCCATTGACTCATTACTTGCCCTCTCCTGGCGTAGATCCTCCTCTATTCTTTCCACCTACATCCAAAGAGTTGTTAAAGTCCCAACAAAAGAAGAGGAGATAAGAGACATTTCAGAAAAGCAGACAATTCATAGTTTCAGATAATCCATCTCAAGAATGGAGACAATGAGTACAAAATTAGATTAGCACCAAACCAGAAACAACTCCACAGACACAAATAGGAGGACGGAAACATGTGCACCCAACAATCACTCTCTTGCACCATTTAAAAGATATTTTGTTGTTCAAGTCTATTTCTAATAAATGACATAGACACTGTATCCACCTGCATACTAACAACCTCCAAAAATCATATTTCAAAAAGGCAAAACACATGTGTACACAAGGCAAAACACCCTAACAAACTGATAGACTAAAGTAAAGTGCATATCTGACCTGCACCAAAATCAAAATCATTTGTAAATACATCTGTTGAGAAACACAAAAGACACTTGTGAAAACCAAGTAATTCATAGGTTCATAATCATTGTCCAAAAACCCACTTCGCAGGTCTATCCTAGAGGCAATAGAACAAGAAAACACAGATAAATTCACAAATAACAGTACAACAAACATCTTCATCAAACAAAAGTTAGCACTGTATGATGTAAAAAACATAAAAATAAAACAAATAATATAATCGCAAATAAGGTCGCAAGACATTCCAAATCTAAAACTACAGCAGAATAGCAGAATACATGAAAGAAATGTATTTCCCACAAATATTATTAATAGATAAATATATATTAAGGAAAAAACTGCAGTGCTTAGGTTTTTAATATAATAAGTGACGGTGCCCAAAGTTTTGCTCAGAAGGCCGGTGCCGGCACTATCGGAGATCAGGGTGCCGAATATGAGGGCTGCTTAGTCTCGATTTCACTTTATTCATCTTTAATGCACCACCAGAAACTCCCTGCACCTTTATCTCACTCTTGATGGCTCATTTTCATCCCTTTATCACAGTTATTCTATTTTTCTCTTCTTTCACCCTTTTGTGTTTTTCTCTTTCTTGCGCTGGATCGATATCTGTTGAGAAAATAATTGTGCTAGTCCCAAAAAATGAGTGCTGGTGGCCCCTCCTGTAATCATCTGCTGTAACTAGGCACTGTCCCTTCTATATTTTACTCTTCATTCACTCGTCCCCAAAACTTCACTTACCATGACTACTTGCATGATAAGCACCTACGAGTGATGCGGAGAACCCGGGGGAAGGGAGGAGGAATGAGAGAACTGAACAGAACAGAAGACTTCGATATAGGAAGATTGTCCCTGATAAATGATCTTTCCTCATGTTAATGCCGATTGTTTTAAAAGGTCATTTGAAAGATATGGCATACAACTGAGATGTGTAGTAACGTTTATTCCTACGAAAAGTATTGATAGCATAATTTCCACCATACATGACATGTCCACTGGAGGATTTTGTGCCAACAGTAGTGCCAGTGGAAATGGAGAAAATTATGTTACCAACAGTGTTACAGAGAATTGCAAGGTACTACGCTTTCCTAAATCAGACCCATATTCTATTATAGCCTTATATCTCGCCGTAGAGGGCTATACCGGTTATTAAAGGCAGGCTCCCATGTTAAAGGCCCGAGCCAAAGGCGAGGGTCTTTAACAAGGTAACAGGACTTTAATAGCCGGTATAACCCTGCTACGAAGGGCTATAAGGCTATTAGAACATTCTGCCACTATCCTGCATCAATCATGGAGCATCAGGGGCATGACTTGCCCGTAGTGCCTTCTATGACATTCAGTCTGTGTTGGGTGAGGTATGTAGCATGGAGGGAATTGCGTTGTGTAAATATATGAATCTGGTGTTTCTTGAAATGTGGCATGTGGGCTGTATGGCTGATATGAATTCCCTGGGCATCAACTTACATCCCAGTGTATCCTCCAAGTACATCTGGCCACTATTCATCAGCACCATTGCCACTTAGAGGATAGGCGTGTATAGCCAAGAGACCAGCTTCCTGCCACCTCCATACATAAGCAGTGTCTTGACAGTATTGTATGATTGGATTTCGCCCCCTTCCCCAAATAGCCCATATTGGGCTCATGAGGGTTCCATTTGTCAGAAACTGGGAGCCTGGCAGACTTTCCCTGCTCTTCAGGTCTGCAAAGCTATGCAGTATGTTATTCACGAGGCAGTCCACTATGGTGAGTATCCCAGCGTCCGTGCATTCGGCCAGCTGTCGGGCAGTGAGGTGCCCTCCCCCAACCGTGGGAAGGCCCACCAGTAGACGCGTTGCGGCATATAGGGCCCTTCCACTGATTTTCCACACTGTCCTCTGTCAAAACGTCATAACTCATAGTGGGTTTTATTAACCTGCCAGTAAAATATTTCAGTTTCAGTAACAATTTCTGTAACAATTATGCTGAGATTTCCCATTTTTTGTGCAAACACCAGATCTGAAAAAGGGAAAGTAAACAAATGAAACAGACAGACAGAGAACCATAAGTAAAAGAACTGCATTTATTATTTTAAGGCAGTTAGACTACTCCAGAAACCCACAGAACCTTGCAGTATCAATTATCCTCAGTTCTTATTTTCACTAAACAAGATGGTTGTATTCATTGCTTTCTCTGTGCCTGAGGTCTGGTTTCTTTTGTGGAAGCAGATGGCAAGCTTATCAATTAACAGCGGCATCTATGACATAGAAGTAACTGGCACTGCATGGCTTTCATGAGAAACAATTATTGAGAACATGGGTTTCAAAAAGCAGTTGTTCACTGCTCTGCTGGCAGATAAGTGTAACCCAGGTTAATGTTTTCACTGTTCTGACATCAGAGCAATACAAAACCAGGATCTGAAACAAGTGTTCAGACAGACACCGCTCCCCAACACCCTGGGTTCTGAAGAGACTCCAGAGAGGTGGTAAAATGGCAATTCACAGTCACTCCTCACTCCTGCCTCCCTCAGCTCGCCATGGACTTAAGAGACACCAGGCAATGCCTACCTTCCCTTCAGTCACAGGCCTGAGACAATTGGGCTCACAATGGATTCCAGACCACACGCAAGGAACTGCGGTTTGTGCAGCTCCAGCCCTTGCAGCTGTGGGTGTGATGTGGGAGGAAATGAACATGGGCTAGTGGCGAGGAATATGTTTAATATGAGGACATCCAGGGCAGGAAGACACCTAGGATGGGAGGGAGAGGATGCGGGAGAATAACATAACCTTTTAGATGGGTAGTTTTCAATAAAGGGTTCCTAACACAGAGTTCCAAGTGGCATTACAGACAAGAGTAATTTTGATGTTACTATGAAATCCTTTGTGCAAACCAACCCTGGTAATTGACTGCTACCGGTCTACATTTCTCTCTTTCTTCTTCCATCATAAGATAGGCACTGAAGAGAAGCTCCTTCTTGAAAATTGTTTGGTGCGAATCACTACACAAGGGATTTGATAGGCAAAGCAAACACAATGATGCTTAAATACAAAGCAAACTCTGGAGTCAGGGTCACAATAGTACTTTCTGGCCAACTGATGGGTAGACATAAATGTGGCTAGTCTGCAGATCTACCAATGAGGCCGTTTCTGAGAAGAGAATCAGTTCCAGGCCTACTCCTAGCTGAATTTGCATGAAGCGTAGCTGGAGAGTGTCTGTTAGCCTTTTGCTACCAAATGGAACACCCTGACACTATCCACTTCCATAAAAAATGATTAGAAATTCTGTAGAGTTTGCTCTATAGTTAATAAAGAGATGCATGGATTTACAATTTTTTTAGATTTATAAGGGTATTGTCTAATGGTTATCTTACCATTCATGATGTACAAAATCATCTCTGCAAGAGAGGAATGACAAGGTAAAAGAGACACATAATGAAATCATTTTTGTGAAAATCCGAAGGCCTTTTCTGTATGAAAGAAGGGTTAGTTCAAAGGAAATCCTATCAACCGACTGGGCTATGCAATGGCCACCAAGTAAGCTCATTTTCAAGATAGGTGTTGGAGATCAGACTTGCACTTGGGTTCAAATGGAGAGGCATCAGTTTGGAAAGGACCATAATCAGTTTTTATAGAGGAGAAACACTTCTCACCTGATTGTAGACTAAAAGCCCACAAGGCATGAACCTTAATGGAAGAGAATGGTAGGGCAACTTGGCTAAATTAGGAAAGAGTGGCGGTACCATTTTACCTTAGCACACCCTTGGGTCGATGTTCTTACACAAACACCATAAACATAGATTTTGCAGACTGAGCCTTAGCCTCAGTGAGGAGGTCCATACAATTTCTGGAGGAAGTTTGAATTATCTGTACTGCAGGTATTCAGAGGCAATGCTGTCAGCTTCAGCTCAGGGAGGATGTGATGGTGAATGTTATTGTTATTGTTAACTGGGATTTCTAGAGCGCATTATCACCTACTGGTCTCTAAGCGCTATGAGAGAGAGCCCAACCTAGGCACATCGGCCGGAGTGTGCATCCCAACTTGGCCTAGGTTCTACCCCAGGCTTCAGTAAAAAGGAGTGTTTTTCATTTCTTCCTGAGTGGGAGGAGGACAGGTTCCTTACGAAGGTTTGCCGGCAGCTTATTCCAAAGTTTAGGAATAATTGTGGAAAAGGCTTTGCCCCTTTGGAGGAGATATTAAAGCGGGGGCAAGCCAGCAAACCAGCATCCCAAGACCGGAGGGACCGCCCTGGCACATAGTTTAATGTGGCTGGTCTTTCGAAACAGATCATTTGGTCTGTACAAGAATCTCTCCTGTGGCATAAGTAATAGGTGAGGAACATCTGGAAACATCTAAGGATGTGGATGCACAAGTGCTGCCAGGATCAGTGTTGTTCTTACTATAAACAACACATTTGCACAAGAGGAATCAGACAAATATTTAAAAACAAATTGCATGAAAAGTTAATTAAAGGATATTTTCTAGGCGCTCAGTTCTGCATACCTGGTTTAAAAATCTCAGCATTTTGAGATTCTTGTCTTTATAAAGAGATGCCTTATAGGGAATCTCATTCTTAAGCCTCTTTTGCTCCATATTGCAGCTTTGCAAATCTCTTTGAGCTGTATTTCTGCAAAAAGGGCTGCTGTAGATGCCATAGCCCTAGTTGAATGGACTCTGACTGCTTTTGAAAGAGATCTGTTCATGGAATTATGAGCCAACCTAATGCAAGCAACAACTAATTTCATTAAGAGTTTGTTTTGTTATCAGCCAGCCCTTATTCTAAGGGTCAAAAGCAATGAATAGATGATCAATTTGAAAGAAATGCTTTGTGCTGTAAAGGCAGAATCTGAGATATATTTTAATGTCCAGAGAATGCAAAGTTCCTTTTACTTGTGCAGTGGAATTTGGAAAAAAGTTGGAAGCAAAATATTTAGCTGTATGTGAAACGTTGTTGGCACTTACGGAATACACATTGGGTTGTATTCAATGTTATCTGACTGAAAAAATGCAGAAAAGATTCTTAACAGGGAAGAGTGATGTAATTGGTAGTAATAACGCTGTTTTCCAAAAGTGACACTGTATCAAAGCTTAGTGAATTGGTTCAAAGGGTGCACACAACAATGCCACCAACACTGTATTGAGCTGCCATTCTGATGACAATTTCACTTTAGAAGGGAATGCCCTAAATAACCTTTTCACAAATTATTTAATAATTATTTTCAGAATACAAGTAGTTTTTGTGTAGATCCCAGAAATTACAAAACTGCAACCAGGTTTTAATTGAAGCAAAGAATAGGCCAGACTTGATCAATTGCAAAAGGTATGGTAGTAATGGGTGAGGGGACAATTCTAGGGAACACTGCTTTTCTTTATTCTTATTCTACCCATGTAGCAAAGCATTTACACTTCATATTAGGTTTGATGGGTGAAAGGACTCCAGCTGCTTTGAAAATCCCTTTAACAATCTTTGTGCACTGATAAATGCCCAAACTCCAGGTCTTGATGAGCCAGGCTCTTATCCAAAGGGACCAAGGTTTGTGGTGAAGTACCCTTTACCTGCACCCTGAAAGTAGTTATAAATCTGTCTTGAATTGTATTGGTGTTTGTCAGACACGGTCTATAAATCTGGGTACCAATATTGACGTGCCAAGGCCACAATAATTTATTTGCACTGCTCCCTCCTGATCTTGCATATTACTCTAGGTATCAGAGGAATTGGCAGGAAATCGTACAGGAAGTTTCCTGTCCAGCTGAATGCAAATGCATCTCCCGATCCTAGGCAATCCTATGTGGTTGCAAACCTGAAACACTTCTTGTTTTGGTCCGTTGCAAAAAAGTCCCACTGTGGAGTGTCCCATCTTTGAAATACTACATGCAACTGCCTGTCGCCTATCTCCCTCTCGTGTGTCTGAGTATTGCTTCCTCAGTCAATCTGCCACATTGTTGCGCATTGCTGTAACACTCTCTACTGACAACTCCACATTATTATTGACCATATCCAAAATCTTTGTATCTCCTTTGACAACAGAACATATCTTGTTCCCCGGTTGTGGATGTAATACACGAGGCTAGTACTGTCCATTCAAACCAGAACAGGGTGTTTTGCACTGTAGGAAGCAATGCTGTGAAATATCCAGTCCTGAAGAACTGTTAGCTTTGACAGAGGCCCACAGTGTCACTTACCAGTAGTAGGAGTAACACCTTTGGAAATTACGTTGACTTATCACTCACACCAAATTGCATTTCACACCTACTGAGGGGGTGCCAAACCTAACCATTCAAATCTCAGCCTATGTACAGCATCTAATGACGGCTATGAAACATATTAGGGCAAGGAGAGTCACTAGGTACTCCTTCAGCTGAAAGGATAGGCGCACCAGATCTCTGCTCCACTGTATGAGGATGAAATATGTTCCGCATTCAATACAAAAACATCAAAGATGACCACAGGTAGATTTGGTCCATGGAAAAAAAATGAGTGGTGCCGTGGAGGGCAGGAGAGTCGGTGAAGCTGAGGGGGTCAACAAGGGCTCTGCTGATTGTTGTTGAGTGTATCTTAACGGTACCCTCACCTGGAAAAGTACGCTCATATCAGTGTGTGACATAACAACTGTCACAGGTGGGGGCCATCTTCAAGCACATATTCTATAAAGAGCAGAACGACTAAAAACTACTACATCAACACAAAGGAAAGACTATGGGACCTTCTGCTTTATTACTTTCTGTAGAGAGAGTGCAGAAGACATGTGTAGGGGTAAGGCTTTCATTTGCATTCTCCTCTAGCCAGGAGGCTGACACTTTTCATCCAACTATTACGAACATTTAACTCCCTCGCTGTGTGACCAGTTTGTATTTCAGCTCTGTATACGCTGCCCTGCTTCAAGTACAGTTTCAGGTGCACTTAGCGAGATGTTCAAATAGCTAAATGTTCCATATCATAACTACCCTGTCTTCCCCTTATATTGTGTTTACACTGTGCAAATTAGCTTTACTTAGGTCTCCACAAGAACTCATTAGTAAAACTCCAGTAAATACAATTAAAAGCAGCCTTGATGCAACTCAATTATGGTTTGCTTTGCTCTGCTGCAGCTACTAAAACTTTACAGATGCTAAAAGCGATATCAGTGAAAAATGCTTACAAACATTTCTCCCACAGAATTATCTCAGCAAAACACTAAAATCCTAATAATTGTCAGCTAATAGAATGCAACCACCAATATGGTAAAATGGATAAGCATCACACTACATTTTAACAGCTGTATGCTATGTTATATTATAAAAATGTATAATGCGCATGAATCACCTCAGCAGGGGTATCTCAGCACAACCACAGGTCAAGACAAAAAGGGCCAGCTAGTTAAAACAGTATTGTTTCCAGTCTCTTCCTAAAAAGAAAGTAATCTGAACATGTTCTACTGTGTAGCGGTAGCTCGTTCCAATAATGAGGGGGTAGGTAGGAGAAAGACCTGTCCCAAGAAAGGGACTTTCTGACCCAGGGAACAGTTAACAATGCTTAATTGCTGGATATGAGAAGTCTAGGAGGGCAATAGTGAGAAAGCTTCAAGTCAAGATAACTAGGATCTTTTCCTATAAGGGCCTTATACGTAAGGCAGCAAATGTTTAAAACAGGATCGAAGAAGGGGAGCCGAAGAAGTCCCAGATGGGAGATTACCAATGAGGTGGGCTGCCGTATTCTGAATGGCCTGTAGTTTTGATAAAAGTATCTCATTAGCTGAGGCCAATAAGGTGTTTTCATAGTCCATACGGCAAATAACAAGAGCCTACACTAAAGTTTTCCTCACTGTGATTGGAAGAAGTGGGAAGGCGTTCCTTAAAAGACACAACATTTGAAACCAGGAGCAGAAACTGAACGGACCTGCTCTTTCACAGTCAGAGATTGACTGAGACAGACTTCCACGCTCTTGACGACCTGTTTAGGTGTAGGGCCTGTGCCAAGCCCCCTGGGCCACCAATCAGATTTCCATAATTGTTGGGCACGCCCAAACAGCATTATCTCAGTTTTCCCAGCGTTCAGCTGAAGACAGTTTTCCATCAACCCTGTAGCTATTGTCCTTCCAGCGGAAACGTTTTTTTTTGCTTTGGCTAAATCGTTGTCCAGAGAGATTATATAATCTGGGTGTCATCTGCATAAGATAATATCAAACCCAAAAGCTTTAACCATCTTGGCGAGAGGTGCAATACACATGTTCAAAAGCAAAGGGCTTAA
Source organism: Lissotriton vulgaris (assembly GCF_964263255.1). NCBI lineage: Eukaryota > Metazoa > Chordata > Amphibia > Caudata > Salamandridae > Lissotriton > Lissotriton vulgaris. Next base: position 571,257,651 of record NC_141697.1, read on the forward strand.
ACAGGAGCCCTGGGACACCCTTTTGTCCAGCAACAGAGTGTGAGATTTATAAGAACCCAAGGTGATGGTTTGGGTTCCATTGGAAAGGAAATCGCCAAGCCAAGCCATTGAAGAGCAGTTCAGTGGACTTCAATCTCTTGCAGCCTGCAAAGTAACCTAGGATGGGACACCATATCAAATGAGGCGGGCAAGTTCAATAGCAGAAGCATGGATGGACCATTAGTATCAAGAGCGCATCTGATGCGCTCAAGTGACAGCAAACCAGATTTGTCTCTGTGCTATATTATGGTCCAAAGCCAGATTAATACTGGTAATAAACAGGGACCCCCTGAGTGCAATCAGATTCCTGGATCAGGGCTCAACAATTTGTGAAGGAATATAGTATCCAGGCAATAACAATATAAGTGGCTGACATTAAAATAATTATACAGGTATAGATATCAAACACAGGAAAAATAGAAATCTTCTAAAGCAAATAATGTAGTCATACATGAAATTTAATCACATTTATAAAAAATGATGGGTACATTCAATCAGATACAGAGTTATAACAAAATATAAAAAGAGAATACAATTTTCAATTTTAGTAGTCTCTAGTATTAAAAGGAAAAGTTAAAAACTTGTGATAATTTCCATAATTGATTTACAATAGATGTTCTTCTGCCAACGCGTTTCGACGCCGAAAAAGCGTCTTCATCAGGGCAACAGCATTTATCTATAATTCAAAAGATTATATTATTTAGACATCTATTTCCTGTGTTTAAATGAATAGATTTTTACGTACGATTCTAATATATGTATTCAAACAAAAAAGCCACACATTTCCTATAAAAGAGACATAATATACCGCAAAATAAGGACACAACACAACATATGAACATATAATAATACAATTTACCTCTATAGTTTTTATACAAGGACACACCTCCATACATTCTATAGTAGGGTATAGACATTTTCTTTTTTATCTTCTTTCTGCATTTTTTCCCCCCTCCCAGTCATATAACAAACCACAGAAATTGTTACAAGTATAAATAACCAATAAATATAAACTCATTTATGAACAGGTTCTTATAAATGTCAGACAGATAAAGTGCACAAGATAAAGATAGGGTGAAAAAGGGGCATGAATTTACTTTTAATTTAATTAAATTCAAGGTTTAAAAGCTATGATTAAAGACAGCCATTCATTTGTTAATCTATGCGGATAGGATTTTCACGTCTCTACAGACGTGAAAATCCTATCCTTTATCTGTCTGACATTTATAAGAACCTGTTCATAAATGAGTTTATATTTATTGGTTATTTATACTTGTAACAATTTCTGTGGTTTGTTATATGACTGGGAGGGGGGAAAAATGCAGAAAGAAGATAAAAAAGAAAATGTCTATACCCTACTATAGAATGTATGGAGGTGTGTCCTTGTATAAAAACTATAGAGGTAAATTGTATTATTATATGTTCATATGTTGTGTTGTGTCCTTATTTTGCTGTATATTATGTCTCTTTTACAGGAAATGTGTGGCTTTTTTGTTTGAATACATATATTAGAATCGTACGTAAAAATCTATTCATTTAAACACAGGAAATAGATGTCTAAATAATATAATCTTTTGAATTATAGATAAATGCTGTTGCCCTGATGAAGACGCTTTTTCGGCGTCGAAACGCGTTGGCAGAAGAACATCTATTGTAAATCAATTATGGAAATTATCACAAGTTTTTAACTTTTCCTTTTAATACTAGAGACTACTAAAATTGAAAATTGTATTCTCTTTTTATATTTTGTTATAACTCTGTATCTGATTGAATGTACCCATCATTTTTTATAAATGTGATTAAATTTCATGTATGACTACATTATTTGCTTTAGAAGATTTCTCTTTTTCCTGTGTTTGATATCTATACCTGTATAATTATTTTAATGTCAGCCACTTATATTGTTATTGCCTGGATACTATATTCCTTCCCAAAGCCAGATTAAGACGGATTGAGAATCTTATTAGTCTCTTGGTACTCCGTGAGTTAATCATTTATTAGGCCTTCCAATAGTTTGACCAGCAAATGGAGCAACTAGATTGGGCGATAGTTGCTAAGGATGAAAGGAGGCATATTAGCCTTTATTGGAATCGGCATGACCTGAGCCACCTTCTACATTAATGGAATTTTCCCAGTATTTACTGACAGTTTGAATAAGGAAAGTACCTCAGGGGCAAGCTGATTAGCGAGAGCAGCAGGGATCTTGGAAGGACAGATATATAAAGGAGAACCAGATTTGACAGCTACAAGCACCTTTTGAATTGCCTCTAATGAAAAAGCCCTGAACTTTCCCAAGCTTAAGGCCCCATCAGAATGGGTCAAGGCAGAATTAAGCGCCCCAGACGAACTGGGAAAAAGTTCTGATAGATGAATTTGAATTTGTCATCGAAATGCTCGTCCTAGAATCACAGAGGGTTTGTGACACTTGCATGTTTGGTGCACAAGCTCTTGGATTAAGGAAATCGTTAAGCACTTTGAAAAGCACTTTGGGCAAATTTCCGACAAGACAGATTTGATTGGAAATGGAAATTTTCCAGGCCGTGTCTATATTGCGATGGTGCAGTTTTAAGGCTGCTCTACAGACTTCCCTGTCAATCATAGTGTTAGAGTGCCGCCACCGCCTTTCTCATTTTTCACAAGATGCTTTCTGTCCTTAGATCAGCTGTGCACCAAGGTGTATGGAAACCCTGTTTGAAATTGGGGTACAATTTATGAAAGGCAATATTGACAGAGGCCAAATTAAAGCTGTGTGATAATGAGAAAGAGCTTGGTCAACATATGACACTGCTGAAGTGGCAGTAAACAAAGTCCTGAGCAAAATAGTCCGGAGTGATTTTGCATCAGTGTCTGGATAGCATTTTATGAACTTTAGGTAGTTTATCCGTCACTTTTAGATTGGGGATCCTGAAACCAATGAGGGAGGTCCAACCATGTAAAAGTTGCAGTGTTTCACAAGTCAGAGATAAGGCCTTGGTAAAGATTAAATCTAAAGTGTGTCCTGCAGAATGAGAAGGTCCATTGACTATCTGGTGCAGGCCAAGTGTAACTAAATCTGAAATAAATTGGCTTGCCTCTAAATTGGTGGTGTCATCCGCATGATAAATGAAATCACCCAGAAGAACAAATTGATTAGAGTCCAAAACATGATGTGCAATATGTTCAATAAGATGCTGACTGAACTCCTTTTTTTGCCCTTGCAGATGATATACTTTGGCGCCTTTCCAACAAACCTTAGAAGAAAGTTTCAATTTCAATATACATATCTCTGCTCAGTCTACCTGTGATGCATCAGTTATCAACAATTTAAAGGTGTCTTTAAAAATGATGGCTATTCCCCTTCCTGTCCCACCCAGTCTGTTGACTCTAAAAATGCAGAAGTTATTAGCGAGAGCCAGTGAAATGTCAGGGGTAGAGGAAGGGCTCGGCCTGGTTTCGGTGAGGAAACCAACCTCAGGTGATGTCGAGGAAAGACCCAAAGGTTAACCACGTGTTTAGAAAGGGATCGACATTTATTAAAATGCTGTCTAGCCAATTAAAAGCTAAGGACTTATCAGTGGAATTAGAAATACTTTGTCCAACAGTAGGGATGTCAGCTGTCTTAGATTTACCAGAAAAGACCGGCCAAGATGATACACTTATATCATTTAAAACCTTGTAAGAACAATTAACTCTATAGTGTAGACAAGCTACCGGATCCTCCAGTTGGAGAGGAAAGAGACCACAGTAATAGGTTTCTGAAGAGGCACAGGCCTTAAGCAATTTATCAACTTCATGCAGATTATCCGAAGAATAGATCATTGTTACAGAGTGCCTGAGTCTGGTGATGAAGGAGCAGGGGTCCTGGCTCCTGGTGATGGCCAGGCACAGTCGGGCACAGACGGGCTTGCCTTGGCACGCTGTCAGCGTGTCAGTTGCACACATATGCTGCATATCAGCACCAGCATCAGATTTAAATAGCTGGCAAGGAAGTGCACAGCTAAAACTCTAACTTACTTTCCAGTGGCACATCGGAAGGAAGGAAGTATACATTGCTGTATAAGCTTGTGAAACCCTTTGCTCGATGAATTGCAATAAGAATTTGCCTTTCCTATACAGGAATAATGCTTGCATTCAGAATGACTCCAAGCCCTGACGGCTTGAATCACAGTAAGTCCATGTATGGAGGAGGCTACATCCTTGCAGCCTTCAGAAGGAAACCCCACGCTTCAAGTTTAGTCTGAACTCTCTGTTTTTCAGTCGCTTACAAACAATTTTGACAAATTATTATACTGATAATTTAATGGTCGAGTGTAGGGAAAACAGGGCATGGATAGAGTGATCTGACTTGCCAAAGTTCTAGTTTGCTGTACTACCAGGGGATTCAGTAATTCCAGGTTCGGATTCCCCTGGTTATTCCTCATTTCACTATGGTATTTTACACTGAGACTCGGCTTGTTTCTAGCAGATTTGTCCCCAGGGTGAAATTAAAGGGGCACTCATAAAAAGGTACTTGGAGACTGATTTAGAATTTTTCTGACTGGTCACTCAGTTACAACATGATGGATATCCCGTCCACCTTATTATGCGTGACTTTGCATATCATGCACTTGTATAATACAGCGACTGGGAAATCCGCCACCTGTGTGATGGAGTATTTAATCTGCCAAATTCTAAATCAGACTCTAACTCCGTTATTCTGAAGGAACAATATGACACTTTCATTGATCAGAAGTAACACTGGGCATTTTTCCATAGTAGGAAAGTCTCTATTCACCCCAGTATTATATAAACGAAATTCCATTCCTGCAATCTCACAAACTAGATTAGATATGATTTTATTCCATTTCCTTTGCAATTGAATTTAAAGTATACCAATACTTTAAATTCCACTAAAGTAATTTTGCTCTTATTTTTTATCTCTAACTCAACAACAAAATGGATATTTAGGATTAAAAAGTATTGATATAATTTTTCAATATTTAATACAGGACGAATTATTTGCAGTGCAGGTTGTTTCCATGATTCAACTTTTCAGAGAAATACAAAAGTTGCTATCATAATAATTTACCCATGAAGTCTAAATGTAAAACAAGCTCATCTCAGCTAAATTATAAAACCAATAATAAACTTAGAAAGCAGCACAAGACAACATTAATCAACACACAGACAAATACATAGCTGCATAAGACAGGGAAAGAAACAACTTAAGAACCCCCTTCAAGTTACAATTAGAACAGAGATATAATCCATCAGACAGAAGAGGAGACAATGACTGGGCTCCTTCAGGCTTACCGACTGGGCCAGGCTGCGGTTCTCCTGCTCAAGAGTTTGGGTTTTTGCACTGGTCGCCTTCTGGTCCTGGCAGGCGCGCATCTCTTCTAAAGCCAGTAGGCGCCTCCTCAGATCCTGGTTCTCTCGTTCCAGATTCAGCAGCTGGCCAGATGACACCTCATTCACCTCATAACTCAGAGGCTTCAGCCCCTCATAGGCTGTGTGAGAGTAAAGAGATGCATATTTAGAGAAGTTGGGGAAGAGGAATGAAGAAAAGAAAAAAATATGTTGAAGGCCGCAATAGGGAAAAGGTAAAGGAATGACTTAGAGAAACATTCTACTCATTGTGTAACTTTATTAACTGCCAAAGTGGGTGTAACACCAAAGCAAATTACAAATTGTATAACTCACAACAATTTAAAAAAATCGAACAGGAAAAGAAGAGAGAGTAAATTGGGAAGACAGGGAAAGAGAGGGAGAGATTAAGTGAGAGATGGAGACAAACAGCAAGATCGAGAGAGCACAAGAGAATGGGAGGGGGAGGTGTTACAGAGGTCCAGGGAGAAGGAGACACAGGCCATAACAGCTGGGGAGGAAGATGCCAAGTTCGAAAAGCGACACAGACAGGGCCCTTTGTTTATGCATGCTCAGTGCAAGCTTCAACTCCACGATTGGCTCTCTGCCCATTTTCTTACTGATTGCTTTGCTTCTCTCGTTACTTGATCTTGTCAGTCTCATTTTAAACCTCATGGTTCCCTCTTTGCGGGTGTTGTGTTATTTTCCACCATCAATCACTCTCTCTTGTATTCTCTAATTATTTAATTCCTTATGGTCTGATTCACAAAGGTATCTTACACTGTTGAGTAAGTTTATACTTTGGAGTAAATTTACTACTTTTCGGTATTCACAAACTGAACCTTTGTAGTCACTTACACTTTTGTAATAACTTACACGTGTAACTTACACTTTTGTCGTAACTTACACTCTTTTAGTCCAGCACTACACATGCCCAACCACTGGCACTGCAACACCTTCTGATAGAAAATAATGTAGGTAGGGACTTAAAATAAAACCCAATTGGAAATAATGTTAAATTAATTACATTATTTAAAACAGTCAATACATATATAAATATATTAGTTTTTTATAAATACAGATTAATGTTAAAATTATATATAAATAGGGACGGGCTAGTTACCAGCCAGTTGGCCGCCTAGGTCCACTAACAGATTACAAATCCTACATACTACACTTGGGACGCTTTTTAAGAGGCGATCTCGACCGGCGCAAACAACGGAGCATTGATTGCTGTACAACCGAGGACCTGCAACTTACATCCTGGCTGCAGCAGGCCTATCAATGGTGGCAGCGGAGTTGGCCCACAGATGCTCTGTCAGGCTGCCAGGGGCTGTGCGTGAGGAGGTGAGGAGAGACAGCCCTTCAAATCAGCAGAAAGTGGGTGGCACACTACCTCATCCCCCTGTCCCCTGCTTCCCCTTCAGACCACAGGCACTGCAGGAAAGATTTAATGGTCTTTGGAGCAGCCCGAGTACCTGGGCGATGATATAGGCCAAATCCTATTAGAACCTACTAGGTTCAAGGTCACAGAAGAGAGACTGCAAGGGGCTCACACTACCTAGTGCCTACAATTTAACTACAGCTGACTGGCCATCCCTGCTGTTGCTCCTTGTGGGAGAACCCTTTGCTGCACAGTAAGTGACACCGGAGTGGGTCACATGCTTGAAAGGGGTTATGAATCAACATCTTAACGCCATGAATAATGCACTAGTGAACAACTTGGGGCTACAAAAAAAGGCATAACCCTCGGGTTCTGGAGGAGCTTGGTGGAGTACAGGATAGGCCCCAACTATTGGCTATCCTTTGAAGCTCAGGATGAAGGAACTTGCACCCCTTCTCCTCACGAACACATCCCAGAACCTGTATTCCCCTCTCACTTGCAACACAGAAAGTACCCCCATAGCTCCTGAAATGGGAAAATCTGACCTCAAACAGAGTAAACATGGTCTAGACAGACTTACCTGGTGCCACCAGGCAACTGCGACAGTGAGGAAGGGGATATAAAGGCAATCCTTCTAGAGATGAAATCCAGCGTTAAGGGAATTGACACTAAGATAGACCAACTAAACGCAAAGATGGACCTCATGAAAGATAGGTTGAAGAAACAGGGGGCACGCTTAAAGACACCCGAATCCAGGATCTAAAATCTGGAAGACGAGAGCCCAATCATCAAAGATATAGTTTAGCGACACGATCTCATGAAGGTCATAGCAAAACATGAAGACTTGGAATCCAGATCATGGAGAAATAACATTCGCATTTTAAGTCTTCCAGAAACCACGGCCATGTGTAAGCCAGAGCCCTTTATCGAATCCTTACTGACTGAACTCATTAGCAGAAATAGTTTCTCTGAACCATTAGTTGTGGAAAGGGCACACAGGTCTTTGGGCCCCAGCCCACCAGCGGGAGACCCCTCCAGGCCAATTATTGCAAAACTGCTGAACTGTTGCAACTAGGACACCGCTCTGTGGCTAGCACAAGAGAAGGGTCCCCTGCATTCGTTGACACTAAAAACTCCTTTGAGCTAAATATATCAAATACACTATGCTCTACCCGGCTTGGCTCTGTGTGCAGCTAGTGGACCACCCACATAGCTTCAGTATTCGTAAAGAAGCACTCAAGTTCACCAAGAAAGAGGGCAAACCAAGGAGACTTCGCTAACACAAGATGAAGTCCTCATCACATTTCTTGTTCAGACAACTCAACTTGACTGGCCCCAACGAACAAGAATACCTAATTTTCAATGCTATGCCAGGCATAGGCCATCCAATCATGGGGTCGTGGGCTGCCTTCATATCATAGATATCGTATCTTGGGCCTGACCCTCGGGGTGACCTCACCTGCATACCGCATACCTAGCAGCCCAGGTTTTGTGTTCACTGTGTTCTGTTAACTCGAGGTATACTGTAACAAGGAAGCAGCAGGTGATGGTTGTCACTGGAACCCCCTCTTAGCAACATGCAAATTGTTTTGTTTTGGGGAAGGATTGACATAAAAATTGTATTACACTGATAGTTGGGGACAACTGTGTGGATGGGAGGGAGGAGGATATAGACAGGTTTCTGTTTTTAATGTGTTTGCTGACAGAGATACACACGTTGTATTTCCCCACAACATGGTTTTAAGCCAGCACATACCAACCCTCTGTGACCACATTCTGCACCATTACTAATAAGCAAGAATAATGCAATCACATGAAATATCCAAGGCCCTGGTAACCCGAAAAATAAATATCAGGTTTTTACATATATGGATAGACACAATATAGAAATAGGGTTCCTACAGGAGACACATTTAGTGCTGACTGCCAGTAATATGTTCACCCGAGCATCAGGCCACTCTTCCTATTATGGATCATTTAGCATGTATTCCAGGGGTGTTACTGTACTTATAAAAAAAACTCTATATTTTCACTGGATATTCTTACATACAGAACCTGAAGGCAGATATATTTATATGGAGGGCAAATTAAATGGACCATATGGGAGGTTAATTAATTCCTATGACCCCAATGTTGACACCTCAAGTTTCTAAAAACATTGTTACTCACATTATACAGACGATGATCCACCAGCAATATCCTGTGGAGAGGTGATTTTAAATTGACTACAAACCCTGCACTGGACAGTGCCAACCCTACATCCTTGGGCCGCTAAGATACTAAAAAGCATCTTGGACGTGGATGGTCTCCAAGAGGTGTGGCGAGCAAGATACGGGGGGATAGGGCATATTCCTAATACTACATGTACATGACACTCACTCTCATATGGATTTTTGGCTCTCCTCACAGGAGGCCCTTCCATGGCTCACAGACCTCAAATACGTGCCTCGCATACTCTCTTACCATTCACTAGGACGCTGCTCAGCCCAGGAGAGAGTGCGGAGCCACACCACAACATGCACTACATAGACTCAACTTCTCCCTGCTACGTGGGACTCCTGCTTTCGCTAAAAGGGACTACAGGTCCCAGGAGGCTGCTAAGCCCAGGAGAGGGGGTGGAGTCACAGCAGGAGACAGTGCTGGACTTCTCCCCGCTGCGTGGGACACCTGCATACAGAGAGACTACAGGTCCCAGAAGGCTACTCAGCCCAGGAGAGAGTGTGGAGCCACTTAGGATAACAATGGGCTCACTTTTATGTTGAATTGTCATGCATAAGTGTATGTTTGGCCAAAGCTAATGAACTAATAACATCGTGTCAAAATGGCGCCCACGTTTAACAAGGTCGATATGTCCTTTCTTTATGTTAATGACTTATGGGCTGAATGCTTTATTAAGGTTTCATTTTCCGGGTGCAATGGACACTCAAGAAGGCTTGACGCTGAAACGCGTCTGTCCATATCGGATTAAAGAAGTTTACTGAAAATGTTCCCCCCCTGTGAGTGCGGTTCATTTGCTTCTATGTAGCTGTGACTGAGCTCGAAACGCGTTGTTTGTTTATGCCCTAAATAAACAACTTTTTCGGTACCTGGTGGTGTGGCTCGTCATCCTTTTCCTGATCGAGAGGAGTCCGTGGATATATATATATATATATATATATATATATATATATATATATATATATATATATATATATCTGGAAACCCTCAAACCACTTCCTGAGTTCTCCCAGCGGCAGTCAGGCGAGGAAAGAGACGCAGACCTCCGGAGCTTTTCAAGTGGGCAATATTTTATTCAGTGACCCAACACAACGCGTTTCAAGCCCGTAAGCCCTTGATCACGTGTCACAAAGTTGCATACACCATGATTTCAATTTAAAGTGCAAAAAGCGCCCCTCCTACTGTTTGCATCACAGACCACATGTGTATTAACATGGAAAAAATACTGTGCATTGTAGCTTTCTTTTTTTGTGACAATTTTACCGCTTGTAAAATGGAACGGAATATCACAATTGACATATTAAACACATTTATACAAGTAATCTAAAACTTGAATTTCATTAGTTAAAATATGCCACAGAACTTATAAAAAATAAATATAGTTATAGTTCTTGTATTTTAAAATTTCTTCTTACAAAAAGGCTAAACAACCTTTATCTATTACCGTATTTACAAGCAGTAATTCAGGGAAAAATAAATAACCGGTTAAATCCGTTTTATCAAAATACCCTGTACAAAGCTGAACTGTTATCTGTTGTAATCAACCCCTAAAACAGTTTTTTAAGTTTATACACATACATAGTCTATAACTATGGAGAGGGTTCAAAAAAGTGCTTATAAGTGCATCCTTTACAAAATAGTAAAGTGCAAGTGCAAAGAATGGTGCAAATTTCTCAAAATAATCAAATTTGGATTGAAGGGTCTAATTTACCATTGACCACAAGAATACATGTTGATAAATTCATGGAAAAATGTAGGTATTCGTAAAAACTCCCAAAAACCAATTGATTATAAAAACAGTTGTTTAAACTTCATTGTTTTTAAAAGAGAGAAATTCTAAATGAGGGAGAAATATATACAAACTATGTACATGTGTTCTATTGACAAGGACAAATTCATATATACACACAAGACTGAGGTACATGAACCAACGTGTTTAAGACCATGCTGTAACTAGCTTGTTATTACAGAAAACTCCGCATGTCTTCCGTCGTGTTCAACCCGTTGGGCCATTTGCAATCTAAGTCCAAGATATACTTGGTCTCTAATTGCCGGAGTTGGCGTTCTCTATTGCCCCCTCTTCTCTTTTTGTTTACAGCGTCAATTACGTAGTAAGAAAGGCAGTTGATGTTGTTGGCATGTACTTTCTTAAAATGTCTTGCAACAGGATATGTTGCATCGCTGTGTAAGATGGCCCTAATATGCTGCGAAATCCTGACGTGCACCTGTAGCTTCGTGCTACCCACGTAGCGTAGCCCACAGGTGCACGTCAGGACATATACAGCATATTCAGTCTTGCAAGTGTAATTGCCTGTTATTGGGTTGGAAGTGGTCTTGAAGGGCGTGTGATATGAGGTCATGTTGCATCCAAATTTGCACGCTCTACATGTAGAACATTTGGTAAACCCTTTCTTAGTAGGCATCCAGGTAGTGACTTTCTTAATCTCAGGGGATACTCTGTCTAATCTGCTGCCCATAGTGCTGCTCCTTCTGAAGGTGATTACAGGTTTGGCAGCTATCCTAGTTTGTAGGATGTTATCTGTCAGAACTACAGGCCAATGCTTATTTATAATGGACCTGATCGGACGTTCCTCTCTGTTGAACGTAGTAATCAACCTAGGAGTATCTGGTGTCTGAACTAGGCTGGTTGCACCAGCAGTATTGGGGCATTGTTCCTCTGTGAAAAGGCTACTTCTAGGTCTAGTTTTGGCCTTTTCCTCTGCCTCCCTAATTGTTTTGGTAGAGTATCCTCTGTCTTTTAATCTGATTATTAAATCAGATTTGCACTTTTCAAATTGTTCCTCATTGCTACAAATCCTTTTTATCCTTAGGATTTCTCCATAGGGGATACTAGCAATGAGGTGCTTGGGATGCGAACTGGTTGCGTGCAAGGTGATGTTACCGGAAGTCGCCTTCCTGTGCAATGTACTTTCAAGGGTGTTATTGTGTACAAAGATCTTAACATCGAGAAATTCAATTTCTTTTCTCTCTATGTGGGAAGTAAATCTTAGATTTAAATCATTTTTGTTTATCTCATTCACAAACAAAGTAGCTTCCTCTTCTGTACCCCCCCACAGAATGAACACATCATCTATATATATATTCTGAACTTCGTTCCCAAATCCGCTTTTCAGCAAGAAAGGATGCAGACGCAAAAGTTGTGCTTAAGCTGTTTTATTTCGCCCGCACCACCGCCATTATATATATATATATATATATATATATATATATATATATATATATATATATATATATATATATATATATATATATATATATATATATAGCCAAGGTACGTGTGAGAGGAGTTAAGTATATTAAAAGATTGCTTAACCATAAATACTGGCCTTCGTGATATTTTTTTCCGCAATATTCTTGACACAATATTTTGACCACAAGATATTTGTCACCGATATTTTGTGCAACGCCATTGAGGCTTCTAAGGAAAATGGTGCTCTAGGCTTCTTTATTTCAACTTCTAGTTTTCTGGACTTTATATGGGGTGGACAGTTATGCATGACACCATGGTGTCTACATGTTCATTTTACTGACAATTTAACATTTTACTGGGGATTTCCCATCCTGACCAAACAGAAACATTCATGTGAGTGTCTGAAAGATCTAATGTTGGAGAAGTTTTGATACAATTATTACAGGGAGAGCATATCTATCTACAGTTGATCGATCAATTCAGGTCAACCAGCGTCTAAATACCACAACATAGTGGATGAGACTAGAAGTTGGTCATTCTCTGAAGACCAACCTTGCCGTGTGTTGGGAGTGATAACATTGAATTTATACTGGGCACTGCATTTGCTACTTTTTCGTAACTAATTATGGAATTCACTTTATGGCTTGCTTTAAAAATACTGAGGGCTTGATTGCGAGTATTGATGCAATTATTTGCACCCGATAAATAACGATGCTCTAGGGTACATAATCTATCAGGTGTGATAAATTGCCTCTATTTTGCATTTTTGGTGAATATCTTGCAGATTTCACCCTGTGGTATGGTAAATACCATAGTTACCTGGTTGGTAATTCCCGGGTGCATTAAATACTACCCAACTGGCAAATCCAACCCATGCACAAACAGGAGTTTGCACAGGGGTCAGAAAACACTAACCCACTCATAACCATGGCCTAACAGGTAGGAATTCAAGATAGTTATGGTGATTTGTACAGGGTGCAGATTAAGTATAACTGTTGGAAGTAAGAATGATGACAGGAATCCAGGTAAGTGGAAAGTACTCTTTAATGGCCATCCACTCTCCTCACTGAGGAATGCAACCAACATTCCATGGTAAGCTTCAGGGTCAGGGAAAACCAACACAGTGAGGGAATGGGGGAGGACGGACTGTACCAAGTATATAATATATTTATAACAATAATCCTGTAAAAGTGCCTGGTTAATACAAAAGCTATTAATAATTATTTTCTTCTTGAAGGAGAGGAATGGTCAAGAATGCAGAGATTGAAGCTGTCATAATTCTGATAAAAAATGAAATAGCAAGTGTGATCAGCAAATGAGGAAGCCTTCTCTGAAAAGCAGCTCTGTAAACAGCATTTTACTCTTTTTATTCATCAAACCTCCACTGCACTTTATCATTAGGGAACACATGTCATATGTTTCTTATTTATTCTTTTCCTACATGTTCATCCTCTGAGTTTAAATTCAATCAGATTTGTCTTCCTTTAAGGGAAAGGAGATGGTCATCATGAACAGAAGGGAGAATATTCTTTAATTAAGGGACAGTAAATGTCAAGCAGTTTTGATTCTATTTGGTGAGTTTGTGGCACTTACAGACCCCCAAGGCTCTGCAATCTCTTTCTTTAATGTCTACATGTTCCTCCAGGCCCAGAAGATCAAATAATGTGGTCTAGGGAATCAAATATACACTAAAAACAGTCAGGTCCACTTGACATACGTGAAAGGTCTGATGATGCATTTTGGTGTAAGACTGTCAGGGGGCTTTTAAACTCTGAATTAAAGGGGCGGTAAAAAGGAGTACTTTTATTGCGTGGCATTTCATACGGCTCCCTTCTGCTGGAAGGCCACTGGACCGGAGTCAATCACCAGTACCTGTAACTCTGTCCTGTGATTTTTGATAGGACACTCTCTTATGGTAAAAGTGGTGGTTAAGGTCACCAAGTCCTTACTATATACTTTGTCTTCAATCAGGAGATAGTTAAAGAAAGATTGCAAGTGTTAGCCTACAGAATCAATTGCCACAGAATATTCCAGCAGTACAGGCCCCATTAACTATTAACAGTAGGCTAACCTTTGAGCACGTTCTACTTACAAATAGTTGGGTCCAACTGGCTCACTATGTTTTCCCTGCTTCTTTGCACAGATGGCGGTTTGTTTTGATTTACACTTTGATGCACATTGATGGCACTTACCTAGGTAATACATATGCACTTACAAATGCACTTATCGCTTCGCTCTTGTAGCTTAAATTTTCTAGGACTTGGCCCACTCTGCTCTATTTGATCTATGTTCACCACAGCTAGTGAAGCTGTCAGTTGAAACTTTGGGATTTGAAACTTTTATCAGAATGTTGACCCCGTTATCCCTGTGTACCACTATTGCAGTTTTTCTCACCACCAATAGTTTCACACCCTAGTCTTTTAATGCTTCATATACTACCTACTGTCAAATTCTTTGTAACACAGCCCGTTGTCTCCCTAAAGTATCTCACTCCCTTCAATGTCTCTTTTCCTGGGGCCTCAGCTCTTCCAGTATCACAATGACATAGATTACCCTTCTACCCACCCCCTTGTCCTAAATTCCTAATGCTTTACTCAACCTTTAAGTAAGACTCCCTCACATGGTACAAGACGTCGGTAGTTTCACACCTCTGTGTTGGGGAGGTATTACCTACCCTCTGTTGTGGTTAAGAAATCAGACTCTATGTCCCAGTGCTGCTAAATAGTTACCCTCATGCTGCAAGTATACAGGGCTTACTTACACTCTGTGGAGGTCTCCAGATCTGACTCTCCATCCCAGTGCTGGTGTATGGTCTCTCCTATGCTATGCTTTAGCTCCACCTCCAGTGACAGGTTCTCCTGCATCAGATCTTCCACCTTCTGACGGTCAGATTCCCGCTCCTAGGGAACGCAGAAAGAGAAGAGAATCAGCAACCCAAAAGCAAATTTCAAATCCCTGCGCAACACCAACATCTTTTGAAGCATAGGGAAGCATTCAGGCTCCAGGCCACTTCAGATGTTGTCCTTGGTGGAAGATAATGCCGGTAAGTGATGAATTCAGCTACAGTGCCTTGAACCTAATTTATGGCAGCTCAGTAGTCCCTGGAAGGAGTTAGATGAGGAGCCCTGTGCCCTCACATGAAGTCTATGGTGTGTTAAGGTCCCATCGTTATTGAATCAGGTGGGCTCTAGACTGTAAAGTAAGGCATACAGATGGTTTCTGGCCATAACATAAAAGGCATACAGAGCGCCTGTAGGCCCTCATATGAGTGTTTCTAGACCCTTGATGATGTTGCAGGGTATTGTAGGCCATGATATGAGGTGTGTGGGGAACATCATACCCTCAAATTAGGTGTAGAGGTAGCAGGCCTTAAACACAGGGTGTATCTCGGGCTCTCATTTGAAGAGTAGTGGTGGTAAACCTTAAAATTATAGGATTAGGATTACGGTATGCACAGACATGGGAACCATGCTCACTGTGCCACTGGAATCAAGCCACACCTGATCGACCAGCCCCAATCAAAGCAAAACCTGTCTTGGGTTGCTTGTGTTATGGTTCAGAGAGGACCTAACCGGGTTGTTTGGAATGAATTTTTTCCTACTGGAGCAGGGTCAAGACTGATTTGCATATGGTTGCATCCAAACTAAGATGGCATGTAGGGCAAAAGAACGATTGGTTGGAATATTATTCTACTTAATTTAATTATTCCTCCCATCAATTTTTGTGTGTAGGCTTAGGATGACCTGGCACTCACAAGAGATAAACAGTGGGGGGGGGGGCATGTACCGAAGGGCTCTAAGCCGACACGTGTGCAGCAGAGGTGTAAGGCACACCCCAGCAGCCCTTGTGGCACTGGAGGCCCCCAAGCCTCCAGGGTTCCCCAACCATTCAGGGGGGTGCTATTCAGCCCCAAGGCCAATAAATATCTGTGAGATATGGGAGACTTGTACCCCACCATTTTGCGTTACGCCACTGGTGTGCAGGGTGGGTTTAAAGCACCTCATGAGAGATGAGAGGAAATGTAGGCCCTCCAAGGATGTTTATAAAGAGATTCTAGACGCCCACATGAGGAGAGGGAGGTGCTCAGATTCTCCCATAAGCTGAAATGGGGGTTAGGCCCACCCTTAAGGTATACACTTCAAGCATTGACATCAGGTGTACACGAGGTGAAGATTCAGGCTCTCAAGTGATATGAACGCGTGTAAGGGATAACACTCACCAGCTCTAGGTCCCGCAGTCTGGACTTCAGGAACAGGTTTTCTTTCTCCATCTCATGCAGTTTATCAAAGCGGGGGCGGGCAGCTTCCAACTGCTCTTCCAGCATGGCTTTGGTTTCTAGCAGAGCCTGTGAGTACTCTCTCTCCTCCTGGAAACCGCCAAGGAGAACAGTGTTACAAAATACCAATGAGAAAGGGGAATCATAAAATCAGCTATAGGGAAGAAAACTAGCAATAAGCAAAAGAGATGGAAATCGAGACATCTACTTGTGAGAAGGAAATATGGAATGAGCAGTAGAGAAAAAAGGTGGAATCAGCAAGAGTTAAGGAAAGGCCGCACCAAGAACAAAGGGGAAGGTGGAGCCAGTATAGGAGAAGAAATATATTAAATCAGTGCACAAAAATTGGGGAAAAAATGGAAATGTGGATTAGGCATGAGAGAAGGGAAGTACAGAAGCAACACAAGAGAAGGCAAACGGGGATAAGAAATTCCAGAGAGAAGGGAGCACATGGGTAATATGTGAGAAGGGAATCTAGGAATGAGTAACAGATAAGAAAGAGAATAGAATTCCAAGAGAAAATAAATGTGGAAACATTTATTCAGCAGAAGAGGATTAAAAAGTCAAAATATTAGGCGGAGGTAAAGCTGAAACAAGAAAAAGTGAAATTAGTATGAGACAAGGGAAAGGTCGAGAAAGCATGAAATTATAGAAAGGTACAATTGGCATGTGTAAAAGAAAATGAGAAATCAGCTCAAGAGGAAGAAAATGCCAGCTCAATAGAAGAGAATTGTGAAATCAGTATGAAATGTGGGCGCTGGAAAAGACTTGACAGAAGAAACAGGTGGAGTCAGCACGAGAAGGTATAGGTGGAATTAGTATATGAGAAGAGAAAGGTGGAATCAGAAGAAAAGAACCAAAATGTGAAATCAGAATGCAAGAAGGAAACCATGGACTAAACACAAAAGAACATTAAATCAGAACAAAAAGAGAATGAAAGGCGAAATCAGCATAAGAGTAGGTGGAAGGAATTAGAAATAGATGGGAAATGTGTATCAGCTTAAGAGTAGGGAAAATTGGAATCAGCGTGAGATACGGGAAAGGGTAAATCAATAAAAAAAGACGGAAAATGTGAAATCTTAATGACTGGATAATGTGGAATCTGTAAACAGGAAAGGAAACATGGAAACAGCACAAAGAATATGACAGAATACCAAGAGAAGGGGAAGATAAACTCATTAAGAAAGAAATTGAAAGTGGAATCAGCATGACAGAAGAGAAAAGTGGAGCAGACAAAAGTAGAACAATGTTTATCAGAGCAAAAGGAGAATGAACATTTAAAATCAACACAAGGTGATAAGAAAAGAGGGAAGCATGAAATAGCACACCATAAAAGAAGTGCGACATCAATGTAGATTAAGGCACATGGCGACACAACAAAACATAGAAATTATGGGATCCAGACAAGTGAAATATGAAATAAGCACCAGAAATGGAAAAGTAGTGTCAAGAGTAATGGAAGGAAAATGTATATCAGCACGATTCTGTGTATGAGAGAGAGCTGACAAAAGGGAGAAGAGGATGTTGCAGCAACACCTTAACTCTTCACAGTTTGATCTTAATGCTAAAACAGGCAAACTATACCATGACATTAAAGTAGTGGAGATCAAGATAGAAGTGCTCTTGAGCATAGTGAAAAATGGGGAGGACATGCTCACAACGGAGAAACAAGTTAGCTACCTTAAATGTTTTTAGCAAACTTTTGTCAAAGTGACAAGTAGTAATCGGAATCCTCATTGGATAGCAAGAAATACTGAAAACATGACACAAGCTATGGTGGTGAAGCAGAGGGAAAGAAGTTGGATAAAGGGATTAAACGTTCTGGACAGAGGCTCAATGCATGTCTTTGAGTTAAAACCAGTGTTTATATTATCAAGGGACCACCCAGTCTTGCAGTACAGCAGGTAAGGCTGGATAAACAGGCACATAGGTTGGATGCTGCCCAAAGACATATTTCTGATTTAGAAAATGGTGCAAACTCTAGTGCAAACACACTGAAACTCTAGAAAATTAGGGTAATCAATCTCAACAAACGGCAAGCTACACGTGTATTTGGATTTGAATTCATATTTGTTTGTTGGTGTATGGGACTTTGCATCAACTGCCTCCATGGATGTTTTGAAGAAAAAGTACCTTTTAGATTTGTTTTCGTTAAACACGTTTTTATTGAGTTTTAGACCTGTAGCACGGGTAAACAGCAGAGCAAGGCCCACACAATATAACATTGCTCAAGGTAAGTAGTCCGTACAGGGCAAGACATCCAGTAATTGTTAGACAAAACATTTCTGCAAAGCCCACCAGCATAAAGATTCAACCAATTAGGCAATCTGCCCAAGTCATTTCCCCCACTCCCCTCCATGCTTCCGGGGGCCGCCACATGCTTAAAAGACCACCGTAATATTAGGAATTTCGCCATGGTGCAAGGGTGCCTGCATTGCGGGGAGGATTGGTTTTGCACAAAAACAATAATTGATGGCGTTTTCATCCTTCTATATGTGCTGCACAAAGCAGCACACATAGAAATGCATCAGAAGCCATGGGTGTTGCATGGGACCACCCACAGTTACACCCATGTAACGCCCCTTTCAAGCAGAGTAATGCGTGTAAGGGGGCCATATTTACAAGGCCATGAAAAGCCACGCAGGGTGTCTTTGCATGGCCTTGTAAATATGGCTTAGTATTGTGCGCCACCGGAGCATCAAAAAAAGTGATGCTCCGGTGGCGCAGGGGCCTTGAAAATATGTCCCTCTGTCCCCTTTTAGAGGTCAATGCCTCTCTGTACAGGTTTAACGGAGCTTCTGTCATCCTCCAAAGATTGATGCCTAACTGAAGTTCCTTTGTGGTGGTTGGATTGAGAGGTCCAGATCTTGACGGTCCAGGTCTGCCAGAGGTATGGGCGACCCCTTTTTGTAGCCACAATGTCACCAGCACTAGATAGCACCAAAGCAGATAGTGCCTTCCAGAAAAAGCCCCTGTAAGAGGAAAAAACCCAGTGGGCAAAAAACCTCCAAAGATGGCAGGGTAGTGCAGGAGCGGACAATAGGTTCCAGGAGCAGTTAAGGGATCCAGGGAAAAAGCCAGCAACAAGGATCAGGCTAGGAATCCAAGGAACAGGCCAGGAACAAGGAGCAGGCTGCGAAGCACACAGGAATAATTGGGAGAAAAATAACAAACAGGAACTAGGAATAATTGGAATCAAGTTGGGAGAGAAGAGGCTAACGACAAGACTGCCAAAGCATTGCAAAGCAGGAATTTTGAGTTCCTTTTACACCCCAGATCTCAAAAAATGACATCAGGGAAGATGGAGCAATAATGGATTGGGAAAACCTAATAAAGGTTTATGGGCAGCTGCCATTTGGATTGAGGATTCTAGGAAGAAAGTTGAGTCTGATATTTGAAACCCCAGAAGAGTCTCCTAGCCACTAGGACCCGAGGAAAAGAGCGTCGAAGGAAGGGTTTATAACGGAGGACTGTCTGCCAAAATGTAAGTGCCTGAAAGGAACATAGCAGTCTGCTGGCACTCCCTGCACCTCTCCTGCCCCCTCGCACAGCACTCCCAGCCCAACCACAAGAGCCATGATAACCAGCATCGGCAAGGCATTAGCGCAACGGCTTCTCCATGAAGTCTAGATAAGTCAAGCCCACGTTTGAATTTTGAAATCTCAGGCAGCTCTAGTTGAGTGGATTTTCATTGGTTCTCATTGTGGGCTGTTGCACGGTAGACACCAAGGGTCCAATTGCGATGTCGGACAGACCGGAGTCTGTCCAACATCGCTCTGGAAATGGAACCGAACGACCTCCTGTCGTCGGTTCTAGTCCAGCTATTAGGATGCAACCATGAGAGCATGCATTCCGAACGGAATGCATGCTCTCATAGCAAAGAGCGGGGGTGCAGTTCATCCCTGCACACCGTGTTAGGCACCTCAAGGTGTCTGCCACCAGATGCAGGGATCACCAGACCGGCCTATAGTGCCCCCTAGGCCGCTGTTTGACGGCTTGGCACCCATGGGGGCCTTACTGGGGGGCCCCAAAGACAGTTTCCCAATGCCTTTCTATGTCGGAAAGGCCAGTACAGAAAGGCAGTGGGGAACTGCCATCGTAATCCCTCAGCTGTAAAGAGCTGGCTGTGGGATTACCACAGGCCTTCCGAATGGCGGACAGGCTCTCCGAGCCCCTTGTGAGCCATTCGGAACTCCTGTTTGTAATAATTTCCAACCAACTCCATCAAAATGGGTTGGTCGGAAATTATTACAAACAGGAGATTACGATGCGGTAAGTATGGCTCCGACCGAGAGTAGGATCCATTCCTTACTGCATCGTAATCGGGCCCCAAGTCGCTACATAGGGGTTTGCAGGGAGAAGCTGTCCAGATATGGCAAAGTCTCAGTTACAAGGCAACACCTGGAAAAGCGGTGCATGAAAGATAGATCAGCTTGTTGCTGAGCAGATGTTTTGGTGCGAATGACCGAGCTTTATCAAAAATACTCGGAGAATTGCACTGGCTTTCTGTAGCAAAACGTTTATGGGTTAAGACCTTATGTAGGTACATAATGCTCTCTATGCTTCAAGTCCACTTGACATCAAAGAAATGTTTAAATGGTATGTGCCCCCTAAATCTCCGCTCAGCACACCAAAATTGGGTAAGGGTTCCCAGAAGAAGAAATGGGGAGGTAGAGCCATCTCAGTTGCTGCGGCAGGGCTTTGAAACACCCTTCCGCAATATCGCACATCCCTAAAAATGCATCTTCCTTTTATGAAAGTCTTAAAAACTTGGATGTTCATTTTATAAATAGGCACAGTATTATATGGATGCTTACAGTTTGCTGCATGGTTTGCAATACTACAGTGCCTAGACACCTATGGGCCTTGGTGTGCTTTATAAATCTCGGTCATTCATTTATTCCATCATTCACTCTGTCATTCATTCATTCACTCAGTAATACATTCATTAATTCATTCATTCATTTGGTACCCACTAACAATTAATGCAGAAAACCTCAATTTTTATCTTAGGCTGAACCAGAATTTTACAAAGCAAAATGTTCCCTATCATATCTTTCATCAAACAGCATTTACAGGCCTCAATCATGCCATGCATGTCTTCTCATGGAAGGAAGAACATTTCTGGAACGTTGCCTTCCTTCAATGTCCCCCCCCCCCTCATGTGAAAAGGGGCATAGTATATACCCTCTTCAACAACATTCAGCATTCTTCAGAATATGGGGAAAAAGAATAATGTGTTTGCAGGTAAGGGAGGCAAAATAGTTCAGGAAACAATCTAAGATGAGATAAACATCGGTACTGTTCAGCTGTTATAGGTATTTAATGACTGAAGCAGGAAACCTTGAGTGAACAGAGAGAGCGGCCTGGAGAACAACTGCAAAGCATATTGGCCAAGACCTCAGGCAATGACACAAGTGGTCGGTGGCCAAGAAGAAGACAGCAGCACCTCACTCTATGGGACAGCTCGCCACCAATGAAGTATGGGCTGACTGGCCAACTGACCAGAGAGGGAGAGTGGCGGACCCTCAGCTACAATAGAACCTGCTACCTCTACACAACCAACTCCCAAGGGGGAATTTGGCTGTCGTAAGTAAGATAAGATTTACTTTATTTATGAAAAGACATAAGGATGCAAGTGATTATTTGCATCTGTTGCTTAGTTTCAGTTTTTAAAACTACAGTATTATATGAAACTGTGCCATATGTTTCTCAGACAAAACTTTGTTATTCGCTTCTAGCTGCCCGCTCTATCTGATATTTGTAGCGAATAGTCATGGTATTTGGTGCATGCGTACTGGGCAAGGAAATTATTATCACAGTCCTGTAGAAAAAGGATCCTCACATGTATTTTGGTAAGAGTGGTAAAAAGCTCTTCAAATGGGTGAGGTGGAGTAGAATGGGGTGGGAATTTTAAACCACACCACTACATTTTATTTTGGAGGTAAGGTGAAAGAGTTATTGTGTCATATTATTGTACTTAAAGTTAAATTGAAAAGGTCTTCTGGTGTAGTTCCTGCTGAAAATAAGGGTATTTCTACAGTGAGTTCTCAACTTACACAGATTCACATAAGCATTAATAAAACAGTTATCAAATTTAATTAGGGACATGAACAATTTTGGTGATGATTTATATAATAACAACTCATCATGACACATAGTAGTGCAAACATTATTTGTTACTGATAAGACTGAAAAGAATTCATGTTTTTGGTGCAGAATAGCAAAGTTTGGTTTTGGTGAAGAACACATTTAGTTCAAGATTGAGTAACACCTCTATTCTAGTACTTAAAAGGAGATATTGGAACTAGAGTTAGAAATATCACAAATGAAAGTGACCCAGATAAGACTACATTCTTAAGAGCAGATGGTGAAAAAGAAAATACATATAAAGTTGATTTACATGTTTTAGATACACAGCTCGAAATGGTAAACCAGATAGATGTTTCACAGATAAGCAGTCAGATTTCGGAATAAAGAACATTTTGAGAGGTAGAAGGGTTGCAAGGCCAGAAAGAAAAACCCAGAGACAAATAACTCAACCCTATTGGTACAGAGGTTTAACGCATATTTTGGTTTGGAGCATGACTCAATGCCTGATGCTCCAAACCAAAATGTGGGTTAAACCTCTGTATTGAGTAAATAAGACAATAAATAAAGAAATAAACTGCAACAAAAAGCCAAGGGTTACACTCAGAGGTGACAGAGACGTCCAATGACGTCATGTAATTTTTCAGACCGATATCAACCGCAGAGTGTACTTAATCTTTAATAAATATATATTTGAGAAATAAGATGTCACTATTTCATAAATAGAATGGAAATGTCCAAAATGAAGGGCAAAGATCAGCCAAACTGACAAATAAAAGATGACTGAACTGACAATTAATATGTGCAAAAATTACCAGACAGGGTACTTCAGGTAGAAAGTTTAACCAGCTCATTACACTGCAGTTGTCAAGCGTGCTAAATCTATAGCTGTTAGAAGAAACTAGCCACTAACTTTTTAAGCTTGCCGTTTGTAGTGCTAGAGGCACTTTTGTGGTCTGAGACCCTGTGATGACATTTGACTGCCATTATTTTGATTGACTTTGGTGTGTTATTTTATCCTAGCCTGAATGTACAATGTCCTGCACATGCCTTGTTTCTCTTAAGGGTTTATTTGTTGTAATCTTGCAGTCTTTCAGTGGGAGCTGTCACGGAGTAGAACAGCCTTGCCAAGAACAGAACATGTGGGATGTGCTTTTGAAAACATGAGAGAGAGAGAGAGAGGTGTGGAATGTACTTTTTGGTCTCGAAGTGCAGTGTTATGAGCAGTGGTGCACAAATGTGCTCTGTGTTGTGCATTGAGAGATGAAGTATGTGATGCTATAAGCAGTGGTGCACAAATGTGAGCATTTGTAGTAATATTAAGTTCTTACTATTGGCTTTGACATGGCCTCATGTCATCCTGAATTCTGACTGGCTTGAGCTTAATTTGCGTGCATAGCCACTCTTGCAAGTTGTTAGGGTTAATCACGTTCAAGGATTGTTTTTGTGAGAGATTGATTAATGTACCCTGGAAGTCTTTTGTGAGCTTCGACAAGATAAAGGCTGGAACATGCGAGACTGTAGAGGGAACGTGGGAACTCCTTCCTGCCTTGGAACACTTGTTTGGAAGCTGGCCAGTCCTAGTAAGTTTCCTGGTGCGGGGAGGACAGTTCTCAAACCTTCTAGTGTTATTTTGAGATTATAAAGCTGAGGCTTGTTGACTGGGAAACCGGGATTTTGGAATCCGAATGGGGACGGGAACGCCTACTTCGGAACAGCGGAACCCTGGTTACTGAGCCTCTTATCCCCGGCTGTTAATCCCCCGGGTCAGGAGTGGGTTAAGATGCAGTGTTTGCACCAGCTGAAGTGTTGAGTTTTGATTATGGCCATTGTAATGTGTGGCCAGTGGCTTTGTTCATTTGAGGTGTTTGAGTTTTGATTATCTGCCATTGTGATGTGTGGCCGTGGATTTGATTATTTGAGGTGTTTGAGTTTTGATTATTGCCATTTTGATGTGTGGCCAGTGGCTTTGATCATTTGAGGTGTTTTCTTTAGTCATTCAGTGTAAATATCTTTCTGATCTCTTGCAGGACATCCCATTATAATTGCTTGAGTCTTATGTCATATTATTTGCTGCTTGTTTATTCATGGTATTATTCATGCATTTAACTGTTGCATTTACCAAGTGTGTTATTATTGCTTGCATATATATATGTGTGTGTGTGTGCATTTGAATTTGATTAATTTTGGCATCTGGGAACGCTTTTCTGTTAGAGAGCATTGTGTAAAATAAACCCCAAGCCATAGTTTAAAAAGAGAGTCTTTGCATTTTGTAAAATAAAATCCTTTTCTAAAGGTATTTGTTTTGTGTTTATGTCTCCTGCTTTGCTGTGTGTTTTAAGCCACCGTGTGGGAGATTCTGTATTAACTGAAAGGCGAAGCAGGACACAGTTTTACAAAAAATGCGGTGACCAGAACAATCAGTTTAATAAGCATTTTAAAAGTTGGTTAGGATCCACACTGGAAGAGCCACACAAGAGACTTGAGATTTAAATCTAATAAAAATGATGGCTTCAGAATTAAAAGGTAAACTGAATGACACCTTTTAAAGGTTTATGCAGGGGGAAACAAATTCGCTGGATAGTAAGCTAGGATCGTGCTTTTGTTCATGGCCTGTTTTGCTATACACTAACCCAGTGACTGAACCAGGCAATGCAGAGAATGGACCTGTGAATCATAGGACAGAATATGAGCCAGAAGCAGTCCATTTCAGCACAAATAAAACAAGTCAAGGTTTTCTTCTCCTAGAGACGGTCTGAATAAAGCTCATCCAAGTTGTATGAAAATGTCCTAAGGTATAACTTTTTATGGTGTGAACAAAGAGGATCCCTGGTTGATGGACTTCTCATGGGAGGGAATCTCACTACCTGAGCCTCATTCACTGTAAACTCTGTCATAATGGATCGGAAGAGCTATCCACCTGTGTCAGGCCTTTAGGATAGGGTTGCTACTGCACAGCTAAGGTAAGAGGCTCTGGGCTGGTTGCACATGAACATGTGTGCATACAGTGTGCACACATGTGCAGGCTGAGCATGTGAGACTATCATCTAGCTAAGCCCGGTATCTGCACATAGGTAGTCTGTTGCAGAAGGTAACCTTCAGGGGTTGGTGCTGACCTGGCGTAGGTGATTACAGTGTGAGTAGGTAAGTCTGTAGTGATTGCTGAAAAGTGTTTGTACTTATACAATATGGGCGAAATCTGCACCAAACTACAGTTTTACTACTGTGAGGACTACCATTAGGCCTACCATCATGTATATATTTGTAAATTCATGTGTAGAATTGGGTATTGTATGTTATAAAGTATTTTTTTTTTTATAAGTAAAAACATTGACTGAACAATGATTTATTTGGTGTTGGTTGTTTGTTGCATAATTGTAGAGTATGGTCAAGAGATAAACCAGGATATTTATTTCACAGTAGATTGAAGGTTGCAGACATATTATTTGTGAAAGACCCATATCCTTCGCAACTAATAACCCACTTTCTTACAGTTGCAGGTATCCACTAGCGATACTCTGTTTGAAGAGGGGCTTCACAAAAGCTGGTCTGATCGCCTAAAAGAGCAAGTGCTTGCTGTATAAAATATGGAACATCTTCTAATGTCCTCAAAGTGTAATGCTCCTTGCGTTCTTTGGTATGTGTTGAGAGGGAAAGAAATATGTAAGGACAATGGGCTCATCCAGATGAAAGTCTGATGGATCCTTTGGAAAAACTTTGAATTTGCTTGTAAAGAGTAAAACAAATCTGATGGATACTCTAACTGCAGATTCCTCACCGTGTGAATTTCCCTGGAACTTGACATCATTTTATTTGATGACCCATTCCATGCCCTCGGTCACAGAGCGTGGCTCACAAACTGAAGTTATTGACTGTGTGCTTGACCTATCTTGAAACCTAATCACTTCTGAAAAGTCAACTCCATGGAATGGAAAGGACGACCAGAGAGGAATCAGAGGTTATATAATTATCCAAAATAAAGAACGTTTTGAAGGTAAGTTTTTTTTAATGAAGAACACTTCTAACCACAGATTCTCTCACCTTGTACAGACCGCCTCTAGGGAGTGGGTGTGTGGAGTCTACTTTACACTACAAAGTCTTGCAGCATTGAGCGGCAAAATGACCCTCCATGGGACCTAAAAATTGATACTGTAGTGGCTGGTGCACAAATGGACAGATGTCCATGTGACAGCTTGGCAGATGTCCGAAAACAGGAACACCCTGAGCCAGTGCTAATGTAGAAGCTTTAATCCTAGTGGAATGAGCCTGGATGCTATTAGGAGAATCTTTTATGTCCAAGACATAACACTGCTTAATGGAAAGGACAATCTATTGTGATAATTGACAACTGCTTTTCCTTACTTTGCACCAGTGAATCCACCAAAGGGCTGGTCGTCCCCTCGGTACTCCTTAGTCCAATCAATATAGAACCAAAGGGACCACTTAGAATTCGATTGGTGTAGCCTCTCCTCCTTAGAGGGAAATAACGGAGAAATTATTACAGGAAGCATGGTGGATTGCTCCACTTGAATGGGTGATACCACTTTCGGAATGAAGAATGCAAGACTTCTAAGTGCCTACTTGTCAGGGTTCTTCATACAGTGTATGGAGGCTGGACTGATGATACTTGCAGATCGCAGACAAGACTTGCGAAATACACATCAAAAAGGTACACTGTCTTCTCACTACAGTGAGATGCACAGTCTTCCGAATTAGAAGTTTCAGAGTTCAACTGCTTGAAAGGATCACATTTCAAAAAATGTCATAAGTTAATTAAGGTCACACTGTAGCACGTGGCAAATGTGTGAAAGCCCTTTTAAAAAATACATCACAAAGGGTAATTTGAATAATGAGGGCTGAGCACGCGAAAGGAAAAAGGCCAAAAGGGCCAACAAGTGATCTTTAACAGTACAAACAGCAAAGCCATGCCAGACCAAAGACAACATGAACAAAATGGCATCAGACAGCAGACAGCTTAGCCTATAGATGGTCAATCTCCATTAGAAAGGATGGTGTTGCTGGTGTTCTGAGGAACCAGGTCAAATGCAGAAGGTAAGGTAAACTCTTGTGAGGGTGTATAGTGAAAGGATCAAGATTATTTTCTGTTAAATATATACAGACTCTTTTCAAATTCAAAGAGAGCATCTTGGTAGTTGAAGACACTCTAGCTGCCAATAGGATAACACAACAGTCAGGGGCTATGTTTAGAATTTTAAGTCTTTAGCAGTCTCACACTCAGGTGGAGTGCTCAAGGATTGTAGTGCAGAACCCGACCATGATCGTTGGTTAGCAAGTACTGATCCACCCTGAATTGCATTGAGGCATCCAGCAGGAGATCCCATAAGACTATGTACCAGATCTTCTAGACTCAAGCTCGGGCTAGTAGGATCAGCTTACATGGATCCATTTTAGCTTTTGGAGGACTTTTGTAATGAGACGGTCCAAATGAAAGGCATATGCACAGATCCTAGACCATGGAATTAAAAGAGTTTCTCATTGATTCCTTGGATATCACCAACTGCTTGGGAGAAGTGGGCAATTTGGCATTATATGAAGTAGCAAACAGGCCGGAAGGAGGTGGTTTTAAAGATTAGTTGCAATTGATTCAGGCAAAACTCCCAATTGTGGCAGTCCCAAATGGGCTTGTTCAATGCATCCACCACTGCATTTTGTAGGTTGGGACATGCTGCACTGTCAGCTCTTTGTTGAAGTGCAAAACCCAATGCCAGACTTCGAGATTCCTGTGACCTAATCTGTGATTTTGTTCCACCATGCCTCTTTATGTAATTAAACGTTGCCATGTTGTCTGTTCTTACAAGTACTCACTGATTGGCAATCGTTGTTAGACAAGTTTTCACAGAATCTCACTGCTTTTAACAACAAGACATTGATATGAAGATGAACTAATTACTTACCTTCAGAATCGCTCTTTCTTTTTTTCTGGTGGAGACTCTTTCTAGCCATAGATTCCTCAACTTGGAATATTCCCCAAGTGTCAGACTGGATCCAGAAAATCTTGAGCAGTATCTCTGCTCTGCATTGCTCGCATCAGAAATAACGTGCATTGTGCCTGTGAAGGCCCCACCCTAGCATGTCGACAATCAGTTTTTGTGCTATTTCCATGTCAAAAACACAGAGCCACAACTGAATGATGTATGACCAGTGTACAGAATCTAACAGGATCTTTAGGGTGAAGTGCCCATTTTGCAAAAAGGGGAGGATTGGTGAGGAATTTGTGGTTAGATACAGTCTCTACCACAAAAAGCATTACCAAAAGTGAGTAACTTGTTCTTCTGATAGAGACTTCTAACCGCAGATTCCTCACCTTAGAATAGATACCCAAGCAATGCTTCCCCGGAGGTGGGATGAGAACTGGCTCAAACCATAAAATCCTGGAGGTCCGAACAGGCAAAATGCCAGTCTCAACAGATCAGACTGTGCAAGTTATAGTGCCTCGTGAGCGTGTAGAGTGACACCCATGTAGTGGCCTGGCAGATGTCCAGGTCAGGTACTCAGCGTTCTAATGCTGTGGTAGAGGTCTTATTATTATAATTTAAAAAAAAAATGTATTTATCCATTTATAGAGCGCCTGGTTACACCAACGGTGTGTCCCCGCGCTGAGACTCAGAACAAGGTACTAAGGAGAAAGAAGACGTCAGCTGTTACACCTGTCAATCGAACGTATGCTAATCTTTCCTAATCGTTCTTTTTATCAAACAGCCACCTCTTTAGCTGTTTGCGGAATCTACTTTCACACGTCTCTGTTCTCATATTCATTGGAAGGATGTTCCAGGTCTTGGCTGCTAGGCATCTAAAAGAATGACCCCCATCCTGGCTCTGTAAATTCTTGGTATAGTGACCATAGATTTGTCTATAGATCTTAGATTTCGTCCAGGGGTATAATGGGTTAGTAATGGTTGCAAGTATTTTGGGCTTCTTAGTGTCAAAATGCGGTGGCAGTAGCACATTGCCTTGAAAAGCACTCTTTTTTCTATTGGTAGCCAGTGCAGTCCTAACAGTGCTTTCTTCATACTGTTTTTTTGGTAGTCTAAGCACCAACCGGGCAGCCGCGTTTTGAACTCTCTGTAATTTTGTTAGTCCTTTCTTTGTGGCCCCCAGGTACAGCCTGTTACCATAGTCCAGTTGGGAGGTAATTACGGCATGTACTATAGTTTTGCTGGCTACGGGTGGGAGGAGATCAATGATCTTTTTCAGGTTTTTTATGGCTCCATAGCATTTGCTGCCATTTGTCCCCAATCTGCCTGCTTCCTCAGTTATTTTGTAGCTAGTAGAAGGGCAGATTCTGTTGGGTGGGCCCTTCTGAAACCTGACTGAGAGGGGTGTAACAGGTTGTTTGAGTTAATGTGTTCTGTCAGTTGTTTATTAATGTTTTTTTCAGTGATTTTTAGCTATGAAAGGAAGTAGTGAGATTGGCCGTAGGTTCTCTAGCACGGTACTAGCAATTGATGGTTTCTTTTTCAGTGGTTTAACAATGGCCTGTTTCCATTTGGCGGGGACCAAACCTTGTTGGAAGGAGCAGGAAATAATTTTTTTAATATGTGGCATAATCACGGTTGCTCCCTCCATTATTATTCCTGGTAGGGCTGGGTCCCGGGGTGAACCTGATTTTTATGCCCTTAGCTGTAGCTGTCAATTCTGTTAGTTCTGGTATACAGAATTCACCTAGAGTGGTCCATGTGGTGTTTATGTGCTTGAGATACATTTGGCTAGTTCCTTGTCTAGCTTCTGCTGGGAAGGAATCGTATATCTTTTTAACCTTCTCTGAGAAAAAGCTGCTATCTTATTGCAGCTCTCTGCAGATGCTTTAGTGTCATCATTATCTATTGGTGTTTTTAGAGATTTTAGGATAGAAAACATTTCTCTCTGGGCATTGTTAGCTTTCTTTATACTGTCTGTGTAGAAGGTGCATCTGGATTGCTTAATCAGTGAGTGATAGTCTTTTAATTCTTCCCTGTAGATCTTTTAGGCCTGGCTACTGTATTGCTTCCTCCATTGACGTTCAAGTTTCTTACATTTTGCTTTAGCTTTTTTCTCATCATCACTGAACCAAGGGACAGTTGCTTGTTGTCTCTTAGGTATCCTCGTGCTCCAAGGGGCTATCTCGTCTAGTGCCTCTGTGATCCACAAATACCACTCGTTATTTGCTCTGTCAGCTTCCTCATCTAATGTGGGGGGGTTCTTTATTAGAGCCTGCTGGAAGGTGGTGGAATTGAAGTTATTCCATTTCCTGGTGGTAATCGCCTTTGTGAGCGTGATTTTTTCCTAGGAAGCGGTGTTTTAAAGGGCACTAGGTGGTGGTCCGACCATGGTATGGGCCATGGTGACTCCACCTCTAATTCTATTATATTAGTAAAAATCGGGTCTAGAATATGGCCCTTTTAATGTGTTGAGATTTCTACTTTTTGTACCAGTTTAGTATTAGAAGATCTTTGCAAGTGCATCCATCTCCTGATTCAGTTTATTGTCGAAGTGTATATTCAGGTCTCCCAGTACTAGAAATGTTTTATATCTTAGGGCGGGGGATACTATCTTCTCCTCCAGACTCGCTATGAATTTTGTAGCTGGGCCTGGTGGTCTATATATCAGAAATCCAGTTATTGAGGTGTCTTTTGCGACTTATCCAGGGTGAAATGGGACTTCAAGCCCTCAGGTGGCTGCTTCTTAGTTAGTGCGTAGCAGATCTTGAAGCAAAGTGCAATCCATCACAAGATGGTTCTTTTCTGCACAGCCTTGCCTTTTGTTCGCTCTTATGAAACCAATAAAGAATTGATCATCCACCCGGTGGTGGTCTTTGGTAAAATCAATGTAAACAGACAGAGATCTTTTCGGATCCAAACAGTGGAGTCGCTTCTCTTCCTTAGAAAGATGAGGTGGAGCAAAACATTTCAGCAACATTATGTTTTAGCCAACATGGAATGGAGTTACCACCTTTGGTAAGAAGGAGTCGCGAGTCTGAAGAGCCAGTTTGTCCAGGGAGAAGCTGGTGTACGGAGGATTAACTGAAAGAGCTTGAAACTCACTGCCCTTCCTGGCTGATGCAATAGCCACTAAGAAGACCATCTCAAGAGTCAGAAATCTCAGAGAGCAGCTATGTTGGGGCTTGAATGGGCCTCCCATAAGAAACATCAGGCACAACCTCTTTCCCACTGGGGCATGATAAAAGGGAGAGGGGAAAACAAACGTTGCAAGCACAATAGGAAAAAGTGGGGGCTGATCTAGCAACCGCAAAAAAATCAGAGATGACACAAAGATAACCTTTAGGTTGAAGACTTTGTTATTGTTTTAACAACAAACAAGATGCATCGACAGTTTAAACCCATCCTGGGGTTGGCAATCATCTGGGTGCTTAGCAGAGTATCGAATAGAAACAAAACAAACTGTCCCACAACCCTCTCCCACCCCCACCCTGTCCTCCTCCCTCCCGTCTCCTCCCCGTATAAGCTGCCTATACCTAAGAATGTAAGTCAGGTTTAGTGCGTTTTTGCGCAAGGCGGTGACCTATGTGGTACGTCTGGGTTGAGCACGGGAAGGCGCAATAGCCGCAGATATCTAGGGCAGGATAGCTCGCGAATTTCGGAGCATAATAAGGAGATAAAAGGTTGCCATGCTTCAGCAAAAACAGCCCTATCCCCTTGATGCGAAAAGGAGATGCGCTCCATCCCCAGCACATACCATAGTCGATGGAGCCATCCCTGGAAAGAAGGTGTCCTAACTGTTCCCCGCAAGGAAAGCATGTTCTGTAATGCCGACCCCAGGGCTATGCCCAGTTGTTTACCTTTACAGAACTTGAGAGGGTAAGTAAGCCTATCAGAGACTCCAAGGACTACATATTCCGGAAAGCGTAATAGTGTAGTGTCAAAATGACGGTCTATCTCATCTAATACCTGTGTCCAATAGGATGTGAGATTAGGGCACTCCCGTAGGAGGTGCAGTATGTGCCATCCGCTACACAGCCCCTCCAGCAAGGTCGGAGAGCGGTCTGGGTCGCTTTTATGCAGTCGAGACGGTATTAGATACCAGTACATCAAAGATAACCTTTAATGGTGCCCAAGGCAAAGTCTTGCTGGACTAATAACTGCACAAACAACAACACCTCTGACAAGGAAGCAGAAAGCGGACCTGCATAATGTGAAGAACTCCAAGCCACAAATTTGTCCCAACGGCAGGCATATACAGTTTTTGTTGAGGGAATGCCTGTCTGCCAAGAAGACATCATAAATCTCGGGAAGAAGATCAAAGGCGCTCAACTGTCATCGCTCAATCTTCAAGCATGAAGGTGGAGTGTGCAAAGAATTGGGTGCAGAACCTTGACAAGCTGTTGCAATAGGAGGCCCTCCCAAAGGCGAACCCTGGTGGGAGGACAGATGCCCATGCTTAGAAGTTTGTGTTCCTAAACTTTCCCTGCCCAGTCTGGAGCCACAAAGCTGACTTGGGCCTGGTCGGTCATGATCTTCTTGAGAATGCAGGAATGAGCGGTATCAGCAGAAACACATATAGGAGTCCTGGGGTCCATTCTGAGTGGAATGGTCTCTGTGCGAGAGACGCTTTCGATATTCAAATGCGCAGAAGCTGTAACATTATGCATTCTGGACAGAAGCAAATAGATCGAGACACTATTCTCCCAATTCTCTGAATAGACCTAGAGGTACCTCTAGATGTAGACTCCATTTGTGATGTGCAAGGCATAGATGGCGGAGTTTGGGCCTGATTTAATTATTGGAGTAGTCACCATTGGCCTAGTGAGTACTTTGCTTCCATCAGGCCGAGACTACTAAAATTATAAATGACCGCCTAGCAGGCAGTAATTTATAAAGGTAATAGCAGGAGCTGCCGGCACAGTGTTTCCTGTGCATTTACTGTTAGTTACAGGCATGCAAAGGATGCAGACCTGTAACAAACATAAATCTTTTTTTTCCAAAAAGAAAAATCCGAAATGGGGTTTTCTTTTCATAAAGAAAACAAAAATTCCCCTCACCTTGAGAGGTTCACCCATGGCAGGGGAGCATTAAAGTAATAAACAGTAAACAATTATTACATGTCCGCCCATCCAAATTGATTGGGAAGGCATGTAGTCATTGGTCCAACGGCCCTTGCTCCCAAGGGCCATTGGAGGAGGTTAATTATGACGGAGACAGAGTAGTCTCCGCCGTGATTAATCCGAAGGCCCATCTGCATTTAAAGGCGCGGCTGCACTGTATTCTTGGTGATGAGAGTACTCCGTTGAAGTTGCGACTGAGTATCCTTACTGCCTGAATTAAATCAGGCCCTTTGTCTACCCTGGTATTTAGAAATCCAGCTAGGTACAGTACAACGACCAGGAAGATGTCCTGGCACTCCAATCAAGTCCAGATGCAAAGGGCCTCCTGGCACAGAATCCACAATTCCACTCCACCCTGCTTGATGCAATACCACAAGGAGTTGGTGTTTTCGTTGAACACCTGTACCAGCCTTCCCTTGATGGATGGGAGGAAGGCCTCAGTGCCAAGTGGATCACCAGCAGCTCCAGTAGATTGATATGGCCGGATTCCACCAGAGACCAGAGTCCTCTGATCTCCACCTCACCCAAGTGGCCAGTCCCAACCCAGAAGTGATGCATTAGTCACCAATGTCATCTCTCGGTGGAGAAGGCAGAGGGGTCTGCCGCTGATCCAATTGCAGTTCTTTTGTAGCCTCCCCCTAAATATGGACCATTTCAGAGAGATTCCTCTGGTGTTGTGCCCACTGCAACTTCGGATCCCACCGCAGAGCCCACATATGCCATTGAGCGTGGTTCATCAGCAGGATACAGGAGGCCATTAGACTCAGCAGCCTCAGAGCCAATCACGCCGAAATCCAGGACTAAGGATGAAACATGGGATCATAGCTCGAATGTCCTGGACTCTCCGGTCCGGAGGATAGGCGCGGAACTGAACCATGCCCAGAATAACTTTGAAGAAAGGGAGTGTCTAAGAAGAAGTCAGGTGTGACTTCAGGATGTTGATAGTGAACCCCAGCAAGCGCAGAAGGTTCACAGTAGTCAGGAGATGAGTGACGACTGACTGGGGCGACCCCACGTTCAACAGCCAGCAGTCAAGGTAGGATAATACTGAGACTCCTGTCTTCAGCACGTGTGCTGCAGCCATCACTTTCATGAACATCTGTGAGGCACTGGTGAGGTCAAAGGGGAGCACAGCAAACTAGAAATGCTTGTGGCCTACCATGCACTGCAGGCAACACCTGTGTGTCTACAGAACAGGAAGGTTCTAAAAGAGCATCCTAAGGAAAATAAAACCTTTTCTCCCCCCAAATGACTTCAAGTCCGTGGTGAAATCTCTGGTGATCTCCAAGTTGGACTATGGAAGTGCAGCCATCTGTGGAATCCCGAGATCGAAGATGGCTTCACTCAGGGCCTCTCTTGATTCGGCTGCTAGACTCATCACTGGCTCAAAAAGATACCACCATATTACACCGGAGCTGAAATCCCTAAATTGCCTCCCTTATGAAGCAAGGATACAACAAAAAATTTCTTGCATGACTCAAAAAGCCTTAAATTACAACACGTCACTATACCTCGCACAAAAATGTACACTATCTGGTGGCTCCAGATCCTCCAGAAGCGCCAGCACCATTCAGCTGAAACCTCCGACATTCCAAAAAAAGGAAAGCATTGCTTTCTCAGGTATTGCCCCAAGAATCTGGAACTCCCTTCCACTGGAAATTATTATGATCTCCTCAAGTGTTTATTTAAAAAAGGAAGTTAAAGTGCTACTGAGGAACACATTTTTGCCTTAGAATCCCCATGCCTCATACGCACTCAAAGACTCGTTCCCTCTCTGTTTTTACCTGTACTTTTATTGTATTTGATTGAGGTCCCCCACTTTATGACTTTGTAACATGCTTCATGTACTCTTGTTCCCTCTTTCTCCATGCCTGCTCTGACCTATTTTTTGTTTAGACTGTTTATGGTTATGTATGCCGTGCCATCATTGAGCTTCTCTCCCCTGACATTTCTGACCACCCTGTTGTTTGTTATATAGGTCATTTCTCTTTTTCGTTCATTGGTAAACCAATGGGTCTTGTTTGCTCTATATATAACGTTTTAAATAAATAAAGAATGTGGAAATATGCATCCTGAAGGTACAACACTACTATCCAGTCTCTGGGGGCCACGGCAGACGGAACCTGAGCTAAGAAGAGCCTCTCAAATTTGTCTTTCTGTATAAAGGCATTGAGGGGGCGGAGATCTAGTAATGGGTGGAGACCTCTGTTCTTTTTCTCAACCAGAAAGTAGCAGGAATAACAACCATGTCCTACTTTTGGCACCCTCTCGACGGCCAGCAGAATCTGCACTTCCTGATGGAGCAAAAAGAGATGGTCCTCCATTACCCATTCTGCAGACGGTGGCAAGGTATGCGGGGTTTCCAGAAATGGAAGGGCATAATCCCACTGCACGATTTGGAGCACCCACCTGTGGGAAATGGAAGTAGGAGCTCCACAGTGCTGAGCACTGGGTGAAGCACCTTTGAAAAGATGTTGGTCAATGACCTTCTCTGCTCTGCGCATTACCATGGAGAAAAGCGATCCTTCCTTTGTGGCAGGGCCCAGAGGAGAAATCAGGCCTAAGTCAGGTGAGGTGTCCAGACCACTGGGATCGCTTAACTAATCATACCAATTTTCATCCTCGTAGGATCATACTATGGGAGCCAAAGCCCTCATCATCATCACCCCCCTCTGGGAAAGTGGGGCAGCCCAAGAGTTGGCAATTTCAGGGTAGGTTGATGAGGTCTGGGTTGCTGACATTGAGTGGTATTGAAGCAGCACCGTCTCGGAGTCAGAGAGGACAATGGGGTCCTCCTCAAGTTGTGCCTGAATCTGCACCAAGGAAACTGGAACCGACACAGGTATCGGTGTGGGTGTCAGTCATCATCCAGAGGTCCTGGTTGTCATCGGGGATGAACCCGCCGGCAGGTCATCTTTCGGGTCCGTGGGGCCTTAAGACACGCCAGAGGGAGCCATTTGCCCAAAGATCGCTATAAGGCATCATAAGACTCCTTGGGTGGGGTTGTGGAAGCTCCAACTCAAGGGAACTCGGGGAAGCATGGAGGAGACCTGGCCTTCAGCTCTACGCATGTAAAATGGCAGCAGGGCATGGAAGCACGGTACTGACTAGGAGAGGTCGAAGAGCCCTTCAACCTCTTCTTGTACTACTTTGACTTACCCCACTTCGACAACAACTTGGAAAGGGATGACCATCACCCATGGGAGCTGCTCTTTGGCTTGACCCCAGGCACCACAGGCAAATCAAGTGTGAGTCAGAGACACACATCTGTTTGTGACATTCCTCCCACGATTTAAATCCCGTGGGTTTGTTGGGAGACATATCCCTTACACATTAAGAGCAGAAAGCTTAAACAATCGACAAAAGGGTTGAAAAAAGTGCCCTACATAGGCGCAGCAAACGTCACTTCCAACGCAGATGATGCCGAGTCAGAGCCGATCCATACCACCTATCAGCGTGCAGAGGTACTGTTAAAAAATTTTTGGATGTAGTTTGACTCCTGGGAAATATTCTAAGATGAGGAATCTGTGGTTAGAAATCTCTATCAGAAGTCTTGTTTCTTTCACACAAAGGCTAGTGGCAGAAATATTCTGGAGGTGGGCTCTGCAAATATGGAGGGACACATCTGAAATGATGATTTTTCAAGTATATATCCTGACCTGATGCTTGCTGGGTCAGTCGACCAAGCAGTGGCTGGTTTGTTTTAAAAGTCAAAGAAGCAACATCATCCACATGATGTGTCACCTGCTGCCACAGAAGATGCAGTTCTTCTTGGAGAGTGTGCCGGCAGAGACTGCACTTAGGGTTAAAAGGAATGTATGATGACATAAATCCCTGCATAGACCTATACCTGCGAACTGAAAGCTGTATGCGTTTACTGAGTTCTTTTGCCAAAAACATGAGCTTATTACCACTTTCCTGTGATGGATGAGCTTTGCTGCTGAGCATGGTGAGGCAGGGTCCTAGGAATATGATCTGCTAATGCTTTAGTGTTGACTTTCCCTATTTAGGGTCAGACCCAACCCGTATAGCAGTTGTATGAAGGAGTTCATTACATTGTTCATGCATTCGAGGAATGAGCCTTTGATGGGCCAGTCATCCAGGTAGGAAAACACTGTTATTCCTTACCACCACGTGTAGTTGTCCCTGGGTCCATATATTTAGTGTAGACTGTGGGGGCCTAACGAAAACCAAAATGCAGCGCCTTGAATTAAAAATGCTGACAAGCTAACATAACATGTGTATTTGTAAAGCGCAAGATTACCCGTAGGTGTCTTGGCGCTGAATAACAGATGTTTAATGTTACCCAACTCAATGGTACTCATTTTATCGACCTCGGATGAATGAAAGGCTGAGTGGACCTGCCGGGATTTGAACCTACGACCATGAGGTCGAACACAGGCCCCTGCAGTGGCTGTTTTAGTCCACTGAGCCACCAGACCCGGCTGACCACAAATAGGAGGAAATTCCTGTGCTTTGATTTGGAATATGAAGGCAAGCACCCTGGAGGGTGAGGGTCACTAGGAACTTTCTCTTATTAATAGGCTGCAGCATATAGGGAAGATAAACCATTCTGAAGGACTGTTTCATTATAAATGTGTTGAGTGATCTTAGGTCTAGAATATGCATCATTCTCCTGATGTATTTTGCATCAGAAAGAACAAAGTATAAAATCCCTTATTCGACTGGGAGTTGGGGGTGATCTCTATTTAAATTTTCTGAAGACGTTTTGGTATTTAGACCTGCAAGATGTAGATAGTACTTCTTTTTTGGTGGTGTTAGAGGAGGCTTGAAAATGAATTTTAAGATGCTGCCATGCCGAATAACATCCAGCCACCCAGTGGTCTGATGTTATAACGTCCCAGGCTGGAAAATATCCCGTATTTTCCCTCCCACCAGCTTGGTTGTTAAGAGGGTTGGGCAGCCTGAAAAGGGTCATCTGTTGCCCTTTGGTTTGCCCGATGAAGGACAATTGCTTGACATATCTGCATTCTTGCCTTTGGGAGCCATGCTGGTAAAACATGGTTCACTGAAATATCCTGACTGGCGATAGGGTTGAAAAGTCCTAAAGATTGAGTACTAACACTGTCTATAAAATTGTTTTCTCGATTGGAAGCTCTTCTCACATTGCAACAAGCCAAGTAAAGAGGCTGTGCCCATGTCTGCTTTGATTGCCTGCAGTCCTTCATCTACACAATTTCCAAAAAGTTGCTTGCTATTGAATGGAATGTATAGTACTTTTGGATGTATTTCTGGGCATAAAGAAGTGCTTTTTTATCATCCGCACCAGGGCAACACTGCCCCTGTTCACATCTGGAGGAAACCATTGGCTGGGGCATCAAAAGAGGAGTCTATCAAAGCAGAAGAGACATGTTCTCCTTTTCGGAGCAAGGTTTTGGCTTGTTCTTTGCAACATACCTGTGGTTTAGCCTAAAAGTTTTAAAACTGTGCTATAATTGCCTATCATGACATGCCAGAATGGTTCTACCATTAAACAGTTTGACTGCCATACATGCAAAGGCAAGTATGGCAATCCTGTTTGTCTGGAGGAACCAAGGGCGATGATGGATTCCTGGTTCTCTCTCAGTGGCTTCTAAAATTACTGATTTTGTTTGAAACTGGTTGAGAAGGAAAGCTGGAGCAGAATCTACTGGTTTATACTGTTATCCAGTTTGGCAAGGAAGGCCTTGTCTGTGTGCGGATCTTCATTTGGGACAAAGGATCCATCCACAGATGATCAAGTAATAGGATGGCCCTCTTTGTCTTTTGCAAAATGTCTTTAAAATCAAAAAGGAGTGATGTTTTCCCACAAATTTGTTAAATGCCCTGCTGATGTCAGTGTGGAAGCTATAAGGAACTTTGGGGGGACAATGGGGGGAGGTGGTGAATCTTACGGCTGAGGCTCAGTGCTGGCTCATTACCCATAAAATAATCATCAAATATGGGCACTGCTTTACCCGGAATGACTCTGTCTTGAACATCTTGTCATCATTATTATAATCTTCTCTTTGACCATGGTCTAAAACATCAGAATCAGTGTGAGGTTGCAGAAGAATTAGACACGGACGTGGCTGAAGTGGTATGTTTTGTAAATGTGAGCATGGCTGCTGGGAAGAGGAAGTGAGTCACAGATGCTCTCCATTATGTACTCCAAAGACTCTAGGTAGTCAGCTGGTACCTCAAGCTTACAAGGCTGAGGGAAGACGGGCTGACCATCATATGTGCTCCTACATCTGTTACTCCTCAGAGTCACTTGGAATAAGATAAATGCCCAGGTCAAGAGGATCCAAAGCTTGATCCCCATGCTCTTTGCCGATGTGACATGTCAGAACCTATAACAGATTCCTCATAGCCCCAGTCCAGTTTGTTAATGTCAACAGCCTTAAGGCCAGATGGAGGCTACTCTAAGATTTGAGGTGGCAGCACTAATGTTATGGTGATGAAACAGCTATTCTACATGAAAAATAATCTGGAAACTAGAGGACCACGAGGAACCACTGGAACAATAACCATTGACGAAGGTGCCGTTAATGATAGATCAGTCAGTGGAAGAATCATCGACAATGAAGTTGTGGATGGAGAAAGAGTGTTGATGTGGTCATCCAGGCTGGTGATGATGTATTTGTCAATAGAGTTGAAGCAGTTGTTAACGCAGATGAAGTAGATTCATTGACGAAGTCATCACTAGTGTCCCTTTTGCGGGGACTCTTGACCTTGAAGGCATTGTAAATGCTTCTGGCGGGTAAACACTGGCCTTGTGCTCTTTTGAAGAAGATGTTTTGTTTGCTGTAGTCAATGAGGAATCATCAGTAGCGATGTTGACAATTGAATTGATATTTTCAATGAGTACGGATGAAGAGAAATAGGTGCAGTGTATAAGGCCATGTAACTCCTACTGTTTCCAAGAGCTTTCTACCTCACCAGGAGTCTGCACCTTTAAGAAAGGTTCACAAGGTTTCACAGTAGGGATAGTTAATGCTCGGATCAGCATCAACACTTATTTTTTAGTCTTGCCGAGGAGCACTTGTAGCAGAACCACACTCAGTGATAGTTCACTGAGAATGCATACGGTTTGTGCCTGCCCATCAATCAGAGTCTTTTGTCTAAAGGTCTGACAGATTTTGCAGCCCCTTGACATGCGGCCAAAGCAATGAAAACATAGCAGACGTTTCTTACGGGGGTCATCATGGAAGATCTTGCTGGTCTCACAAGACTCACAGGGTATAAATAAAATTCCAGCCTGAAAAGGAATGTAAGCCATCTGAACAGAGTTCCAAGGACTCCCCCAGCCAAATACAAAAGAGAGGCCTGAAGTACTGCTTATGTTTGTTATCTGAGTTTGTGAGCATATACCGCTATGTTAACACTGACTACTGAAGATTCCCAGCCTAATAACCATGAATATTCAAGAATGTGAGTGTGTGAGAGATCTAATACTAGAGAACCTGCATTTCTCAGACCACATCTCACTGGTCCTTTAGTCTTTATACTGGCTGCCTGTGGCTCGTCTTATCATGTACAAAGCTATGCACATGGCACACGCAGCCATCCATGGACCTGGCCATTCTGCATTAATCCTACACAATGTACCTACGGCCAAACTAGGCCACTGTTCCCTAAAGTGGTCCAACTTCTGACCATTCGTTCCTTCAGAAAATCTCTCACTGGCTGGACCTCTTTGTCTGTGCAGATGAGCAAACTCTGAAACACTACTCCTGCAAGAGTAAGAATATTTCACAACCACCTTGATATTCCAAAAGCTTGCCATTTAAAATCACTTGATCTCACAACATGGACTACATCAAAGAAAAGGGAATGCCCATGTGTGCAGGACATACCTATTATCAAGCTTTTTGACATCGGCACATGGTACATTTTGCCGCTACATGTTTGGATCTTATCTTAGAACCTTGTATACTACACTCAACTACAACCAACACTTCCCACAAATGCTAAAAACAACATCCAATCACACAAAAAGTGCTTTGGAGCAATGACAAAGATAAAAATTACAATATAAATGGCTCAAACTTGTGTGTCGATCCACAATATATCACAAGAAATTACAAGACAGGGTGAGACCATTAGATACTTGCAAGGTACATTTTCTGGGCATACTGTCAAACAAAAATGAAAGACAAACATGAAGGCAAGTTCATTGTATTAGCTCTGGTACTATGAATACATAAAGGATCTCATTAGGAATGGCACGGTAAATGTTTGATATTTATCGTACCGGATATAATCTGACTGCGGAGTCGAAATTTATTGGATGTGATAAACTCCAACCAATCCTGAATTTTGGGAGAAATACGTGCAGACTTTGGTGCTTACCGTAAAAAAATCCACATGTTCCAAAAAATACCTGTCATTCTTCCTGATAAATATCAGCTGATTTCACCTACTGATATTTGTCTCAAAAATCATAATTGCAATATGTGCGTTACAGCAATTACAGCACATATCGCAATTAACTGCGCCGCAAGTAATGAGTACCATAAAGGCAACCACATGCGAGAAATGGCTCAGAGAACTGATGCACAATGAAAGCGAGGTTACTGGAAGCAAAGGTTGTGGGTTAGGGACCACACCTATTATTGATGTACTGAATATTTTTTTTATTTAGTACTCACTTCACAAAACTGTGGAGGATGAAGCAAGGTGTAGAACATGCATGGTGTGTGTACCTAGAGATGGCAGGACTGGTCAAAAATGGGTGTGCCTGAGCTTCATATCAATATTCACCTACCAATAAATATTTTGACACCTCTTCTTGTCTCTCCACCTATTTACACTCCCTTTTCACTATCTCACCTCCAGTTTTCCCTTGTATATCTCTAGGCTGGGCAGGCGTTCCTTGTAGGACTTGACCTCAGCCTGCAACTTGTCTACACGGCCAGCCTTTTCACGCAAGGCATCCATCTCGTCCCGATACACTCTGACCAGGCGGGCATCGCTCAGCAGCTGGCGGTTCTGTAGAAATAGTGGGGAACAGAGCAGATTACAGACAGTCAGATAAGGGTTTATCCGTTTGCATTCAGAATCATCTACAAATAGATATATCAATGTTAGAAATACAAACGCTGAACCACATGTTGGCTGAGTTTGACCTGCTATACACGCTTATAAGAGACTCGAATGGTAGGACCTATTGACTCTCTCTCCAACTACCCAGATGAAGTGGCCTTGGTTTGGTTGGGCAGCAACCACTAACAATTCTTAAGTCACCCAATTTTGGTGGAAGAGGTAGTGGCGGCCACTGATGCCTTAGCTGGGGCAAAAGCACAGGGCTCGGATGGCCTCACAATTGATTTTTACAAAACTTAGAAACATACACTGGCTCCTCATCTCCTGGAGGTATGCGCAAAGGCACTCACTGATTAAATGCTCCCTACGTCACTAAGCAAGACAGTGATTTCTGTGATCCCCAAGTCCAGGAGAAATGCTCATTGATGTGCCTCCTACAGGACAATATTGCTGCTCAATTGAGATAATAAAATCCTTGTCAAAGCGATCATGAACAGACCGTCCCTGTTACGAAAAGTCGTTTCCCTGGTGGAGTATAGCTTTGTTCCTCGCAGGTCTACATTAAACAATTTGCACACAATTTTCATAATTCTACACCAGCTAAATCCTGAGCTTTACTGTTACTAAATGCTGTAAAGGTAATTGACTCCCTGGAGTGGCCTTTTCTCATGAAAACACTGAGGCGCTGTGATGTTTAGATGGCATTCCTGGCACTGGCCCAGCTGCTCTATGCACACCTCACCACCACTAGAGTTACAGTTAACGGTCTATTATCCAACCCATTCTCGATATATATTGGGGTCT
This sequence comes from Lissotriton vulgaris, assembly GCF_964263255.1. Taxonomy (NCBI): domain Eukaryota; kingdom Metazoa; phylum Chordata; class Amphibia; order Caudata; family Salamandridae; genus Lissotriton; species Lissotriton vulgaris. Next base: position 571,301,083 of record NC_141697.1, read on the forward strand.
CTGACAAGGATAGCTCCTATCCCCACTATCTTCATCCTAGTCATGGACCCCCTGAGAAAACACCTTCCCAAAAGGCACCTACATAGACGGCTTTCCTTCCATTCTGGGAAAATATTATCACTGTACATGGATGGCATTTCGATTTTCATTAAATGTCAGATAAACAACGTATTCCCACTGATAAGGGAAATTGTCAGATTTAGTAGACCTTTGGGTATTGGCATCGGATGGGACAAAACACACATATTCCCAAAAACTAATAGCACAGAGCCCTAGACCTGGGAATTTCCATACACAGAGATGGAGACCGTCCTTCGTCTAAACAATGGTTCTACCATTAACTTGCTAGAGCATCAAATAGCCACTTGCTTCAGACTTACATTATCCCTGATTGGCAGAGTGGCATTGCTTAAAATATTGGTATTGCCTACACCTATTTATTTATTCCAAAATATCCCTATCTCCCTCAACAACTTAAATCCTTCTCGATCAGACCTTCTTTAGGCCAACTGGTATGCTAGGATATGTTGGGACATGATAACCCTCCCCTTTGAGAATGGAGGCTTTGAACTCACTGCGTTTGAACTCCATTATTAAGCAGCACATTGTAACTCTGCGATCATTGGTATCATCCTGATGCAAGTCTTCCTTACTTAGTACCTGAACGAGACCAGGTGGATGACGCCCCTTTAGCAGTGATTCTTACTCTGTGGTTGCCAAGGCCTCAGAAGGAGGTGAAAACAAGCTACAGCGTGCTGGTAATGGCGAACACTACGCCACAGAATGGGTGGCTCCTTTTTATGCTCTCCAGCACTCCCCTTTTTAATCCATCCTTTGCTACCTCTCCCCCAGGAATGGGTGATACAGAAAATCCCGCATAAAATGGCCATATCAGAACTTGGCCTCTTGTACATGGGCAGACAGTTCCTTAGACTGCACCGGTTTCAGGCACTTGGGAATCCTACAACCTTACACAGTGCAGCATTTGCCCAGCAGCACAGTTCAGGAAGGAATTCCAGGTTACTCTGTGGAACCTATGGACTATGCACCAGTGACTCAGCTGATAACCTTATCTGATATGTTGAGATGGGTGTCTCTTCTATATGTCATTGTTTTGCAGAAGCATTAGATTGGGCAGTGCCTGCTCAGGGAGCATGGAATGAGGACTTGGTTGCACCATTGTCAGACATGCACTGGCGATATTAGTGTGCCCAAACGGGATGACTATCCCCGAATCAACAAACTGCTACATTGAAAATACTCACACAGAGGAAACACTTCACCAGCTCACCAACACTATATAGATCCATCACGCTTTCACAGCTGCATGAACTGTGTGGTGTAACATGCGGGCTTCCTCCACTTGGTGTGGGGGTGTCATCCTGTTCTGGCTTACTAAGAGGTGGTTTTGTCCCTGCTGGCTCAGATGACAAATCATTGCTTGCCTGCCCACCCACTCATAACACTACTGGCCCACGTCAAGGATACTCCCAAAGGACCCAGGTGTTTCATAGCGATAGCACTAGTCTTGGCTAAACATAAGGTGGCAATGCACTGGGGGGCCTTAGTACACCCAGCAGTGTCGACTGGCTTCGAGACTTGACAGTCTGCAATGATCAAATTCTAAAATTGAAACCTATCAATTGATGCGCCCGATTACCTCACAACCAAAAGACATATGGGGCCTCTTTAGGGTGTATGTAGTGAAACAAGACATGAAAGCTTATGGAAAAATACTGCTGGGATGGGGGCGCCTCGGTGCCGGATGCGACCAATGCTCCCACACTACTACCTGAGACCGATATAATCATTTGCAATGGGGAGGACCCAGAGCTGGGATGTCTCAGCGGGGGATGTCAGGGACTTGTTAATCCTTAACCCTGTGGTGTTGTGCTAACGGAGTAAGAGGACCGGCTAAACATATGGCTACGATTGGATGTAGACAATACTTGTTCTGCTGTGATGCTGATTGACTTTGCTCATAAACTTTCAGATCACTAATATGCCTCTGTTAATGTACTTGTACTGTATGTGTGTTATCAATAATCACTAATCATTAAAAAAACACTACACCAAATATAGTTGATTGGATTGCATATATGCAAGAATGGGCAGTTGCTGAGATATACATATGAAACTTTCCATCCTTAATGATAAGTTGTTTACTGATCTAACAGAAAGGATAAAAAAATGCCTGATGACTATGCAAATGTTGAAAAATCTTTCAGATGTTCGACCCCCTTGAAAAATGAATTATTAATTGACCTCTTTGATTGCTGTGTAAATAGAAGGCTATGTTACAGAATGCATGCATATTAAAGATGGATGCAATGGATGAAAATAAGGACATGTATGATTGATAAATGTAACACAAAGGCTTTGCTGCCTTCTCGAAAATGCCACATTTCTTGTTGTCAAAACGTATTTACTATCATTCTCAGAGTCGTAATCTAAGAATACTATCCCCACTGTGGGAGCTCAAAGGTGAAGAGCTGGGAATTAAGTCATTTCAATTTATAAAATGAGGAAGCTGAGAAACACTTGGATTATTCCATTAGAAATACACAACAAATATCATTGGCTGGGGAAACTGTGAACATACTCGTATTTACAAACCAGGAATATGCTCCCATTGTTCAAACCTCATTAGATGGACACTGCACAAACTGGAAATGTATTATAAATGTACGTAGTATGATATAATGAGACTATGTAAAATATGAAATGCAAGGGTTGTGCAAGGGGAAATAACTGAGATTATGCAAACTAGGAAAACAATTTTGCTGAATGCTGCAGAGCTCGAGATGCTGTTGGAGTGACGAGAAATGCTGATGAAGAATCGATTGCAGACTCATCTATCTTAAATTAATTTACTTAGAAGAAGATCGCGGAAGAATCTAGAGGAGGAAGAGAGTGTCAGAGAGGGGTGCTACGTGAGCGTCGGTGGTAGACAGGTCATCTATCTTGTCCTGATTCCTGTCCTGAAGCCTTTGTCGTCTGATCTTCCACGGGGGACCCTTCCCAGCTCCTTGACCAGGGGGTTGGTTTTCACACCATCCTGGGTAAATATTTCCTGTGTATTTGCCAATGTTCTTTTCTCTCTATCCTCTCCTTTCTGAGCATATGTCATTGCAAGATATAAAAGTAAGTGTTTGATGATTAATTAATCACATTTTTCTTCCTATGATGGGGACTGTACTGTACTTTGTAAATGGTTCACATGAAATTAATTTATATAAGGATTTAAAATACTTCCTGAGTCTGAGGTCATTTATAAATGTAAGAAGAATATTTCATGTCATTTCACCATCAACTAGTTCAACTAATGGTCCATTGACTAGAGGAAATAACTTTTTGATCAGTGAAAGGTTAGTTGAAAATAAGAAGTGACTAATCTTGAAATAGTAGGAAATCATAAACAACTGACCCCAGTGGTTCATTGCCAGGCTGTGTGTGTTTATGGGCCCAGGTGAGTAAATGGTATTGGAGTACCTGTTGCTGGTAAGCCGCTGGATCAAAGGACCTGAAGTAAAAAAACAGAGTAGAGAAAGAGAATGGGAGGCAAGACAATTTAGCTCTTTGAAGCCCATTGTTATGATATTTTTTCTTGAAACAATGCAGACATATTCGCATTTGTCCAATTCTGGGCATTGCTTTTTAGGTCTCGACTTAGAGACCCGCGAAGCGCGTTTTCTGCAGAGAACTATAGCAATCGTTTCAGCCGACAAAGGGAGACAAGAGCTGGGCATGCGCCCAGCATTCTGAATGGGAGAGGGAGCGACAAGGGCTGGCCACGCGCGCATTTGGTCGCGCACACGCTCACGGCGCCACGTCTCCGCCGCTTGCCGATGACGGCTCTCTTTCTGGCCGGCTTCACGGAAGGCAGCATGCTTGTTATCACTGCCCACGTCCACCACTTCACTTGCTATGAAATTGTGAAGGAGGAAAAAGCATTGGTGAATGGAGTCGCCGGAGGTAAGCGGCAAGCTGAGCATCGGGGAGGTTTATAAGCCAGGCTGCTCTGTACAGGTTGCATTAGGGGGAATGGGCCCCTAACCTAAATCTGATCAGGCCAGCTAGACGGGAACGCATTGACCTGGCAACACCAGGGCCTGTAAATAAATCACAGAAGAGCTGCGCCTACGTGCCGCAGTGTGAAAGCCAAATTTCGGCTTTTTACGAGTAGAATGTAATCGACATAAAAACGACACAAAGAGTGCACACTACAATTACTTTACAAGTGTGAACACCTCTACTGTTGGTCAGAAGGCCTTGGTGTGATTTTAACTGATGTGCCTGGAAAATGCCACAGCCATAAACCTTACGTGCAGATGAACAGAGTATCATAAAGAAAATTATTAAAATTGTTCTGGGAGTGGAGGGGCATCTGGTCTGACTCAACACACACGTTTAATAGATAGCATAAGTCACACTGCACATATACATCTATAACATGTGCACCCACACCTGACATACACAAAGTGCTTTATGGTATATAGAGATAACTCTAATCACCAGTCTCTTCTTTGTGTGACTTTACATCTTGTACATTTGCAATTTTTTGTATCTTTTATGTAACGCATGTAATCCTTAGTCCTTATGTTTTGCAACTGGTTCTTATATAAAGCGCTCTGACACCTTTGGGTAAAGTTCGCGCTATATAAAATCACATTAAATAAATAAAAAAATAAAAAACAAGGAAGACGGCAGCCTGGACGTGCCTTTCTTTCACGGTCGAGGTATTGCACTTTCGTTTGTTGATCCCGTAGGTAACTTAATGCATGTTTAACTTTGTTAATCATTTTGTTGGTTTTGCATTCCGCTCGAAATGATTTTTTATTTTGTAATCGCTTCCATGTTTGTGATTACGAAGATGTCACTCCAGTTTGCAGCTGCTTCGTCCATTTTACGATCAACTAACACGTTACCAGTACTTTCCACTCGTAGATGACGCCCAGTATATGTTCAGCCGTAGTATTGGTTATTATGCGACCCGGAAGTGTTAAAAATTATGGACCAATAACGTCTGTTTGAAGATTAGCTACAGACACCGGACATGAAGCTGAACTTGCGGAGGGATCCAGTTAGTATATGACAGGTGGCCACTGCAGGCTCAAGACATGGTGGTTAATGTAACCAGGTGTGTGTCGCGGTGTGAGATGGCAGGTATGTTGATGTCAGAGATACAGGTTAGGGGAGTTGGGTCAGGTGTTTGAATGGTGCAGTGCTTGTTGTGTAGTTAACATTGATCGGGGAATGAAGGAAGGGGCAGTGAGTGGGTGGCAGCTGGGGGTAAATCTTCTATGGTTTGTAGTCGAAAAGTAGGTTGTAGATGACCAGAGACCAGTGGAAACGGATGACAATAGGCGGCTTGGCCATCTGCATCGTACTAACGCATTTCTTTGTTCGCATAAATTACATTTGATAAAATACATTAAATTAAAGTGAATTATTTTCTGAAGCATTTACCAGTAAGGAACTTGAAGTTCTGGTTAAAAACGTATTCTACTTTTTTTTCTGTTTTTCTGAATTATTCAACACCTTTCCTCGTTTAGAAATTTCCTGCATCGAACCGCGTTCTAATGTTTTAACTCATTTTAACAACTGCAGTTTGAAATTCCATGTCTTCATAGCTTTTACAGTGGGGACGATTTCTCGATTGAGACCTCCCATGCGTGAGGTGCATCATCAGAGCTGTGTAAATAATAAAAGCTGTGAGCCCGTGCCTGAGGTGCATCATCAGAGCTGTGTGAATAATGAGCCTGTGCCTGAGGTGCATCATCAGAGCTGTGTGAATAATAACTGTGTCAGCCCCGTGCGTGAGGTGCATAATCAGAGCTGTGTGAATAATAACAGCTGTGAGCCCGTGCCTGAGGTGCATCATCAGAGCTGTGTGAATAATAACAGCTGTGAGCCCGTGCCTGAGGTGCATCATCAGAGCTGTGTGAATAATAACAGCTGTGAGCCCGTGCCTGAGGTACATCATCAGAGCTGTGTGAATAATAACTGCGTCAGCCCCGTGCGTGAGGTGCATAATCAGAGCTGTGTGAATAATAACAGCTGTGAGCCCGTGCCTGAGGTGCATCATCAGAGCTGTGTGAATAATAACAGCTGTGAGCCCGTGCCTGAGGTGCATCATCAGAGCTGTGTGAATAATAACTGCGACAGCCCCGTGCGTGAGGTGCATCATCAGAGCTGTGTGAATAATAACAGCTGTGAGCCCGTGCCTCAGGTGCATCATAAGAGCTGTGTGAATAATAACTGTGTCAGCCCCGTGCCTGAGGTGCATAATCAGAGCTGTGTGAATAATAACAGCTGTGAGCCTGTGCCTGAGGTGCATCATCAGAGCTGTGTGAATAATAACAGCTGTGAGCCCGTGCCTGAGGTGCATCATCAGAGCTGTGTGAATGGGGGGCGTGGCTAAGCACGCAATGGCGACGGACGCTCTTGGGTAGAGCTCCGCTATCGGCTCCCCTTCCCTGAGCCAATTATCCGGCAATTTTGGACGTGGCCGCCCGAAACCTCGAGCGGACCCCCCCGGAACCCGCCGCGGCACATCTGGCGAACTTTTGCTCCCGAGCTCCGACGGGGCCGACCCCGACCTCTCCCACGGCCCTCTTGCGGGACAGGGCGCTCCCGGGCCGGCGGCACATCCAGGAAAGTCCGAGGCTTGGGCCCAGAAGACAGGCCCGACAGCCCGCCCTCGCCGAGCTGCCCGGGCCTCACGGGCTGCACACTGCCTTGCCGGGTGGACCCGCCGGTGGTCCGGAAGACACCCTAAACTGCTGCAGACCACCAGGGACGAGCCCGGGCGACGGGGTGAGCAGGCGCCCCCCGTTCGCGCCGTGGCCCCTACACACGACCTGCCCCGGACCAAGGTGAGGCACGGCGGGGCGGTGGTCGACCCGGGGGGGACGCAGGCGACGGCGGTTGCCCCAACGGCAGACTACCCCCCCCGGAGGGACCACACAGCAACCGGCGCCACCCGGGGTGCCCACCACGCTGAAGCGGACTCCGAGGGGCCGGCAGGAGGTAGCGGCCCCCGAGCCAGACACTGAGGGCCTGGAACTCTGACCGGGGGGCAGCGTACCACCGGGGACAGAACAGCCATCCCCCCCCCACACTGTAGACGCACGGAGGGGCGCTCCTGCGGACCCCCCCCCCATGGAGGTGAAGGCGGCCGGAGAGACAGTGGGGCATGAGTGAAGAGAGGACCAGGCCCAGACCGACCTGCCCAGACCACACGGGCACACGTGTCATACACGCCCCCTCGGCCACTGCAACATTCGAGCCGGCGAGGCGCAGCCATGGGGCGATAGGGAGAAGCACCCCCTTGTGGACCCCCTCCCCCCCCCTCGGGGGGAACAACGACGGCCTAACCTGAGGGAATAGCTGGCACCCGCAGAGTCCCCCACCCAGGAGCGCAGCACATCAGGGGACACCATCACTGGAGCAGCACCGGGGGACGACCCTGCCGGATAGGCGCCACCGGCACATGTCCGGGGGAGTGCGGACCCGCACCGGGACTGGTGGGGCCCCGCCGAAGGGGAAGACGGGCAGACCGATACACAAAATGGCCGCCGAGCAACTGGCTGCGAGGCTCGACAGCGTGCTGGCAGCGATGGAACGCATGGAACAGTCCCTCCAGCAAACCAGAACCTCCCTGGAGTCCAAAATAGATGGGGTCGCAGTGGACCTGACCCTCCTGCGTGACGACCACAGGAAACTGTCCGACCGAACCAAGACCCTGGAAGGCGCAGTGAAGGAGATCGAGCCCAAGGTCACTCAGGCAGACAGGCAAATGCAGGACCTCCTGAACAGAGTGGAGTTCCTGGAGGACAGGGCCGAGGACGCGGAAGGGAGGGCGAGGCGCAACAACATCAGACTTGTGGGGGTTCCTGAAAAATGGGAGGGGGCCCGCCCGGCCGAACATGTGGAAGACTGGCTGCGGACACTTTTGCCCGAAGGCTCGCTGTCACCACACTTCGTTGTGGAGCGCGCACATCGGGTGCCAACGAGGCCCTATACCACCGGCGCCAACCCGAGGCCGCTGCTCTTCAGGATACTGAACTATAGAGACAGAGACACGGTGCTGCGAGAGGCACGGCGATTGGGCGAGGTACGCATAGACAATGCGTCGATCATGTTCTTCCCCGATTACACCATCCAGGTGCAGCGCCAGAGGCACGACTTCATGGAAGTGAAGAGGAGGCTACGCACCGCGGGCCTCAAGTACTCCCTACTATTCCCTGCCAAGCTGAGAGTAGTATTTACAACAAGGGGTGGTGAGGGACAGAGTCTCTGAATTAAGCAGAAAGCTCTCACCCAGTCAAGAGATCAGGGCTAGATCCAACACCGTTTTTTAGCTCACTGCACCATCCCAGTTTCAGAACCTGGCTGTATGCAAATTAGTCTGTTCCTGTCCCAGTGCATGATGGGAACAGGGCAAACCAAACTACAAAAGCCAATTCTTACACTGGGAAGGAAACAAGCTCCCGGGGACCGGTTTCTGGCATTACAGCCGTCTTCGGCCCGGTTTGCTTGAATCCTGATGGTGCAATGAGCAAGGGTCTCACATCTGAGAATACCCTTCCACGCTAAGGGTGGACAAAAATATTTACAACAAGGGGTGGTGAGGGACAGAGTCTCTGAATTAAGCAGAAAGCTCTCACCCAGTCAAGAGATCAGGGCTAGATCCAACACCGTTTTTTAGCTCACTGCACCATCCCAGTTTCAGAACCTGGCTGTATGCAAATTAGTCTGTTCCTGTCCCAGTGCATGATGGGAACAGGGCAAACCAAACTACAAAAGCCAATTCTTACACTGGGAAGGAAACAAGCTCCCGGGGACCGGTTTCTGGCATTACAGCCGTCTTCGGCCCGGTTTGCTTGAATCCTGATGGTGCAATGAGCAAGGGTCTCACATCTGAGAATACCCTTCCACGCTTAGGGTGGACAAAAATATTTACAACAAGGGGTGGTGAGGGACAGAGTCTCTGAATTAAGCAGAAAGCTCTCACCCAGTCAAGAGATCAGGGCTAGATCCAACACCGTTTTTTAGCTCACTGCACCATCCCAGTTTCAGAACCTGGCTGTATGCAAATTAGTCTGTTCCTGTCCCAGTGCATGATGGGAACAGGGCAAACCAAACTACAAAAGCCAATTCTTACACTGGGAAGGAAACAAGCTCCCGGGGACCGGTTTCTGGCATTACAGCCGTCTTCGGCCCGGTTTGCTTGAATCCTGATGGTGCAATGAGCAAGGGTCTCACATCTGAGAATACCCTTCCACGCTTAGGGTGGACAAAAATATTTACAACAAGGGGTGGTGAGGGACAGAGTCTCTGAATTAAGCAGAAAGCTCTCACCCAGTCAAGAGATCAGGGCTAGATCCAACACCGTTTTTTAGCTCACTGCACCATCCCAGTTTCAGAACCTGGCTGTATGCAAATTAGTCTGTTCCTGTCCCAGTGCATGATGGGAACAGGGCAAACCAAACTACAAAAGCCAATTCTTACACTGGGAAGGAAACAAGCTCCCGGGGACCGGTTTCTGGCATTACAGCCGTCTTCGGCCCGGTTTGCTTGAATCCTGATGGTGCAATGAGCAAGGGTCTCACATCTGAGAATACCCTTCCACGCTTAGGGTGGACAAAAATATTTACAACAAGGGGTGGTGAGGGACAGAGTCTCTGAATTAAGCAGAAAGCTCTCACCCAGTCAAGAGATCAGGGCTAGATCCAACACCGTTTTTTAGCTCACTGCACCATCCCAGTTTCAGAACCTGGCTGTATGCAAATTAGTCTGTTCCTGTCCCAGTGCATGATGGGAACAGGGCAAACCAAACTACAAAAGCCAATTCTTACACTGGGAAGGAAACAAGCTCCCGGGGACCGGTTTCTGGCATTACAGCCGTCTTCGGCCCGGTTTGCTTGAATCCTGATGGTGCAATGAGCAAGGGTCTCACATCTGAGAATACCCTTCCACGCTTAGGGTGGACAAAAATATTTACAACAAGGGGTGGTGAGGGACAGAGTCTCTGAATTAAGCAGAAAGCTCTCACCCAGTCAAGAGATCAGGGCTAGATCCAACACCGTTTTTTAGCTGAGAGTAGTGGCGGGAGACAACACTTACTTCTTTAGCACACCCGTGGAGGCCAGCGAGTGGCTGGACGGGGGCACGGACACGGCACCCAAGCACTCTCGCGGAGGCGAGACGAGGACCAGGCCACGAGGACCGCTACGCCGCCGCAGACATAGGACCCAACAGTCCCAGCACGCGGAGGAGGGGGCGAGACACTCTCCCACACTAGACCAGATGCTCCAAGAACAACGCGATGCATTACAGAAGGTTTCTCAAATGAGCAACTCACCCTCCCAAGAGACAGCCCAGGAGGACGGTCAACAGCCGGTACCAAGCGACGACGACGAGGCCATATATGGGATCCCGAACTCACAGATCTCGGTGGAACTGCCTATCGTCACGCCGCAAACCTCTGACCTGATCCACTGATTCTACAGGTGATGTTTGCATTGGCCTTGCCGCAACGAGGGAGGGCTGGCAGTGGTCGACTGGACAATGATGCGCGACTGGCGCCCGCCACTGCTGGGGCCACCTCCCTCCCCCCCCCCCCTGCCAGCTGACCGAACTGTGGACACCTGGAACAGTGTGTACTGCCCTTGTGGCACTAGTGGTAAGCAGGGAGGGCACTAAAGGGGTGGTCTTTCAGCACACATCCGCACCTGGCCGTACACAGGATGGGTCACTCGGAGCATTGGACCGTAGTAGGTGGCCACTAACGCCCTGTATTGAATGGCTCAGGGAAGTGACCTGCTTCCCCTAACTGACTATATATCCTTCTTGCCGAACTTGTGCTTAGCACGCACTGCCCCTTAGATAAGTAAGAATGTTCCTCTCCCTTGAGAGCATGGACGGTGGCCCGTTCCGCCACTGCCCTTTTGGTATTTTAGTGGGGATAGCCCGCTGTTGGTTGTTGTTATTCATTGTTTTTTTTCCCTGTCCTAATGTCTTCCCGAACTTTGCTGAGTGTACTGTGGGGGGTGGGAACGGGAGAGCTAGGAGAGCCACTGCTGGGGCCTTTGGTGGAGCCGCTGCTGTTGGGAATGTCAGGGAGGACTGTGTATTGCCAAATGTCTGCCATAAAAATATGTACATGGAACATTAGAGGTATGCACACACCCGCGCGCAGGTATCAAATATACTCCTACTTGAAGAGGCAAAACGTGCAGGTCGCGCTATTGCAGGAAACACACCTGAGTGGGGCGGAGGTGACAGCGCTGAGGCGAAGATGGAGGGGACAACTGTATGCCACTGAATACTCCTCATATGCCCGCGGAGCGCTGCTGTGGGTAAAGCCGGGAACTCCCTTCGTAATGTCAGAAGTTCACACAGATACGGAGGGGAGGTATGTCCTGGTGAAGGGACGGGCAACCAGTGGTCCTGGCGTCCATTTACGCTCCAAACACGGATCAGGGCACCTTCCTGGCGCGCATCTCAGAGAAATTGGCGCCCTGGCACGGCGTCCCATGGATACTGGGAGGCGACTATAACACTGTACTAGACCCAGTGCTGGACCGCTCGGTCCCGCCAAGGCCAGAGGCAACATCCCAGGGGGCCACGAGGGCACTCACACAGTGGGCGACACAGTGGGATCTGAAGGATGCATGGCGGCGCACAATCCTGACACTAGGGTGTACTCTTATTTCTCGGGAGCACATACGTTACACGTTCGCCTTGACAGATACATGGTATCAACGGAAATGTTGCCGCATATCACTGACTCTCAATACCTGGGTCGGACACACTCGGACCACAACCCCCACACACTACACATGGCTTGGGAACGCCCGCGCCCACCAATCCCCACATGGCGACTGCAACCTGCATTACTGCTAGATGGCCCCTTTAGAGACTCCCTGCAGGCCTGCGTAGCACAATACTTCACTGACAACTCAGATACAGCATCCTCCCCGAGAGTAGAGTGGGACGCATTCAAGGTGGTGGTAAGGGGACATTGCTTGAGCACTCAGGGGAGCATACGGTGGAAGCTGGAGGAGGACTTGCACAGGGTGGAAGCGGACCTACTCGGCAGGGAACAGGAGGCGGCGGGAGGCGCAGGAGACCGGCTGCAGGCGGCCCGGGCGGAGCACGAAACACTACTGGAACGGCTGCGACACGTCAACTTTGCGGCCCATTCGGCGCGGGTGCACCAACACAGTGACAAACCCGGTAGGCTATTGGCCTGGTTAGTCAGGCAGGAGGAACGCACGGAGCCAGTATCCGTCATCCGCACGGCTGAGGGAGAGCTAGTGTACACCCAAAGCAGGATACATCAGGCGCTTGTGGGGCACTATCAAGCCCTATACAAAACGCAACTGAGAGTCTCCGCGGCCTACATAGCAGAATACCTGGCGAACATCCCGCTGCCCTCCCTTATAGGCTCGCAGCAAGACGCCCTGGGGGCGCCATTCTCCCCGGAAGAAATGCGCGAGGCCATTTTCGCACTGTCCAACGGCAAATCACCTGGCCCGGATGGACTACCCGCCGAATTCTTTAAGGCGTGTTCGGACACGCTGGTTCCGGAACTGCTCAAATTGTACCATACTGCGATGGAGGAATCAGCACTCCCAGACTCGCTCAACGAGGCAAACCTGGTCTCGCTGTTGAAACCGGGCAGGGATGGCGCACTCATGGGGTCCTATAGGCCGTTGGCCATGCTGAATACCGATTATAAAATCTCCACCCCCCTCCTGGCCCGCCGCTTAGCCCTGGAGGTACCAACTCTGGTGCATGCGGATCAAAACGGCTTCATGCCGGCGCGGAGCACGTCTCGTAACCTATGCCGCCTCTTCCGGATTCAGGAAGCGGCTTTGTCGCATTGGCCTAGATCGGGGTGTCTGGTCTTAGACCTGGAGAAGGCCTTCGATTCAGTAGAATGGCCATACCTGGGAGCAGTGTTGGACAGATTCGAGGTGGGAGATGCCTTTGCTGACATGGTCGGACTGCTCTACCAGAGACCCAGTGTCCGAGTGAGGACGGGTGGGCTGTTGTCGGAGAAGATCAGGGTGCGCAGAGGCACCAGGCAAGGCTGCTCCCTGTCGCCCCTCCTCTTCTCTTTAGCCATTGAACCACTGGCGGCTCTGCTACGGGACAGAGGAGCGGAATGGGGGATCCCATTGGCTGACGGAACGCACACAGTCTCACTCTATGCAGACGACCTGCTGCTTTATGTGCGGGACCTCACCGCAGTACCAGCCGAGCTATCGGACATCTTCCAGACCTTCGCGGAGGTCTCGGGCCTCAGGGTCAACTGGGCCAAGTCCGGGGTATACTCGTTCAGCCGGGACCAGGAGGAATGCGATGTGCATCTTGGAGGAGCCCGGCTCACTTGGTACCCAACCACGTTTAAATACCTAGGACTGCACATCTATAGAGACCCACAGGACATACTGGAGGGCAACCTGGTGCGCGCCATTTCCTCCCTGCGAGCCCAGATGTCCTTCTGGAAAGCTCTGCCGCTGAACGTGCCCAGCCGAATAGCTCTTTCCAAAATGATAGCGCTCCCTAGGCTACTCTATCACTTCGCGAATATCCCCACGTATATCCCCACGCGGATATTCCGCGACCTGGAATCAATGCTTCGCGGCTTGATCTGGAACGCGGGACGACCACGAGTGGCGCTGGCTAAACTGTACTCCCCGACTGCCGAGGGAGGATTGGCCGTCCCCAACATGGAGCTGTATTACCTAGCTGCACAGCTCCAATGGGTGACGTACTGGCTCAGCGATACGCATCTAGACGATACGGCCACTGCGGACTACCAATGGACCCACCCCCAGGTTTACGCCCTGTTTCACCCATTGACCAAAGGACCCCGTCCTCTGCCCTTGCATATGGCCGTGGCCCGCAAATGCTTTCTCCGTAGCCTGAAGCTGACACAAAATGTCAGACTGTATGCTCCTGCCCTCCCCCTGCTGGGCACCCCCAGGAGGAGCGGGATGGTTACGCCGCGCAATCTGGACCACTGGATCACAGCTGGAGTAGAGACCATGGGTGACCTGTATGCTGACGGGGCCCTGCTCCCATTTGCGGAACTATCAGAAAACACGGGACTCCCGGCTGGGCAATTCCTATTCCATGCGTCGGTACTACGGGCATACACTGACTCCTGGGGTGACATCCAGGATGAGCCGCCGATGCACCACCTGATCCAATATCTACATGTAATGGGCAGAGGCTCGCACATCACGCATTGGTTAGCACAGGCGCTTCTCATCCACACGCAAAAACCCACACAGCAGATTAGGGCTAAATGGGCGGCGCACCGAGGGAGGGATTGGACAGATAAGGAGTGGAACCTAGTCCTAGCTAGTCCCGTGAACGTCCCCCGCAATTCCCGCTTCCGTGTCATTCAACTGTACATATTGCACCAGGCATACCCAACGCCAGATAGAATAAACAGATACTTCGTGATCGACACTGCCGTTTGTCCCAGATGTGACCTGCTGGGTGCAGATATCCTGCACATGCTTTGGCACTGCCCAACCCTGACCGCGTACTGGGGGGAGGTGATTTCACTCCTGAATCACAGCACGGGCCCGGGTCTGCCGGACACGTGGGAGGCGTGCATTCTCGGACTCTATAAAAGAACCAAGCTGAACAAAACACAGGCACGGTTCTGGGATCTGGGCCTCATCACGGCCAAACGGCTGCTCACACGACATTGGAAACGGCGGGAACCACCCACCCCGAAACACTGGTTCACATCCTTTACTAACTGGGCCAGGGCGGAAGGCACGGCGCTCCACCGGGAAGAAATAGCGGGTCTGAGGCAGTTCCCGATAGCACAGCTCTGGGATGGGATCCTGGGGTCCCTGCAGGGGGAGGGCACTGTCAGGGGGCTCACGTAGAATAAGCGACACCGGAGGTGGGCCACAGAGGCTAATGCTCTATTGCAGGAACCACCGCATGCGGCGCCGCCGCCCCCCCCCCCCCCCGACACCGACACGAATCACCCAGCGCGCAGACCTCAGACACGGCTCGACGGCCACGCGGGCACCCACCAGCAGTCATTGCCCAGCAATACGCCCCCAGCACAGAGTTGCTGACATCGCCCCCGCAAGTACACTCCACCCCCCCCCCCCCCCACCCCCTTCCTCATATATGTTCACATGTTTGTAGTATCGGACCCCTGCTCACCGACGGTGGCCTCTCCAACCCCCCATGCTACGGTGGGTAGAAGCCGTCAGCGGCGCTCCAGGCGGTGGCTACAGGCGTAGACGCCGCTTGATACACCGACAGCGCGGCTACTCCACCTGACTGCTACATGCTCCACTAACCAGGCCGGCGACCGGCGAAATACCATGGCCCAAAGGAGCTGTCCCACTTTAAATCCGAGAACACTTGCGCATGCACACCACTGACCTCCTGATGTGCTGTAACATCATCGACATATACCACACTGATCAGAGGTGTCTCCTACCAACACCGTGCAAATGGGACGGACTTTAAGTGGTGACGTCGCGATAGGAACATTGGGACATACCGATACGAAATGTTTTGTTTAGTTTGCCGATTTCATGGCTCAGTTCTAGAAAAAATTAAAAATAAGACGTCATTTATGGACCTTTTCTTTTCTTGATTCAAGGTAATGTGACTATACTATCTATGTCCTAGTGTACCGGGGACACAAGGGGCGCAATGACACGCCCTCTTATGCAGACTTGCACCCTTACGATTTACCGTTCCTTTGCAGCCGGCCCGCAGGGTTGTAGGCTTTGCTATATGTACTGCACCTTTGAACATTAATAAACGTCTTAAAAAAAAAAAAAAAAAATCAGAGCTGTGTGAATAATAACTGCGTCAGCCCCGTGCGTGAGGTGCATCATCAGAGCTGTGTGAATAATAACAGCTGTGAGCCCGTGCCTGAGGTGCACCATCAGAGCTGTGCGAATAATAACTGTCAGCCCAGTGCGTGAGGTGCATCATCAGAGCTGTGTGAATAATAACAGCTGTGAGCCCGTGCGTGAGGTGCATCATCAGAGCTGTGTGAATAATACCAGCTGTGAGCCCCGTGACTGAGGTGCATCTTTAGAGCTGTGTGAATAATAACTGTGTCAGCCCCGTGCCTGAGGTGCATCATCAGAGCTGTGTGAATAATAACAGCTATGAGCCCCGTGCTGAGGTGCATCATCAGAGCTGTGTGAATAATAACTGCGTCAGCCCCGTGCCTGAGGTGCATCATAAGAGCTGTGTGAATAATAACAGCTGTGAGCCCCTTGCCTGAGGTGCATCATCAGAGCTGTTTGAATAATAACTGCCGGCAGCCCCGTGCTGAGGTGCCTCATCAGAGCTGTGTGAATAATAACTGCGTCAGCCCAGTGCTGAGGTGCATCATCAGAGCTGTGTGAATAATACCTGCGTCAGCCCCGTGCTCAGGTGCATCATCAGAGCTGTGTGAATAATAACATCTGTGAGCCCGTGCCTGAGGTGCATCATCAGAGCTGTGTCAATACTAACTGTGTCAGCCCCGTGCGTGAGGTGCATAATCAGAACTGTGTGAATAATAACAGCTGTGAGCCCGTGCCTGAGGTGCATCATCAGAGCTGTGTGAATAATAACTGCGTCAGCCCCGTGCGTGAGGTGCATCATCAGAGCTGTGTGAATAATAACAGCTGTGAGCAACAGCATACTCTTGCACACACTCTCACTGCTCACCAATTCAAAGTTTGCCAAAAATGTTATGCAACGCATTGTCATACACAAATCCAATAACTCAAACTTTAATGCTGCGAGACCTATTGCATTGTAAATGCTTGTTTGAGTACTGAGTCCGGTTCTCAAGGCCACATCTTGAGATAACTGCTATATTCTTGGGCTGCATCAGAAATACTGTGGTTACGTCTACAGGCTCCATCAGCAATGTTTTGTCCTCTTCTCCAACACTCATCAGGTGTTCTGTTGTTCACATCTGGAGTTTGGCATCCAGTTCTAAAGATAATTTCTGGAGTACAGAGTTTGGTTATGGAGACAACATTTGAAGCATTATGTCAAGGTCTGGATGCCTTATATTTACTATTGTGCCCAATTTTGAAGCTATGTGTACAACAGTGAGTTCATTGGGAAGGCCATATCTTCAGAGGCTAAAAAAGATGTATTTGTGTAATGGAAAACGGGGAGCTGTTTAGAAGATCATGTCTGTAATTCCCATGGTGCACTTGACTAATGAGCTTTCATATGGTTAGAGGTTGTCTAGAGAAAAGAGGGGCGACAGGAAGGTTACCTCTTGTCTTAGCTTTTTCAGCTCCTCTTGCAGATCTTGTACTTCCTGTTCAAAGTCCAAAAGCTGTTCTCCTTTCTCTTCCCTAGAGATAAAATCAGAAGGAAGTGGTTACATTCGTAACTGTACAGGAGAGAAGCCAAGTCAACAATCTAAGCCCAGTTTGAATCCCATTTCATCTATGGGGCATGTCAGAGTAACACTATAGCTAATGTGTAGGCCCAGGAATTTCTCAATCACAAATCGTATATCCAACAGAAGATGTCCTGGAAACCTCTCATAACTTTGACTACCAAACTCTGGAAAGCCATACCACTCTACAGGAGTCCCGAACTCAGCGCTCACATTTCACCACACCACCAGTCTGGGGTCTTCCCAGAGCAGAGCTCAGAGTGAGCTGGAAAAGGCTCACATACCTTTTTCTATGAGTGTTCCACTACACAGAGACTCAGGAGATAGTTCTCAAATAGCTTCAGGGTAAAGATACACTGTCTCTCTAATCCTAAAGCTCCACAACAAGGAAGGCTGGTGACAGTTCTGCGTTCTCATTTAACAGAGCGAGCCTGCCACTTTGGTTTCTCCACAAGGGAATGTAAGATGGGCCTATTATGAAGTATCTACAATAACCAGGATTATTAATAGTTCCAGAATGCACCCATGGCTTAAGGCAAGCAGCTCATCCGCATTGTTCTACTCACATCTCCTGGCGCATACGCCGCAGCTTTGCTTTGGCATCGGCCAGTTGCACGGTAAGGTGCTGTCGGTTCTCTCTTACTGAGGAGTCGAAGGGTGGCACGTCTGAGCTCAGGATTGAAGAGGGCACTTGGGACAGAAAAAGCTCTTTCTCCTGGGTCAGCTCTGCAATTCTCTAGAAGACAAAGGGGCAAAATTGGGTCAGCAATCTTAGACACAAGCACCATAACAAACACAACAATTAAACACACTTGTGGGGCAGCCCTCACAAAGGAACTAAGACCACTGATTGACAGGCACCACAGAGGACACTTCTTCATGCCAAGGACAACACAAGCCAACAAACATAACTGAAGGACAAGTAAAACAAAAAACAATATCACATTTGAGGGGCAGGTGTCACAAAGGCTGGCACGTACACACACACACACCAGGCACCACAAAGAAATAAGAGGCACTACACAAATGAACTAATGCACCTAGGGGTCATGTTAAACAAAAGAAACATAAATGACGGACATGTACCAATAACAAAACTTCCTGAGGAACAGGTACAGCACATGAAAGACCCTGTGAGACCGACAACTCTAAGAAACCACCAAACACGAGGGAGACCTGCCTCAGAAACATACTCGAGGACAGACAAACCAAACAAAGGGACCTGTGTTTAGGTACTGCAATACAACATATACATCTGAGAGAAACGTGTCATAAGGAGCTATAAAACAGGAGAGAGAGGCAATAAGAACTAAAATGCACAACAAGGGATAGGTATCACAAAGGAACTCACACATATCAGGGACAGCTGGCACAAACACATACCAGAAAGACAGATAAAATAAATGAAAAAACACACCTGATGGACATGTACCACAAAGAAAACACACCAGAATGAAAGTCAACACAAGAGATGTAACACACCTTCAAGACATGTACCACCAAAAACAAACACACTGGTGTGACAGATGCCATAAAAGAATAGGCACAATAGGTCACAAAATAACTAACACATGTGAGGGGTGTGCATCACAAAGGAACTAATACACTTGGGGTGAAGATACTACAAATCAAGAAAAACAACTAAGGGAACAGTAACAAAAATAAATCATATAGGTGAATAGGGTCCCATAATCAACATAATATAACAGAGGAATCTGAATAACAAATTAAATAACACGGGGGAAAGTACCTCAAAAACCAAACACATCTGATGGACGGGTGGCCTAAAAGAACAAATCAACATAAAGGACATGTACCACAAAGGCAGTAATGCACCTGAGGGACAGGTGCTAGAAAGGAAACACACCCTAGACCCACTTACAAGAGAAGAACTTACACATTCGAGACATAAAGGTCATATAATAGAAATGACACAAACTGTGAGCCACAACCTCTCACCTCTGAACTCTCATCTACCTCCCGCAAGAGGCGCTGCAGGTGGTGTACTAGTGTTTCGAATGTGAATTCCAGGTGTTCGCGGGAGACATCTGCCAGGTCTGAGCACTGTAGTGGGAACATATAGCTGGAGTTTTGGGTCATCTGCAGGAATAAAGAAGAAGAAGGTTAGCATATGAAGAAACAACAAGACCTCTCCTTCATGACCCGGAACTCAACAAAATGCTCCTTAACTGAGAACTCTAATTCAAGCCAGAACTATCCATCCAGTACCACCAGAAAGTACGCCTAATCCAGTCCACGCTGCTTCCATCTCTCTCCACGCCATCTCTCCAGCCTGGACTATACAGAGAGAACTCCAGAGTCAGGAACTTTAAGCAATGTCCCACATTCCCAACCAAAATCCCCAAACATAGTCAACAATTTCTTTTACAGCCAGACTGTACCTCCAAGCACAGTCATATAGCCCAGCCTACTCAGGAAGCTGTATCCCATCCAGGACCACAGAGCTAAGTCAGAACTTCTAAATTAGCGGAGGATACCCAAACCCAATTAAGAACTTCCACAACCTCAGTCAAGAATCCCAAGTCATAGATCAAAAGTTGGAAGTCAGGGAAGCAGATTAGGCCATAACAACTGAAAGCAGGGCAGAAGACAGGGCCCAACGGACTCCCTCCTGAATTTTTGAAAAGCTTAGGTGGAAAACTTGGCAAACCTCTTCTCCAAATTTATATAGAAGCCTGGAAGTAGGGTAGCTTAAAGAGAGACTTTAGGACAGTCAATATTACTCTCATATACAGAGCAGTAAACCGGCTGTTTTCCTTACTCATAGGGAGGTGAAAATACAAGCAAAGGTATTGGGCAATTGGTTACTCCAACTTATTGAAAAACTGGTGGCTTTGGACTAGTCAGGATTCCTGCTGTACAAGTTCACTCATCAAAACCTCAGACAACTCTATAGGTTATTGCACAGGAGGGGACTGATGGATGAACCAACAGTACTGCTATGTCTCGATGCTGCAAAGGCACTTGACTCTCTTGGGTGACCCTACCTGGTGGTGGTGTTACAAAAAATGGGCTTCAAACCAGAGGGTGGATCCAGTTGCTCCACAATAAACCATTAGCAAAGATGAGGGTAATTTACATGGTTTCCCAAGCATTTAACTGAGCCAAGGAACGCAACAGGGATGCCAGCTGTCCTCCTTGTTGTTTGCACTCGCGACTCGACCCCTAGAGGGGTAAGTGAGGAGAGATGCTCTCATATGAGGCATACGAGAGGACGCACAATGGAAGGATGTTATTTTCCTATACACAGATCACATGTTTCTTTATTTAGCAGACCCCTTGTATCCTATACCAGGACCTTGGAGATATTGCAGATATTCGCAAGCTACTCGGGCGTAACCATCACCTGACATATGTCAAATGTGAGGGATTCTAATACTTGGGAATGTTTATTACCCGAGACACAACAGAATTTATGTACAAAAACCTGACTTGGATCCTTAGTGAATAAAAGACAGATGCGGTGCACTGGTAAAAGCTATATATAAACACAAGGGAGAGTAAGGGAATTTGTTCACAGAAAACTGTGAA
This sequence comes from Lissotriton vulgaris, assembly GCF_964263255.1. Classification (NCBI taxonomy): domain Eukaryota; kingdom Metazoa; phylum Chordata; class Amphibia; order Caudata; family Salamandridae; genus Lissotriton; species Lissotriton vulgaris. Next base: position 571,322,063 of record NC_141697.1, read on the forward strand.
CGGGGGGTACTCCTAATCCCCTGGACTAATTATCAATAAACATAAGAGGAGTACCACCTAGAAAAGCTCAAGGAGCGATCTGAGTGGGAAAACAAGATAAGAAGAGAGTCCTTCTTGGATTATAATAAACCCCTCACTCACCAACCTAGTTGGTGACATGCTTCATCATCGGGGTCCACCCTGATAGCCGAATGTCATCAGGGTGTGCTTCGACACCTGAAATACAGTGGAGCAGGTATTTTGTGAATGGTGCAAAAAAATGTTACAAATTGTTCTGGTATGACTAATGTTAATAAAGTTTTATTCTTAGACTACTGGACAATATTAAAATGTGTGGGGGATACAATTATGGTTTGTTATGACCATGTGTATCGATGTGTTGGAGGTCTACATGTTTCAACCCGCTGTTGGAAATTGCCGGGTTTTCTTCAGGACCAACGGAAAATGGGTGGTCAGAGCACACTAACGCTCTGCCAGGCCTAGATTCCTTAAAACTGCTGGCAAAAATCTGCAGTAGGAAAGTCTCTCAAACCCGATTGGGCGAGAAAGAGAAAAAGTGAAAAAGACTCCTGTATTAAGGTCTCAAGGCTTCACAGGGTGGAGGCAAGGTTGGCCTCTGGTAGGGACATATTAGTTTGCCAGAGATAAGCGTAGCCGATTACCTACACGCCTCTCCTGAAGCCGCCCCGCACTGGTACTGGCAAAAGCTCCCACTGTCAATGATGGGGCGAGCTACATTATATAAAATGATAGTGCTGCTCACATTTTTATATATGTTGCAGAACTTATCACACACAGCTCAAGACACTTTTTTTCAGTCGGTCAATTTAATAACAAAATTGTTACAGTGGGATGGGTGGCCCTCACAGAGTGCCTTTTCTTCCCTAAAGGGGCTTTGTGATGTGTTCTAGCCTTGACAACTCAAACAAATCCTTGCCAGACCTGAAATGTTATTACTGGGCTGCACAGTTACTGGTGGTGAATGACTGCAGAGCAAAGCCAGCTGTCCCTGCTGGCTGACGGAAGGGCGATGTCCGCACGTGGCCATTGGTCAGAATTTTATGGTTTGTGCGGGTTGCCCACACTCTGACTGCAACGGTCATTAAGACCTAGAGGAGGGTGAATCGGATGATGGGGTTTGGGAGACAAAATTACATGGGAGATGCCACTTTGAGATTCTGAGGTACTGAATGAGGGTAAACATATAGAGCCCTGATTGCTAACTGTCAACCATCCCCAGATGTTCTCTGGACAAAATGGAAGCAAGAGCTGAGACACCCAGAGGTCTTGGATTGGGGGGGAGTTATGCAAAAATCCGAGGCAGGTCACAGTGAGATCCTTTTTTTCGGTTGTTCAACCTAAAATTTTGCATTGCGCCTACTGCACCCACACACGTGTCTTTAAGATGGGAAAGATCAAAACACAGTTCTCAAAGAGGGTGTAATAAAAAAGCCAAGCTGATACATACTCTGTGGGAATGCCCAAACTTACAATGATTTGGGGAGATCAGACAATACCAAAATATACACTCCTACTCCTTAACACTGCCTTCATTGTGGCCAAGAGGGATGTAATTCCATTACAGGGGAGTGTTGATATTCCCAAAGTATCCCAATAGGCCAGGAATGTGGACTGGTGCATGCAGGCTAAAGAAACAGTCTACAAGGCAAGAGGGTGCCTGAAAAAAATTCACAAAGATCTGGTGCTCATGGCAGGGATTCCAGAAATATTTATGATAGAGGGGCTTGTGATCAAAATTGACAGGACACACTAAGAAGAAAGAGCGAATATCCAGCACAGATTAATGTCATGAGCTATGCTGCTACTGGGTTGGTTGACCGATCCACTGCTATTGCTTCAATCTGCCCTGTGAGGCCAGAACTATAATAATATTGACACGTATTTCGTAGATGGTGATTTCTTTGTTTTCTTAGTTGTTGTGAAGTTGGACCAGTTAACTCATGTACTGCTAACGTATGTCTATACGTATTATAAAAGCAATTAAACTGTGTTTAAGTAAAGGAACCACCAGTAAGTTAACTCAGAATAGTGAATACCAGTGAGGACACCCAAGGCAAACCAGAATCCTAACTTAGCAATGTCTCCTCCTTCCAGGATCCCCAAACCATGAAATTATCAATGAGCCCACCACCCAGGGCCAGTAACCATGATTAGGACTTCCGCAGTCCAACCACGACACCCCCTGGCCCACCAGGCTTCACTAGCCCAGCAAGGACCCCCAAACAAGGACTCCAATGGCAGCAAGTCTCCACAAACTCTGCTACTATATCTGCATCCAGCTAATACCCTAATCCATCCGGCTACCATACCCATGCTATGTTAGGACTTACAAGGTGAGCAGTGACAGCCAACTAAATTTCAGACCGTAACTCCAAAAAGGATCCCTTAAGCTCAAGGGTCGACAGTCATCTCTAGCCCAGATAAGCCTTTCATCATAACCTAGACCAATCAGGATCCTATCCTCAGCCTGTACCGCCTACCTTCGCAAGATTCTTCAGCTGGGCCAGTGCAATAAAAGCCAATATAGCACTGCTGAGGCCAACAAGGAACTTAAACCTGACTAGTATCCCTACTAAGTAAAGTCAATGTAGAATACAGATGAAGAAACGTGAATTTGAACTGATGGCTAATTCATAATTTAGTGTGAAAATATGTTTACATTAGTGCTGAATGACAGTACAAGTTAGAAAGCGGTGCTTGAAATGGCATATTACCAAAGGGGACTGCCAGTGAAAGTGAGGTTAGTTAAATTATGCTATAAATGCATAATCTTTACTTCCCAATCTCTTCAGTACTACAAATAGAAGTCCTCCTATAGGATGGCTTCACAGACCAAGAGCCCTAGTCCTTTAGGAGCCTTTGGGATTGCGTCACATAATATTTTTGTTCAGCACTAATAGAAGTCCTTGGTAGTAACTGATGCAGTGCTTGTTATTGTTATTGTTGTTAACTGGGATTTACAGAGCACATGTTCACCGACAAGTCTCTTAGCGCTGCGAGAGAGAGATTAAACCCCGCCAAAATTCATAATGTACAAGCCCCCGGTCTTGGCCTATGTGGTGTCCCAAGCTTCCAGAAAAAGAAGAGTCTTAAGTTTTTTCCTAAACGGGAGAAGGGTGGATTCCCTACGTAAGCTCTCCAGTAGCCCATTCCACAGTTGAGGGATCACTACACAGAAGGCTCTGTCCCCTTTGGAGGTAGTTTTGAAGAACGGGCAGGCCAGTAGGCCTGCCTCGGAAGAGCAGAGGGTACGTCCTGGCACATAGTTTTTGAGGCGCTTCTTGATGTAGACTGGGGCCTGGCCATGAATGGCTTAGTGGGCAATGCAGAAACCTTTAAACCTGGCTCTCTGTTTGATGGGGAGCCAGTGCTGCTGCTGCAGAAGGGGAGTAGCATGTACCCGTCTTGGAAGCCTAAAGACAAGCCCATCTATTGCTCTCATCATTAGTCCCTCGGTAGAGATCTATAAAACCCAAGTCTTAGAGGCCATTAGATATGGGGCAGAGCTTTGGGGGCACACACCTGTGAAAGACATAGTGTTGACCGAAAATAAATTTACTAGGCAACTAGTGAGTCTTGCAGCATTGGCCAGAAAACTGTACATACAATTCAGACATGGATACCTCCCTTTGTGTTACTCAACTAACACCAGGAAAGAGGATTCAACTCAGAAGTGTCCATCATGTGGTGCACCCGAAGAAACTGAGGCTCATGTTCTCTTTATCTGCCCAGCCTACAATAATGTAGATCAAAATGGATAGTGAAGATTTGTAGGAACCTCAGGACCTCTAGCTGTCAAATGGCCATTAGAATTTTAAAGTATGACACTAATCAGCCTATAGTTTTTGCTGTCTCAATGTATTTGTTTGCCATCTGGTGTATAAGGAAAAAGCTTAGACAAACCACTGTTTAAAATCCAGAGTAACTACAATTACAGGCTGGTAGCCCCGAACAGCATACAATCAGATGCCATGGCACTGACATTTGGATTCCATACTGGTCAAACCCAAGTATTCAAAATCACTTCCAGTAAGGTAGCTAATAGTTGAATTATGCAGGGAATCAATCTGAAACCCTCAGTACACAAGCTAACGGAGAGGTCCCTTCCAGTTTTAGGATAGGTTGAGCGTGTTTCAGTTTAAAGAGATGCATAAGGTTCCGCATTTTATTGAGATTAGTACTGCGCTTAACTATCTTATGTTTTTTACTGGGTTTAGAAAAGTGTTTTTAAATCGACTTATGCTTGTCTCTTTTATTTACAGGGTTTATGATTATAAATAATAAAATAAAAAAAGATGATATGATGATGATTTTCCCCTAACTTGCACTTAGCACTTTAAACTCAGCTTCAATTGTTCCCTGCCAAACACTTCCTGGCCAGCATCGCGGACTCAATCCAAACTCATTTCCTTAAACTCCTTTTGAAGTTTTTTGGCATACTGGGAACTGTCTAATTAAGGGGTTACTTGGTAGGGCTTAGCATGTCATCAACTGTTTTAGGCATTAGCCCATTTCAAGCTTAAAGTATTTGGCACTGGAAGATTATGACTACTATTTTTATCTTTTAAGTCTATCTGCATAACAGTGGACTTTTTATAACCTTTCGTGTTTTTATCTATTTATGCACTGTGCATATTTATGTGTACTTCTATGGTGTTCTATGAACCGAAATAAAGATGACGATGATGGTTATACTGTTTTGCTGTGTTAGGTTTCTAATTTGGTTTTTTTTGTTGTATGCTACTTTGTGTTGTTATGTGGAGTTTATTGTTGGTTTAGTAGCTGCTGTGTTGCTTTGGTGTTGCTCTGTTTTGTGCGATTGTTGAGTTGTTATATGTGGCACTTTGGTTGTGTGGTCAAAGTTTTGTTATTATGTCGTTTTGTTGCACTCAGAGTGGTTGTTTTGTTGTGGTTTGTCTTATTATGTTTTTGTTACCTTTTTATGTTATTCAGCATTTATTGAAATTTGTTGTGTCTACTGTCGGCTTAACATATGTAGATAAATCCAGGCCGAACGCAAGACATTCCATACCCCTGCCAAAGGTGGTAACAGCGCACTACTACAGTTTTGTATGACTCAATCAGACTAAATCCATTGCAACTGACATACCTTAATGTGGCAATTCTTATGCTCAATTTTGGTGATCTGTCTATAGTAAACTAAGCTTTTGAAATTCTGAGAGCTGGTAACTCAGTCTGCACAGTCTCGGCTTCTGCCCTTCTGTTGTTGAGCCAGTTCTCTGCCATGCAGAGTGGGAAGACCTGGGACATTGTCTGAGTAGCTGGCCTTTAACAGTTTCAAAATACAATATATCTTTTAATTTCTAAATAATTTATTTGCAGCCATTTTTTTCAGCTTCCCTAAGACTAGGTTAAAAAAACAGATGCATTCCTCTATCCCGCAAATAATTATTTATTTATTTTATTTCATGATTATGAGTTCTGATATAATGCAGTCCAGACATACAGCCCAGACTCAAAATATGTGTTTGTTGAGTCTTCCCTGAATTGTTTTCCTGAATAAGCAACATTAAAACACTTCTTTATCAATGAAAGAGGTGAGGATACACCATTGAGAGGTGACTCTGTTTATACAACTAGGGCATCAAGCCCGGGCATTCAGGTGTAGGGCTTGTGGTTAGGGGTGCACCTGTTTGGGCCTGGAAAGGGCTTACAGCCAGAAACTCTGCATCTCCACTTTCAAACCTCCAGCTAAGCAACCACTCATTTACACATTCAATATCTACTACTGCCCCTTAAGACTATCTACCCTAAATACACACCCCTCTTATATATATTTATGAGGTGAACATAATTAGTACTGAAACACCCACATCATCCATACAGCCTGTTCAACAAAAAACAACACCACACAACCTATATAAAAACAACAAACTAACTGTAAAACAATAACCCAAATAACTGACATATACATTGTCACTTGCCAGGAGGAAAATAAAAATCATAGGAAGGCAATAATGTATGATCACTTGAAACCCTGATTGGGCCTTCCCTCAGAGCCCGCCACACCCTATTCAAACCTCAAGCAACGCCAACAGCTACGACACGTCCACCTTCCAAAAAAAGCCCAGACACCCACACCAGCCTCTGAAATCTCAAAATTCTCTGACCTAACAACCTTCACTCCAAATCTACCACAAGCTGCAACTAGATTTCCCTCACTCCGTGCACACCAATATCCCCTATGCCTCTGTTCCAGCTCCTATACGTGAACACACCTCCTGCCTCAAAGGACCATCACACCATGAGGAAAGAGACACAGCAACTAAAATACTTACTCTTCAACACAAGATACCTGAATAAAAAAAAACCTTCAAGATATTTGATCTATTCTCAGAAGCCATACTATTACAGAAATATGGCTCAGCAAAGTCTCCGCACCCATGTCTCAAAACCATCCAACATGAATTGGGAATCAGCTAAAAAAATCACAACAAATAACATACATCAAACCTCACCATGGACAACTGCAATTCCATGCTAAAAAGATGCTTGACCACAATATGGGAGAACAGATAATATTTCGTACCCAGATTATTGTTGTAGGACGGGTAGCTGTTGCCTTTCTGCCTTGGGAAGAGGGAATTGGGTATTATTGTTATGTATTTGCCTAGCCTGGACACTCCTCTATATACAAATTTGTATTAATTGCATTTGGCTGAGTGGTTGCTCACTGGCTACCTTTACATGTGAAGAAACAGTGTGACAGGGAGGTGGCGTGAGATCTCCCCCCGCCCAAATAGCTACTCATTCCTCACCTGGTCCATGAGAGGCATAACCACACCATACAAAAGGCACCATTTTTTTGCATACCTCAAAACACGGGCAGGGGTGAATATGTCTTTCTTGCTGGAGACACATATGGTAAATAACGAGCTAAATTAAAAGAAAGGTGAAGGGGTCAAATCTATGCCATGGGGTTCTCCTCCCATGCCAGGGTTTTCTTAATCTGGATAAGGGCTGGCACACCGTTCGAATCAATGTCCTCACATATAGACTGTGACGGCCGATATGTGAACCTACAGGGAAGACTTGAGTCGGTACCATACTGCGGAGTAGCATTTACGCTCCCATCACAGGGTAGACCCCATTTCTCACCTCTCTGGCACCAATCCTATTCAATAGGGTGCATTTGGCGTAGATACTTGGGGGAAACTATACCTGTAATGTAGTCTTGTAAAGCGCATGTATCACCCCGCCATGGGGTATCTCAGCGCTGTAGACCGCTGGGGAACCCGTCCCGGCTTTCCCTGTGAGATGGTCCCTGCTGGGTATCTCCAAGGTGAAACCAGGCATCCCCGGCGTATGTGGAGGGCCGTTGTGGAGATAAGGCAAGCTAATGCCCAGAGTTGCCGAGTGTGATCCCTGGTTAGAGTAGGCACCGAGGCGAGAATTATCGAGTCCGCTGACCCTGGTCCACGACCCTGCCGCGTCGGGAATTGAACCCTGGTCCCGGGCCGTTCTCTGCTTCCGGGTCTGCCGCCTCTAACCAGTGAGCCACACCACTCCACAACTGTGTGGCGGAAATGAGTGCTGACTGCTCCACCTGACTCTGACTCACTTACGGTCTGCCTAGCACATGACTTTGAGGCCCAGTTGGCTCATTGGGGAATGAGGGATGCCTGGAGAATATGTAACGAGAACCGCAGGGACTACTCTTTCTACTCCCCTGTCCACAACTTACACGTTCAGCTACACATTATACTAAACACCCACAGACTCACTGACACAGTCACAGACGTGGAATATCTATGCTGCACCTTATCAGATCATAACCCCCTACCACTATCCCTGCGTTGGGGCCGTTGGAAAACTCAATACCGACAAGAAAACTGCTGGGTACGACTTCTGCAACAAAACTCGCTAGAGGACACTCTCCATGAATTCTATACTCATAACAAGTGCACTATGGGCTTACAAGGCACTGATAGAGACGTCTTCAAAGAGGTGGTCAATGGGCATTGAATAGGACAGGCAGTAGGGGGTGAGGAAGGCACTAGAATCTCAGATAACAGCTATAGAGGATGCAATCATCATCGTAAACTTTATTTTCGATCATATAGATCTTATAAAGTACTTCTCACAGGATACAAACATAACAATCATAATTAAAAAATACTTTAAAAATATAACCAAAATAATTATAAAGCACAGTGTTTCCTCCCTACAAACACGGGGGCAGATGACCCATTAGCAGCATGATACGACATAGCTATATGGGACGTTACCCTGTCTAATCATGTAGTCCCGTATATGCACAATGGTTCCTAGAGCAACATGCATGCCATTCATTTTTAAATGAACAATAAAACAGGGTTAGCAACCCAGCCCATATATAAATATTTAAAAGGGAAGGGCCTAACGCCTAAAAACATACATCTCAAAAAATACAATAGTAAAAAACCATCACACAATATTAAATGAGAAATACCACACAATACACTTTGGACGTCTAATCCATAGGGTCATCAGAAATGTTGCTAAACCGAATACCGCAACTCTCTTTGTGTCAGTGCTAAGAATTCTGAGCACTTAAGGATGGTGTCTGAAACCAATACACCTACATAAAGGGACAATCCACTTGGACCTCAAATTCTTGTAGCAAGTGCAGAAGAATAATAAATGGACCAGGGATTCAGATCCTCCTTCGGATGCTGGACACAGATCATCAAGTGGGGCTTAGGTTCGCCATCTGCTATAGAACATTCTGGTGGGGAATGTCCTGTATCTATATTGAAGTAACCGTTTTCGTGCAATATCTGGAACAATCTCATCAATAGTGTGTTCATATTGAGGGTAAGGCTTAAAACCTTAAAATCTATGAACACTAAAGTTAGCGAATCCGTAGATTTGGTCACACTTTCCACCAAAATTCATTCCCAGTAGATTTCTTTAACCCAGTTTCTGGATATCAGGGACATCTTCTCCGGATATGTCCAGTATGTTTCCAACCCCAGTTTCCCCAGAAGTGCCCTAAGGGAACGTAACCAGGGAATTTTACAAACACAAAGGTATAGGATAAGATAGAGGATGCTATCCATGAGTTAGAGGAAAGGGCACATTTGGGGAAGCCCATTGGGGAAGCTCTCCAAGCACAGAGGAGACGGCATGCAGCGATACAGGAGAGCCTCCCCCTCTACTACTGTTACGAATATACGACATTGACCCACACGGAGGGTGGCAGGGTTGGGAAAGTTGCTAGCCTGGCTCACATCTGAAGAGAAAAAAACCTCCCCAGTCACTATCATCAGAACACCAACAGGTGACATAGTACGCACCCAACTTGAGGTATAGAAGGAATTTGTACTTTCCTATGCAGACCTATATGCACGCACATGGGAGCCAAGAAACTCGACATAATCTCTTTCTAGACTACGTCAGACCTATTCAGGATACCAGTAGCCGGGGTCCGTGCAGGTAAGAGCGGTGGGGCCGGTTTGGGGGGGGGAGTCCGACATTTGACCAGGAGTGAAAATTAATTATTTATTTAACATCCCCTAATGGACGTATGGTAAAATACCTCCCCAGTGGGCCCCACCGCTCTTACCTGCATGGACCGCGGCTGCATACCAGAGACTTAGAAAGGCATTGGATGGCCCCATAACTGAGAATTCAATTAAAGTTGCCTTGAAGACCGTAGCACGTAACAAGACACTGGGTAATGATGGGAAACTGGCTGAATTCTAACAGCTGTACATCCCTATCTCAGCTCCGTGCATGGCAAACATGTACCAGGGAGCACTTACAAAGGGAACTCTGCTGGCAACAACCAGAGAGGCACTGATTGTGTCTGTACCCGGACCGGGAAGGGAGGGGTTAGATGTATCCTCCTACAGACCCCTGTCCATCACAATTTCTAATCTATGGGACACTAACATGCTCTCTACAGACTATGTGGCAGGGCAACCATACTGATCCCAAAAAAAATGATGTCCAACAAGTTTTACTAACGTTGGCAATGGACAGAAGTTTACATCTTGGCTATACAAATCACTACAGATGATGACTGCAAACTTACTGGCAAAACAGATGACTTCCTGGGAGGGAGTAATAGTACAAGAACTGAGAGACAAAGAGTGAGATTACATACCGTCCTGCCCACATAAGTTATCCAGGAACATTCGATTTTGATATAGACAATTCAACTATCTGCACACCACATACCTCACAGACGAAACACAATTGTCCTGACAATAAAAAAAAAATGCCCCAGATTCCACACGACAAACACAGCCTTTATACACATGACATGGACATGCTCATCCATGGTCAGATTCTGTCTTGAAGAAAACGAAGGGGTGAAACACACACATTGAATCTAGAGGCCCGAAAAGTGCAATCCTGATTTATGGAATAAGCTTCAGTTATGAGCCACAGTGATGCACTGGAGATCATCCGAGAGACCCCCATCCCTGCTGAAGGGAGGAAGGCCACAGATGGGCAAGAGCTGAGAGTACGGCCCTCCAAACCGAAGAATGCTGGGGGTCTGTAAGTACCCAATCGCAGACCACTGATATGAACTGACTTGAAGAACCCGCAACACAACCATAGAGTAATCCCACTGGCCGTGAACCGCCAAGAAGGGGTCGGCAGGAGCAGCACTACCTAAGCAGTCACCCACAACTGAACCATGTGAGATGGCCTCGATGGTCAGCAGCTATCAACGAGCACCGTGAGCCCAACACCTGCTACAGTGTAAACCCGAACAATGCTGGGTTGAGCAAACGGTATTGTATTCTGATCCTTTTTCAGTTCAAATATAAAACACATCCGTGCATGGCAGACATGTACCAGGGAGCACTTACAAAGGGAACTCTGCTGGCAACAACCAGAGAGGCACTGATTGTGTCCGTACCTATAGTTTCTCCCACCGAACCCACCAACGGCACAGGCTGTGACTGGCAATGATGAGAGACGGGTCACCTCCTGGGATGTCTTGCCATACGTATGATAACTGTGAAACATGTAACACGTGAAACTAATGTGTACAATGTACAATTGAAAACGCAATAAATAAAAAGTAACTGAGTGTGCATTTAAGACTATAAAAGGGAATTTTTCAGTGCCTCTGCCAAACCACTGAAGCTTCGTTATACAAGAAAGTTGTGTCTCACAGTACTAATTTGTTGCTAGCTGAAATACCACAAAGTGTGTTTCTGTCTCCCACACCTTTTTAACGACCACACAGAGAAGCACTATGTCCCATAAAAGGATAACAGTACTTTAGTGGTTATCAAGCATGACAAGGAAACACATGCCACACAGGATCAAAAACAAAGACAACCCCCATCCAAACACACACCTACATGGTACAGCTTGCTGCCATTATATTCAAGCACTGCTGTGCCCCACACAGGGTTAATAATCATTATATAAATGTTTCAATACACTACAATACACCATTACAATGAGGTGATGCCCCATCATGTCTAAGAAAGAAGGGGAGATGAGTAACACAAGTGATGATGATGATGATGATGATGATGATGAGGCAGAAGGGGGCATGATCAACATTGACAAAATGCTAACGCCATTGCCACCAGGGACCACATCTTTGCTAATAAATTCTGAACTGGCCTACATTACCAACCTGAACTCTGCCCTCAAGACATCCCTCATGTCTGTGAGGGCAGTCAAGGAGAAAGCAAAGTTTAAGTATGTTCAAGACACTTCCTTCAAGCCATCCAACCACTGCACGAGCTCCAGCTTTTTTGAATTATAACATATAATTGACATGTATGTGAAAATAACATTGAAACCTTTATCAGCATTACCTCTTATGGCTGTCCTTTGTGTAGTAGAGTAAAAAACTGTCTCTGAAAGGTACAGTAGGCCTGATCCCCCAAAACAGATCCCTGACATATTGTCCAATGTGGGAGTGCAATCTACTCGAACTAGTCTAGATGTAAACTCCTTTTGTTTCTGCTCTTTGTAAAGGACATAGGTGTATGCCGTTCCTGGACAGTCATGAAACTAAGTGGAGTCACTATGCTGGGCTATCAATCTTGGGGAAGGTTGCAGATAGGGTAATCAGATTTCCACTCACCCTCTCTCATGCTAGGAAGAACTCTCCTATTTGACCCCCAGGTCGTGCCACTTTCAGTCCTCCCTATGGAAGGTAGGGACCAATATCCTACCCAAAACCATTCATTCCACTGAGGTAAACAAAGTGTTACATTTACATAGAGGACCTTCTATATTCTTCTAATGTATTGGACTCTAATAATGAAGTGCCTAACATCTTTAGTGGTTGTTGAGTTTGTCTTATATCTGAAAAGGTAATCTTGTAAGGAAATTTATCCACCTAAGAAGGATTCATATTTGCACAGCCCAGACACAAACAGATCTGCTTTGCATTTCAGAGCTCTGTTTCTGCAAATCCATTCTGTAAAGTATACTTGCCTTCACATGCTTCATTCAGGTTTTTATATTTTGCGTGATACATACAATTGTGTCACCCAAACCACACTAGAAAACGAATCTGAATGAATCACGTTGTGTTTCCACATCTCTGTAATTAACATTTAAGAATACTTTCATTTATAGGGCTGAAAGGGCAGGTTATGAGAATGAGATTAATTCTAGCACACTTTATTCTTGGTTCTGCCCAATCAGTCAATTGTTCTACAATCTGTGCTTTCCATCCCACCGTGGTGAAGTCATTGTTACCAATCACAGGTGAAGAAAGAAGATCTTACTTGGTAGGAAATAATTGGGTTACAAGGGGTCGGGGTGGGGGAAGGGTCTAGATTTGAACGAGTAATTCACTCCTAATGTAAGAGTTGAAAAAAAGAAATGCCTGCTTTATAGCAAGACTTCACCATTGCGTTGATGGAGTTGGATCAGTTAAGCCAGAATGTTTCTACGGTTTGAGGACTGTAAACTCTAAGAATTTCTAAGGAATCTCCACTCCAGTCCCATCGTAGGGAAAACTTCCCCTTACTATGACTAAAGAGGCTAAAACACAGGAGTGGGGCCACAAGGAGGACATATGTAGTTGGGTCCTCGCCAAACTACCAATACCGGGCATTCTTCCTCTAGTCTAAATGAATTTGAGGTGAACCAAGTGGAATGTGAACTGTCTCCCTGAGGGGATGAAGCAGCGAAGCACTTATGAAAATAAGCTCAAGTGCATTATAGAGGGGATTTAAAACTGAAAGAACCAAGAGACAGGAGGTCCTATCTGAGGTACGGCCATCTGAACACACCAGAGAGACAGGACCCGGACCGCAGCACCAGAGTTCTAGACTGGGGAAATTGAGCTGGGTCTGCCCGCCAACAGTGAAAGAAGTCAAGTGATTGGAGGCTAATGAGGGCCCATTGATGCCCTGGAGCAACGGCCACTTGAACCTGATGGGGAGACTAGACCTGGAGGGGGACTCCTGAGTCCCGGAACAACATGATTGAGCCAGGCTTGCCCCACCTTTACAGTGTGAGAGAACCCAAAGTCATTAGAGACTAATGAGAGTTCGGAATCGAAGACAAAACTGGAGGTGGCACCTGAAGGGAGTATGTCCTGGGTGGCACAGGAAGGGCTAGCCCTTAGCCCCAGAGAGTACAACAGAAGAACAGTGTGTGCCACAGGGAGAAAGAGATCACTGCCCTGGATAGTTAGCTGGTTAATAACACTAGCATGGGTCCAGTAAATTCTGCGCATTAACTAATTAGCCACTCCTTTTTGAGGCCACAAACGGGAACATGGAGACAGCATCATAATGAGATAATGTTGGCAGTCAAGCCTAAAATGCAGAAATCCTCACCTATTAAAGACCTACTGGTAATACAGAGACAATCAGTCAAGAGACCCAGCATCACAGACTCCGCAGATAACAGAACTGTTGATGAAGACAAATCGGGATAGAAATATGGAAGCCTCTGCTACAAAAGCAAACATCCACCTACTAAAGAGGGAGTTGAAGAAATTATTTTTTTACTGCTTTATGGTAGGACTTCACCTTAGCACTGACAGTGCTGGATCACCAAACCAGAAAGTTGAGCACCTTAAAGATGAAGTGGAGATCAGGATACAAGATTTAGAGAAACTACATTACACAGTTCTGGACAGAGTCAATGACAGCAACACAACTTGCCGCAATAACATGCAAATTTGAGGAGTACAAGAAATTTTTCTGGATGAGGGTTTGGAAAAGAATGTACAGGGGCTTTTCAGGTCACCGATTGAAAAACCAGAATCATGGAAATAACCCACAAAGTGTTCAGGAAAATGCTGACACCAGATGTGTTGCCTCATAGCCCCTTTTTCAAGGTCAACAAAAAGATCCTGAAAGCAGTACAGAGGACGGACCATAACGTATACAAAGGCTCCACAATTTCATATGAATAGTGACTCAATCCAAAAAGGTCAGGCTGTGGGTCTTTCTTTTAAGGCATGGATAGTTTGGAAGCTGGTCCACAACATTAGGTAAAATTAACCCCACTTGTACAAGGATTATTTATGGTATTTTGTTTTGTTTCTACACTTTAAGATCAACACAATTGGACCTGTTTATGCTAGATTACTGTTAACCGTGGTGGTTTCTGTTAAGTGTGTTGTTTATTTCATTTATTTAACACCAAGTCAATGGAACACTATGGTGAGAAGTGACATTGGGAAATCGTACCAACAAGTATCTACAGACTAACACTTATTGACTGGATAGATAAGGGTCTAGCTTCTACAGAGGGTGTTAAGATTATTCAAGATTAGAGACATCCCTTTCATTGAAAAATGAGTTTGCACACATAAACCGAAAATTAAAATTTTTGACACTTAACACCCAGATGCTGAATCTCCAAGTGAAGCATAAGGCTTTTCTGCACTGGGTTCAAATGTCATCTTTCTTCAATAAACCCATCTTCTGTCCTCAGATTTTAAATGCTTCAAATTATAACCTTATACAGATTTATTCCAAGGTTAAAGGTGAGGCTATACTCATCATAGCAGGTGTCCCATGCCATCTTGGTTCCTCACACACGGATAGTGAGGGCTGAGTGGTAGGATGTCAGGGCACAATTTATGCATATCCATCCTTGATAGTCTCAATCTATGTCCCTAATGAGGATAACAAATGCTTCTGCACAAAAGTGTAAATGTACCTTTGTGAATCAGGCCCTCTGTGTTTTTTGACATTACCTATAAATGAACTAGGGAGTGAGCCATTTGGGAGGGCATCTATCATTATTAACCAGTAAATGTAAGTAACTTGACGGTATCTGGTATACCCACATGGTGACTGAATTGAAAATATGATATTTATAATTAAACAAGCATCTCAAAGACACATTTAGACACGCAGTAAATGTGCAGCACAGCATCTGTAAGATAGATAAATGGATTGTCTTCTTGAATGCAACTGACAAATTGTATGTAACTAATGTTTGTTGCTGTTGTAAAACATAAATACTTTTTTTAAATTGCTCTCTGACCACACCCCAGTAATATTGACAAGCTGGGCCACCCCAAGGGGGTCTACTCCAAAAGAAATCTGGTGATTGAACAAAATCGAACTACGAGACACAACTATTTGTGAAGCTGCAGAGAATTATTTTAAAGAGGATGAGACGGAGGGCCTGCCGTGGTGAGTGATATGGAAGGCAGATAAAGCAGTGATGCAGGAAAAATGTAACACACAACCAAATTTGTGAAATTCGCCAAAGTGAGATATCTAGAATTTGAGACTGAGGGAGCCAGATTGGAACAAGAAAATAAGAGAACTTGTTCAAGACTAACTATAGAAACCTCCGGTGTGCAAGTTGTCAGCTAGAAGCAATGTTGGTGGCAAGAGATGAGGCCCATAAATGACTAAGCATTCAACAAGTATGCTCTGAGAGAGGGAACAAAGCTGATAAGCTTTCAGCATATTAAAGTAGGCTAAAAATCAGTTCAGAAATATATCCAGGCTATAAAAACAGCCAATAGAGATCTCAGAATATCAGCTGGGGACACATTGAATGTGTACACATGCTCTAACACAGTGAGGAACCATGCAAACCTATTTTTCAGGAACAATGTCCAGACCTCGCCCGAATCCTATTAGAAGGCCTGGAGGAACTAATATCGAATAAGGAAATACAACTTCTAAAGCCCTAAGGAGAAGAAATGTTGCTCGCTTTACAGAGATGCGCTGCTGTGAACTATACCCTGTGCATACACTTGAATTGTATGAGTCGGAGCATTACTGAAATTGTGATGATACCAAGCCTTAGTTTAACTGTTTCGGGTATTGTTGTTTATAAGGCAGCAGTATATTGCGAGATTAATTTCCTTTCTAGGGGCCACAGTCACCTCCAAAATGGACTATGGCAACCTGCTCTACTTGGGGACCCTCGAGAAGAACTTAAACCGTCTGCAGGTTTTACAAAATGCCGCAGCCCGGCTGGTCCTCAGACGGCCTAGAAGATCAGCCTCAAAATCCGCGCTTCAAGCACTCCACTGGCTCCCGGTGAGAAACAGGGTGAAATTTAAAGCACTCTGCACGTGCCACCGGATCATCAACAGTAGGGCACCCCTCCCCTTGCAAGATCTTCTGACACAATATGAGCCTGTGCGTTCCCTCAGATCATCTGGCACGCGTCGCCTGGCCATTCCTAAGGTGTCCAAAGCCAGGATGGGTGGCAGGTCCTTTAGGTACCTGGCAGCGTCCAGTTGGAATGAACTCCCTGTGGCGCTCCGCCTGGAACCCTCAGAGCCCACCTTTAGAGCTAAACTGAAAACACTTCTCTACTCTCAATAGTGTTCCTCCTCCCTCCCCTCCAGCCTGCACTAGGATCTCAGCGCGGGGACACGCCGTCGGCGTCACCATGCGCTCTACAAATCTCCCTATTATTATTATTATTATTATTATTACTTTTTTTCCTGTGGCCTATATTCTGGAATATACATCGCTGTCTTTCTGTGACTGTTTAATGCGGGTCTCAATTCAATATATTTATAAGATTGGGATTTATGCAATTCAAACTCATCAGAAAGTTCTAGGAAGGAATTCATATGGCAGTGATCCCATTAGTCACCCACTCTATATATACTAATGATGTCCAAATTGAGAATCCACCCAGTGCATTGACTCGTTCGAGACATGTTGTGTGCCAGAATATCTCATAGATTACATGCTAATTCCAGCCTGTCCCTTTCAGTGCAATGCACTAACAGTAAAAGAACACTTCAGTGACTTGGAGGAAGGATGGCGAACCTTGCCCCCCATAGAGAACCCTGAGCAAGAATAGTTCTCTCAGTTCTGCCAACTCAATCTACATGCCATCCCTAGTCCACTGTTGTATTATGTGTGCACACATTTGTTGAATGCTACTCTGAGTATTTTATGGGAGAGTGAAAAAGGCTAGGGAGTATTCATTTAGTTTCTGATAAAAAAAATGCTTTGGAATTTCACAGGGGTAGTTCTGTCGGGCATATAACATTTTGGCCAAGGAGACCATTTTAAATGGGGCTACCCTTCCAGGGTGTTTTCTTTGATTTTGTAAAAAGTAGAATATTTCTGTGCACATGCAAGATCCTGGAACATATTTTAAATATATCCCTTTAAACATTTTTATAATAATTTTGTTAAGAAAATCATCCTGAAAGAGACTAATTATTTAAAAATTCAGACAAGTTCTAAACACCACTTCTATGTAGATAAGAAAACACAAAGCACAGAATGGTGCTCCAGGCATATGTGTTCACATCTGTACATTTTAATAAGGCCAATTTAAAAATTCAGGAAGCAGCACTGACCTAAAATGTAAATCGGGGCCAACTCGTAATTTATTTTGATGGTTCTGCTTATTGTGTATGTGTTGTCACTGCACTAGTGTGAGACTTGTATATAGATTTGGAACCAGAAAACCAGAATGGACGTAACAAGTATATCTGTAAAAATGAGAATGGTTTATGCGGACGCTCGTAGTACACCAGACGAAGATTGCTGCTGGTGTTTGTTCAACAGAAATACTACCAGAAGAGGCTGCTATCACAACAAGCATTGGCATAGCCAATAGGTCTCGCCTTTGGGATCTTTTAAGTGTTCAACCTTGCAACAGTTAATGTTGTTGCACTAAGGATATTGTGCTCTACAACTGAATACTTATAAGGTCCCAAAAGCGAGATCTATTGGCTATGCCAATGCTTGTTTAGTTTGTCATCTGGGTCCTCTAGCATCACTTTGTAAAGATGAGCTCAATCCAGGGGAAAAGGAAATGCACAAAGTAAAAGTTATGGTCAGAAAATGAACTGTACATGCAAAGTCTTCTCTGCCTGCCCAGCAAGTGAAAAGTGAGCTGCAAGGCTGCAGTTTTACTAGAACTATCATTTAGTCATAACGTTCTGCAGCCAACACCGAGGTCAAAATGGGAAGCCTAATAAAGCAAAGCCGTCCTCACAAAAAGTAATCGTAGAACAGGTCTACTACCCAGAAACCTTTGAACAAAGCGCCAAGACAGTCTCAGAAACGGGATAACAAAGTTCCATTCGTCAAACAAGCTAAACCAATAATTTTTTTCACATAAAGCAAGATTCACATTAGTATTGAGGATCCAAGATGTTTGCGTCAGCTTGGACTGCTTAAGTATCCAGGGACATTTAAGTCTATTCAGAAATGTACAAGGTATGCGTAAATGGCAAAAATTGTTGACCCCAGTAAAAGTAATGGACAAGAACTGCTGAAATACATTTTTTGTCATACCTCCCACATAACGGTCATCAGAAATGCTGTTAAGTATAGGAGAGGACCACCTGGTAATTATATGGAGTACAGTAGGTCATTAACACTGCCACAAAACTGAACAAACTATGGCAAAGCCAATATGTCTGGCCTTAAAAAGCATTCCATTTTCACAAATGTAAGACTTCCCAAACATATGCAATGTTAAAAAAAAAAGACAAGCAAAAAATAGATCAGTGGCCAGCAACTCGGCACTTAAGAACACACCTTTTCAGTTATTTATGGGCATGCGACCAAGCAAATTGCTGTCACTGAAAATGCAAGGAGGTCTATGGATGAAGTGGCATGACCCATTGCCTCAAGCAGTATGCTCTGACGGACAGAAGTAAAATGTGAATGGACCAAGAGGGCTGACCCGACTCGTTCACTGGCACACATCCAGGTAGAGCGCTGCTAGCGACTGTCGCCCGCCGTCATGGCAGACAAGTGAGTTTTTATCCTCTTCACCCAGTTAACCATCTATTCTGCCCGCCAACGGGCTAATACATTTTTCTTTGACTCTGAAAGGAGAGGGAGCTGGCATGAGTACCGACTGGCCCTGACTATGAGACAGATCTGGTGCCCTCCAAGTCAGCGCACGGCAAACACGCAGCAGCAGCTGAACCCGCAGTGCTCTGTCCAGCAAGATTGAGAACAGAGGGCGGAGGAAGCACGGGAAATTAAAAAGAAGCATGTGAGTGGTGCGCGCTCATATAGACACTGAAGAAGACTGGTGAAGTAAAAAGAGACACTGGGAAATCAAGGATTTAGGAGTGAGTAGGCTACAAAGTTAAGCGTGGCGGAAAGCAAAAGCAGATCAGCTAAGAGCGAAGAGAGAAGAGCTCAGAGGCAGGCAGATTTACTGATGAGACAAACTTTTAACAAAAGAGCACGCAGTTGTTCCAGGAAGGGGCGGGAAGATTGAGAAAAGAGGGCGGAGGAAGCACAGGAAATAAAAAAACAAGCATTGGCCGCGCGGCCGTAAAAGTAACGCGCCCACGCGGCTGTGCAAGCAAAAGTGATGGCAGGGACGCGCTGTGTGGTGGGGGAGGGGCAAAGCGAGGCGCTTGGGAGCGCAAGGCTTAATGAGCCATGAAAGCCACATGGCGGCTGCGCGCGTGCACACGCGCGTGACTGCAAGCTAGAGGCTAGGAAAAGATTGTGGTAGTACTTTGAAAAGCGCCTAACTAATGGGGTCGATTACGATTGCGGTGAATCCGCATCCTCCGGGCCGGCGGAAGCCATCCCCGGCCCGGGGGATGCGGATTCACTGCTGCGTTGTGAGAAATGACCCCCCGCCAGATTAGGATGGCAGGGGGTCATCTGCGGACGTGGAGACCGTCCGCCGTTTTTCCGCCGCAAGACCGCGGCGGAAAAGATCTCATATGGTGGCGGTGTCTATCAGACATCGCCAGCCATATTAGGATTTGCATATTGATATGCCTTTCCGCAACGGCAATGCTGCCACAAAAAGGCATACGATCATTTATTTGGGGGCCCGTTGCCCGTTGCCTGCCGCTTTGTGCATGCAAATGCACTGCTTGCATTTTTAACATTGCGGTGGGTGCTGCTTCAAGCAGCACCCGCCGCAATGTAAAACATACAGGATGTGACCGCCACTCTTCAAGGACTAAAAAGGAGTCATAATTAAGCCTGAGGTCTGAAAGATCATTAACAATATGACTTGAAGTAAAGCAGCTGGAATAGAGGCAATAGGAAAAATGCTGCTACAGGCACTTTGCTATAGAATGAAGCAGAAAAGAAGGTCTTTCAACCTAGTTACATGTGTCCGTCTCTTATAACAGTATGACTCAAATCAGATAAAGTTAATGCCAAATGGACTTTGTATATACCTCGCCCCATATATACCTAGTCCCATATATCTTTAGCACCATGTTATTGAGAAATGGTTTGGTAGAGTACCAGTGCTCATTCACACAGATCAGACAAGCTTTGTTCCAGCCAGAAAAATGACTTATAAAATAAGGCGGTTGGCTCTAAACATGGATTAGGGGAGGAAAGATATGAATGCTTTGGTTTTTGGACGAAAGCATTCTACTGCAGAGTTTGCAAAAAATTAATTCATATATTATAGATATAAATCAATATATTTAAGAATTCTGTTTTTTTAATATGAATTTGGGATGATAAGTAACTAAGTGGTCACTGCGAAGCATGAGTTAAAAAGCTAGGGTGAGCCCCAGTCCTTTATATGTTGGCCTGTAGATTTTAAGATTTAATGGCACCAACTAAAGTACAGTCACTTTGTGAGAGGTAAAAATACTACATTTCTGCTGTTCTAAGAAATATGTCCAAAAAGTCAGCAGATTGTCACTTGGCCTAACAGGCAAAATTTAAGGGCAGGAATTTAAATAATCGTGACCTATAATTAATGTAGAAATATAAAGTAAAGGGGGTCTGATTGGCTTTATAAAACAAAAGTCAACAATAAGCTGCTAGATGATAGAGCAAGACGTTTGGCAGCAAACAAATGTACTGTTGATCATATGAGGTGGGTGATTAAAGAGGTTCATGAACAGCAATTTATAATTAAGAGAGCTACACTGATTGATGAGTTCAACCTCATAGTTGAAAATAAAGTAGCAATGTCAGTAGAAACTTCACAGAAGAAGCAATACAAAAGGCAAATGCAGTCATAGCCCTTCCATAGTAAATATTGATAAACTCTGTGTAAGTGGTGTGCAGCATTCATTTAAGAATACAATTTCACATAAAACTTGAAAGATAGATCTAAAATGTACTCGCTAAGCACTGCATCATCAGTCATTATAATTAAAAACATCATTACCCAAATATGGCTCCAATAAATAACAACCAGCATTGACAAACCCTACAGTTCTTTTACTAATATGTTAGCAAATGCATAGTCAGTGAATGTTTGTGTTTGCACGAGTTGGCACATTAAAGCCAAACTTGCTGGTTTCACAAAATTATGTTTCAGATGGATAAATCTTTTGCCATGATGTGGTTTTCTTATAATTTTATTCAAAAAGTTCCTTGAAAGAGTGCCCAAAAAGTAAAATCCCCATTAGACAACAGATGTCATATGCGGATGGGCCGGTAGCTTTGCATGTTTATGAAGACTTAAGTCAGAAATTTGCACACGCTATATATACTGCTATATCACTATATAAACTGATATTTCTGTCAAGCTTTTTTGGGTTCCGATCTATTAGGCAACCAAATGCGGCACCACAACCAGTCTCAATACACCATTTTCAAACATTAGGAATCCCCAAATAGGTGTGATCTCAGACTATACTCACAGACCCTTTATAAGTACGTAACGCTACCAACAAATCATTGTAACGTAAAAAAAATGGACAATGGAAGAAGTGAAAGCAGGTACACCAGAAAAGCTATTTAGATCAAGCATTGAACACTGCTAGTCCCATACCGTCTCCCTCCGGAGGGTCCCAGGGAAGGAGGATTTTAAGCCCCTTGCCACACCACAATCCCCAGCAGTTAACCACAAACATTATTTTCAGGAAAACATATCACCAATGGCCATTGAGAAGATCCTCTAAAAAGGTTCAGATGGCTTCCACCGGGATGAAAACATAATGATTTCCCCTATTTAAACTCTCAGTTTCAGTGAGAAGCCAAAAGATGCAAAAAGATCCATGGTGATCAACTCCTTTTTCACTGCTAGAAGCTCAAGTTTTTACACAGTGTGTCAGAGTGCAAATCAGGGAAGAGCTGAAGTCCACTCTCACCCATGAGCATCTTCTTTTTTAAGAATCCGAAGAACTCCCTCTCTCAGCTTTGCGGAACAAGGGATGACCACTAGCGTCCATCATCTGTGTTCTCCACCTTGTGGTTATTTGTTTGTAACACAGTAGGTACATTTTACCAAGTGTTGTTGAGGATCCGATGTAGGTTTAGACGTTCTCCTAGCTTACTCTCTGTTTTGCATGTTAAATCATGTGGTAGGCTGTTGAAGGGACTCCTAGGACATGGAAGCTTACCTCCCCCAAAAAAATGTTCAAGGTCTTCTACTGAAAGTTCAATTTCAAGGTACTGTCCACAACAAAGCATTTAAAACTCACTAGGGCATCTCCTTGCACTTTTTCTAGATGGCCATGATTCTATGACTTCTCAGGTTAGGTCTAATTCTCTCCGCCGGCCACTTTGATCCACCACCAAGGGTGCCACACACAGTGAGGCATAAGCACATGCACCACATACACAGTTGCAGAGAGATACCAATCACAACGCCTTCAAGGGACCCCACTGGCATGCCTTTGGCATCTCATGCCATCAAGAGGTCCTCTGGGGAACCATCCAAGTACTCATGCAAGTCTGGTCATGCCATGGCCCTATGCTTTACTACCCCTATGCCCCTCTGGATGACCTCTGGTAATCTTGGTGCCACCAGCCTCCCATTCAGGGACCAGGGTCAAGAGAGACCGCCTCCACCGGTCACAGCAGGTACTGTGTGCTGTTGTATTCCTCTGCTGGTGGGACAGAAAAGCAGAAGAGGGAGGCCATTACTATCTTCCTCCCAGAGTAGCCCCTGCACTCGTCTTCCAGTCGAGTCTATGAGCACTCCATTGTCACCTCACTGGAACCTCCACACTGACAGTCCGAATGACACAACACACTTTTTTTAAAGTTATTTCTGACAAACTGTTTTTCAGCAGTGCAAAGGAGTTGCACCTCTGGTGATGCAAAGTGCATCACCAGAT
Source organism: Lissotriton vulgaris (assembly GCF_964263255.1). Lineage (NCBI taxonomy): Eukaryota > Metazoa > Chordata > Amphibia > Caudata > Salamandridae > Lissotriton > Lissotriton vulgaris. The sequence goes on from NC_141697.1 coordinate 571,345,509, forward strand.
CCAGTCCAATTGTTTGTGATGCTTGAATATCACCATCAAACTGTGTATCTGTGCGGAAAAAAACTCATGCTTTTGCCAGTGAGTATCTCAGGATTAATACTAATATGTTAGCAAATGTTTCCACAACAGATGTTAAATAAACACTGCTTAGCATGAGCTTCACAGAATGCCAGACTACATCAATTGTAATTAACTGTACACGTCAGTTTGGTGTAAATATAACTAATTCGCTTTGTAGCACTTCACATTGATTCCATTCTCCAATATTACCGTGTCCTGTACACTGCTAAGAAATACAACGCTGTGGATCTAGGTTTGACCTATTGTTGGTTGTATAGAGCCCTTTACAGGTGTTTTTCTAAGGGCAGGAGTCATTCAGAGGGCAGGTGTAATCATACTAATTATACTGTGATTAACTGTTCTGTCCAAGTGTTGCGCTGCTTATCTTTCTTAATACTGGAATTGAGGCAGGCATCTGTTACACATAAGAAGATGTGAAATGAAAGACTGTTCTGTTATTGTACACCGTGCGACATGAAAAACGGTAACATTGTCTTAGATGTACGTCAATGAGATCTGGGCAATCTGGGGGAAGGCTCTGCTTTTATAGGCCACGTCGAAAGCTATCTGAGCATCATAAACAAAATGTGTACCTTCCGAAGCCTGTGAGTTATAAGCATGCTGAGTGATATAGCTGCTCTTGAGTGCCTCAATCTGTAATATCTGCGTAACCCAAGGGATATGTTTGCTGGATGAACATGTAGGATTTAAGTTCCTGAAGCTGCAATATTTGCATCAAATGAGTTGAGGTGAAATATACCCTGGATACTTGAGGCCTATGAGATTTGTGTGGGGGGGTGGAATAGGCCTGCTACTTCTGTGTCATTTTGTCCTTACCTCCTGTATGTGGGAAGCAATGGCTGTCTGCGTCTCGATATTCAGAACCTGGATGTTTTCTATAAACTCTTCCTTTCGCTCACACTTTAAAATGAAAGATACAGAAGTGAGTTAGTACTTTCAGAAACTCAAAGTAAGGTCATGCACATAACACAAGTTCTGGACCAACCTGTACAGCACAGCCCAGCAGCAGCAGTAGCAGTCTGCGCATCTCCTCCACACCTTGCTCTGAAATATAAGGAAAAAGACCAGCGATTACTTCTGATAGAGACAGAGTGAATAACAGACACAAACATGCTCCTCCTCACACAAAAATCCCAGAGTACCCCTGAGAGCTAACAGCTAACAATACCATATGGCACTCAAACTCAGTTTTTGGTCCATTGCAAGCTAATCGGGTACTCTGATATATATATTGGAACACTTAACAGTGAGTGAACAGATGGCTCTACCCAATACTGTAAAGTGACTCTCAGATTCGCAATGTACAGCTGTAGCCCCTCGCCTCAAAAGTATACTAGATGGTCATCTCAGTTATTAGTAATTACCAAATATATTCAACCTAGGCCAGGGTTGAAGTGCAGTTTTTACTGTGTGTAATGAAGCAAAAAGAGGACAGGTTAAGAAGAAGAAGTATACAAAATATGAGCAATGCACCCAGTGCCTGTGATACCTACATGAAGGACTAGGTGCTGATAGTTCCTTGGAAAAGACTATTGTACAATTCCATTCATCCAAAGAGATATAAATAGGAACAGATCTGAGAAGAGGATGGAAAGAGGGCTCTGAGAGCCGCCAATTTTAAAAGAAAGGCTTTTCTTTCTCATTGGATGGCCTACTACACCCCAAAGGCCCTAAATAGAATTTATCCTGAAGTGGAAAATAGGTGCTTTCGTTGTCTCACCCCAACTAAAGGGGAATGGCGGCATATATTTTTCACCTGTCCTAAACTAGGGTTGTTTTGGTAGAGAATTTTTGGGGATTTTAGCCGGGCAATTCAGGAACCGTATGCTCCAATAGCAGAGGCCGTCCTCTTTGTATAACAAGTCGAGGGGTTACGTTGTCTAAATCATAGGGGTATTTTTTAGCTGTATCAATGTTGGTGGCTCACTCTTTAATTTTACAAAATTGGAAATTGTTAGAAGCTCCGCTTTATGAGAAATAGTTCAATAAGATGAGGCGTACTAAAAAGTATGAAGAAGCTTATGCTAAACGTGTGGGGGCAAATAAAAAAAATTCTGCGATCTGGAAATATTTTGCTGACTGCGCAACTTAAGTTTATTGTCATTGTTAATAGATGATATAAGCATTATCGATTGGTTAAAGATTAGGACTCGGGTTCATAAACTTGTATTATGCTTAACAAACTGAATAATGAGGTATATCAAAGGATGATTCATTTTGAAATGTATTTAAGGAGTTTAATCTTGTTGTTCTTTTTATTCGTTTTCTTTTCTATAACATATAACCATGAATTGTCTTTCCTATATGCTCTGCTCAATAAAAATAAATAAAAAAAGAGGATGGAAAGAAAGTATAACTAATGCATGCAGTAGCGAGGATACCAAAAGCCCAGTAAGAACAGCAACACATCCCCGAAAAACAACCACTTAAGGGAGAATTAAGGAAAAAATTAGGCATGATAGGGGACATAAATGTAAATAAGAATAGAGAATGAGCCTAGCATTCATGATGACAGTGAAAAGAAGAAAATCGCCACAGGAAGACAATCGCAAAGCAGCTAGGTTGGGTTTTCGACAGCAAGAAACGTGCAAAAGCCACACAAAGAGTTGCAACACATGTAGGAAATGGTCATGGCCCATACGTTCCTACCTGACAATGGATCTTGGCTCAAAACAGTAATATCAGGGAAGGGCATCAAAACCAGCTGCTGAAGGTCCTCCTGAGAGCCATGGAGATAGAGAGAAACAGAACTCTGAGCAATGGGGTTTATAGACAGTAAACAGCATGCAAGCATCTACATTTTCTGTTCGTTGGCACTGCAGTCTTTACCATCCATGTTGCTATAATCAATTTATCTTCCTAAGTATGCACATTTAGTGAGAGAACTTGGTGTTCAGTTTTCGTTTTAATTAAAGGTGTGTGTAAAGGCAATTTCTCACCAAAAGATATTGATTAGCAATCCCTTTGCAGGTCATGTACTTGTGTGAACGATCAAACTGAAAGTGCTATTATATGGACAATAGATTAATCCAAAGAAGCATTTGCTTGTCCATAATCAAACCAAAGGAGCTTTCAATGAGCTCAGCTAATTATGTTGAACAGTAAAAATGGTAAACTGAGCAGAAATTACTAACCAATCCAAAAAAAAAATTCATATACAAATATTCAAACTGTATCTTCTTCTGTTCTCAAAATGGAATGTTAGTCTACTGTCCTGCCGTCAACTAAATGCACAGCTCCGAGTCAAATGGAGGTAGGTAGTAAATGTTTTGATTCTAGGCAGATTTAAAGAAAATGCAATACCATTGTTGGTACATGATTCATTAAAAATAAATCCCATATTTTTTTCCCGTTCATATTCGATGCTTGCCAGAGGATTAATTGTAAATATAGTTGTCATGTTGAAATGAATGAAATGAAAGTGGGTTTTATAAAGCGCATTACTACCCGAAGGCCTCGTAGCGCTGTGAATGCGTGCTCTTCACAGGCAGCATAACATATATTCATGATCAGATTAACTTTATAAGTGACAACAGAAAACTTCAAAACAAAAAGACCCATGTGGAAAACGCTAACATCATGAAAGAAAATAAAACCATCTTATTTCATTGTGGCTCTTGTAACAATAATCCATGAAAAAGATACCTAGATATTCTAAAATGCACAGAGCTGAGTTAAGGAAATACTTCTCCAGATATTTTCAGATTTATAACTGTTGGTAGTTTCCAGAAACACATTTTGAACAACTTCTGAAGTCTGCAGACTTTAATAGATCTCTCTTGCTTGAAAACTTTGAAGATTTCTCAGCGCAAGTTGAGAAAGTCCCCCATAATTCTATGCACAAAATGCAACACGTAAGCTGACAATTCCAAATACTTAATGACAGTGAATGTTTAAAAACTTACACGGTTCCGTTAGTCACATGTAATCTATGAAGGATACTTGCAGTGATAACAACAGGGTTTGGGGAGGGGATCTAGCCAACTACTCTTTAAAACCTTTTTACCTTGGGGTGAGCTAAGTGTTTGAATGAAGATAAAATAACAAAACTGCTAATCCAAAAATATGAGAAAAAAAGAAACTATAAAAAGAAACATTTTCACGCTTTCTCAAAGAAAAGAGGTGATGGCTAACTCTCTAGATAAAAAGGTAAAGAATTCCAAACTTTTACCGCGGCGGCCAAAAAAGAATTGTCACAGAAGGTAGCGTTTTAAATCTGGGAGAATATAGCAAGAATGAATTTTTATAACAAAGCTGTCTGGTTGGCTTGTACCAAGTAAATTTGTCTCAAGAAATACAGATTTATGTATGAAAATTGCATTATGCATAATCCTCAGGGCTTGTGTACTAGTAACCAGTGCAAAGTTCTGAGGACAGAAGAGATGGCGTCATTTTTTAGGATCACAAAGTAGGAGAGTTCCCGCATTCTGAAAAGGTTGAGTAACCAAACTCTTAGGTATATTTAAGAGTACGATTTTCCCGAAGTCCAATCAAGATTGTATTAAGGCAATCATCACAGAGGTGCTGAATTCCTTATCTTAGAATAATAAGATTTACAGACAATTGAAACTCATCTTAGATATTTTAGCTACAAGAGAGTTGAATCTAAGTTTTGAGTCAATTTGTATGCCAAAATCATGGAACTGTATTTTTGGGGAGGTTAAAAGAATTTCTATTTTGCTGACATTTAATTTTAACCCATTGACCTCGGGGCAAATTCTGCTGCGGTGCGGGCGATTTAATCAGTGGGTGGGGTTTGGACGGCCCGCAGCCGTCCTCCGCACAGTCTACCGTCACGTGGGGCGGCCGGGGGCCGTCCGCAGCACCGAACGGGTTAAAAAGTTAATGACCATCCATCAACGATCTACGAGTCTATACTCTGAGAGAAGGAATTCAGATTTTGAATGAGACAATAAGTTGAATACAAGTTGAATATCATCAGAGTACATGTAGAATCTTACTCTCAACTAGTTGAAAAGGTACACTAATGATCTCATTTAATTTTTGAAAAGCAAGGGTGATAAAATCAAGCCCTGTGGCATGCCACACTCAATGGTTCTGCATTCAGATGTGAAAGGGTGAATCATTACCGTCTGATGATGCTCACTCAGAAAATCCTTCAGCCAAGCTAGTGCTAAATGGGTAATGTCAAAGTCCTTCAGTCTGACATAAAAAATATTGCTATCAAAGGCTGAAATAAGGTCCAGGAGGTCTGAGGCCCCAGACACTTTTGCATTAATAAATCTTCAAATGTTGTCTTAGGCAGCGACCAGTAGCAGTTCAGTGAGCATTCCAGGTCAAACCAGACCTAGAGGGATTTGAGAATATTGATGCAGTCTACAAAATTGCATTATTCATCACTGGACAAACGCAGAGAATCCACCTGCCTACCTTCATCTCAGAACCCAAAGCACCATCTACTGTATCCCTCAAGGTTCATTCCTCAGCCCCACCCTCTTCAACACCTACATGACACCTCTAGCGTGCATCATCAGAACTCACAATCTCAACATCATATCCAATGTCGATGATACTCAGCTCATCCTCTAACTCTCAGCAGACCCACCACCACTAAGACCAATTTCCACAACTGCATGAAGAATGACGCAGACTGGATGAAGGCCAACTGGCTGAAGGTCAACACTGACAAGACTGAAGTGCTGATCTTTGGCAGCCACGCCTCCCCCTAGAACGACACCTGGTGGCCGCTGAACTCGGACCCTCTCCCACATCGAAAGACCACGCCCGCATCATCCTGGACAGCAAAATCACCATGATATGACGGATGTAAATCACAACTCATACTTTTACATCGCATGCTTTTACATCGCAACTTTTACAACGCATGCCTTTACAACGCATAGTGTTGAGGGGTGCTGGATAGTGAATAGTTTAATTTACTATTCCAACTCCAGTCCCCGTGGATAGTAGGGAAGGTGTTGGATAGTAAATTAAATCTATTCCCTATCCTAGTGCGCCCCCCAGCGCAATGCGTTGTAATGGTTTGCGTTGTAAAAGTTGCGATGTAAAAGCACTGCGTGGTAAAAGTTGCGTTGTAAAGGATGTTTCCCTGATATGACAGATCAATGCAGTCTCCTCCACCTGCTTCCACACTCTCAGCATGCTCCAAAGAATCTTCAAATGGCTCCCCATCAGTACGAGAAAAACAGTCATGTAAGCCTTGATCACCAGCCGGCTGGACTACGGCAAAGGATTGTATGCAGGCACCACCACAGAACTCATGAGAAGGCTTCAAACAATACAGAACTCAGCGGCCAGACTGATCTTCAACATGTCCAAATGGACCCAGATCACCCCGCACCTGAGGAACCTGCAATGGGTCACAGTCCAGAAAAGATGCCAATTCAAGATGCTAACTCATGCCTAACGATATTGACCCGCCCTTACTGCCTGAAGGTGACTCTGCCTACTGCCATATTACAAGTCACGGATTGGTACTGGGTCTCTCAGGGGTCGCGCTGGTGTGTGCACAGCAAGAGCTTTGCCTGCCTGCTGTTTTGTTGGTCCCCCCCGCCGCCACTCACTGGAACACCTGCGGCTGCCGAGCGGGGGGGGACTACATTGTCCACAAGCCCCAGTGGGACTATCCCGACTGCTCACGCCCACCCACGCGCCCGGAGGCGCACAAAAGGCCGGTATTCCCTACGCGCCGTGGGACGTGCCGCGGGTGAAGCCTGGGCAAAGGGCGGGCCCTCTGTGGCCCTCAGAGGCCGAAGAAGGCTGGGCTGGGTCACCCCCCTTGATTCGTATTCTACGGCTAGGACTATCTGTGATATATACTAGTAAGCAGACAATTATTTGATCACTTGCCATATAGCTGTTTGCGATTTCTGTCTGTGTACCCATTTGTGTAATCCTACCCGTAGGACTTAGTGTGGTCTAATCATTTTCCCATATTTTTCTGTATACATTATGACTTCGCATCTCTCAAAGGGGAAATCCTCAGGGGTAGGAGGGGCAAATAGAGGAACGCTAGATGATTATGTTATAAGGGTCACCTCGGGAATTGAAAACGAAATCGCTCTGGCTGAGCGACGAGCTGAGCGACGCTGCTCTGTTGAGCTTATCAAAAATAAACGTTCATCTTTGGGCTTGATACAGTTAGCGACTCCGCCACTCACCATGAACCATATTGAAAGCGAGGGACCTGATAGTTCTAGTAATGACAGTATTCCATTACTTTTGCGAGAGGGAACTTCTTCACTTAATACTAGCAGCCCGCCCCAGCGTTGCCTGGGGCATAAGGGGGCTGGGGGCAGCATTTCAGGCCTGCACACCCCGACCGCCACGACATTTCCACTCCTCCCCGCTCTTCACTCAGCCGCACACGTTCCGCCTTGCGTGCACTCCCGCCCCGGCCCCCGCCCGCCACGACATTTCCACTCCTCCCCGCGCTTCACTCAGCCGCACACGTTCTGCCTCCTCCCAGCGCTCCCGCGCTTCACCTACCTCAGCCCGACTTCACCGCTCCTCATTCCGCCTCCTCACATCAGCCCGACTTCACCGCTCCTCGTTCCGCCTCCTCCCATCAGCCCAACTTCACCGCTCCTCGTTCCATCTCCTCCCATCAGCTCAACTTCACTGCTCATCGTTCCGCCTCCTCCCATCGCTTCTCTGAGCCGCACACGTTCCGCTCCTCCCCACGCTTCATGTATCTCAGCCCGACTTCACCGCTGCTGTCCAACGCTCCTCCCCGCGCTAGATGATGTCAGCACGCACGTCCACGTTGTTAGTGCACACGGCCGGCCCTACTTCTTAGGGACTACTTTTTTTTTGTTTATTTTTTAAATAACGTTTATTTTTATATTTTTATAGCCTATGTCCATCTACAGGACCCCCCCTTTCCAACGCTGTATTGGGTGTTGCGATTGGTGGTGTACTTTTCGAGTTTACCTGGCTCAAAGGACACAGTTCTCTCTTTATAATAGTAGTATAGATAAATAATGTAAACAGTGAAGACCCGCAAAAAATATTAGGCTCTTTTAACAAAATTCAGCAGACCCTAAAATCCTTATTGACACGGCAACCTAAATCTGGAACTAATAAAAAGAGAGGTTAGTTTGACAAACATTGTACCTCTACTCTAAAAATTTTGAAAAAGGCGTTACATACCACCCCGCGATCTTTAGAGGCCATTAGGCAGGCAAGACGTAATTATCGCAAGGCTATTAAGAACAGAGAAAAAGCCTTGAAACAAAAGGCCTGGGAAACTTTAATCTCTGCCTCAAGAAATAAGGATGCCACGGCCTTTTGGAAGGCAGTAAATGCCCCCTTTTGGCGAGGCAACCAACCAGAAATGATAGATATTGCCATCAACGGGGACACTTGGGTCGCTCATTTTAAAAATTTGTATGATGGACAGGAGCTACAATCTATTGCTCCTGAGGGTGGTACTATACTTTCTCCCATCTCCGAACCTCACATGAAAAATCTTCAGTTGGATCTTGTTTTTTCATGTGAAGAGGTGAGTCTGGCTATTAGAGAAAGCCCGTCTAGTAAGGCACCGGGTCCAGACTCCATGCCAGTAGATGTTTTTAAAGCTAAATCAGATTTTTGGGCCCCACTGTTAGCCTTAGTGATGAACTGTGCTAATACCCATGGTCTAATACAAACATGGTCAGAAGCTATAGTGGTCCCCATTTTTAAAAAAGGGGACAGGCACGACCCGTCCTGCTACCGTCCAATTTCTCTTATTGATGCTTTAATGAAAGTAGAGGGGCGCATCATTTTAAAACGTATGCAAAATTGGATTGAGGAAGGTAATATCCTCTCGATTTTTCAGTATGGTTTTCGTCAAGGTATGGGGACGGTTGAGCAGAGCCTTAATTTACATCTTTTAATTTCTAAATACACTATAGCAAAAAAAGGGAATCTTTTTATTACTTGTATAGATTTAAGTTCAGCATTTGATTGTGTTGAACACAAACAACTGTGGGCTACCCTAAAAAGTCTCAATCTGGATCCTTCCATTTTAAATTTTATTAAAGAGTTATACAAAGATGCTGGAGCGAGGGTTCGCTTTGGACAACAGGGAGAGTGCTCATCAAGATTTTCGATCAAGAGGGGAGTAAGACAGGGGTGCATTTTGGCACCCCTACTCTTTTCATTCTATATTAATAAAATTGGTGATCACCTCAACAGCTTTCCTTATGACTACCCTGTAGTACAAGGCTGCCCTGTTCCCATCATCTTATATGCGGATGATGCCGCAATTTTATCGCAGACCAGCCTGGGCCTTCAAAGGGCAGTCTCTAAGTTCACTCTTTTTATGAGGGAAAAGGGACTGAAGGTCAACATCAGAAAAACTTTCTCTATGTCTTGTCGACAGGGAACAAAGACAATACCCTGCCCTATCTTCATAGAGAATAATAAAATAGAGATCACAGATAAATTCCCGTACTTGGGGATTTGTTTTCATAGGAAATCCACTTGGAAACAAGCTATCTTAGCGAGAAAATTAGCTTTCTCTAAGGCTATTGGTGCCTTGCAGAACGTTGCAATTAAAATTGGTGGAAGACCTGTCAAGGAGTTGATTGTCATTTATAAAGCCAAATGTGTGTCTACGGCCATTTATGGTTCAGGGGTGTGGGGAATCGATTCCTTACTTTGTATACAACAGACTGAGAATCGTTTTCTCTGGTACCTCTTAGGGGTACCAAAGTCCACTCCTAACTACTTTATACATATAGAACTTGGCCTTTCATATATTTCGGACATTATTATGACGGAACCCATCCTTCTATGGCACAAGCTCTGGTTGACCACTGAAACTGCCTTTAACCGCAACATCATATCCGACTGTTTACAATTGGATGGTGTTAAGCGCGTTAAGTGGTTGTCGACAGTAGAAAATATGATGAGTGACATCGGTCATCCAGAGTTTTTTAAGAACCGCTCTACCATGGAATCAATATCAAGGAAAGGGCTACGCAAAATGGTTATGGACCATCTAGAGAATAAAAGATGGAAGACGGAGAAACTAAAAAAGTCTGTCCTAGCCTATCAACACATTACTCCTGAACGGGGTCCCCAACTATATCTTAATAGTGACAATAATAGTTATGCTAGAATGCTTTTATCCAGATTTAGAATGGGTTCCTTTTTTCGATTGATCACATTCCCATCCTGTAATGATTGGTCGAGACAAATGCTGCCCTGTCCCTGTGATGATGTGGCCCTCCAATCAAATTTGCACTGCACTTTATTCTGTAAATGTTATTATGTTCCCAGAAAAATTTTGCTAAGACCAATTCTCAAGGAGTGGGGGATCCGTTCTTGTAGAGAGGCGTTTTTTAAACTACAAAGGATGGAAACCCCGAAATTAATTCTTACTCTAATCAAATTTTTGAAATTATTGGTGAAATTTAGAAATTCAATGAATTGACTGTATATATCTCTGTAAAATTGTTTTAACCCATAGGGCTCTCTAAAACGTATAATTTTAAAATTAAAGTATTTATTGTATTCTTTGGGTATGAATATGACTATTATTTCCCCTTTTTCATCCAAAACGGAAATGGTACTGGCTTTTTGTGATATATAGTGAAATGTGTATTGTGCTTTCGATGTATTTTAAAATGTATGCTTTTATGATATGAAAATTTATATCGAAATAGAGCTTAATTTGAAAAAAAAAAAAAAAAAAAAAAAAAACAGTGAACTGAACTTTCATGTTTTCGCCTCTTTTTTGACACCAGAGGTAGAAGTTCTAGAAGATACACCTTCACCAATAGTGGAGATTTCACCAACAGTGAAGAATGTTCAAAGAAAAAACTCTAAAACCCCCAAGCGTTCCCGACAACAAGGCCCTCCACCAAAAAAGAGGAGAAAGAGGAAGAGTGGTCCACAGAAAAGTAAGAACACTCGATCTGAGTCTGGCACTCCTAAAAGTCCTCTTCCAAATACACCAGCGACACCTGCCATAATCATTCCTCCACATTATCCAGTGAAAGAAACATCTAGTAATGATTTATTGGGTAGTATCAAACAATTACATAGATCCTTTATACTACCACTAATAGAGAGATTGAAAAAAATGGAACTTCAGTTGGGGACACAAATAATTGGGGGAAATAGAGGTGTAATCAAGGACATACCAAAGCCTACACTAGTGCCCTCAAAACCTCCTGTCCAAAAGGAAGCTAATCTTAATTGTCAAATTAAATCAAAACCCCTGAAACCATTGCCTCCCAAAATACCACGCCAAAACACCAAAAGCAGGGATAAAGAGGGTCAGACAGGAGGGAAACTTAATCTCCCGGGAAATGTACAAAATCTGAAAGACCCTCAAAATCCTGTCAGGGTAATGCAGACTAAAAGGCACAGAGTAGAACTGCCACCTGAAGCAGTTCCGCTCGTTGTGGTTCTTACGGGAGTTCCATCACTAGAGGACGATAAGAGAGAAGATTATCACCAGCTAAAAAATAAAGCTATGTTTTGGCTTAGACCACTAGAAGTCAAGTGGAATAATACCCATGATTTAAAAATACTTAGTTGGAACATAGCGGGTCTTGAACCTAGATTGGCGGACAAAGACTGGGTCGAACTAATCTCAGGTTATGATATAATTATGTTTCAAGAAACTTGGGCACCCTATGATTTGAATGTTAATGGGTTCCACTGCTATAATATAGCGGCTCGCAAATCGCATTTTGGCTGCGCAGTTGGAGGACTGTTTGTTGGCTTTAGCATTATGGCTGGGGGGAAACATAAGATTATTAACACAGAGAACGCCAATATACAAGCTATTGAATATACACGGCAGGCTCCTTTTGTTTTGATACATTTTTATAACAATGACTTTATTTCGATCCCAAACAGGAATTTTCGAGCGCTTACCAAATTTATTTCTAAATTAGAGGATAGCTGGGGCAAAAGTGAAGGACCTGGGAGAGGAGCTTAGCGGGCGACCAAGATGGCCGCGTAAGCTCGGAGCTCCGTGGACCGTCCGATCCACCGCAATTATCCTGTGTAGAATCCTGGTCCACGTTGGTGGCACTGTATAGCTGGCGGCCTGCTGAGGCGGGGGCTGCAATCGGATCCCAAATCGGAGGCTCCTGAGCGAAGTTACGTCGAGCTGAACTCCGCTCCGTAACGGTGCCATTGTCTATCCGGACTTCGTCACTTCGCCACTTCGCTCGATCGTACTGAAAGGGCCTTGCCTGCCATCTCCTTGGTGCAGACGCTGTGATCTGGCCTTGCCCTGGTCGACCTGAGTGGGGGTTTTTTCTGATCTGATTGACTCCTGGCTGTGGACCCTGACCTGAGACCACCGGTCCTTTGTTCTCGTGGACCCAACATGGCGGGCAGAGGCGATCCGGAGAGGGCATCAAATAAAGGTAGTCGTGGCAAACCACAGACGCAGAACAACCGCATGGAGCGGTATGTTAATCTCAAATCGCCACCTACGTCGGGTGCGGTCTCCAAGGGAACCCCAGTTACTGCCCCGCCGGACGGCTCGGATCCTACTCTGGTGGACATTATGGGTGCCATCACCAGTCTCCGTGCTGACGCACAACACCAGCACGAGATCCTGTCTCACAAGGTGGATTCCATGGCCATTGATATTGCTCTAATCAGGACCGACTTGGGCAAGACGAACGACCGTGTGAGAGCGCTGGACATTAAGACCACTAGTCTGACCTCGGATGTCTCTGAACTGCAAACGGAGGTCCGGAACCTACGATCGACTGCCGAGCAGTTCTCGAAACGGCTGGAGGACTTTGAGGGGCGAGCCAGGCGGCAGAACGTCCGCATAGTGGGGGTTCCGGAAGGGTCCGAGGATGGCGCGGCAGATCTCTTTGTGGAGGAACTGGTCAAGACGCATCTGGCGCCCTCTGGACTGAGCAACTTCTTTTCGGTGGAACGTGCCCACCGTGTGCCCGGTGGTCCACCTAAAACGGGGGCGACGCCACGACCCATTGTGGCGCGCCTTCTCAACTTCAGGGATCGAGATGCGATCCTCCAGGCGTCCAGATCGCACGGGCCACTACAGTATCAAAACGCAGAGGTGCATTTTTACCCGGATTTCACCAGGCAGGTGCAACGCCAAAGGCTGAGCTACTCAGGAGTTAAGAGACGCCTCAGGGACATGGGTCTCAAATACTCAATGCAATTCCCTGCGAAGCTCCGTGTGGAATTCAAGGGCCGCGCATACTTTTTTGACTACCCGGACAATGTGAGCGAGTGGCTGGACACTGTAACACCAGAACGGGAAGAGCGAGAGGAAGATGTTGGAGGAGCCTCAGGCGGAGCGGAACGGCAAGACTGAACTGGGAGCCGGGGCTACCCTTGCCTCGAATGACCGCCGGACTACTGCTTTGGTGTGATTATTCTCTCCTTTACTTATATGGTGGGTGGCGGGACGATTCCACGGAGATTCCTTCCTCCTCTGGGTCTTTGGTAGAATAGTTAATGGGGCGACAGGCACACTGCAGGTTGGGAGGGCTTTTTAGTCTAACGCAGGGGTGCAGGGTGGGGGGTTGGTTGGGTACAGTTTTGGTTTGTTGTGTGTTTCTCTTTTCCTCTTTCTTGTGGCACATGGACAATGGTGATCCTGGACTGTTACTGATGCAGGTGTCTTTGGGTGATGGGTGGGGCGGGCGGCGGAGGGATGAGGGGTAGGGTGTTGAAAATTCTTAGTTGGAACGTTAACGGGTTGGGTGATCGTATCAAGAGAGGGGTGGTTATTCAACTGGTTAAACGGCATATGCCGGATGTTGTACTTCTTCAAGAGACGCACTTGGTGGGCAATGCCTGTAAAGCCCTGAATCGCAAAGGTTATAAAATGGTGGCTCATTCGGGGTTCTCTTCCGGCTCCAGGGGGGCGGGGATTCTCATGCGCGCATCCCTTCCCTTAGAGATAGGGACCACCTTGATAGATGATAGGGGGAGGTACGCCGCTGTATCCGGGAGATGGGAAGGGCGTTCCCTCACGTTGTTGTCTGTGTACGTCCCCCCAGGGCTGCAGTCTAGTACTTTTCAAGACCTTGGTGGCGCCATTTTGTCTATGCCGGCTGGTCGTCTGATAGTGGGGGGCGACTTTAATTCGGTTTGCTCTGGTCTCCTCGATCGCCAACCGCCTCGCGACCTACGTGGACCACAGATGTGGCTGCCGTCCTTTCTAGACTCTACTGGGCTGGTGGATACGTGGCGGCTTTTGCACCCCATGCTTCGTCAATTCTCTTTCTTGTCGGGTGCGCACGGGAGTCTCTCGCGGATTGACTATGTCCTTACGCTGGCCGCGGACGCACTAGCTGTGTCGGAGGCCCGCTTCCTTGCCCGAGGCATTTCCGACCACTCCCCGTTATGGGTATCCTTTGACTTTGGCGTGACTCTGTCGGAACGCCCGGCAGCGGTCAATCCTTGGTATTTTCGCGATTTTAAGACCCGCACCCTTTTGGCCAAATCTATCGACCTGTATTTTACCGAAAATGTGGGCTCGGTGGAGTCGGCCGTCACACTGTGGGAGGCTTTTAAGACAGTGCTCCGTGGAGAGGCCCAGGCACTCATTGCGGCTACCCGCCGTGATAGAGACTCGGCTATGCTGGCCATTGAGCAGGAGGTGCTACACCTCGAGACCCAACTGCGCTCCGACCCGGACCCCCTGGCCCTCCACAATCTCTCGTTGAAACAAGCGGAGTACCAGGCCTTGGCCACTAATGCCGCTCTTGTCCTCGCCAAGGAACAGCAAGGCCGCATCTATGATGTGGGCGATAAGGCTGGGAAACTATTGGCCTGGCTCGATAGGAGAGAGATGGCCAGCCGAGTGGTGCCGGAGCTCATTGGTGAGGACGGTACGATCCTTACGGATCCCAGCGCCATTGTGGACTCTTTCGCGGACTATTTCCGTGGAGTCTATGAGTCTGCCTCGGAGTTCTCGGAGGCGGATACTACGGCCTTCCTCGCTGATATCGACCTGCCCAGTCTCTCCGAGGAAGAAAGGGAGGACCTGGATAGGGACATCACCGCGGACGAGATTGACCTTGCTATCCGCTCCCTCAATTCAGGCAAGGCCTCTGGGCCCAATGGTATTCCAGTGGAGCTGTACAAAATCCGATCGGATGCGGTATCCCCGCATCTCCGCAAGATGTTCCTTGAATCCTTCGAAAGAGGCTCCCTTCCCCTGGACCAACGACTGGCCACCATCGTGGTCATCCATAAGGAAGGTAAACCACGGGACGTATGTCGCTCTTACCGTCCTATTTCCCTCCTTAATGTGGAACCCAAGGTCCTTGCCAAACTCCTGGCTAACCGGTTGATTGGAGTTATAAGTGACCTCGTGCATCCCGATCAATCTGGATTCATTCCCCACCGTAACACCGCCCTGAACTTGCGCCGCCTTCATGGGGTTATGGCCCGGGCCCACACTCTCAAGGATCCAGCGGTGTTAGCGTCCCTGGACGCCACCATGGCCTTTGATTCGCTAGAATGGCCTTACTTATGGGCGGTTCTGGCTAAACTCGGATTTGGGCCGGTCTTCATCAGTTGGGTGAAACTCCTCTATGCGGACCCGATGGCCAACGTCACGGTCAATGGTCGCCTATCTGCGCCCTTCCCTTTGCGCCGTGGCACAAGACAGGGTTGTCCCTTGTCCCCCCTGTTGTTTGCCCTGGCTCTTGAACCCCTTGCGGCGCAGCTGCGTTCCCACCCCGACCTGAGAGGTATTGAATGGGCCCCCGGCTTTGAGGACAGGGTCTCTCTATACGCTGATGACATCCTGCTGTACATGTCTTCACCGGGTAGATCCCTTATTGTGGCTTGCGATGTCATCAAACTATTTGGGCGATACTCTGGCCTGGTTATTAACTGGGCCAAATCGTCCCTCTATGTCCTCAAAGGGGATACCCCGCGCCTCCCCGGGGGCTGCGGCATCCAGATTGCGTCGCGCGGCTTTAAATATCTGGGCGTATACATATCCGGCAACGCCAAGCTCCGATATGACAACAATCTGCTCCCTCCTCTTCAGCGGCTGCGACGCGACGTCGAAAGCTGGCGCCACCTGCCACTCTCCCTCCTGGGCCGTGCTGCCCTTTTTAAGATGATGGCACTTCCCAGATTCCTTTATGCACTACAGAATACGCAGGACCCTGTCCCGGCCCGATACTTCCGCGACATCGACGGCCTTCTTCGTAATCTCCTTTGGGAGGGCCGCCCCCGTGTGGCCCTCCACAAACTCACGCTTCCTTGGTATGACGGGGGCATAGCCCTCCCAGACGTGCGCCGGTACTATTGGTCGTCGCAGCTCGCTGCCCTGAACCATGGTTTTTACGGCCCAGTGGAGAACCCTGGATACGCCATGGACAGGTGGCTGATGGGCGGCGGGAACTATTACCGTGCCCTATATTCCAAGTCCTTTGACCGCAAACTGACTGGCCCTACCCGCACGGCGGTTCGCATTTGGAAAGCGGTTACCAAGGCGCAGGGATGGCAGGGCAGGCTCACGAAGTTCACTCCCCTCTTTGACTCCGACATCCTGGGTAGGCTATGGCACACCAAAGGTTTTGACAAGTGGGACCTCATTGGCATCAGCAGAGTTGAGGACATGATTTCTAGGGGTTTGATTAAGACCTTCCCCCAGCTACAGACTGAGTACCAGCTGGGCGCGACGGAGTTCTTCCGTTATGCACAGTTGAGACATGCGCTGCTCTCGGCCTCCCCGCCGGATGGCGTCATTCCTGAAAGTTCCCCGCTGGAGGATAGGATCCTAGATGGGCATGTGCCGGACAGTGCGATTTCCCTTGCATACAAGAAGCTGCTAAATGTACGCACAGACCTCCTCCTTGTCTTGAGAGATCAGTGGGTGGCGGATGGCCTTGAGCTGGACGACGAGGACTGGCAAAGTGCGGTTTCCTCTCCTAAGGAGGTTGCCATTTCTTCCCGTCTTCGCCTCGTACAGTTTAAGATCCTCCACCGGGTATACGTGACTGGGCCCCGATTGATGCGCATGGGTTTCTCCCCGGATGGTCTCTGCCGCAGAGGGTGTGGGGCTCCTGCCACCTTCCTACATATCCTCTGGGATTGCCCGGTGATCGCCTCCTATTGGAGGAGGATCCACCGCGTGATGGCGGAGGTTACTGGCGTGGCTTCCCATGCGGAGGCCCGTCGGTGCCTCCTGAATGTCTGGGAACCGTCCGATCATAATGTCGCGCAGACTAGGTGGGTCACCCTTGGGAACATGGTGGCGAAGAGGGACATAGCCCAGCGGTGGGGCGCTACTACGGCCCCTCTACTGGTGCAGTGGAAGGCCAACATGGATTGGTGTATGTTTAGGGAAAAGACAGTCTATGTAGCCAGGGGGAGGCCACGGAATTGGATGAAAGTCTGGGGAGCATGGAATGAATATAGGGGGGGTGTGTGCCAACCGCCTGAACCGATTGACCAGCAGGATGCTGCATTGCCCTGACCTGTGACGCCAACTGAGCTTCGAAGTGTTTATTTCTCCTGATGCCCTCCCCCACCTCCCTCTATCTCATCCTGCGTTCTTCCTTTTTTGATAGTATTCCTGCCTTATTCCCTACCCATCCCCGGACATCCAGCGTCACACACTTTTTGCTTATTGCCACTTTCGCGCCCACGGGCGCCAGTTGTTGTCTCTTTATTATAAAATTAACCTTTGATGATTATGTCCTAATGTTGCACACTATTGACCTCCTTCATATTTTGCTGCCCTGCCTCCGGGATGTTGGGCTAAATAGCTGTGTGTCGTGCTCTCAAATAAAGGTTTTCAAAAATTTAAAAAAAAAAAAAAAAAAGTGAAGGACCTGAAATTATTTTAGGTGGCGATTTCAATGCCCAGCTCCCAAAAAATAATTGGCAAGAAAAACAAAGGAAGGGGGATCTGGCAAATCAAAGGGGCCAAGAATTGAAAAGTTTGCTAGATGAGCATATTCTGACTAATATTATGGATTCTGGCCAGAAGATCTCGCTACAGCAAGTACCTACGCACAGAGGTCGAGCTAGTACCTCTATTATTGATTTTATTTTTGTCTCCCCTGGTATGGCAGATCGTATAATAGCAACGGATGTTGTAGCTTCAGACTTTGGGGATCATAATCCAGTAACGGTAACTATGAGGTTAGATCCCCGACCTGTTTTCTGTGTGACACAAGGAGCAAGAGACATAAGCGTAACCACAGATAAACTAAGGTTGAAATGGAAAGGGATAGATAAAGCTGCAATTACAAAGTCGTTGTTAATGGAAGAACAGATATCAATAGACCGTTGTTTAGATTCTACAACTGATGGTCAGGTTATTATTTCCTGTTTTAGCAGAATATGCTCCACAGTTAGAACCTTGTTATCTGTACCAGCAGGTCTAGGCCCAAAAGAACCTAGGTGGTTTGATAATAACTGCTCTGTGGCTAATAGGAATTTACGTAAGGCTCTTTCAGAGATTCCCAGAATTAGGGTGAATGTGAGTGCAGCGAGGAACATATATAAACTAGCTGTAGAGAAACGGAGAGCTACACTTTTGGGCGAACGTTGGGAGTCCTTGTCTGAAACTGCGGAAGGGAAGCTAAGTAAATTATTCTGGCCCACAGTTAAAGAACTTCGAAATATGGGTCAACAACTCACCCCGATTAGCTGCACCATTGCCAGTGACACTTGGGAATAACACTTCTCAAAAATGTATGCCTCTTTATCGAATAGCGAGGATATAAACGATTTTGAGGCATCTAATAACATAGGGCCCGATGTAGGTAATTCCTATTTACAGACTCTTAAATGCCGAATCATACTGATTTGGTATTTAAGAGTAGGTAAATAGGAAGGGTGCAGATGTAGGTAATTCTTATTTTAGAATTACCGAATCGATATTTACTATTGATTCCTATGGGCCCTGAAGCCCATAGGAATCAATGGGAAATACCGATTCTGTATTTACAGAATCGGTAAATACCGAATCCTGGCAGGGGGAACGGGGTGTCACTTTGACACCCTGTAGCACCCCAATTGCAGGCTTGTGTGCCATGTGGCACACATACATGCCCTAAGGGCATGTCTGTGTGTCACATGGCACAGGTGTACATGCACAGATGTGCATGTACACCTGAAATCGGTATTTTACCACCCAATTGTATTGGGTGGTAAAATACCGAATTCAAAAGGCCAGTAGCACTGTAAACAGTGCTACCTACATCTGGAATTTACCGAATCGGGAAAATTATCGATTCGGTATTTTACAGAAACGGTAAATTTACCGATTCGGTAAATTTACCGATTCTGTAAAATAATGTCCCCTACATCTCAAAAACCAATTACCGGTCGGTAACGGTCGAAATCGGCCGTTACCGACCGGTAATTGGCGACCTACATCTGGCCCTTAAACTTTAACTTGGGAGAAGTGGAAGAAGCAATTGCCCAGAGTCTCCGAAATAAAGCCCCTGGCCCAGATGGGCTACCCATAGACCTTATCAAATGGCAACCAGGTTTATGGGCTCCAATACTGGTGAATGTTTTTAATAGTCTTCCTAAAGCCAAAATGCCAGAAACTTGGGGTACTAGTATAATAGTCCCCATACATAAGAAAGGAGGCAGGTCTGATCCCATGAATTACAGGCCTATCTCATTGTTAGATAACTCTCTAAAAATGTTTAGGCCGTGTTATCTATAATAGGCTTACTACATGGATAGAAGACAGTGGGATCTTGTCTTCATACCAATTAGGATTTAGAAACAGGGTCTGTATAGTTGAACAATGCCTCAATTTGAAACTAATTATTGATAAATATAACATTGCACGGTCGGTTCCTATTTATTTAGCATTTATGGACCTGTCTTCAGCTTTTGATTTTGTTAACAGGTCCAAACTTTGGTCCATTTTATTGGAGTATGGTCTGGATTTGGCCCTGGTTCGCTTTTTAGCTTTTTTACATACAGATTCAAAATCCAGAGTGAGAATAGGTATGGGTGGAGAATTATCAGGAATAATTAAGATAGATAGAGGAGTTAGGCAGGGGTGTGTTTTAGCACCCTTGCTCTTCATAATCTATATTAATGGCCTGAGTAAGCAATTTGAAAAATCCACCCCAGATGTCCCGTTAGTAAATGGCAAACCGGTGCCTGCTCTTCTGTATGCAGACGTTGCAGTACTACTGGGACGAACACCTAACTCACTCCGTACTTTGGTCTTAAATTTTACAGACTTTATGGACAAATTAGATTTGAGGGTAAATTTAAAAAAATCTTTTATAATGTCTTGTGGCCAGACAAGCGATAGATGAACTCCATACAGGTTGGAGAAGGAAAACTTACTGCAACCCATAATTTCCCATATTTGGGAGTGACCTTTGCTGCAAATGGCTCGTGGACTGGGCATTTGGCCCAGGCCACGGGCAAATTCTCAAAGGTCACTAACTCAATTTTAAGTATTCCAAGACCAAAGAGATATGATGCCATTAAAGCGATTGTAAATTTTTTTAAATTACAGTGTGTTCCTGTAGCGACCTACGGGGCAGAAGTATGGGGCATTGGGAAAAGTACCACTATCCAGCAAATAGAGAATAGGTTCTGCAGGAAACTGTTAAGTGTCCCAATTTATACATCTAATTTTATTACACATAGTGAACTAAATCTACAATTTGTCTCAGATTTTGTTAATACTCACCCAGCTTTATTTTGGCACTCGGTTTGGACGAACCAGTCAGCAAAACTTACACAAGAGATAATAACTGACTGTTTAAATTGCAAAAGAGGGAGGAAGATCCTGTGGCTTTCATATGTGCATACTAGACTGCAGGAAGTAGGTATGGGAAATATTTTTTCTAACCCCAATGAGGCTAGTAATGTAAAGAAATCTGAATTGAAAGAAGCAGTAAAAGCACTTTATTTACTGAAAAGATCGACAATCGAATCAGGGAAAACCACAGTCGCTAGGTACTTGAATATTGAGGCACCTAGATGGTCTTTTGCATTGTATTTAACATTATCATTGACTAGTTGGGAAAGATGTTTATTGTTCCGCTTAAGGGCTGGCACTGTGAGGTATTTGTTAAACTTCCCTTTGGGTTACCAGCAAAGTACCGTTAAAATTAGCTGCCCCTGAGATGGGCAACGTACACAAAACGACCTGCACTTTCTTTTTTGTTGTAAATTCTATGTGAAATATACAAAATGGTTATTAATTCAGTTTTCTTAAAAACATAAACCTGTTACTGTGGAACAATCCTATCAGGCACTGTTAAATCTAGATAATGAAGAACTAATTTGTCGTACCGGTACCTTTTTAAAAATTGCAGTTGGTGCACGCAAAATGATGGAAGACGTTTAGATTGTAATCTAACCTGTTTTTACTGTATTTTAATGGATAATAGTATTTTATGGAATATGTACTATGATATGTACTTTTATGAATTGAAAAAATTCAAATAAAGATTCTTTGAATTGAATTGAATTAAACTCATGCCTAAAAATCCCTCCACAAACAAGGGCCAGCATGCATGAACTAACGCCTGAACTTCCACCAACCATCAAGAAACCTTCACTCCGCCTCCCTTGCAAGGACACCGCGCAACCACTGTAGTCACAGCAGAGGCCACTTCTTCTCCCACCTCGCCGCCATGTCCTGGAATGCCCTCCCCCTCCACCTCCGAATATCACCCTCGCTGACGGACTTCAGGAAGAGACTCAAGACCGGGCTTTTTGACTGAGCCCAGCAACCCAGCACTTGAATACCCTCAAGGGTGATAAGCTGTGCTTTACAAGTACGGATTTAGTGATTGATAGATAGATTGAAAATCTTGAAGTTGACAAAAAACAATTTCTCTAATCACTTTAACAAACAGGGAAGAGGAGAATGCCTCTAAAAGTATAAGGATGTGAGGAGTCCAACAAGATTTTTTCTGTAAACGTTTGATCACAACTTTCTTCTCAGCCTGAGGAACAAGACCCACTTCAGAGACCGATTGAAAAGCTAGAGAAGGTCTTATGCTGGTGCAGCTGCACGTTTGTGCATATATTTGCTGGGACAAGGTCTAATGGTGACCTGGAAAGACAATAGTTTGAGATTAATTCAATAAATTGAGACAAGGGGAAGAAATGTCTCTAGTGTCACAGCAGTCTTTCCTAGACGGTTTTGAAATGACAGAAGCAATCATGGTAGAAATTTTGTCTGAGAAGAATTTAGATCTGGAGAAGCCAAGATTCCATTTTGCACTGCAATTACATTTTTGGAGCACAATGAAGATGGCAAAATAATCTTTAGATAAAAGGGAGGCATTCTGTATTATGGTAGAAAATAAGCTTTCGCTGAACAATGACCACTCTACCCTGAATATATTTCTTTATCAAGGGAAGATGGACAGCAAACAGAATTGCTAGATGATCAATCCAACACAAAGTAAAGGCTCTGTGAATAAGTAAGCCATCTAGTGAGGCAAATATGGGGTATAAAAAATGATCAGACCAATGTATTGATTAACTTGATCTTAGTTTCAGTTTCAAGACTACCATGTTCAAAATTTGAAGAAGGACCTGGAGGCTTTCGAACCACAGATAAAGGTCACCCAGCAACACACCTTATCTTTTTGAAGATAGAGATAACTCTAACAAAATTGAGTGGGTCAGAAGAAGAGTGTGAGGGAAGATAAATTAAAATGAGAGTTACTTGGGAAAACTAATTATCTGGTGTAATTATCATGTCGTCACATTGTTGTAGGGACAAGGAGTAGTTCTGTTTTAACAACAAAAAGCCTTGATATTCAGCAGTGACTCTCCCACCTCTTTTACCTCATAACATGAAGGATTTTATGAGCCTAAGGAACCAGTTTGTCCAAAATTGACAAACTATCCAAGGTTAGTTAGGGTTCAATAACGAATGAAAATCTGAAGATTTCATTTGCAAGACAAATAGAAGATGTCAGCCCTATGCTCCACTGATGAGTGGAAATTACAGAGCATGCCAGAGATGTTTGAGGACTTACTCTTTGTGGGTTTTGACAAAGCTTCTAAAGATTTCTGAGTGATAAAACGGGGTTCCTGGTTTAATTTGCATGGTATAACAGGACTGAGAATGGACTCAGTGTGTAGATAGTAAGATAAGATAGATAGTAAGGTTAAAACCATAAACCTCAAACCATCAGGCATAGGTTAAAGTTAAGAATAAAGTTTTGCCCATACTTGAATACTCTGATGTCTAGTCTGCTGATAGACATATAATGGACCAGGTGGTGACCGGGCACGTACAGGCAAAGACTGGTTTGCCTTAGGCTTATCAGTGTTGCATCAGCTTAACGCATTTGCTGAGCATATCTGCTGCACGTCCGTGCAGATGATGCACTTTTGTATGGTCGGACTGATTGACACATGAAAAAGGGTCTGGACCATCAGCCAACACTACCCCCAATAGGGCATTGTAGAGTATGGTGCATCCGTGAAAGGAAATCCCCTAAAGTTTATTTGTAAAAGCAACACCCAATAAAATGTGACTTATAAAATTGAGCCCCCAGGACTCTTTTAAAATGAATCAAGTTTAAAATGAAAAATAACTGTGATTACTCCCAGAGTAAAAAGAAAGCTCAATTTTGTGGATTAAAACACATCAGTCTGAGATCCGAAAGAGTTAGCGGAGGGCTTCGCTGCATATTATGCAGATTTGTATTCCTCGAAAGAATGCCTTTATGAAGAGGTGGTGGGCAAGTTTATTGGTGACCTACCACCTCGTGCACTGTCGGATGAGGTGAGAGAGCGCCTAGAGCTCCCGCTGATGGATGAGGAACTGGGCACGGCCCTGGGCGAACTTAACCCGGGGAAGGCTCCCGGACCCAATGGGTTCCCCAGTGAATTTTTTAAGAAGTATCACCTGCAGCTGGGTGCGCACTATAGAGCGGCCTTGGAAGAGGCCAGGGAACGGGGTAGCCTCCCTCCAAATTGGAGACACGCTGAGGTGGTGGTGTTCCACAAGCTGGGCCGCCCCCGGAGCACCACGGCTCCTACCGCCCAAATTCTCTCTTGAATGTGGAGGCCAAAATTTTTGCCAAAGCATTAGCAAACCGCCTTCTACCTCATATCTCAGCGCTTGTCCACTCAGACCAGGCCGGCTTTATGCCCCAGAGGGCGACCAGACACAATATCCGGCGAGCGCATGTGGCGGTGGCGGCGGTTCGGAGTATGGGGGAACAGGCTGCACTTCTCCTAGCGGATATGGACAGGGCATTCAATTCGCTGAGCTGGGTCTATCTGTTTGCGCTCCTGCCTCGGTTTAACCTGGGGCCTCGCTTCCTCTTATCTGCGGCTTCTATATACGGACCTGACAGCTTCGGTTCGAGTTGCGGGGGTCAGATCCTCCAGATTTTCCACTGTGCGTGGTTCCCGGCAGGGCTGTCCTCTCTCGCCGTACCTCTTTGCCCTAGCTATGGAGCCGCTGGCGGCATGGGTGCGCATCGATGCGCAACTACGAGAGTTCGAGTGGGCGCAGGGACCGTCCGGCAGGATCGCGCTGTACATGGACAATGTCCTGTTTTTCCTTACAGACCTCAATAGGTCGGGCCGCGCCTCCTGCGAATTATGCAAATATTCGGACAAACGTCAGGGTTATATATGAACCTTTGCAAGTCCACCTTATGGGTGTTGGGGGAATGTTCAGGAGTGGGGGATTGGGCATCTACACTCCAAGTAGCGGTGGGGGGCATTAAATACTTGGGGTGTTCTTATCTGAGGTGCCCACAGTCTCCTAGGAGCGGAATTTAGCGCCGGTGTGGGAACGGGTCCGTGCGGATCTCAAGACGTGGTCCCGTATGCCACGGACGATCTATGGCAGGTCGGCCATTTTTAAAATGGTGGCCCTCCTCAGGCTGTTATACCAACTGCAAAACCATCCATACCCCATTCCGCCTCAATGGTTCCGACAGATAAATTCTGTACTGGGACAGTTTCTCTGGGAGGGGGGCACCATACGGGTAGCGCTGCGCACCTGTTTTTAATCTGCATATTGCGGTGGATTGGCGACTTTTGATATTCTCTCCTATTATCAGGCCTCTCACCTTCTAGTGTTGAATGAGTGGTGGTATGGAGATAGGGGGGACCCGGCGAATGCCCTGGAGCGATACTTTATGGGGTCCCACACGCTGCACACCATTATATATACGGCGCCGTAGTGGAAGACACTACCACCGGCTACGCAGGTGTTGTTTCAGATTTGGAGTCAGGCTCTGTGCCGTATGGGGCGGTGGAATACCCTGACTGGGGAAACCCCCCTGTGGCACAATGGGCGACTACCTGGCCTCGCGACGCTGCAGGGCTTCAGGGGATGGGACAGCATTGGTATTTCGACCTTAGGGGATGTATTATCAGGTACGACGCTTACGTCTTTTCAGGATCTTTGCAAGGAATTTAGCATGCCTCGCTCTTAGTTTTTTAGATACCTTCAGTTCCGCCATGCCCTTGCCCCTAGCCTAGAGGGCCTGTAGTCCCTCCCCGAGTTTAGCCCCTTGGAAGCGAAGGTGTTCATGGGTGATTTGGAGACGAAAAAGATATCACGCATATACCAGTCATTAGTCACACATTGTTCCCCCACATTGCAGAAGCTCCGGAAGACTTGGGAGGAGGACGTGGGCGAATTGGAGGAGGAGGATTGGAGGGAGGCGCTGGTAGCCCCCAGGGGTGCGGACATAGCGATGCGACTACGGCTCATCCAATTTAAGTACCTACATAGAGTTTACTTCACCAGGGAGCGGCTATGGCGGGCGGGAATGATTGCATCTCCGGACTGTCTCCCATGTGGCAGGGAGGTGAGGACGTTTATACACACGGTGTGGAGTTGTGGTTCTCTTGATCGGTTCTGGAGGGGGGTGTTGGCCTGCTTGTCTGAGGTTCTGGGGTGGGAGCTCCCCCATACACCGCAGTTAGTCTCACTACATACGATGGAAGGAGTGGGCGGCAACGTCTACAAGAGGCACTTGTTGCTGCTGGGCCTCACATTGGCAAAAAGGAACGTGGCTGGAGCGTGGAAGGATCCACGGGCCTCTTCTGTGGCGGCATGGAAAAGAGGGTTAGATTTTTGTATGGGGATGGAGCTGCCGATTTTTGTAGCCCGAGGATGCCCACGAAAGCATTATAGAATCTGGAAGCGCTGGGCTGAATACAGGGGCCTGTGGCTTGAGCCGCCGGTGGAACGGGAAGACCTTCCGGAGGTGGATAGTGGGTACACACGTGCAGTCACTTGGGTGTGCTATATGTATATGCAGTCACTTGGGTGTGCTATATATAGGAGACATGCGATGGACTTAGTGCGACTTGGGAGGGCGGGTTCAGGGGGGGGAGTTTGGGTGGTTGGCGTGGTGGGGGAAGGGGAGGGGGTTTGCCTAGTATTGCTTTGTTTATGTTTGCTCATTAAAGAAAAGAAAAGTCAATTACATATGAATTGATGTCGTATTTTTGTACTGCAGATGTCTCTGGTGTGCAGACCTCTGCGGAATGTGTGCAGTCTATCAATAAAGTCTGTTTAAAAAAAAAAAACACATCAGTCTGAAATTAAAGATTGCATTGAAGCAGTCTGGAGAGGGATATTTAACGTTAGTAAAGTAAGCATATTCAGTTCTGAGAACTATGACAAAGCATTAGATGGAATGTTCTAGCATGTAGCACACTGCCCCCTCTGTTTCGACATAGAGACTCTTTAGTCATCGGCTCCCTGATTCTCAGGGCAGGCATGTAGTAGAAGATCTTTAAGTGCCTCATCTTTAGGTAACTGCTGATCTACATTCTTGTCATTCCACAGATAATTAAAGGTGTCAGTATCCATTGGGTACTCAGTATGGGCAGTATCAAAGTTCATGAAAGGCACTGCAGCAGAGCTTATATGAACTGTGAACTATGGTCGTGCTCTGGATAGTGTTTGTTCAGAAACTTATTCTTTTCGGGTCAATCCTCCTCTGACCATTTCTGTAATCCCTTCGTCTGGCATTACGACACAGCCGCCTGTCACAATGCTAGGTTTTCTCAATGAATGACATATCAAAAATGGAAGGATGTTTTGATAAAGCACCTTGTTTTCTGGCTAGCTCCTAAGGAATCTGAATTAGCTGTTGATGCCCAATTACTATTGGAAGCTTACAATCAACGTTTTGTTTGAACTGCTCAGAGGGAAGGTTCTATGAAATGAATCATATCTAAAAATACTTGATTTTCCCATGAGCTACATGAAATGGGATGAGTACCACAAACCTTGAACACCAACAATGCTGAGATTAAACTCTGTCTTTCACACTCAAATGACAAATGTTCAAATACAAACTTGTTAAGTCAACCACTGCCTTTTTCTACTCTCCAAAATATCTTTCTGCCCCTAACATGGCTCCTGCCATATTTTCTATCATTAAGGAATTTAAAGTCCTTCACATGTTGCCACAACTCTCTGGACTTAACACCCAAAGGCAATCAAATTGTGGATTTCTTTGAGGAAAATAATCTCGACTTTTACATTAAAGCTTGCTTATGCACAGCCAACACCACCACCAAATTTAACTAGTACTCTTCCTCCTTACAGCTGACCTGCAGTTTTCCTACTTTCTATTCCTGGAAAAGATAACACTGCCCAACTTGTACGAAATACAAAAATGTCTGGCTCCTCAGCAGACATCCTCCTGGGCAAGCTTTATAATGCTTACTGCTATTAGATGATGCCCATGTAAGAAACTTAATTAATGTCTCATGGACTTGTCCCTTGTAAACTAAAATGAGAGTGGCTAACCCCTCTACTGAAAACCATTACTAGATTCAATCTTTCAAATGACAAACCAATTTCCCAACTTCCTTCTGTGACCAAACGGCTGGAAAAAAACAGTTTTTAACCAACTCTCCAATCATTTAGAGGAAAACAGCCTGCTACATATAATGCAAGTAGGTTTCCATTCAGGACATAGTACTAAGTCCATTGTGGATGGCGTATTTGATGGACAGCCTCAGTATGGAGTTGGGGGCCTTTAATGCAGCAATGGTCCTACTGAATTTGCTGGCTGCATTTGACACCATAGACCATCATATTCCTTTGTCTAGGCTGGATAATCTCACTGTGGAAGACATAGCTCCAAATGGTTCAGGCACTTGCTTAGAAAGAGAACCCAACATCTTGTTCTAACAAGTTCCTTGGCGTTCATTTCTTCCTCTGCTACATTTCAATCTTTAATTCATTTCACTGGCTCATCTCATTCAATCATTTGGTTTTATACTTTACACATTCACGAACAACACACAAATTGTTCTAAAACTTTTGGTCAACTTAGCCCAATGCAAATGGCTGAAAACTGGTTGTGTTTCAACCAACCAAAATGAACAGAGATAAGGCAGAAATCCTCTGGCCTTTCAGACCATCTCCTTTTTGGGAGTGTCTGTTTTGGCTGCTGTCTCTCAGTGACAAACCAATACTTATGTAAAAAAGAAACTGAGTATATATAGTATCAGATTTGACTCACAGTGGAGATTGAATCACCAAATCAACACAGTGACTAGTTATTTTTCAAAATAGAACTCAAAAACAAACTCCTCACCACTTCTTGCCACATAAGGCCCAAACTATGAAGGCATCTGTTTCTATTCAAACAGATCAATGCAATAAGATTTACCTAGATCTTCTACACTATACTTTGCAGAACTTACAATTGATTAAAAATTCTATACTCAGGTTAATTCTTGGTCTGAAGACAAGAGACTATATCTCACCCACCATATCTCACATATTCAGACTGTTTTACTGTGAAAGAGCAGGTCGTATACAGACCCCTTTGCTTTGTGCATAAAGCCCTAAATAATCAAAGGCAAATATTGTTGTCTCATCATTTTAGTTGGTATAAACCTTGCAGTTCATTATGATCAGTGGACTCTTTCTTCTTTAAGTGCCTAAAGCTAAACAGTCTATGAATGGATGTAGAAAACTTTCAGTGACTTCAGCCACTAAAATGAATCTTCTTCCCCTATCCCTCTTGCCGGAACAAAGCCTGTAAGCTGCTATTAGAAAGACCAAAAAATGTGGCTTTTCCGTCATAAGATGGGTTGTGCTTCAAAGCATTAGTTGCTCTCTTCTTCAAGAGTTGCATTTCTTCAGCTGCAAGACACCAGTGTGCAGTGCCCTGAGGAGCGTCGCTTTGTCCTGCGCCAATATTGGTCGAGGGCTGGCTCAAAACCGTCCCAGTCCCTGCTTCTCTGCTTTAAAGAGACATCAGAGCACCCATTCAGAGCTTGAAGATCTACTTATAAATCTTTGTCAGCCTAACCTAAGCTCTCCACAAGCTGAAAGTAAACTGAGAATATGTGCACATTCTCCACGTGACTTAATTTCAAAATCTTTTAAGTGCCTACCAATTCTATTAACTGTTGATAAACGTGTATGCTCTCTTCGTTCAAATACAGTGACGGAAGTGCTTCCCTTCCTTCTATGCCTGCAAGGTTGTGAGCTCCCTCTATTTATTCACCATTTATTTGCTCAAGACACAAAGTTTTCTAAGTGAGAGTTGTTGACTAAAGCTTGGAATATGGGAGTACAGGGTGGGAGAACTGTGAACAATACAGTATGTAAATGAGCATCTCTCTCAGTCTCTCTTGAAACCTGTGTATCCCGCCTTAGAAGTCTTCTAGGCTTCACCCTATGGTGGCCTGGCCTCTGTTCTCTGGACTGACTCTATTATTAGAGGAAAACATCCTTTACAACGCAACTTTTACCACGCAGTGCCTTTACGACGCAACTTTACAACGCAAACCATTACAATGCATTGCGCTGGGGGGCGCTCTAGGATAGGGAATAGGTTTAATTTACTATCCAACACCTTCCCTACTATCCACGGGGACTGGACTTGGAATAGTAAATCAAATATTCACTATCCAGCGCCCCAAAGCACTATGCGTTGTAAAGCCATGCGTTTTAAAAACCGCGTTGTAAAGGCATGCATGGTAAAAGCATGCGTTGTAACGTCATACATCCATTATTAGACATTTTGTTGCGGCTTCCCTTCTGCCTGCTGCCTCTTTCCTCACTTGGGATCTTTCTTCCTCCTTAGGGCATTTGGGTTTAAGATTCTCTGGTGTTCTGAGGCCTTGTTCTACTCTTATTCTCTCTGAGAATCTCTGCTCTCCTTTCTGTAGGTCTGTGCGCCTTTCTCTGATTGTACCCTGTTTTACTGGAGTTCTGGACTTCCTTCTCTCTCTGGTTTTATGGCTTCCTCTTTAAGGGATCTGGATTGATTTTTAGGGCTGGGATAACTCTATAGCCCTTTGTTGAGTTGATTTACCTGTTGGTAAAAACCCTCTAAACTTAGAGTCTCACTGCTCTCCCTCTAGTGCAGGGACATGCTGGGTCACTTACCTGGTAGAAAGCCTGAAGATGCTGGCGCAGGATGAAAAGTTGTTGCTGGGTTTGCGCTCTTGGACACCTCCGTATTGTCCTTGGATTTGGGTCGCTGCCAGAGAAAAAGAAGACAGAGGACAAGTGAGAAATACACCAGTTGCAAGGCCTGACTCTCGGAAGGGAAGAGAAGGGATGGGCGGCCACTCCCATACTAGACCATTCCATGCGCCTACGAGAGGGCAGTAGGCGGAGAGGAACAGATGATATTCTTTGCTCCTACCTGGCCTCAGACCACATCTCCTTTTATGGTTAGACAGTGACCAGTGGCCATTCACATGATTGGGCCCTATAGGATGGAGAGACAATGAGCTC
This sequence comes from Lissotriton vulgaris, assembly GCF_964263255.1. Classification (NCBI taxonomy): domain Eukaryota; kingdom Metazoa; phylum Chordata; class Amphibia; order Caudata; family Salamandridae; genus Lissotriton; species Lissotriton vulgaris. The sequence continues at coordinate 571,376,257 of NC_141697.1, forward strand.
CAGAAAGAAGCTCCCTAACTTTCTCCTTCCTTCCTGCTCCTCGTCTAACAGTCCCAACAGGACTCTGGGGGAAACTGCAGTTCTAGAATTTAGGGTTGGTTAGCCTGTCTTTTATTCATGGACAGATCCTTGCCCCCGATGGCATACAGCTTGTCAAGCTTTTAGCCACTGACCTGGCCCCTCCTGCTCCTTCATATTCAGCTGAAGTGTCCTAGTTCTAGTGTAAACCTGCATGGACAGGTATACGAGCCTGGATAGGCCAGTGTACGAGCCAGTGGAAACAGCCTGCCTTATAGATGTCAGTGGTAAAGTAGCCCTAAAAGGTAGATCAGTAAAGGATTTTCAGTTTTCTTCTATGTCTTTGATTAAAGACAAAAATGTCATGCTTCATATTACACACTAAGGTTATAATGTAACCTTGGAGGCTGGTCTTATCTCCGCTCTTCTTGAGAAGGGATTTTTCTTCAATGGAAAAAAAGAGAGAAACACAATGAAATTGATTTGCTGTGAGTCAAGGCAGACTCTTGAGGGCGTGGGTTAGAGTTTGGTTGAGGGGTTACTCTGTCACAAACAAGACATATATCCCATCTGTGTTATTACCTGTGTATTATATCATACGGCACTTCTAATAAGGTGCACAGCATATCCAATACGTTTGTAACACAACCTGCCCTCCAAACTCTAAATCAGGCCTTGAGTTCCCAGCCTAGAGAAAAGAAGAGCCTAATCTGACTCAGCCCGTAAATGTGTTTTGCTTCAGAGTTGGAGACTACCTCTTATGTAGTAGATCTCTCTTACTCTTGTGAAACCTATAGACGTTACGAGCTAATAAAAGTTTAGGACAGGGCTCCTTATAGATAATAAAAGAAAATAACTTGTCAAAGAAAGACTCTGGGTGCCTCTGAGCTGAGCACTAAGGAGTTCTTGCACAAGCTAAACGAGCACTTACAAATTAATTCAATTTCCTGAATATATTTTGCTTTGAATTGTGTTTTCATCAACTCATGTGACCATCTTATGCCATTACCAGGATCAACCAGCTGTTATATTCCAGCCCAGTCACTGGTCTGAGCAGACTGGTAAAGGAAAGTCTCTGATTTCTGAAGGAAGTGCTAACTTCACAGAAACAGCCTTCTGCAGAATTTCCTCCACCACAGTGCAGGAAAGCAGGACATGGAGACATATAACTGATAGTGAAGTATTAAAACTAAACTATCTGGCCTTAGTTAAGACATGTTGTACCTAACAAGTAAACAGAAGTTAAAGAAAAGATATAGGCAAAGGTATGTAAAGTGGGAGGACGGGTTTCAGTTGTCAATATGATGTTTGCTAATGGTATGATTTAGAGCTCAGCACAAATGAAAAATCCTCTAATTTGTGAATTAAGTTGTAAATCCGGAGTAAAATCTGTAGGCAGTGAAGGAAAAGCCCCCGGTGGCTGCCAGTGGATTCAGTTTTTTCAACGCTGCCAGAGATGGCTATAATGTAATTCATTCACTTGTTTACTTGAGATGAGATACACAGCAACCTACAGGAGTTGGCAATGGCAGAGCAGAATGATGGCAAAGGGCAAGGAGGCAGAAGGTTCGGGATGGAACCGGGAAAGGTTGGATAGCGATAATCTTGCTTGTACTCACATCATTCTCATCACCTTGTTGAGGAAGGCCCCATTTGATAACCAGAGGAATTCCTGCTGACTTTCAGTGGGTGCTGTCTGGGCCTCCAGGTAGGGAGATGGAGGTTCATCTCTGCCCTCCACCAAATCCTCGAATGTCCTCACCTGAAAAAGAAAGAAACCAAGAACATGGTCAGTTATGCTGTTTGCTGTCAATGATCATGTTTGTGCTGACCATGGGCTGTGGATCTGGTCATGGTAAATGGTTTTAAGCATGCTCAATGGTCCTGGATGACATGTTAGTTACAGTCAACAATATTGTCGATGACCAGTTGTAATAGGCAGCGTTATTGGTGTTGGTCATGGTCAGGGCTGGAGTTAATGGTAGGTTAAGGTCCATGATGTTGGTCATAATCAATCAACGTGGACATGCTCGGTGGTGGTGAAGGTCAAAGGCACTGGTGAACAGTATAAAACCTGGTCATACTGATGCTCATGGTCAATGACACATGTTTTGACTGATGTTCTTCTGTTCATGGCTTTGGTCATGGTCCATTAGGATGCTCAAAGCCATAATTAATGCTGATGGTCATCGTTACTCGCGATGATCAAGTTGAGTGATGTTGCTCAGCATCAACAGTAAAAAAAAAAAAAAATTAAATATATAGTATAGTTAAAATGCTACAAGAGCTCAGGGACCTCCAACCGGAACGGGTTCCCAGGTCAATAGAGTTTGGGATAGAAATCAAGCAGAAATACAACTCCATACAGATTACTTGCCCTTCTTTAGTGAAATCATTTTGAATGAGGAAAGTCACAGACTTGGGATTCGAAGGTGTAAGGGTACAGAGGCACCACAAAACAATCTGAGCGATGTGGGCAGCACAGGATAAGCTATCTGCAGAGTCAGAGCCTCAGACCTGGTAGGCCAGCATTAAATTCTACAATTTATGAAGACCATCTACTAATCAGGTGGCGCCTCGCCAGTGAGTGGAAAGGGGAGATCAATTGTATTCACAAGAAAAGGCTGAGATCTTAACTAGGGAAGTGAAAGTCTGTCTCAGTTTCAAATGCTCTCTCTGTCCTCTGACGACCCGTCTACTTTATGTACAATTGTATGTTAGTACAGATCGGGAATGTGACACATAAATTCACCTTGAAACATATCACAGAGCAAACACCTTTTTTTTAAAACAAACATTTGACACTGGAGAGTGCAGGTGGTGGCAACGAAAGTTGGCTTAGAACTTAAAGCAGGATGCATGATGTTGATTTGTCAAAATACCTTGGGCTGGCAAAATTGACACCATGACCCTTTACATCACCTTGACATCACAAAGGTGGACCAGTTGCGGCACACTTTGCCTTACAACAGCCACCTATCTACTGTGAGGAGGCCAGGAGAAGGCCAAGCAGTGGAAACTACAGGCAGTAAACAGTAATGTTAGAGGGCAGTGAACTATCTGTTCCTGCCACTGCCTTCATGACCCCTGAAATCGGAAGTAGTAAGATCAGAGGCAAGGCCGCCAAAGGACTGTTCCGAGGAAGCAGTAACAAGCCCTAAGTAGCTCCATAGACGTGCGTGGCAACACCACCTATTGGACTCCAAAAGGGAATGGAGAAACCAGAAGCATAATTCCAGACATACTTGGAGGGTCAGTGGAGAAGAATCCCATCGCATGAGCTCTCTGGGACTCGGTGGAGAGGCCATTTAAGGGGGTCTCTAGCCTAAGAGCTGGTGGAAGTGCACCTGGATGTTCTGGCTCATGTACTCAATGATGTCATGCAACTATAGAAGCAGGGGAGGGAGACTGCTGCAGAGGAAAAAAGAGTGCACAACCTGAAAAGGCATGTACAGTAGATCCAAAGAGACAAGCAGGATGCAAAAAAAGAAAGAAAAAACACAAGGTTGAGGAAATAGTAGTACCTAGAAAACCAGCTTCCAAAAGTTCTCATGAAGCAGACATCTATAGGCCAAAGGTTATCTGATTAGCAGCTGATCAGACAAAGCAGAGGCATCCTGAACTGGCTGCACACAATCCGCAAAGAGAAAAGCCTATTTACATATAAAAGGCAAGCAGCCACCAGGAAAAGGAAAACCAACGTAGCCTGTGCAGTGTAAATTTGATAAATCCATAAAACAATGATTCAAAGGTATGTTGTGAATACTATATAGAAGCAAACAGGCACAAGCTGAGGGTTTTGGTACACTCATCTGTGTAGAAAGAGCAATTTTCTCACCACTTTCAGCATCCCACAATAGCTATTGGGCAAGGCAGAAAGATTTTTAGAGCTACATCCTGATGCAGTAGGGTCTACATTTATGTGTTTTATATGCACGATCACTCTCCTGTGAAAAGGTATAAATACTTGATGCCAGAATCCGCTTAAGAGGGAATGGCCAGTTAAGTGGAGGAGATTCTGGAGCTGAGAAGAACGACTGCAGGCAGTTCTTGGTCATTCCCTCTACATCTTAAACCAGTTAATGTTTAGTCTGTTAGCAAAATATAATAATACTCAATAAACACCATTATCTGTGATAGCAGCTTTTCCTCAGCCAAATTGTGTTTTACTGTGCTGCCTTTCTGTTACAGTGATACATGTCCCCTACTGCGCAAGGCTCAGAAAGCTGGATCACCTCCTGATGTTATGGTCTGTTCATTCACAGAGCTGGATCACTTCCTGGTGTCATGGTCTGGGCTGCAGAGTCCGGCTAGATACTCTGAAACTACTGTGGGATCGAGGGGATTTGGATTTCTGGACACTGAGCTGTACTATAAGGCATCTCAATTCAAACACTCAGTTGACTTACCAGAGGGGCGACAACTGGCAAAAACGCCCTATGAGGCGGCCTTATGAACGGGATGCGTTCCCAGAGCTTGTATTTTATCTGTCAGGTAGAGCTGGTATAGTACAGAGTGGAAAAGACAGTCATGAGACAAACCCCTCTTTAGAATGGAAATTAAATTGTGGTTATTTAGCCACTGATAAAGATGGCCCTGGATGTGTGAACGGCAAGATGGTGGGAAGGAGGTGACACACTTGGAGATCTCTTTCTGAGTGGCTGGTTTGACACTTCTGTGGAAGCACAGAAGTGTTTTATGATTGGGGCTGGTCAAGTCTTACAGTATGCAGGCTTAGTAACGATGGGCAGAAACGTATGGAAGACCTTTCCTGAAGCCCCGGTAAATAAACAGACAAAGGAAATGATTAATAGAGTGACAGAAAGCAGAAGACTAAAGTAGTGCTGCAGTATCTAGAGACAAATGGATTTCGGATTGCTTGGAGACACAAAAACACAAAATTGAATAGGATTACATAGCCAGGCTAAAACTGCTCAAGAAAACAGAAAGGTCACAGAAAACAATAGTCTACTTATAGATTACCTTGGTAGATATTTAAAGAGCTTCAATTGCATCACTGCCCCAAAAAACTGCAAGTGTTGCGGATTTTGGAAGGCACCAACATCAAAATACGAGATACAAATCAGACTTTCTAGGTGGCTGGGGTATAACCACTTCTATACCTCTGTGCCTCTATCATACAACTGCAAAACGAACAATTGAAGGACAGAATGCTGATCAATGTCAAATATGCATACCCAGTACAGAAATATGTGCCTAAAGACATCTTTTTTCTTCTCACCAAGCCATTCCAGTTTGGACCCAGCCATATGCAAATCACTCTTGTATTTGCTCCCCATGGGGACAGTCCAGACCGGGGGTTAATGTTTGCATCGTTCACCATTCCGTCCATCATTAGTTCTTTTTTGCTTTTTTCGCCCTAAGTGGGAAAGGGTATGCCCAGACGTGGGTCCCGTGCACACTGCACCACTGGATTAAAGCTAGCCGGGCTGATGAGGGGTGATACCCCAGAACCGGTTCTAGGATGCTTGTTTCCGGTCCAGGGAGGACCTGGCCTGGCAGTTTGGGCTGGACTGTTCCCATGAAGAACAGGGTCAAGATTGAATTGTACATGGCTGGGTCCAAACTGGGTGGCGTGGTGGGCAAAAAACTATGGATTAAAACCAGATCTGTTGACTGGGGGGTGAATGTTTGCATTGTTCAGCATTCCGTCCATCATCTGTTCGTTTTGCTTCTATCATACCACTGCATGTAAAGTACTGTGAACATCATTTGTGCCTGCTGGATGATGTGTTGGGCTGCATTAAGAGATTAATGGATTAGCCATAAAAGGTCATGGACTCCAGCTTGCACTAGGTGAGGTTGCCCACCCATAGTAGAAGAAAAGGATCTGCTTCTGTTACTGACAAAGAAAGATAAGGTGGCCTGTTACTTTAATGCATAATTTATATCTAACGTCATTTGGGATGTGCACCTGCAGATTTTAAAGCGGTTTTATTATGCTCAGTCCTAAAAAAAAGAACAATCTTTAGATGCCAATGATTCAGCAATTTTAGGCTAATATCATTAATTCCTTATCCAGAAAATCTCGCTACAAGGCATCTACTAGGCTATGTTGAAGCACCAGGTCTTTCTGGAAATTTCCAAGCTGAGGTTTGGCCTGGAATTGTCAAAGAGGCGGTAGCAACCGTTTAAATCAACTATTTGTGGAAAATCATAAATGGAAATGGGTACTGGCATGCTGATTTTGTTGGATCTTTCAGCAGCATACAAGACTGTACATCACCAACTTCCATTCAATGCCTTTTGGAGGGTGCACTTTGGGGCATTTTCTTAGATTAAATCCTGACTTAGTGGGCGAAGCAGACAGTTCAACTAAGTTCTTTCACCTCCGAACCCAATTTTTTTTGTCGGGGAGCTCTGCAAGGCTCTTCAATGTAACTTTTTTCACTTGTGCATTCACCCAGTGGTTAGTCTGCTACAAGTTTAATCTCATCATTCATATCAATACAGATCATACACAGGTACTGTCAAATCCTTGAGACAACAAGCAATGGGAATGTCAATAGGTCTGGCTTATGAATGAACGTGCCTTTTGTGCCTCTGTTGGGTTTAGGCACTCAATGAGTCATCATACATGCACTCTGTCACTCATCTTGTATTCATGCATCCATTCATTAACTCATTCTTTCATTCACCCTCTGATACAACTGCAATAAAACACACACAACCTCAACAACATATGCAAGATAAATTTAAAGAATATAAACAAACATTGGAAAAGCCAATAGGTCTCACCCATGCGATGTATTGGCTTTGTCAATGTTTTCACCAGGTTCTATAACAGCACGGTTGCAGTACAGCATGACTAAAAACTAAAAAAGCTCTATGATGCGGCCTGCACTGGCTGCGTCATGAAGCCTTTTTGGTTGCTGGTGTGAGGAAGGGCGGGGCGGAAGACAACATAGAGGGCGGGTGGGGCTTAAAAGTGTTCTGAATCGGCCAATGTTGTCAGGTCATAGAGTTTTTTTTGCTATGGGGCAAGCAACAACGGAAAGAGGGAGGGCACGGGGCAAGCACCAATTGAAGGAGGGAGAGTGTGTGGGGGTGCAAGCGACAACAAAAGGATGGAGAGGGTGGGGGCACACAACAACGGAAGGCGGGAGGGCAGATAGGGCACACAACAATGGAAGGAAGGAGGGCGGTGGGGGCACACAACAGTGGAGGGACGGCAGCTAGTGGCACACAACAACAGAAGGTGGGAGGGCATGTGGGGGCACACAACAACAGAAGGATTGCACGCAACAACAATGGGAGGGAAAGGGTTTGGGAGCAAGAAGATTGGCAGCGGAAGGAGTAGAAGTACACAAAAGGAGTCTGCTAAAAATGACACACTCTGCTAGAGTGCTTAAAATCAAAGGAACATGTAGCACCTACAAAAATGGGTTGTCGAAGGTCAACCGTAATGCTTCTAAGCTCCTGGGGAGGCACAACCACATAAAGAGGAAGGAAGCCCATGGCAGCTGACCAATAAGAAGCAAGCAAATGAGAGTGACAATAAAGTCAACCAGAGGTAAGCAATAGACAGTCTCTAAGCTCACTGACAGAAAACAAAAGGTCTCGAAGAGTCAGGCCATGCCCATCTAGGTGAGATCCAAAATAGAAAACAGGGTGCCATTTAAACAGCAAGAGTGTATGCTTTCAATAACGAAACGAAACATATCAGCGGGTGTCCAGCTTGCAGAGGTATTGTAAATATTCTACTGCTGTTTTAAAGTTCCAGCATAACTGCCACATTTATAAACAAAGTGTTGGCCATCTTGGAATGGTAATACAATGATATTCTATGGACACAGTGTTCAATAATGGTATCCTGGTATAGAGGAAGTGGCCACATAGGATGCATGACACTGTAGATGAAATGAGGGGCAATCAAGCGATCCATTATCACTGCCTTCTGGAATCTGTAGTTTCCTCATAAGAAAAATTAAAATAAAATGAGGAGAAGCAAAGAAATGAGAGGGGAACTACAAAAGAATAACACTGAAAACTAAAAAACTGGCCAACCAGCCCTGACCTGAAGCACATTAATTTTCAATAGGATCAGAAAATGCTATCATTCACAGGGAAAAAGAGCCAATGAATTATGTGGACTGAATAATTACACCAAGCGGTATGCTCTTATGGATGGAAGCAGAATGTAAATGACAGACACAACGATGGCAGATCAGAGCTGACCCAAAGGCCTTCTATGTATCTATATGGATATATATTTATATATATGGATGTATGTAATACTTTATGATTTCTTTGATTACGAGATCCTGGAAGCCAGCTAAGAAAGGATTCTAGCAAGAATTATTACAGTGCAAGTCTTCTCCCCATAGGGTTTGTCAGAGTTGGTACCATCATCAACATTCTTCCCTACAAAGCTAATTATGACATTTCATGTAACAAAATACCTCTATGTAGCCCTTGATACAGATTAATAATATTCAACCCTTAAATACCTATTCAGTTAACATATGCTTTTCACAATCAACAAGTCAGGACTTCTGCCTTTATTGTTACCTTATACATAACGAATATAATAATCATATTTATTTTAAACATTCAGGTCTATAAATTGTATTATTGGCTGTCACCGTAACCAGCTCAAACCTACTGTGTTTGTCATAGGGCTTCCTACAAGGCAACTATGAGGTATACAAATATGTACAAAATCCAGTTGTCAAAACAATATAAAATCCTTACTAAAAAAGCCTAAAGAGGATTACCATAGTGTAAATGTAGCAGACTTAAACACAAATGGAGAGGTCATTTATTTATTTAATTTATTTATAAAGTTTTATATAGCGCGAACTTGATCCCGAAGGATATCAGAGCGCTTTACAATTTGAGGCAAAGGTAACAAATCAGATCATTAGTCTAACATTGGGAATCTAATGAGCATTGAATCAACTAGAACAAACATAACAGCTCAATATAACCTGAGTGCAAATCAACTCAACACACACAATGCATCACATACATCCAAACCACACCACAGAATTCCTCATCATGCCACAACATTCAAGAGAATCCTCGTACACCTGTAGGATTCGAAACGCGTAGGCCTTCCACCACCTTTAAGTCTGCCTGGGTGACAAGTTGACCTGAATTGTTTTGCCACTTTTTCACCCTTAGTTGTACATTACCTTATTCATCTTTTTGGTTGACTGCATCAAAAATTGTGATTATTTAAAACTTGCGTTAGGAATGTACAGTTTATGTAAATAATTCTATAACTAAACTTTTTAGAAATTTAGCAGACTGTGGCCTATTGCACTATTCTTGTGCTTGTCTGTTCACTGTAAATACTGTCCACTGTAATATACGAGTTTCCATGTCCCCCACTGTCCCTGTATGATTGATTGTTGTAAGCTTGTGACATGCCTGATAGAATGATAGATTTTTCCTTCCCACATTTTTTGTACCTAGCATGTAATACTGTTTAATTTTGAACCAATTGTTCTTTGATAACATTAAGCAAAATAATAAAAGCTACTGATCAGCTCCAAGCCTTGAATTTTACTTCAGGTTGAGTGTCTTAAATTGTTAAATGGTTACTTGTATCAGTACTGGCATCCCCTTCTTGTTGTTATAGATACTGGCTCAGCCATACTGATTAGAGCCACCCCTTTGTAGTTTTCTGGTGTTAATAGCGGGCGCTGGCTCGCGAGGCTTAACGGTTCACTGATTCGAAGTCAGGATAGACCTGTGGCTATCCCCTCATCACATTTGTAGAGAAATTGTGTTTCATGTACATGCTACTTTTCAACTTTGTCCTTCTTTAGGTCTTTAAATCTTTTTTCTTTTTCACTGTTTTCACAGAGTAATGGCAGAAAAAGACACCTTTGCCTACACGGAGGATCACATTAGAAACTTCCTCAGTGACCCGCCTGTCTTCTCTTCAGTTACCCTAAGCGAAACAGCCACTACATCCAACGAATCGGATAAACTAATCCGTCTTAAGAAAAAGCAGATAAGGACTGATCTTCATGGTCACTTCTTGTTGCAACACCTCCGGGAAGGCACCATCCCAGCCGGTTTGCAAATTAAAAACATACCTGTAATTTTTACAGAAGACCCGATATTCAAGAAAGGCTTCTCTATGATAGAAACTAAATGTAGTAGAGATTTGATGATGTTAACAGTTGAGACAGCAGTCCGTATATCAAAAGAGGAATTGGCTGAAATCTCTAAACTAGAGGCAGACATAAGTATTAATCCTACCATAGCAGATGCTAAGGCTCTCCTGGACAAAGTTAACAAAGAAGTCCAAGAGTTTAAAGATTATACGATAACTCAAAAATCAAACCAATTTGAGAAGGACAAAAAGGGTTTTTCATTAGACAACATATACCCCTACTTGCAGGCCGACTTCTATTCCAAGGTAGAATCGAGACGTTTCCTTCAAGGGAACCAAGGAAGATCACGTAAGCAGTTTATCTCCTTCAGTGATACTTCATCATCAGGAACGGACAGTGATTCAACCAGTAATTACAACCGTCCAAATAGGAATCGCAACTGGAACGCCAACCAACAACAATCAAACCAAACTTCTAACCCTCATTTTTTAGGGAGAGGCCAATCCCTACCCAGGGGTCGAGTGAGAATCAACACCCCTTGGGAAATGAAAACCAGACGACAACACTACAAAAATTAGATATGTCGCCTATTTTCAATCTATCTAAGAGAGTTCTAACAGCTGATGAGGAAAACGTGTTGGCCAAAGGCCTATCATTTGTCCCTTCCAAAAAAACTGACTTCGTTAAAATGAAGTCAGAATTTATTGAATTCTGCAGGAAACTAAGACTGACTCTGTTCTTCAAAGATTCCCCCAGTTCCCAGTCTTTAGAGGTGACTGGTCTTAGGAATAAATCCTCCTTTTGTCCTCCTGCAAGTAAAGTCCCAAAAAACCTTCTGACATTCGAAAAAAGCGTATTGTCAGCGATATCAGCTATGGAAAAAGAAAGAAAATACGTTAAATTTAACACCCCTAAGGCACAAATGACAGCTCTGAACAACCTTAAAAATGACAGTACAGTCATAATAAAACAAGCCGACAAAGGCGGAGCAATCGTAGTATGGGACATCAACGACTATACTACCGAAGTTATGAGACAGCTGGCTGACAACAGCTGTTATCGTAAAATAAAGAAAGATCCTACCTCTGAACTACAAGACCAACTTTTTTCCATCATACAAGAAGGTTTTGATCTTGGCTTTGTCGGACCTAAAGAGCTTGAATACCTTAAAAATTTACATCCCAAGGTGCCTTTGTTTTATGTACTGCCCAAGGTACACAAGGACCCACATCAACCCCCCGGCAGACCTATTGTCGCCGGGTGCGGTTCGTTATTAGAACCGGCAGCCAAATATGTAGACTGTTTCTTAAAAGAATTCATGACCAGCGTGAAGTCCTACCTCCAGGACACAACTGACTTCATTAACAAACTCGAAAACATTGAGTTTCGCGAAGACAGAGACATACTTGTTACGTTGGACGTAACTGCTCTATACACCCAGATCCCTCAGGATGAGGCGATAGCAGTTCTAACACACTACCTTGATTCCAGACTAAGACCCATGCAGGTGCCCACCAAATTCATTGTCGACCTGGCAGCTTTCGCCTTAAAGAAGAATTATTTCTGCTTTAATGGCGAATACTACTACCAAACCAAGGGAGTAGCCATGGGCTGCCCCTTTGCGCCCGAATTGGCGGTATTATTTATGGCTATGTACGAGGAGGCATATATCTACCAGAACAACCCTTTCACTCATTACATCGGAGCTTGGCTCCGGTTTATTGACGACGTCTTCATGACATGGACAGGTGATAGTAACACCCTCGACCAGTTCTACCAGTGGTTGAATAATAGAACTGCTGATATAAAATTCAGCATTTCCAGCTCAACCAAAAGGATTGCGTTTCTAGATGTGGAAGTCTTCCCTTCTGAAGGGAAATTGGCCACGACCCTATACAGCAAGCCCACGGATAGAAATAAATCACTCATGTTTTCTAGTAACCATCCGAGGAACCTAAAAGAGAACCTGCCATATGGGCAGTTCCTGCGAGTTCGTAGGAATTGCACATTCAAAGAGGATTTTCAAAAACATTCAGAGAAATTAACATCTAAATTATGCGAAAGAGGTTACCCCAAAAAACTCGTGAAGAGCTGTATGAGGCGAGCACAATGGACACCGCGTGAGACCACTCTAGTACGCAAGACCAAACCTGAATTAAAAAGACAGGTTTGTGTTACGACATACTGCCCGAATGCCAACCAATTGAAGAAAGTCATAAAACAAAACTGGCATTTAGTGAAAGACTTGGATAACAGCTTAGTAGACACCCCTTTATTTGCCTTTAAAAAGGAAAACAACATTGCCAACTATGTAGTTCGGGCCGATATGCCTACATCCAAACCAGCTACATTGCGCCAAATGATGGGGATGCCCCCGATTCTTGGACACCATAAGTGTGGCACTTGCCTCTGTTGTGAATCCTCGATTGAGGGCTCATTGTTCCAGCACAACGGAATTTTTTGGAAACATGAATCATTCAGTAACTGCAAGAGCAAGTTTGTTGTCTACGGTATCATATGCCCATGCCGCCTACTTTATATAGGCAAAACCAACCAAGAGATCCGGCAAAGGATCTCGCAGCACAAATCAAGAGTCAAAAAGCGGGTTGAGAATGCACCCCTGGTGCTCCACTGGACACGTATGCAACATACTGTTAGTGACTTGAAGTGGACTGTAATTTCCAAAGTGGAAAAAAATCCGCGAGGTGGTGACCAGAACCTTGCCTTGTCAAAACGGGAAGCCCTTTTGATACTGAAATTCGACACTGCGGTGTCTGGTTTAAATGAATTAAGTGAGATATTCAAGCTTTAACTCTCTCCTCCTGCCTCTTTCTATACTGCAGATTCTATGCATATTACTAAGGTCTGAAAGTGACTAAGGATTGGCCACTCCGGTCCGGGTTTTCATTCTTGCCCCCACTCTTTTTTCTAAACCGGCCAGCACACCTGGTGGGTGTGGCCTTGATAATCACCTGCATTTAAGGGTGTTCCCCAGCAGCTCAGTCTGCTTAGGCGCCCTTGCCTGAAGGTTACCACTTTGTTCGCGTTCGCCGTCGCTAAGGTCGCCAGCCTGAACCTTTGAAAGTGAGTATTTGAAGTAACTCTCTTCACGTTAGGAGCCAGTTAAAGCCCTATGTTGCTTAACTAATTTAGAAACTTCTGCTTTCTTGGCAGGAATAAATCACCTTTCTGCAGCGTGCTGTGTAATGTTGACGGTAAATTCTTTTTTCCGCTTTCCCCATATAAACCGCGTGTTGTAATCCGGGCGAAATAGCCCGCTGATACGCTGTTATATTATATCTTTGCAGGATCGTAGAATGGTTTGAACGTTTGCAACCACGGTTAGCGGACCACGCCCGCCGTAATTTAACAACACGGTAAGCCGCTGAGTCCTCCTTTTTTCCTCCTGCACGCAACTAGTGGCTGTCTCTACTTCATAACCGCTATGTTAAGCGCCGCGTGTGCTTTCTTACAGGTCCATTAAACTTCTGAGTTGACAAACCCAAATTGCCGAATTAGGCTTCAGCGCCGCTGTCGACCCTGTTTAATCCCTGAAGCAATTGCTTATAATAATGAAACATTGCCTCTCCTGTTTCGCAGGCCTCTGATTCAACTTCACTTCTACTCCCACGGCGACAGTGTCTCAAATAAAGCGACAGCTACCCTAAGGACAGGGACATCGGTTATAAATAAGAATAGAGATTTTAAAATATTAGGTAAGGCGAAGTGCCACCTGTAGATAACCTGTTGGTGTGACAATTGTAGCAAACCCTCCCTAAAATCTCGCATGTTCACCATCTTTTAGGAACCCTTCAGCCTTTCCAAAGTGACCCCGCACCTGGTAAAGCATCATCTGTAAACACGGTAGCAGGTAATATTAAAAGCCCTTAATCCCTTTTTTTTTGCCACCGCATCCAAGTCCGTTATGTAATTCAAGTCTGCTTCGGACATTTCAGGTACAAAATACCCCCTTCAGTATATATGCTGTGAAAAACTACATTCGGATGTTATAACACCGTGTTTTGGTAAGCTGTATAGGAGAGGGTGTGGACTGAGTGTAGATTCTAATGATGATCCGTTTTAAATACACTTGAGGTCAAACCCTTTGATCTTACTATCACTCTTTTTCTTTTCTTTCTCCAGAACCAAAGGCCCTGATGAGAATCCTCGTACACCTGTAGGATCCGAAACGCGTAGGCCTTCCACCACCTTTAAGTCTGCCTGGGTGACAAGTTGACCTGAATTGTTTTGCCACTTTTTCACCCTTAGTTGTACATTACCTTATTCATCTTTTTGGTTGACTGCATCAAAAATTGTGATTATTTAAAACTTGCGTTAGGAATGTACAGTTTATGTAAATAATTCTATAACTAAACTTTTTAGAAATTTAGCAGACTGTGGCCTATTGCACTATTCTTGTGCTTGTCTGTTCACTGTAAATACTGTCCACTGTAATATACGAGTTTCCATGTCCCCCACTGTCCCTGTATGATTGATTGTTGTAAGCTTGTGACATGCCTGATAGAATGATAGATTTTTCCTTCCCACATTTTTTGTACCTAGCATGTAATACTGTTTAATTTTGAACCAATTGTTCTTTGATAACATTAAGCAAAATAATAAAAGCTACTGATCAGCTCCAAGCCTTGAATTTTACTTCAGGTTGAGTGTCTTAAATTGTTAAATGGTTACTTGTATCAGTACTGGCATCCCCTTCTTGTTGTTATAGATACTGGCTCAGCCATACTGATTAGAGCCACCCCTTTGTAGTTTTCTGACAACATTCAACAGCACATTACATAATTACTCACCTACATACCACTCCACATATTTACACTTCACACTCAATACCACATAATTATTATCCACATCATTCCACTGCACACGATGCTGCATATTTCAACTACACAAATCCACTCCTCACCATGCCATACTATTTGTCTATCTGTTCTGTGCAGCTCTCATCCCTATCTATCCACCATGCCACATACTTCCACAACACAAATCCCCACCACACCACAAAATTCCACCACACACAATTCCAGAACTAACAATTCCAATACAACCCACACAATTCCATTCCACACCACATACATCCACTTCATTCCAAGCAAAAACACGTGGACAAAAGGCAATTGTCATTTACTGCGCCAATAGCTCTAACTCTCACAAATGCGAGACCTATTGCATTGCAAATGCTTGTGTTAAATAACTGTGATGACGCACAGGCTCATGATGAGAATGGCACCAGCCGAAGCATAAACGTACGAGTTACTTAACTTCGGTATCTATGTATCTGGTATGTTTGGAGATAATCTTCCAGATTCATTGAACGTCATCAATGTTTTTAAGAAAACAAGAAACGACTTTTCATTGAAATTCCTGACCTAACCATGCCAGTTATTGCCATGTTTATGTTCCATTCAAAATTATATACCCATTCATTCATATGCAAGTATAGGTATATTCATTCATAAAACATAAACAAAAATCAAGAAAAACGCACAGACATAAATATACTCACACACAGAGATGCCAGTACTCAATCACAATCCTTTATTTCCAAGAATTACATTCTTACAGACATATTGCACATTACCCAATTCCCAAATATCCTAAAATTTATGACACACATTTAGAACAATTTCAACCAAACACATAACTTTAGCTAAGCGGTCTAAAAACTTAAAATTCCAGACGCTAAAAGACTGCAAATGGTTAACAACAGATGCCAGTAGTTGTTCATGAACAAAGGATTAAACAAGCATTGGCACTGTTGACGGGAGTAACATAAAATCCGGTCCCGTTACTCACGCTATTGCTGAACTGAAACTCCTTATACTAGATCAACATAGAGAAACAGTTCCGTTTGATCTCATTTACTCACCCCAATTATTCCAAACAATTTTAGGTACCATACAACACAACTTTTTAGGTCGAAGCCTAACAGACAGCGCAGCTGTCTGGTTGCAAAAATACATTTTGTGAGCCTTCTGAAAGCTTCCTTTTCTGCCATTTCTTACCATTGACTTTGCCAACAGTAACTCCCATTTTCTGGCTTTCTATTTGCTGCCTTTATTTGTTTTAGGCTTTCCAGCATGTCTTTGTCGTTCCCGTGGAGCAAACCTTCTTTATTATCGCTCCTTGTATTCTTCCTCGAGTACTCGCTTTCTGTAAACAGGCCTTTCCATTTTGTTCTTAACTTGTCAGATTTGCTGTGCGTTGAAAGACAGAGGTAAAATGTCAGGCTCGGTCTTCTGAGGAAGCTTGGTGTTTACTTTTCTTTCTCTGACTTCAAAGTGAGATGATTTCTGTGACAATCTTGTTGGGTACTGGGAAAGAAAAGGTTTTTTTTTCTAGGACACAACAATTTAGATGTATGGTAATTCAGAAGTGTGGTAGAAACAAATATTTTTAAATGATCAAAATAAATCAGCACAGTAGATGAGGTGATGCCTTTTCCACACATTATCGATTGCGCATTGCATAGTTTTATCAGTAAAACTATATGTGCAAATGTAATTGTCCTTTCAATTGAAAATGTGTTGTCTGTACTACACACTACGCCGCTCCACGCTACAACACTCTGCTCTAGTCTATGTCCCTCTACTCTTATCTACTACACTCTACAACACTCTACTCCACATGACATTCCACTCTACGCCACTCTATGCCCACTTCACACTGAGCCATGACACTCTACTCCGCAACACTCCACTTCACTCTCCCACTCTCCTCTAAACTACAAACGTTTAGCCATGCTGAACAGCAGCCATTCTGGTACTGCATGCCTAAACACATTGGCAAAGGTAATAGCTTTTGCAAAGGCGAGAACTATTGTTTTGCCAATGCTTGTTTACATATGCACGGAGGGCAGCAATTTAGATCCGGGTGGGAGAGCCTTTTGATCTAGACGAATCCCAATTAGGCAAACAGACTTCAGGCTAATAGATTTGTTACTTTACAAAGAATGACAGCCACTCCACTATCAGGCCCGAACTACAAATTGCATTTCCTGTTTCCTTGTTTCTGTTGGCTAGAGGGTTCGAGGTTGTGCCTATGCAAACATCAACCAGACCGCTCACATACATTCATTATTATTATATTTTCTTTAATATCTTTTTATTGGCATTTTTATGTATAAACCTGGAATAAACATTTAGGCTCTTGTGGAAAGCAAGCACATTTTCATCATCCATGAATTGGCTTAAAGGCCACATTTCGCTTTGTTATTGACATAAACAGTACCATTACAATCCATGTTAGTCTCCTTATCAGGCTGACAATATAAATATGCCCAATTTACAGAACATTGTATACGGGAGTTCGGGTTATTGTCACTCAAAAGATATCCCAATACATTATTATAGAACTTAACGTAACAATCAATCTAATTATCTATAAAACAACGGTGACTTACAATGAATGGTCTTAATTCGGTTCTTTTCACGACTTTAACAATTCCCCTCGCTCCGAGGCATATCACTCTCTAAATGGTGTGGGTTGATCAATTCTCAATTGTTGTGTGCTGACAGGTGACGTCAGACCATATCCGTCACGAAGGCCCTCTGCAAATTTGGGGGGTTTAATTTAGGCCTGCTGATTTTGCTGCAGGTGGTCTGAACCCTGCCACGTGACGTTCCTATGTCGTGACAGCAATTTCCTGTTTCTCGGTCTCGGCTTCTGCAATAAAACCACAAGGTGTCAGAACAGCAGCCTCCTTCTTCCGGCTGCCTTTGAGCAGACACTGCTCTGAAGATCACGGGGAGCCCAGCTTCACAGCGTAAATCTAGACCCAACAAAGAGGGACTGTTGCCGTCCCTGCAAATCCGTATAATTATTTTTTTCCAGTTCCAGTATTTGAATTCGGCAAAAAAGCTCCTTCTACATTAGAAAAATAAAATCCCACCAGCAACATCATCACGATGTTGTTTTGGATAAAAAGTAACCCAAAACTGGAAAAAAACGTATGCTTCTAAAATAAGTTTGAAATTGATGCCTAAACCTCTAAATAGCAAATGTTTCTGCATAAAAGTTTCCTTATTCTGTTTTCCAGTTCTCTTTTTCTTGCTGAGAATGAGACAGCACAAGCGCTGCCAGATTTGCAAGCAACGGTGTGATACTGTTTAGAACAAAGGAATGCATTTGCACAGATGGGCAGACTTAGGGTGGGGTAAAATCAAATGGTACCATCAGCCCTGGAAGGCTGCAAGGACTGACGAATAGTCACATGGTTAGGATTACCACAAAATGGTGGGAGGTATGGGTAAAACCTGTCTCTTCTTTATGCAGGATTATACCAATCACTAAACTGATTCAACCTCCCACACAAAAAGAGCAAGGACATCAGATAACTTGGGGTTAAAGATGTATATATTGTCGAGGTACATATAGTGGGAATTAAAATGAATTCAAATATACTAACCTATATATGCTTACCTTAACAATATTTAGGAAGTCGATATTCTGGTTACAAGATTTTGGTAACATGCAGTAGCGGCTCCAGGAGGGAGTGCTGCCAGGCGGTGACGCAGGGCGGGGGAGGGGCAGGGTGGCGGGTTGTAAACTCTGGATTATGGCCTACTGGAGGTAAGTATACAAATATACAAATAAAACTAATTTTGTTGTGCGCGCTGCATCGCCAAATGCAATGAAGCGTGCGCAATGAAATTTGTTTTATTTATTTATATGTATACTTACCTCCTTTACACCATAATCTTGAGTTTACTACCGCCACCCTTCCCCTGCCCCTCCCTGCGTCACAGCCCGGCAGCACTCCCTCCAGGAGCCGCTACTGGTAACATGATATTTTAAACTCAATATCCTGGTAGTATACTCATCAGTTTGTTGCAAGGCTGAGCCATCCAGGTCAACCTCCCTTATCAGAACTACTCGCTTAGCCACCGAAGGAAGAAATGCCTGCAAAGTTCACATGACCCTTTTAATTTGTCCTGACAGAAGGATGTCTTCTGCTCCTCGATGGATAATGTAACCAAAATCTCATGGAATGCCACAATCTCTCACTGCTCTACGGCATCAGCCATCACAAGCATAAGAAAGGGAGGGAACAAAGAAATGAGGTTGGCTCAGGAGAGTCCCCCCTGAGCAGCATTCTTGACAAAGCTCAGGGCTGAATTTGATGCCTCAAAATCATTTTGAGCTCAGGACCTAAAGAACATTCTGATAGAAACTGCGAGGGTACAGGTAAAGCTCTGCCAAGCGCTTGACAAAAACACAGACCACCACAGGACTCTGCACTCAAAGCTATGGCCTTATTTGAAGAAGTTATAGTAGGAGTTGAGCTGCATAGCCTGAGCATCTGACAAAAACACTGAGTATTGCGGAGTGCAAAAAACATGCCCCAGTGAAAATCAAGTTTTGAGACGTCACTCAACTGATCAAGAACCAGTAGGTTGGACGTACTTGACAGACTCCTGAGTGGCTGTCTAAGAGTGGTCAATGCAAAGATCCATCTTCAAAGTATAGGCCAATGAAAAACAATTCTGAAGAAGATCCATAAACATAGCCAGGGCTTGGTTAAAACCTGTGAGACTGCCTTAGCGCTAAATGCTTATACTGCAAACTTGTAATGTACCACAAATCTCAGGTACTTCTGGTGAAACAGTTTGATGGGGGCTGTGGAGTCAGGAACCCATCAGGTAAGGAGAAGCAATTAAATAACCCAGGGAAGGCACACAGGAGACTTTCTGGAGGGTCTGGAGTGTCCTGTTGTCACAATGTAGTGTGCTTGTTTCAGGGCTGGGTACACTTTGAAACTAGAAATATTAGTGGATAATATTCTCACATCCCATCAGACAGAAACAGTAGAATGTGTGTGTGTTTGGCTTGCACTTCATGATACTTTTCCATAAAAGACATTTCGTGCTGTATTCAGTGGACATACAGTGATTCAAGGACGTCATGCTAGAGGAAAACAGGATGGATAAGTTAACCCTTCTGGCATTTACATTTACAAGCTCAGATGTCTCAAGTAGACTTTATCTAGTCTCTATGAAGAAATTAGGCAACATTCAATCACATAGCTTAACCAAGCCTCAGCATAGTCAGGAGCACTGAATTTTGTTGGTGGAATGTAGCTTTTCGGGCAGCCTGAAAATATGTTAATCGATAATGTGACTTGGCAACTCATGCACAATGAAGAGTACTTGTGAGTTCGAGACCAGAAATGAGAGGACTTTGACAGTGCCTTTCTTCAAAGTTCCTGCATACTTCTTTTCTTTAAAGTTTATTTACACACCATTCTCACGTTGTTTCCCAAAGAATAGACACCCCAGAAGGAAAGTTGTATTACTATGTGCTAAACGAGTATGTAACTGTACTCTGGCAGCAAAGAAAGCTCCTCATATCATCGCAAAGCCTCTGTAACCGGGTGAAATGACAGGTACATTTCAAAAGCACCCAGCTTCAAACATATATCTACTGCTTTGAAGGGAGAATTAACATCCTTGATAATGTAAGCAGCATTCACATTTGCAAGTTTGCTAGCTGCATCATGCATGCAATTTCTGGGGCTTGCTTCCACCGTCTTATCCACTGGGATCCTCGCTGTGCAATCCTATGCTGATGGTATTGGAACTGGAATATAGAATCAATTTGCAGCACCCGTGGAATGGTCCATTGATCCCCTAAAATCAACACACCTTGTACACAAACCTAGGATGAGAAATCTTTTGGCTCTCTTTCCACTCTCACAGGATCACATTTGTAATGGATCGGTGCAATGTGAGATCAACCTGTGAAGGCTAGTTTCACTAATGTTGAACCAGAAGTGGAGGAGCTAGTGGCTTTAAGTTTATTCTCTCTTAGGTTGCAATTCTCGCGCTTCCCCTTTCTCCTACAGCCAAGATGTTGAGTCATGAGAAGATGAGAACGACGAAGTTTGTTGTGACGTACATTTGTTTTTCTTGCCTGAAAGAGCTTTGTACTGGGCCTCTTGCACAATTTCCGCCATCTGCTTCTCTGACAAAGAAGGACAAACCTTCTCCTTCCACCTCTTGCTTGCCATCATGTTACTGGCTGGAGAAGAGGATGGAAACGCTGCTTTCAACGAGCGTTCATTGAATCCAAGTACTTAAATCAATCTCACACTGCCTCTGCAAACTTAACTGAAAAGAAAGCAGAGTTTAAGTGTAAAAAACAGATTTCCTGTTCTCAGCCAGCACAGGAATCAGACCCACTCCTGTGTTGTTAGTTATTCAGTGTGTGGCTGTGAGAAATTGGGTTATCAGTTGACTAGGGTGTGAAACCTGGTCAAGCAACAGCCACAATTCCTTGCAAAGTGAACCCCAAAACGTCACTAAATTAACCTGTGCTTAACCCTGGATAGCTTGGCACACAAAGCAGCCAGGTTTAACTTAACTTAGAGGCAATGTGTACAGAATTTATGCAGCACATAAACCAACTTAGAAAAATAGAGTACATTTTAATAAATTATTTGACACCAAAACAAGAAAAATCCAATCAATAGAACTAGAGTTATGAATTTTGATAAGGTTTTAGTGAAAACTAGCATCTAAAAGATCAAAGTGCCAACCACAAACATCTAGTCTTGTGACCTAAGGTCAGAGTCAAAAAATATAGCTGACCGTGAGACAGTCATGTTCGGATGCAAGAAGTGGATTGTGTCTGGTCAGCGCTTATCTTCAGACTTACAAGAAATTCAGAGAAAAAGTGTCTGAGAAGGTAAAGTTCAACGGGACAAGTCTACAGGAGGTGTTCGAGGAGAGAGCTTCGTCGTCAGACTGCCATGGTTGCAGCTGTGTTGAAGATTTCTACGTCAGGACATAGTCGTCAAAATGGAAGTCGAATATTTTCAGCGGGACGAGTCATGGAGCTATAGCCAAAAACAGTTCCACAAGGTCCGATGCCCCTTTGGCGAAGGAATGTTGAAAAGGATTTGTAGCTGCGGAGAAGAACAGAGCGGGGGAAGCCATATGAAGACACCTAAGCGGTTAGGGGAGCTGGTTGGTCCCAGTCTCTTCCTGGTTCAGTGCAGTTTTTGTCCAAAATTTTTCCAAGTCCTCATTTTGGGGTTTTGTAAGCTGGGCACCTTTAGCACCACAACCAAGGGTCCAGGACTGGTGGAACACCTTTTGGGGGTTCAGAACTCACTCAGGCTGGGTCCAGGTGTGAATTCAAGATCATGGGAGTCTTTTGTGTCCCTATGTTTCTGACCAGGAGGCCGAAAACGAGCCCTTGTAGTCACTCTGGCAATCCTGGATGCAGGTGAAGCTGCAGGGCCAGCCTCTGAGGGTTCAAGGCAGGCTCCAGACAGAAAAGCAGTCCTTCCAGGTATAGCAGCAGTATTGCAGAGTGCACAGCAGGCAGCCCTCTCAGAGTCCTTCCACAGGTCCTGTAGTGAGCTGAAGAGTGGGTCTGAAAGTCCTATTTTTATGCCCTGGTGCCCTTCTTCTGGAAGGCAGGAGAAGCTTCTAGAAAGGCTCTTTTACATGCATGGAATTATCTGACTCCCCTGCCCTGGCTCCAAGTTGGCTGCAGTGACAATGTGGGGTTATTATACCCTTTGTGTGAAGGCAGAGCACACCCTATTCAATGGCAAGTGAGGCTGTGCTCAGCTTTGTCACCCTCATTTTGCCAGCAGATGGACCTTTGAGTCACACCTATTCCTTCTATCACGTGACTGTCTCGGAGGAATTCACAAAGTCTAACTATCAGCTATGCCCAGTCATGCGCTCCACGACAGGCTGCAGGCATACCAGGCTAAGGCAAGGAAAATGACAAAATTTCTAAAAGTGGCATTTTCAAAATTGTAATGAAAAGTCTGATTTGTCATAAATACCAAACATCATATAACTACCTGCTTCCAATTGGAAATGACAGCTTATTTAATAAGGACTCCCCAAAGTTATTGTATGGAAGGGTGAGACCCCACAGTAGTGAAAAACACATTTAGGAGTTTTTCACTACCAGGATATGTGAAATGTAGATGGTTATATATAGCCAGGTTCAATTGGCAGTTTAACATTGCATTCAGGCTGCAGTGGCAGGCCTGGAACTTTTTTTAAGATACTACTTAAGTGGGTGGCTTATGTGCTGAAAGCCCACTGGTTGTATTTAATTTACATGCCCTGGGTATATGGTAAACCACTCTACAAGGGATGTATATATAAATTAAATATGCCAATAAGGTGTAAGACAATCAAAGCATGTGTAGGGAAGTGAGCACAAGCACTATAGCACTGATTAGCAGTGGTAAAGTGAACAAAGTCCTAATGACAAGAAAAACTAATTTCAGCACCAATACTGGAAGTAAGTAGGCAAAAAGTCTGAGGGAAGACCACCCTAAGGCTAACAGGTGTAACATGTGTCACCCCAAGCTGAAAGTGGGGAGAACTACCCAACCTCCTGATTGTTCTCATCACTTAGGTGGAAGATCCTGGATAGACCATCAGAATTTGAGTGGTCTCACCAAGGTTGGTGTTTCACCAAAAAATCCATTCCCTGTAGGGAGATGGACCACCTAAACAATTTTGAATACTCATCCCTAATTTGCATTAGCCACCCCAGGGACCTGGGTCTGTCTGAACCTGGAAGTGAGTCCCAAACAAGAATTGTCTCAACTTCTTCAGTACCCTGATTACAGCAAAAAAGGTTTCCCTTGCAATTGACTCCATCCCTGTTCCCAGGGAAGTAACCTCATAGAGATAAAAGCTCAATATTGGTCTAGTCCCTCTTCATTGAGCTGTGATAGAACTGCCCCTATGCTATGCTCTGAGGCATCTCTTTGGACCATGAATTCCTTAGAAAAGTCAGGGGCCTTAACACAGGTACTGTATACATAGCCTGTTTTAGCGAGTCAAGGGTTTTCTGGCAAGCCTCCATCCAGGTCACCTTTTAGCCTCTGTCCAGGTCACCTTCTTGATCTACTTCGTAGAAGTCAGCTCAGTCAAGGGGCAGCAATGGTGCCATACCCCTCCAGAAACCTCCATTAGTATCCTGTGGGACCCAGGAAGGAACTCACCTCAGAGTGAGTTTGTGGGGGCTCTTGTGGTAACTGAACATGTGACAAAACCCCCGTATTAATCTTACAGAAGTACTGATACCAAACTTTACATGTATCTATTATGTACATGGATCATGTCTAAGGAAGGAAGTGGATGTGTTTGTTACTGATAAACAGTATGTATTAAAACATAAAATTGCTGAAAGCCTGCCTTTACCGTATGTGAGATCTTCAAAAGTTGCTGAACTTGTTGCCCTCACCTGAGTTTGTGCCCTTGTCTAGAAAAAGATTCTAACTCTGTTCACATACTCAAAGTATAAGTTCAACTCACACACAATTCGTTGTATCGATACAGTGGTCTGGATACCCTAATATGTATCTATTCAAACCACGCCCTGCACTTTTGTTTTAATAATACCAGCCGGGGATTTAAATAAAGTATTTTTTCCTCCCACGTGCCAGGTATTTGTTAACCATTCACTTTTTTGTTCACCTCACCTCACTCACACTTTTGTAATATACACACACCCCCACACATAGTCCACTTCAAGTGCTCCTGCGTATTCGCGAGTCGTAGCACGCCGCATCCCGTAGAGAGGTTTCCTGAGGGCATGCACTTACTGATTCCACAGGTAAAGTGGCTGTTCTTTATCAAACCAATGAAGCTGCAATGTGTGTTGTACAGACAGATTTGTTTGTTTACTAAAAGATATGTATTTGTTACAGGAGCAAGCCTCTACACTCAAAATGGAATACAGAATCAAAGACAATTGTACAACATACCCAGCGTATATGGGTGCGCCCACTTTTCTACTCCTAAACCTCACATGGTTGTATCATGAAGATTGCCATGTTGGACAAGACAATATTTTTTGTGCCACAGCAGCCCACTTGTATGTACCTTTCTTTCCTTCCATAGCCCAGAAGTACTGCCAGCCCTGTGTCCTCTGCCAAGCACAAAATATCAGAAAGGGAATAGTGACCACCCCTGCTGCTCACCCTCCTCCATTGGACCCATTTGAGCACCTCCAAACGGCCTTTTACAGATGAAAAAGTGTGCTTCTTTTTCTTCTGTACTTGTGATTATATGTTGTCAAGGTGGGTGTAAGCATATCCATGAGCAAAAGAAGATACCATAACTGTAGCTAAGTGCTTACTTTGGGAAATCATCCCACGTTTCGGAATCCTGAGTCGCATTTCATGTGATCGGCGGACACCATTTGTTTCAACAGTAGCACAGGAGATCTGTAAAACTTTAGGTATCAATCAGTACTTTCAGGTGCTGGTCACCCCCCAGCCAACACAAAAGGTAGAAATAAATAACACCATACTTAAGAATACGATAGCAAAAATCTGTTCCAAATCCCAACTGATTTGGCCAGACATCTTGCCTTTAGCTGTATGCTCAATCACGGTGATTCCAACTCAGAGAACCAAAACTGAGCCTCTAACAAATAGTTAAAGGTTGCCCCATGATGTTGCCATCAAACCCGCCTGCTTCAGCTACCTAGTTAGACTTACAACTAAATGATGATAATGTTTTTCAGTACTGGCGAAAAACTTTGCTGTCTCAGCAGTTTTTATTCTCAGATTCAAGCTTCCTAAAGTGACTGCCCATCCAATCTCTGCCACACTCAGCCATGCGTGTGGTTGTACATGAAGGTGCCTCAGAGGAAGTCTGTCTTACAGCCAAGTTGGAGAGGACCATACACTGTGCTGCTCCTCACCAACACAGTCCTGAATGGTTCTGGATTGCTGACGTGGGTTCATTCCTCCCAATGCAAGTGTGGTACACCCCAGTGAAATGCCTTTCCACAAGTGACCACCTCCTGACCTGCAACGGGCCCTAGGCAAGAACCAACTGCTGGAACCACTCCTACTGCCTCTTCACAAGTAACTGAACCGCACACCCGAGGCCAGCTAACCCTGCATGCTTTCTTGCAGCTGCATAATGATGGATCCATCGACCCTTTTCGTTACTGCAATCTGAGTTCAGCAGCTGTCTTCCAGATACTGGATCCCTCTGTGGTTCTGATCTCCTCTCTTTGCCGCTACCTTCAACCTCGGGCTCCTGATGGGATAACGCATGGCTGCGGAATGGGGAGTTGCCAGAAAGCCAAACTGTACTGCAACTGCCTTGAATGAAGTCGCTGTTCTGTATACAAAAACAACTCCTGCTTGCTGTTGCTAGAGAAAAATCACCAAATTATAGATCTTTCCTCCTGCTGGATTTGCACTTATATTTGCCTGCTCACGTTCCGTGGGGGATGGGGGGGGGGGGGGGTGCGTTTGATGAGAGTGCCGCTCAGCACAAATTAAAACTGCGTTATCTGTGCTACCATGGACATGTTTGCCAGAGGGTGCAGGAACATCCCCATAATCTACATATGATATAAATTACTTTTACAATCCCTCTAGATTCTACATGGCAGACACTTTACATCTTGCTTTTTCAGAGCATGGACAGCTTTGTAAACACAAAGACTCAACTAATTAGGGCATCTTTCTGGCCAAAGTCAGTGCAAGAGTGTGTTAGAGACTATATCTTTTGATGCTAAAGCCTACAAACACCTCTTCTCTACCAAAATGTTATTTCATAAGCATTTTTATGGAACTGAATATGCTAATTTCATCTGTGACAGGAAAATGCACCCCTGACTGTCCTGAGACTTAGCTGGAGCCTGTTATGCCAGATACGTGGTCCCTGCATTCAGACACTATGCAGAATATCCATTCCACCAACAGTGGAGATGCAGTGAGGTTTCCAAAACAAGCCTATTCTTTTCCATTGTATTTCCCAACTATGGTGTTGAGCAAGATATCTGGTAAACTAGACACAATGCCAAGATACTGGAAGAAATCAACATCTCTTTAGACCTGTTAGCCAATCAGCTAGACACTCAGAAAATTATGTTTTACATAGCAGAATGGTCGCGAAAGGGGTGGGGGTTTCTACAGTATGGTCAAAATGTTACACTCATAGCCTAACACTTATCTCATCATACATGAACACATGGATCACATAAAGAATAGTGTTAAGGAACTGCCCAAAATTCAAAGTGGCTTAGACAGAAATAGGAGTGCCAACTGGTCTTAAACATCTAGATGATTTGGGAAATGGAGAATGAAAATTGTTGAAACGGCAACAGTAGTGATTCGTGTTATACTCACCATATATGTTTGATTAAATTGAGCCTATGCATCGACCAACCTGCTTGTGGAAATAAAGGTGTTGTCCATGCTTAAAAGCTTGATTTCCCTGATGATAACAATGTCAATATTGAAGTAACAGATAATGTAATGCAGAAGGATTTAAAACAGAAAGGATTAGGCTTTATGCTATTGAATTTTTTTGACTTCTCACCTCAAGGTGAACAAGCTTTGGCATAGCCAATAGGTCTCGCCTTTGGGGCCTTATAAGTGTTTAGACAGAGCTATTGGCGTTGTTAACATTTTTAATATGTGTTGTACAGCATTGTGAATGTTGTGCAGCATGTTTAAAAGTTATGTTATAATTAAAAAAAGTTATAAACATTTTTGTCACCTTATATATAACCTAGAAAACATTATATACCACTGAAGTACCCTAATAAAAACCAGAATTAACACCAAAAATGTGTTCTCGTTTTTTTGTTTATGTAATGCTGTCAGTTTTTCCCTGCCTGTTCTAATGCTTTTTAGGTCGAGCTGGCATAAGCAGTGCGAAGCGCTGCTGTTTCCAGCGAGCTCTATTGTTAGGGACTTGCTTTGGAAGTGGGACAGGAACTGGGCACGCGCATTGCGGTTTGAGCAGGTGTACGCGCACGTACACCCACGCGCTGTGACACTTCTCCTGTCCCGCTTCCCAGGCAAGTCAGCCTCCTGCAATCAATCTCACACACACACACAGTGGAAATAAATCAGTAGTGGTCCCCCTCCCCAGGTTGAGCGTTTTTTTTTATGATCCGATATCTGGCAGGTCCTGAGGAGGGTGGTGTTTCATTTCACAACAAGCCACCGAAACACGTCGACCATTGCCTTTTGGATCCTGCTATATGCAGTTGTTGTATTTGGTCACCAAGACTACTTTGCCAATCTGTAGTTGATTTACCAGGTGTATGAAAGAGTGTGAAGGGTGTATAGGGAGTGTAAGAGAATTGTATGAATGAGAGTATGTGAGTTTATTATTTGTCACTCTACCTGGGGTAATTCATTATTTATTGTTTCTTTTTTCACTGGTATATGACTATACAATTGTTTGGATAACAATGTGTTGAGTTGATTATATGCAGCATAATTGATGAAAAAAGAAATATGATGAAAACGTTTTTGATCAAAGAAATGAAATAAAAATATATTTTGTAAATGGTCTTAGTACTTTGTTCTTAATATAGAGTTAGCCCACTTTTGAATGTGTGCTAAATCAGTGAAAAGGAATATAGGTCTAGAGGGATACTTCTTTCTTTTAATATCCACACAAGTCCCACCTCTTTGTATAGTACCAAGTCTCTGATTTTAAAAAATGCCAGTGGCTCATTTGATTCTTTGACGCCTGAATCAAATCCTGCAGCCTATCTGCATGGCACAATTCTGTAAAAAAGTAGACCCTAAAATTAACACAACATAACCAAGACCTCTTGTCATTCCTCTGCCACACACTGTGCCCGTACACACATGTGGTGTGCTGGTTTTATCATGATGAAAGTGGGAATGTTGGATAATAGGCGGCTCGGAATTGGTTGTACATGTCAATGGTTCATGACATGCATGTAAAGACACTGTGGGGCAGATTTACAATTACTGGTGCATCCCTGCATATCAGCAGGGATGCATCAGTTATTTTGTGTCATGGCAGAAACCCATTTTGCTCCCATGGATGCGCCACATTTCTAATGCGGCGTACCATGGCGCAAGAATAGACAGATGCATTGATGCGTGACGCATCTGATGCCGTAAAGGTGACGCAGTGCTGGAGTTGTGTTGCAAGCGCAACGCAGCTCCAGCACTGCTTAGGGGCACCCTATACTTGCTGTGCTGCGTGACTCATTACGCCTAAGCATGGGCGGAAAATCCGTTTCGCTCGCGGATTTTCGGTAAATTCGCAATCCGCGAGATTCGCGAATCTCCCGCAAATCCGCGAGCAGCGGATTTTATGGCTTGCTCGCACTGTTCGCGTGAGTTCGCGGCTTCCCAGTACAACTTCGCGCCCCGCGAATAAGCGCAAAATTGCAGAAATACGATCTTAGCAAAACTGAAACTACTTACCAGGTTCAAAAGTTCAGGCTCATCATTAGTAGCCATTTCCTGTAGTGCTTCCTGAGGGGCCCCTCCAGAGTTCAGTTGCCAGTTGCAACTATTATGTGACCCTGCTCTGAACCTCAGAATAGTTACACATATGCCACAAAGGTCCTGAATTACAGCTAAGGGAGACAAGCAGGAGCCAGGCTGGAAGTTCAAATCCATTAATCAGCCCCTAATTCATTATTGTCAGTTGGGGCAGGGCAGGTGTTGTAACTAATTTTGCAACAATGAAAGCACTTAGCAAGTGCAAAAGATCACTAATCAGGAAGCACTAAGGAAACAGGTGCCAGCTAAAAAAATATTCTGTGACACATTAATCAGCCCCAAATTAATTCAGGTCACTTGAGGCAGGGAAGGTGTGCTTGCTTTGCCACAATAATGTACACTGACTGGACAACCAGAGGGTGCTGTGATGAAACAGAGGGTGGCATGGGTGGGCCAGAGGGTGGCATGAGTAGTCAGAGAGTGGCAGTGGTGACAGAGAGTGGCAG
Source organism: Lissotriton vulgaris (assembly GCF_964263255.1). Taxonomy (NCBI): domain Eukaryota; kingdom Metazoa; phylum Chordata; class Amphibia; order Caudata; family Salamandridae; genus Lissotriton; species Lissotriton vulgaris. The sequence continues at coordinate 571,406,121 of NC_141697.1, forward strand.
TGATGAAGAAGAGTGTCCCAAACAGGCTGGACACGTAGAAACAACAAGTTCGCGAAACTTGCGACCCGACAGGTAAGTTCGCGTTTGCGAAATTGTACAAAACCCTCGCGAACTGGCAGAAACCCGCGCGAACACAAAAAAAAAATCCGCAAATTTGCGAGAATTCGCGGATTTTGCGAATTGCGAGTTCGCAAATCCGCAAAATTCGCGAACGCGAGATTCGCAAAATTCGCCCATGCTTAATTACGCCTGCTACAAGTAGGCGTAATGTAAATGTGGGTGTACTTGTAAAGCGCACTGTGACTCCAAGGAGTATCCTGGCGCTGAAGACCGCTGGGGAACCCGTCCTAGTTTTCCCTGTGAGATGGTCCCTTTCTGGGAATCTCCAAGGTGAAACCAGGCATCCCTGGCGTCTGTGGGGGGCCGTTGTAGAGATGAGGCAAGCTTAATGCCCAGAGTTGCCGAGTGTGTTCCCTGGTTAGAGTAGGCACCGAGGCGAGAATTATCGAGTCCATTTGACCCTGGTCCACGACCCTGCCGCGTCGGGGATTGAACCCTGGTCCTGGGCCGCTCTCTGCTTACGGGTCTGCCGCCTCTAACCAGTGAGCCACAGGTTTTGACGCAGCAGGGACGTAAAAGTGACTCAGTGAAATCTTGTTGATTTCACTGCGTCACTTTTATGGGGCCTCCTTGTGACGGAATGCCCACCCTGCACACATTATACCTGACGCAGGTATAATATAGCGCAGGGCTTTACAACGTGACGCATCTCACTAGATGCGTCACGTTGTAAATATGTCGCAACGTGGCGCATTGTTTACGCCGCTGCTGCGTCACAAAACTGACGCAACGGCGGTGTAAAAGTGTTGCAAGGGGCTTGTAAATCTGCCCCAGTGATATTTAGCACTAGTCTGACATTTCAAAGGCATTCTGAGTAACACACGCTAGTGCAGTCTTCCCAAGTCATGCCTCCCTGGATTTTTCTGTGTCTCTACTTTTCATAAATGTCTAGAATTGGTAAGTTTCCCTGTGGGCCCAGTGATCCCACAATCAAAAAATGCAGCCAGACCATTTATCAAATTTCTGTTAAACCAGGCTTGAAAAATACAAGTTTGTGTTTTGGCCTGTCCCTCTCCAGTATGATATGCCCACCCACACACGAGGGTTAGTAATTTTATTGGGATTATTATGGGAACAAAGGGTGGTGAAACGTTTGCTGTTGAGTGCAAATTTCAGACTTTTAAAGCACACAAATTTGAGAGTATAGTGTTTTGTATCAATAATCTGTTGTCTGCCTGGCATTATGATTAAAAAACAGTGATGCAATTTCTAATAGTGGTGTGGTACCAGATATCATTGTCATTTTATCAACCAACTTAAATGTCATGCCCCAAATGTTGCTTCAAAAATATCTCTGCAATGGAGTTAGTAACAGAATATCTACACCCAATGGGACAGTATTTTAGTAAACATTATCTTAGACATCGTTATGGCAGAATATATTTCTCTATACTAAATTCTGGCATTAGAGCATTGCAAGTCATTCCTTCATGGGTTCTCCTGGGCCTCTAGTTTTTTAGGTCTCGCGACCTATCAATGCGCGCATGCGCATTGAGCGGAGCGAGAATTCAAGTGCTCAAAATAATCGTGAAACCAAGCGTTTTGTTTGTGCGGTTTTCTTTGAGTTCACGTGAATCACATGACCTAACAAGCACGCGCATCAGCCTCCCTCCCTCCTAATTGCATTTTTTTCACGGCCGCCACCACATCAAAGGGCTTCTCCCTTTGATGTGGTGGCGGCTTCTCCTCCCCTAATTATTCATGGCTGGTTTCCCTTTCAGCGCCTCCACTCTTTCCCAGGCCTGTCAATTTCTTGTTTTCCTCGTTGTTCAGCTCTCCCGTTTGCTCGTCAGCTGCCCAGCTTCATCCTTCTGAGCTCTCGTTTACACGTCGCACTTCTTCAGCCCAAAGATATGGCACGCATTAGTCATAATGGATCCGCAATGCAGACCAGGACTCTTGCAAAACTTGAAGCAACTACAAATTATATTCCCTCTCTCCCTTGAAATCTGCCTTCCACCCCCGACATGTTTTTTTATTCATCTGCCGCTGGACGTTTTTATTATGCTCAAATTCTTATGTTACCCAGGCATATGAATAAAGCCGAACACCACAGAAGTGCTAGCAGCTGCGAATTCTCGGAATGTCTGTCAGGGCCACAGACTGGAGAGATGTGCCCTGCCACATTTGTGCTGGATAAAAATTGCGTAATATCGCATGCCACAACACCTCATTCTTTAGGTGTGAGAAACCGAGTCACAGAGCTCTTGTTTTTCTTTGGAGTCTAAATTGTAAGTTTGAAGTACCTGGGCTACAGATTACAAGAACACCCCAGCTGCATAGTTTCCATGCCAGGTTCCTTTAAATACTACCACCACCTGGTTACTAAGATGTGTTTACCAAAACAGTAGCTGTGAACACATTTCTGTAGCAGCTTATGTTAAAAAAACACATTGTTTTAAATAAACGATTGTAAATAAGAACCTAGGAAATGGTTTTGCTTGCAAGTCAGTGAAGGCAATACAAAATGTTGTACTTATTAAATTTTAATTTACTATAGGGACAAAACCATTCCTTGTAAAAGCAGGGGGAGGGGGCATTCTCAATCACAGCTTTAAAGAGAAGCGGCTTTCAACTCGCAGGCGTGGAGTTGGTCCGACCCAAGATCCTCCTCAATAAAAGGCCAACGCTACAGCAGGCTGAACATTTCAAACATCACCTGTGCACTGAAAGTCTAGCGGTTTGCAACTGTACCCCATACCTGCATACTCTTCTCCCCGCTCCCGCAGACTGTGGTCTCGAACTGCCCAAGTAGCCAAGTAACATGGACAGCGAGTACCGGCACTTTATTTTGAGAGGGCGAGTGCCACCACTTCGAGAGAAATGCAAGACTTAATTGAGAGTACCGGCGCTTCTCATTAAGAAGCAGGTAATCTGGTACAGAGTACTTGCACTTCTGTTTTTCCATTTCAAGCACTAATGGTGAGGTGTTAGGAGAATTCACTTGGGAATTGTATGTACACGTGCATGCAAAAAACACAATCGACAGCTTTAAAAGCCTTAAAAAATGTTATTTGATCAAATATGAAGTTATAAGTACCCCTCACAATACAGCACACGTGTAACCATCTGCACTAATGGTGGGGTGTTAGGAGAATTCACTTGGGAATTGTATGTACACTTGCATGCAAAAAACACAATCAAGAGCTTTAAAAGCCTTAAAAATTGTTATTTGATCAAATATGAAGTTATAAGTACCCCTCACAATCCAGTACACGTGTAACCATCTACTGCACACGAATACCAGAAAGCATTCGATGATAAAGGAGCCGCTCTTCGGAGAAGAAAGATAAAAATAGACATTCGGAGAGGCTCGTGCACGTGCGCGTACACAGAGGCGGGCGCTAGAGGGAGCAAGAAGGCCGCGGCTGCTCGAGCGTGGTTTTGCGGCGATTAATCCGTTTCCAATCTGTCCCACCAAATTGGAAAATCTGAGAGGCGCTGAATTTACAGGCACACTGGTAGAGGGCATGAAGCCAATTTACACTCCCAACAGCAGGTCCTAGTTAGTGCAATTCTTAGTTTATGGGCTCTGGATACGAGTCATGGTGGGAGGAGAGGGGGGTCAGGCCGAAAGCTGTGCACTGGCCTGAGTCTAGCGTGCAGCCAGCGCACCGAATTCCTGCAAGTTCAGACGCCCCAAATATCAGCTCTCACACCCTCCAATCCGCAGGTCACTTCAAAATCCGCATGTAAAACAAGGGGCACTTCAGATTCCTTGCCCACAGTGGCTGTATAAAAAAAGTACTAAGAAAAAAAGCTCTTTACCATTCACTCAAACCAAACACCCCCCCCCTTTCCGACATAAAACTAATAAATAACCTCCCCCCGCCACCAACACTTTACAATCCCTCCTTGCATATTCTCTTCAACACCTCTGAAGATCCAGCAATAAAATAGAATATACATGCAGGCAAACATAAACACACATCCTATATCCCATCAACATATTCCACTTTCTCTCTAAATCAAACTCTCCATAAATGCAAATACACATCTGACATGCCTCTAACCGCTGTAAAATATCCTCCTAATCACTGCCCTAAACCCGATCAAGGTAACCCCTTCCACATTTCATATCCATCAAACGACTTATGCACTCCATCCTCCACACTAAACACCACCACAATAGATCAAAATACTATCTACAACATATTGAACCAATGATATATCTATATATCTATCTATCTATCTATCTATCTATCTATCTATCTATCTATCTATATCAAAGACGGCACACATCTTGAGCATTTTCACACATCGCCCAATTACATAAGCCTAAAAATTTTAACCACATAAGCTATGAATCAAATTCCATCTCCCCCTTTCTCACTACACAACCATATCACCATACTGGGCCCAAAAAAAGCTTCCCTTTCGTTCCCCACCACAAACTAATCAATAGTACTATCACACACTGTTAAAAACAAACACTGGCGTTGCCAATAGGTTTCGCATTTGGAAAGTTGGAGCTATTGGTTTTGTAATTGACATTTTATATTTATATATTGTTATTGACAATGCCAATAACGATATATAAATATAAAATGTCATTTACAAAACCAATAGCTCCAACTTTCCTACTGCGAGACCTATTGGCAACGCCAGTGCTTGTATTTAATGTCTGGGGTTGGATGGAGTTTGCTGAATGCCAGGTGACCATGAGGAAAAAACTCTAACCATCCTTTATGCTATACATTTGTGTAAACAATGGCCTTCAATAATTGACTTTACACGATGACCGCGCTTTTCGCCCATTCCTGTTCCGTATGAAATGCTCAAGCACAAATGTGAGTAATTTTTTATGAACAGCGAATGGATGGGAATTAAGGATGGTAGGATCTTCTGCTGGCAGCAAAGCTCGGTCATTTCCAGTAGGTAGAAGTAAGTAAATTAGTTTACTTTTTTGCAAGTTTGCAATGTGCAGGGCACTATAGTTAATAGAAGTGGAACAATTCACTCAAGTCTACACCATCTCTAGATTCCCCCCCCGAGTCTCTATTTTTCAAAAATGCATGGGGCTAATATGGTTCTGTGTTTATCAGGAAACCTAGGGCCATGATTTGTAGTCATATCATGTGCATCAACAAATGGTTTGCTGTGCTAAAGTCACAATTTCCCCAGCTTTCAGGGATATGCAGAGCAGAATCATCAATAATCCTATTTTTTTTAACCAGAGTTTTGACATTTTTCAAAGAGGTAGCCTATTTTTCCTATTTTTTGTACATTCAGCCTACTACCAGTTTGTGGTGGAAACTAGCGTGAAACCCAAGGGTGATCCAGGAAAGCTTTATATTTCTGAAAAGTGGCCACATTTCTGAATTTAGCAAAGGGTGATATGTGTACATCCGAAAACATCCTGAAAGGTTTTCCCAAAGAAACTATCGGGCCTGATTACAAGTTTGGCAGTGAGGGAGCAAAAACAGTGTGCGCACTGCCCGCCAGATTACGAGTTTCCTGGTGTGTGGAGGGCTTTTTTGGGCGGTCCCAAGGCTGTGCCTCTGAAAATGGGCATCGTAATGGGAACGCCCCAAAAACTTTCTGCACTGCATGGACTGTAAAATCCATGCCATGCTGGAATTTGAGTGCATACACACAGGGGGCACAGATTGTGCACCCCTGCATTCATCCCATGAAAATGGGCACCAGGGGGCCCTGTATGACCCCTTTGTTTCAGGACCATCAGCCTTTTCATGGAGTAAAGTCCTCCATGACACCGCTGGGGGTCTTGAAACTCATTATATGCATGTTGATGCTGCAGCGGCAGCACCAGAATATTACTGAGGTTCTGGCCCACGTGCCATCACCAGGCAATGTCAGTTACCGGGAGGCTGTGGCAATGCAATGGAGGTCCAGCCGCCAAAGTTGTGATATAACGATTAGAACGCCGGTGTGGCGGTGGCTGGACCGCCAAGGTTGCGTCCCTGCGAGGCTGGTGGTCCTTGGATTGCTAGACTCATAATTAGGCCTTGAGTGTTGAAATAAATAAATACTGAAAACAAATAGGGAAAAACAGCCATTTGTGACAATGTTTTCATCTGTAACTTTTTGTCACAATGTCCGATTTACAAAGGCAATGTACCACTACGTTTGCTAGGCCCTTTTGGTTGTGGCGATATATATGATTTGTTGTTTCTCCAAGAACCCAAAGTACCCAGAGCCAACAATTGACCTGCTCCATACTATGGTTTTTTACTGTGTACTGAGTACCGATCAATTCATATGGTAAAATATGTAGAGAGAAAAATAGGTATCAAGGTAACCTATGTATTTCTGAAATGGACTCAGGATATGGAATTTAGGAGCAGTGTTTATTTGGACATTTCTGAATTTGTGGGTACCTGTAGGAGCATATGTTAGAGGTTATTTTTCAAAACGTCTTCTTTTTACATACTGGCTTACATTTGGAAGGCACTCATGCAGCAAAATCCACTTGGTAATAACATATATCCTACTATGTTTGGCTCCCACATGTCTTCTGATTGAAATGGCACCTCACTTGAGCGGGTAGGCCTATTGCATGCGATTAGAAATAGCCCAAAAACAATGTGGATACATCACACCAAAACTGACCAATTTTTTGCACAGAGGATAGCTGTGGATTTTGGGCCCTAGCTCAGCCTGAACCTAGGCAAACCTAGCAAGCCTGTACATTTCTGAAAGCTAGATACCTAGAGGAATCCTGGATGTGTGATTTTTCTGGCTCTCACCAGGTTGTTTTTCCCAGGATCTCTTGTAAACCTCAAACTTTGACTAAACAAACAAATTTTCCTCACATTTCTGTGATGGTAAGTTCTGGAATCTGCGGAGAGCCACAAACTTCCTTCTACCCAGCATTCCTCTAAGTCTTCCAATAAAAATGGTGCCTCACTTGTGTGGGTAGGCCTAGAGCCCGCGTCAGGAACAGGCCCAAAACTCAACATGGATACATCACATTTTTTCCATTCAAAACTGACCAGTGTTTTTTTATATGGGTAGTTGTAGATTTTTGGACCTAACTCAGCCAGCACTTAGGAAAACCTAGCAAACCTGTAATTTGTTTTAAACTAGAAACTAGGGGCATCTACGATGGGTTGACTTGCGTACATACCATGAGATTTTTTAAACACAATGCCCTGCAAACCTCAAACCTAACCTGAAATCACACATTTTCTTCACATTTCTGTGATGGAAACTTCAGGAACCCACAGGAATCCACAAGATTCCTACCACCTAGCATTACCCCACTTGTGCCGATAAAAACACTGCACCACTTCTGTTGCTGGGCCTAATGCCTGCGACAGGAACAGATCAAACCAAGGGTAATGGGAGCCCTTGCATGTGGACTCCCATTGACCTTAGTTTGATCAGTTACTGTCGCTAGGCCCCACTACACAAGAGGCACTCGTTTTTATTGACAAAAGTGGGGCAACGTTGGGTTGTAGGAATTTGTACCCCAATTTGTCCCCCTGGGGGTCAGACAGACTGCTTCCCCTCTTATTTGGGGTGAGGGCATGGCATTGCCCATTCTGGGCATTCCCTACCCGTCTATTTTTATTCAAAAAAGAAATCCCTGGTGCCTAGTGGACTTTCTGCCTCCGCCCAGGGCAGCAGATTGGGGGCAATTGCTCCCATCTGCCCCACAATGCTTCTTTAAAACTACACCGTAAAAAAAAAGCTAGGGGGAGCACAAGCCCTTGTCGAAGGGGACGCTCCCCCATCTGGTGGCTAGTGGGTGGATCCCTACTTGGGGATCGCTCTCTTGTGGCGATCCCCAAGCAGGGATCGACCATGCAGAGGTATCTTTGGAAAAAGGAGATTCTCTTTCCAACACCTCTCTATAATCAGTGCTCAGGAGTTGAGATTGCCGTCCAAGCACTGATTCAGTGGAAGTAAAACAACCCCATTGGCTTGTTTTACTATAATTTGGACGTCAGCGCACCCAGTGCCATGATCGTCATAAAAGATAGGACTCCCATTAAGTGCATCCCCAGTGTCGGCCTATGGCCGACACAATCACTGGGGAGGTAGTGCGGGTGTCGGCTATTGGCTGACAACCGCACTTATAGGGTTAATCGGCTGACACATGTAAAGAAAGGTGTGAGAAGGTGGCCTGATATGCAGTGCTCACTATTCTAGTGAACACTATGTATCAGTCCAGCAACCCTTATTGATGATTGGTTGTAAGCCAACCTTATAGACCAGCTATCCTAGTAGCGTGGATACGAGCAGTCTAAGGCTAAAGACTCGAGAGGGCGTGTTAAGCCAGCTGTTATACCACATATACCCCTTGAACACCAAGTGAAAGGACACCACACAAGTGTTATGAAAATAAACAGTTATTTATTAAGAATCACAACAGCCCTGTACTCTTTATGAGGACAGGGTACTAAGCACAAACCAAAACTCTTACAAAAATACTTAAGTTAGCACAGTATATACAAATGCCCGAGGGGCACGGAAAACCATATACTTGAAAAGTGGAATGCGAAATTACTAGCAGGTAAGTACAGTACTACTAGGCTTTGGAATCGCTAGGACTTGACTATAGAATCGTTAGATTACTTCTAGGAGACCCAGGGGACTCGGGTGCAGTGTGTGCACTCTCACGTGAGATGCGGGACAAAGTCTATGGTAGCTAGGAATTGCAAAGTTAGTGTTCTCGGGCGAACCCGACCTGGTAGGAAGAAAACGAAAGTGGATTCTGACCCTTGGATACTGAGGCTATGCTGGGGCACCGAAATGCCGAAGTTACCTAGCCCAGGGGCTGCAGCTGCATAGGACTCAAAGGACGTCAGGAATCCTCGTTGACGGACCAGGAGCCTGGAAGAAAGAAGTTGCTGGCAGGCGACCAGTGAAGAAAGTTCGGTGGATCCAAGCCTGGATCGATGGAAGATGACACCTGAAAGCAGAGGGGACCAAGTTCGAGACTACTAGCCAGTAGTCAGTGGGCACCAGGAGGGCACCGGATGGTAGCCACCTCGACAAGGTGAGTGGGTGACGCTGTGCTCGGAGATCTCACGGACCAGGAGGCGTTGTCGGCGACCAGGATGGAGGAGCGAGCTGTCCCACGAAGATAGAAGCTGTCGGCGTCGCTGGACCCAGGATTGGGCAACAAAGCCTTGGCAAATTCAAGCCCACGCGGTGGACCTAAAATGGCGTCTGGAGTGGACCAGGAGGGTCCGGGGTGCCTCTCTTGAAGAAGGAAGCAAGGGCCAGTCTGGAGCAACCAGACCAGCAGCAGTGATGTCGTCGGGCGTCGTTCAGAAGGCCACAAGCCAGCCGGCTAGTAGCCAAACAACGCGGTGCACAGCAAACAGCAGAAGGGCCCCACGCAGATCGTGGAGATGCAGGGAGGCTGATCTTGGGTGCTGGAGCTGCGCAGGGTTGGGGCTTCTCGGACCCCAAAGCACTCACCAGTGGAAGACTCGGTGGGCTTGTTACAAAGAAGTCGTGCAGTCTTGGCGATCGTCGGTCCCTCGAGGTCTCGTCGCACTCACGGTTCTCAGCTTTGCTGTAGAGGTGAGTAGAGGTCAGAGGTGCCAGGGAAGCCGGGTCTCGTCGAGCTGGGTCGTCGGATTCGTGAAGAAGGACTTGCAGCAGACCGCAGTGTTCTTAGGATGGTGCCCGCTTGATGCAGGGTGACTACTCCTTAGCCACAAGGGAGGATCTTGAGGAAGAAATCTTGAAGTCCTTTCGCAGAAAGTCGTGTCTTGATTCCAAAGATGATCTAATTTGAACAGGGGGCCCGCTCCCATCTTTATACTAAAAAAGGGGGCTGACCCGGTGACTAGGTCCTGCCTATGGGTGGGACTAAGAGGGGGGTGGTTACACCCCTCTGCCATGCCGGACTTCCCCCAGGCCAGGGGCTGGTGTGCCCCTGGAACTGGTTCTGACCGGCCTATGCGTAGTGAGCACCGGGGTGCCACTCAGCAGTCACCTTCCTGAAAAGCCCTGCCTACCCAGGATACACAAAACCATGTCTGGGACGGTGCTAGCACTGCCCCGGACAGGAAACCCTTTGTCCAGGCCTCCCTTGCTGGAAGGACTCCCAGCGGCAGGAGGTCAGACTCGTGTCTGTGGTGGCAGCATCCATTTTGTGGAGCTGAGGCTTCAGTTAACTTTAACCGGGGTTCACAGTTACATACATGTCGTGTCCCTCTAGAAGGGTGGAATGCTAACCCCTTCGCCAGAATTGGCGAGGGGTTAGTATTCCAATTCGTATGACACCTTACTCGACATGTTTTGATAAAGCAATACCAAAGTTAGCATTTAACCGCGAGGATTATAATGCACTTAAGAGTATATGGTATGCGATATCATGGAACAGCTATTAGGACTTGGTTCCGCAAGCTGCAGACAGGCTCAGCTCATGCCAGAGCACCATCTCACACGATTCCAAGCACTCTGCCTTCAGGATTGTCAAGGCCTGCCATAGGAGTGACTGATAGGAATCTGTGTGTCCATTTTAGGGTTAGGTATAGGTATACTACACCTACAGCAAAGGGTGATTACACGACTTTGCCCCAGCTGTCATGCAGCCAGTTGTGTCAAATTTAGGAGGCCAGCCAGGGGTGGCATAATACATGCTTCAGCCCCTGGCAGCCCTGGGTACACCTATGCCCTGAGTTACAGGGTCTTATAAGGTGGCCCAGTACCAATTGGAAATGTACCTAGGGTACATGGAATCCATTTTAAAGAGAGAGCAGTAGGCCTGGGGTCCTGATTGGCAGGGTCCCAGGTCGACTATGTCCAAAACCAGCTAAAACACGGGGCAAACAGTTGGGGGCAACCATAGTAAGGAGGTACCTTCCTACACAAGGCATTCACAATGATGTTTACATGCATCGAATGTATACACATGCAGTTTATGACAGTAAATCTGGCCTACTATCTTTCCTAATGCTGAGAAAAACAGTAGCAAAAACGAATTGCTGTCATTAAATAAAGCATAAAGGGGATAAAGAATTGAATGTTACGAACAGTGTGAACTTGTAGGTGCACAATAGCCCCTCATGCATTCCAATGGAAGCACTTTGCTGGAAGGTGAAACAATATACCAAAAAGCCAACAGTATGCAGTGAGAAAAGATTGAGTGAACTTTTAGGTGTACAATGGTCTCTCATGCATTCCAATAGAAGCACTTCCAGGGTGGCGGAACGAAATCCCAAAAAGCAAACAGCATGAAGTGTTAAAGGAATACTCCTCTGGATTGAGCTAAAGCCCACTTTGTGTATTTTAAAATATTGGTAATACTGCGCATTCAGACAACGGCGCTGTCAAGCCAGACCTATAAATGCACCACAGGTGCTTATTAAAGCTGCATCTCCATTGTCAAATGTGTCCAAGATGCCCGGTATTAAAGTTGCAGAGTAGGCGTGTTTTAAAGCTTCACCTTCAATTTCAAACCTACTCCAGATGCCTGTTATTAAGGATTCATTCGCAAACCCAGAATTTGACATGCAGAACAGGCGCAGTATTTAAGCTGCTGCACATCCCCTTATTTATTTTTTTCAGTTTTATATTGCTCAAACTCAATCCAAAGGTATTAGAGCACTTTACATGAGCACCAATTACATTACAGAAGACCAGATTCGTTTATTTATTTTTGCACAGGGAAATTAAGTGATTTGCCCAGAATCACCGGATGTTGAGCCGACGCAGAGACTCACACCTGGTTCCCCAGTTTCAAAGTGGACAGCTCTGGCTGTAACGCTACATCCTCTGAGTTCAATAATGCCCTGTACTAATGTTGCATTAGTAGACCTTTATTAACGCTCTGTACTTTGGGCCCTACAATACAGCTGCTTTACTGGCCCTTTATTAAGATGCTTGGCAAGCCTGAAATCACAAATGCATTGAGTGGCCAGCATGAAAGTTGCACAACAAGTCCTTAACTAAAGCTGCATCACAGGAACCTGCTGCACTCCACATGCCAAGTTGCATCATGGAAATCTGCTAATTAAACATGATTAAAATACATAAACTAACACATAATGCATGAATACAAGGCACAGAATGAAAGTTGAATCACAGGCCCTGTATTAAAGTTTCACTTCCCAAATGTTTTAGAAACACCAACCCACTTTTTAGCATGACACATTTTTGCAACCCACCTGGCTTTAATGGAAATCAGGTATGCAATCTTTTTTATGTCACTAAAGCGTGTGGTAGTGCACTGTCATTTACAGACAGCACATTTTCCATTTAAATGGCCACTAAATGTGCACAGATCTTAAGCTTTACTGCTAAAACTATACTGCACACAAATGATAAATATTTACTGAAACCTAGTTTCCATAAATTATCATTTGCGCACCACTAAGATAACGTGTATTGATTTGTTTTGATCCTATTATTTGTTTCCATCACACTTCAGAGTTACAAAAAAATGTATTTCAGTTTTATTATCTGAACTCCAGAATGTGTACAGTTCATTTACAGGTATTTACATTTTGTTGTGTGTTACAAAAAAAAACATCATACAGCCTTTCCTTTCACACTCTCTGTACCCCCAGAACAAGGCTGGCTCTAGGGTGGTGCAATCAGTACAGCTGCACCTAGTGCTGACCTCTGGAGGCGCTCTGTTTAGAAATAATGTATGGCTTTAAAAGTAGCTGCTGCTTTTACCATGTTCAGCAGTCTTCAGGCAATAATACAAATGTCAAGATAACTCTGGTGATTAATGTTCTTGCTGGGGAGAGATTGGAGTTTTGTCTAGTGGCTCTTTTGGCTCATCATGAAGTAGCACAGAGGGTTAATAAGCCTGATGCAAAGAACGCGTACCATGCAGCTCATAGAACTGCATTTAATGTGGATAGCCCAATGGTTCTCGCATTTGTCACAGAAATCCTTTTCTTACTTGCAGTTCATAAATTACAATCCTAATATAGTACAATGACCTATGAACTGTCATTAAAGAGTGTGGTATAGGTTAGAACATTTTGGTTTTTCCCAGTCTTTCATTACCCTAATGTTGCTAAAAAAGGGTTTGTCTGCGTAGAAATACATTCTTATTGGAAAGGCCACCCTAAGCACTAGAGTATGTGCTTCTCCAGACCAAACATTCTTAAAATATGCTGCCTACTAGCAAGGATGAATGACAGGATTCCTCCACCGTGTAATCCTTATTGTTTATGTAACATTCCCAATAGACTGATTTACACATTTATTATTTTTGACTCTGTATAATGTGTCTGAAATTTAAAGTGCTCTGACACCCTACGCTGGTAAGAGTAGCACTATAAAACAAATGAAATAAATGTGGGAGAGGAGCTATGGAGAAAGGGGCCCTGTTTGGGGGCTGGTAGTGAGTTAATCCATAGGAAAGGGTGTATCAGGCGAGGGGGGTCAAAAATGATTGTGGCACCAGGCGCCACCAACGCTAAAGCTGGCCCTGCCCCAGAAAGATTGTCACATAATTCACTTTACTTTTCTTTCTGACTGTAAAGTGAGAGAAGTTTGTAAACATCAATGTGCTAATAAATCATGAAGGACAATTTGACAGAAGACGTTGCCTGACATTTGACTTCTGTTATTGAAGCACAGCGAATGGGACAGGATGGATATAGAATATAAATACATCTTTATTTATTGCTTGAACTTTCACGAGCCCCCCAATATCAGCTCTGGGTCACGACCCACAATTTTGGAAACCTTGGTCTAGATCTAGGACTGCACAGCTGACTATTTATTAAATAGAATAATCTGTATTGAAGATGTACAACAGGTCACGTCCCAAAGCTGCACCTTATGTCTGTATTAAAGCTCAATGGAGGCAGCGTATGCCAGGGGTATAACTGAGGGCCCTGCGGCCCCTGGGGCAGAGGCGTGGGGCCAACCCTTCAAGAGAACCCCATTCAGCCGAAGGCCAATGAATATCTGTCATATAAGGGGGCTCGGGGCTCTCATCACATTCTGCAGGGGGGCCCTATCATTTTGCGTTACGCCACTGGTGTATGCATTGAGTCTCAGTATTAAAGCAATGTCTCTTTTATAAGTAGAAATATAGGGCATGTATCAAAACTGCATTACACTCTGCAATAAAACTGTCACCCAAACAAATATCTTTTTATTAAACCTCCACAGCGGGCCCTGTATGCATCAGAAATTCACCACACTGCCTGTATGACTGCTGACACTCAGGCCACATATTAAATATGTACCGTCAACACATTATTATGCACCTTTCAGAGACCTCAAAACTCATTCACTGTGAGTGGCACACACATTTGGAGGCTGAGTTGATCTCTCACTCACAACAGGCTGGGTCACACCTTTGTTAGAAAGTCTAGGACTAAGAGTCTACTTTAATTACGTTTGCAATTTTTGTATTTTTTTTTTGTTCTTTTTTTCTTTACATGCTACTTCGTGCGTAATGCAATCGTTAATATGGAAGTCTATTTGACGTCACTTCGAGCAATGTTATCAAATACGCTAATTACTTCTCACTCCTACACATTCTCAAAACTTGACAGTTCTGTACTTTCTGGGCAGTATGAAAAAAGATGCACACCATATAATTTTGAAAGCTAATTTCGTGCCTTGTATTAATGTTGCACCTCAGGATAGGCCCTGTATTAAAGATACAGCATCTCCCATTATAAAAAATATACTGCCTTTGGGCTACAAAGCCCTCTGTTAAGCTGCATTGCAAGTCCCAAGCTTCACTCACCCAGGTGACCAGAGGGCTGGCCATGAACGCCTGCACCAGCTCCTCCACACGCGTGTCCCCCATGGTCCTCCACAGCAGGTCGGTCGTCAGCCAATCACCATCCCGGAGGCAAGATTCGTCACTGCGGGCTCATCTGAGGCCCTAGCAGGCCCCGCGCGCCTGTGTTGAGGTCAGAGTCTCCCGAGCCACCGCAGGTCCCTGACTGGAGAGAGGCCTAGCCCGGGAAAGGGCCGACAGCAGCAAGAGCCCAACTGATGCGAGCCGACTCTCGACTCCACCCTGGTGCGCTCGGGGCCTCGGCTGATAGAAGGTTCTCCGAACACTTGCAGCTCAAGGTATCCACCTGTAGGACCTCTCGACGCGCGCTCCCCCCGGCCAGCTGTTTACGAGCAGGGCAGAGTGCATGCGGGCTGGTTCCGGGTAGTGCGGGGTCACCTCTTCCTGCCCCGTCTTCGCAGCTTCTCGCCGAGGAGGCTGATTCACTTCCACCTTTCCGAGCACGCCCCGGTGTGACTGGGTCGCTGTCACTTGCTCGTGTCGCTCGCGAGCGCTTTCTTCCGCCGCAGAAAAGAGAAGTTGTTGCCCAAAACTTCGACCGCTATCTCTACCACTAACGGACGCGAGTAGGAGGGGGGGGAGATAAGGGGCGACCTAGGACCGATAATTCCGAAGTAAAGAGGAAGTGAAATTTACACTTCAAACCTTAGGAGGTCCCTAAGTAGGAACTCTGCCGAGGATTGAAATGGCCATTTCCTCTCAATATCCCCCAGACAGAATAATGCAATCACCCTAATCCGTAAGCGTCAGCCACTTCATTATCCCCGTTCGTTTACACACACGACCAAATGCTCTACTCTGGAGTTGAAGGAGTTTACCAATCACTAGTCTTTTGCGACATAACTAAGTACTCTACCGCAGCGATAAAGGGGCAGCCCCACTCTCACTATCGTTGGTTATTTTTATCCTTCTTTCTCTCTGTTTCCCTATTTTTCCTTCATACTCCTTTTTAACTGCTGCTTCGCTCTCCCTTGCTCCGGGTCAAACTTTGGAAAAAAGGTACTGTCCCTTAAAAAATAGTGCAAGTGGCCACCACCTGCAACCATTGGCCCGCATTAACCGCTGCTCCTGAGCTAAAATAGTATCTCCTTTCACTAGCCCAAAGTTCACTAAACAAGACCTCCACTGATGATCCATAGGAGTAACTCTTCTCACTGTCCCTTAAAAACATAATCAAGAGTCCTAAGCTAAAAAGACACCCTTCACTCACTAACTCTTAGATTCCCAAACCAGAAACCCAGTCATTGGGGCAGCACCTCAAACTAACTCTGGCTGAAATCCACTAACCCCCAACCTCCCACCCAAGCACGCTTATCTCTGATTGAAAGAAACACCCCTGCTTCCTAACCACCAGGCTCCTGATTCAAGAACTCTGCTGCTGAGTCAAAGACGCAGCCTCTCCTTCAGCCGACCAAAGCCGTTTTAGGCAGTCTTTCTCTCGCCAAGTGGGGCAGACCTGCACAAGGACATACCTAAACTTTTTTTTTATCACTGTCTTGATATTTTTATGCTCAGGCTACGCTGTTCCTACACCTTCTTTGTTCATGGGTGTGGCTATTTATCAATTGTAGGAGCGTCTAAGAGAGCACAGCGCTCATTCACCGACCTGGTTCCTGGTATGAATAAATGTAATACCTAGGTGGTAGAGATTACAGAAGAGGCGGATTAGGTGCAATTTACCACCAATCTTTAGGAGAAAAAGTAGATGTTGTGCACAATATTGGGGCTATACTATTTTTTATATATTTAAACTGAATAGTGTATCGTTAAAGCTTTGGTAATGTATGGAAGTCTAGATACAGGTCCAAGCTTTATATTCTTTCTCATGGACTTGGACTCAACACGCCCTCTTATACAATCATATAACAGATTCATGACCTGGCCTGGACCTTTACGTCAGGGGAGTATCCAGACAAATAAAAATACCCTCCACTTGGACGCTCATTTCGAATGTCTGTGAGCGAACAAGCCTGTGTCTCCCTATAGGGCATATCCTTTAATCCCTCCTATCTTTCCATTTTCTCTCTCTTCTACTCACTCTCCCCCTCTCTAATCACCACATTTTCCATTCTCTTCCTTTTCCCCGTGTATTCCTTCTCCATTTGTCTCTTTCCTCTCATTGCACTCCTTTCCCCCATTTTGCCTTTTTCCTTCCTCTTGCCTCACTTTGTCTCTTTAGCTACTACCCTCCCTCTTCTCCCATACCCCTTTTGTCTCACTCTTTCGCCTCCACCCTTCTTTGTCTTTCTCCATCTCCCAAATCCTTTTGTCTCTCCCTCTCTTTTCTCCCTTCTAACACCTCTGCCCAGTTGTCCTTTAGATCTCTCACCCCTCCTTCTGTCCCTGCCTTCCTCTCTCACTATTTGTCCCTTCTGAACAGTTGAAATATCAAGAATAAAGTTGTCTTGGCCAGCATGTCACTAGTTTGGACCAAGACTATCATTCAGTTGAATAAGCACTAACCCTCATTTGTGCCATTTGTTTTCACAATTTAGACTAACATATATATATATATTTTTTTTAAATATATTTTTATTGCAGGAATTAGCAAATTGTTACATATACGACCAGCAGTATAGATCCAATAAAATCAATGAAATGCATCCCACCATCCCCCAGTAGCATGTACCCATATACAGCCATTCAGCCCACAACCCAACGGTCGGGCGGCGAAATCCAATGGGGGTACAGCAGGGAAGCAAAGCTGGTCCGGATAATTCACTGTCCGTCATCTGCTTTTCTAAACAAGCCTATAAAACCCCAAAGAAAACCCCTCCCATAAAACACTATAACCCAAATCATTCCCCACCCAACCCAACCCCGCCATCAGTGTATGGTAGCAGCCGCAGTAGGATTCATGAGAGGACCCATGAGGAGAGTATCAGAAACATGAATTGCAATCGCCTAACGGGACTCGGGGCGCGCTGCTCCCTCACTGTCAGAGTCGCTGGCGGCGCAATAATCCCTGAGGGCCTGCACTAATGTTTCCCATTCTAGCGCTGCCTCCTGTGCCTTCTCGTTATGCTGTCTCCCAGCTAGTTGGTATCTCAGCGTACTTTCACCCGCTGCCCACTTCAAGAGTTCGCTGTGCCACCTGCTCCCGGTCGGACCAGCCCGTGGCTTCCAGTTCCTGGTCACCTCTCGCTTAGCTAGGAGAAGCCCCAAATCAATGAATTTACTGGAAATTTTGTTTTTGGGGGTATGTGGAAACCAATGCAAGAGTCCCACTGCCGCATCAACCGACAAGGATCTCCCTGTCACCTCCTCCAGGGTCTTCCCCACTTCCTCCCAATTTAGACTAACATATATTGCAGTTAATCAAAAAGTTATGTTTTATACTAAAAAAAACAGCACACAGCACATTTAGTGCTCTTTCTTTGTAAGAGCACAAATTAAAGTAAACCCGGCGTGGCTGGGCTATCTACATTGGCCCGTATGCATTTTTACTGTACAAAAAGAAGTGATTCACAAAGCTTTGCCATGTAAAGGTCTGATAGGAAAATTAGTTGTACTTTTAAAACTTAGAACAGAAATTAGCATACAGAAATGTAGGTTTGAAACCTACAGGCCAGCCTTCTCACATGAATACAACACCCCAGCAGACGCACGTGATTAGAAGAGAGAAGAGAGAAAGGCAGTTACTGATTTGCTCTCTTGTTACACACAGTTTCAATCAAAATAGAAAAACATCCCCAGATGCAAGCTGGAGTTGGGATTTAGTGAATTGGGCTGCGTCTCGTTATCTCTCTTGAGAGAATAAGCAGCCCTTGGATGCCCTCTAGAGGTTAAGTCCTAAACAGGCAGGCCGCCTTAAAGAGGAACTGGCCTGTGTACAACAACCCTCGTATAGCTTATTCACTGCAACAAGGAATTCGAGCTGGAGCTGAAAGACATTCTGTCAAGCTCCACTTGGCTCCGGGCCCTGTGCTCTGAGGGGCCCTGCTCAAGCTGCTAAAGTAGGAGACTGATTATGCCAGTGCCTTACGTTGATCAACCAATGATCCACTGGCTATAAATCTCTATTAATACAGACCACCAAGCTGGCTGGATATATTGTCTCTTAGAGTTTCATCACGCTCCCTATTAGAAAGGAGAAAGTCCCCTGCATGCTTTGGAAAACGTGCACCCTGCCTCAAGTTCTCTATAGCAAGCTGTAGTACCTGTACTCAAATTATTTAACTCTACATACATATATGTATAGTAGTTATAGGTATATCAGGATTTCCATAAGACAAGTGTTTTTTATTTTGCTAATAACTTTGGCGCTGTTTGACGAATCTTCACAAAACTTTAAAAAAAAATCTACCTCGGCTCCTTCCTGGAAATGTTCAGGGTGATCTAGCAAGCGTGGGGGTGAGAAAAAAGGGGGGCCCAAAACATGTTTTCCCCATGTAAGTTTCCATAGGATTTTAACACCAATATAGAAAACAAGCATTTGCAATGCAATAGGTCTCGCATTTGCTAGAGTATGAGCTTTTGGCATTGTAAATTTAAATGCTTTTTATTTATGTGTGGGTTTTGAAAACAAATGAAAGGCATTGTCATTACAATGCCAATAGCTTAAATTCTGCAAATGCTTGTTTACTAATGCACCTTCAAAATCACCCTGGGAAGAGGGGAAGGGCAGAAACATAAACAAAAGTCTATATTCTGATGTGCATTAAGTCAATAGATAGAATGTAGCTTCTACCGATAAGATGGAGGCACTTCTCAGCTTGAATAGCACCTCTAAATGCAGCAAGGTGTCTTCTACATATTTGTTGGTTTATGCATTGAGTGAAATCAGGTGTGAACGGGTGTGCAACGTTTACAACGCGTGCGTTACCACGACCTACCATTACCACGGGGTTGTAACAACGAAAGTTGTTACAACGCATTGCGCTGGGGGGCGCTCGAGGTTAGTAAATCATTTAATTTACTATCCCAACACCTTCCCTACTATCCACGGGGACTGGTGTTGGAATAGTAAATTAAATGTTTTAAATTTGCGCCCCCCCCCAACGCAAGTCGTTGTAACGACTTGCGTTGTTACAACCGCGTTGTAATGGTAGGTCGTTGTAACGCGCGTGCGGTAACGACATATATCCGTGTGAACGTGTGCAGTATGAGATGTCCCCTCACATTCTCCCTCCAGCCTCCTAACGACGTCATACAATGAAACCCACCTAGCATGTCAGACCGGGAAAAGACATGTTTTCTGTAATGTCTCTATCACAGGCGCATAGAAGGAAGCTCAATTTTGAACTCTAAGCCATGTTGAATCCAATTTAGTCCAATTAAGCATCTAATTCATTCAGAAATGTACTTTCTTTCCTTAAACATTGTTTGTACTCCGATCCACAGAATCTATTGTGATTAGTTCAGTGCTTTTTCTTCCCCAGTGTACTTCATCTGGAGCAATTTGTTTCTATTTAAACATTTCAAATTATTTTAGTAGCCAAGCAAAAGCACTCCCTACCACCCCTGATGGAAATGTAATAATCAGGGATTGAGTTACCCAAATTCACAGATGTTCGTCACAAGTGGATAGTGTTGGTAGATGTCGTATAGGAGGTCCTTCAGCTTCAAATACTAAATAAAGCAATCGCAGGCAAGTGGGCTCTGCTAAACTTCTGGGGTCTGATGGCAGCGAGCCGCCACAATAGGTGACTCTTTGCCCAATAACCTAACACAACTAAATTCACAACCTCAATCCACGTTGTGCTCTGCACCCCAAACTGTAGAAACTCACGGCATCATGCTAGCCAAGACCCAGTCTCATTAAAGCCTGGTTCAGTGGATAAGTTACATGCGGTTTCATCTGATGTCAATATCCACTGGTTTTTGGAACTCTACTAAACTGGCCCGGGTAAACTTACAGTTGTATCGCAGGACTGGTTATTTATTGCGTACTTATCTTGTGTGACGTGTGCCTGGTGGGCGCAGTACAGACGGGTAGAATGATTTTATTGCGGGTTTGGAGGCGAGTGGGTAACTTTATTGGCATTATTATGTAGTGCAAACACTGCCTAAAGGCATCGTAGCGCTTTAAATGAGCACTAGTCACATTACACAAGTTCGGATTTATTTATTTTTTAAACACGGGGAAAATAAGTGATGTGCCCAGAATCACGAGATGTTGAGTGACGCCAGGACTCAAACCTGGTTCTTAAGTTCTAAAGTTGCATTAACTGCTCTGTTGCGGCTTGCACATCCCTCAACTTTCTACAAAAGTAGGACTATCTAGAATATACAATACTGGGACTTCCTTTCTCAGTTCCCCCTTAAATAAAAATAAAAAAACCTTTGTCACAGCAGATGTGACCTTTTCTGTGTCCAGGGTGTAGATTAACAAAAGAGCCGAGACCAAGGCAGTATATGCCTGGTAGTTGACTGCTTCTGGCTGGGCAAGGAGGATGCAGGAGCTCATGCTGGAGGTTGAATAACGAACGGCGCAGGATTGTGCGCTGCTCCACAAAAGGACACAAAGAAGCAATCAGTCGCCAGTCACTATTCTGGCAAATTTAACAAAAATAAGTTTTTGTATTTCTGCAATAATTTAGAAATATGGTATTGGTATACAATGATTACGTTTAGTTGGTAGTAGATCATGAGAATTTCTAAAGGCGAAATGAAGTAAAAAAAAGTGTGTAAATGTTTATACTGTGCATGTGATCTTGGCCACCTTCCAGAGAATCCGCTTTTCTCGCCTGTCAAGGCAGCGCGCGAACCGCAGAGGTAGGGGCTGCAGCAGAGTTACCACAAACCCCTCATTGGGATTTGTTTGGGGGGGGGGCTCCTTGCATGCAAAATTAGGTCAATAACTTTAAAAACTGAGGAGCAGATCGGAGCTTGTATTCAAAGAAGGCACTGTACCAGATAAATATTTTCTAAGCCCAGGGAAAGAGCATGTTTGTGGTTTTAACAAAGAGAAGGTAGGTAGCCAAAAGCTAAAGGGCAAGTCAATTTAAACCGGAGGAAACATCACAGGACTGCAGGAACAATGTATCTTTAAAAATATAAAGTGCTTCCCAACAGCCGGGCGGAGGGAAGGAGAGTTACTTAGCATGCTCTTCCTGCGAGGCCTTGGCAGGAACCCGATTGGCTTTTGAATCACGGAGATGGTTGGCCTTGCTCGCCCCTCCCTGTGGCTCGCGACTGAAATGACGGGAAACCCTGCAGCTGTAGCAGGGTGAGGGTGGTTTCTGCGTTGCCCCTGCAGGGGTTGGGTTACAATAGGGGGCAACGCGCCTGCTCACCACACTTGATGAAATGCTTGTCGGCGGCGACTGGGGCGGGTTGCTCGCTCTGGGGAGGCGAAGTGGTGGCAGTAAGCTGGTGCTGAGTGTAGGCACGGATCTCCCTCTTGTAGCAGTGGAGTGACTCTGCCTGCTCTGGCAGTGCTATGGCGTCTGTCACACAGGCTGTCCTCCGGGAACTGACTTGCCGGCTCCCACTCAGCTGTCACCACACGCCTGACAACAACTAACTGAACCCGACTCCCGCCAAAGCTCGCACTAAATTGAACAAAGCGGAAGAGACACTGTGCACAAGCGTGTTCCCATGCCTGACCGCAACTGACTAAACCCGACTCCCACTACAGCTCGCACCAAATTAAACAAATGGGAAGAGACGCCGTGCGCGAGCGTGCGTACACGCCTGACAACAACTGACTGACCCTGACACACGCCAAAGATCGCATCAAATTGAACAAGGCGGAAGAGACGCTCTGTTGATGACATACATGTTGGTGACGACTGGGGCGGGTTGATCAGCCTGGGGAGGCGAAGTAGCAGCAGTAAGCTAATGCTGGGTGTCGGCACAGGTCGCCCTCTGGTAACAGTGGAGTGACTCATGTTGCACAGGCTGTCCTTCAGGAACTGACTTGCCAGCTCCCACTCAGCTGTCACCACATGCCTGACAACAACTGACTGAACCCGAATCCAGCCAAGCTCGCACCAAATTGAACAAGGTGGAAGAGATACCCTGCGCAAGCGTGCGCACACGCCTGGCAACTAACTGAACCCGAATCCCGCCAAAGCTTGCACCAAATTGAACAAGGCAGAAGATACGCCGTGCGCGAGCGTGTACAAGCAAAATCTGTCTGGGTGGGCGAGCCTAAAAGGAGACAGGGAGGGGACCATAAAGCCTCGCTGCAAATCAAAATCGCTCGTTTAACATAAAGTGTGATGCGTGCCAATGAAAAGCAGAGGCGGAGCTTCAACCCCACTTCCAAAAGCAAACCGACAACAATAGATCTCACAGAGCGAGCAGCGCATGCGCTGCAACGCTAGGCGAGACCTAATAACGGCTGAACAGAATTACACCAAAGTTGGCAATAAGCTAGATCTTTACCCAGAAAGTGTGCTTTTTCTGATTTGGTGTAATCCATTCTGCCATTTTTGAGAAATTAGCGTTCAAATATAGTGAAATCTAGACAATTGGTTTCCATATTTTCTCTGATTTGCCACTTTACAGGGGGCTAATAAATCCTAATTTGTTTTTCAACCGCACACACATATATATAGATTCACTGAAAAATCCCAAAGTTTACAGGGACGTTATAGTCAGGAAATAGACTTAAAAAACCTTAGAAATTCACTGAAAAAAACAAACAGTTACAGGGACATTATAGCTAGGCTCAGATTTCACTCATACAAAACCATAGAAATTCAGCAGTTACAGTTACTCGAGCTAACTATAACTTATGCCTCCACAGTGCACTGCTTATGACCTCACATAGTACATCACACATGACATTGTCAGTGACATCACTGATGACATCCTCCCGTGATTATGAGTGTTTCCTAAAGGTTTCTGGGTGTTAAAGATATATACTAAGATACTACAAAAGTTAAATAAGTATCATTTGTGCACTACTAATAGGTGATACTATTTATAACACAATGGGAGTGGCTGTGTGACTGTGTATCAATGTGTGAGTAGGTGTCTGAGTGGCTCTATTGGTGAGTGAGTGGCTGTCTGGGTGAGTGAGTGACTGTGGGGTGAGTGAGTGGGTGTGTCAGTGGTGTATGGGTGAGTAACTGGGTATGTGAAAGGCTGTATAGGTCAGTGCTGGGGTGTGTGAGTGGCAGTATCGGTGAGTGAGGGTGCATACGTGGTGTATGGGTGGGGGTGTGGGTAAGTGAATGTGAGAGTGGCAGCCTGGGTGAGTCTGCTTGTGTCAGTGACTGCATAGGTGAGTGAGTATGTGTTAATACCTGTATGAGTAAGTGAGTGGGTGTGTGAATAACTATGTGTGAGTTAGTGGCTTTATGAGTGACTATGGGTGAGAGAGTAGGTGTGTGAGTAGCAGTATGGGTGACTGACTGTGAGTGGGTATATGAGTGGGTGATTTAGTGTCTGACTGGATGTGTGAGTGGTTGTATTGGTGAGTGAATGGGTGCAAGAGTAGCTGTATGGGCGAGTTAGTGGTTGTGTGAGTGGTTGTATGAGTGAGTGACTGTGAATCAGTGAGTGGGTGTGTGAGTACTTGTATGGGCCTGTAACTGAGTGTGAGTGGTGGTGCGGGTGTATGAGAGGTTGTATAGAGGTGTGAGTGGGTGTGTGAGTGGTTCTGAGGATGATGTCATGAGTGATGCCACTGACTATGTCATGACTGATGTAATATGTGAGATCATTAGCAGTGCATTGCGGGTGCGTAAGTTAAAGTTAACTCAGGTAACTATAACTGCTGAATTTCTTTGGTTTTATACAAGTGATATCTGAGCCTAATTATAACATCCCTGAAACCTTTGTTTTTAGGTCTCGCACCTAGTGTTGCAGTGCGCAGCAGTGCTCGTGCAGCGAGAGACTTCATGTAGGGGCTTTTGATAGCTGACCACACGCTTGTGCGTGTGCTTTTGTTTTCATCAGCTGGTATTGGCTGTTGCGTGCGTCTTTGTAAAAAGGCAGCACGCCATTGGTGAAAGGCGTGTGCATGTCCCAGCCTCTTCAGAAATGAAACCGCCCATTTTCCAGTGGTGTCTGATACGAGCAGCAGCGGCACAGACTCCCTCGCCCCCGCTCCTCTGTGGTGTACGCGCACCACTGGTTTTGATTCCTGCCCCGTTCATCTGTGGTGCACGCGCACCACTGAATTGTAGCAGAGTGCGACAGTCCTACAGGTCCAGGAAGACGAATCTAGCTGTAAACATCAAAAGCACAAAACCCTGCGTGGGCTCGAAGCATTGTGCTGGGCTAGTGATCTCTGCCTGCGTCGATACTGTGCTCTAAAAAACATCAATCTTTAAAAATAATGTATTATGTTAACTGGCCTCCTTCGTTTCTATAAACCCCATCCCCGATAACACTGAACACGCTCAATGCCAACATTCTTAACCCGTGAGCTCAGTGGCACCACTTTAACAGGTGTCTATAAAATGCTACCTTTCTGCAAACAATATATTGTGTGCTCTCTGCGAAACATGTGCCATCCTTGAGCAAAAAATGCCCATTGTGCTGCCTTGGTCAAGCGTCATCTTTCTCGAGACTCCCCGATTAGGGCGTGCGCGGAATGAAACCCGGGGCCACCATGAAACGGACCGTCCTACTTCAGTGGCTGCAATGCCACGTGCCTGCTGCATGAGCCCGCGGCTCCGGGAGGCTTGCCTGTGGGCGTGGGCTGGCAGCTGCCTCAGGTTGCCCATCCAGGTGCTGCACAGACCAAGATGTCTCCTTGGGAACACTCAGGCTAAGACTGGCCAAAATTGTATTGTTGCATAGCTGCCAAGTTTTCATTTTGCTTATGCGTGACATTCCCAGGTTTTCACAGTTCTTACAGGTCTTCGGAAGTGAAGGGACCCTGGAAATCTTGGATAAGAGGAAGAAAGAGTCCAGGCTCCACCCCAGTTAATGTCGAGGAGGCGAGGAGGACGCCGTCTCACCTACATTTGCTCTCAGTGAAAGCAGTCCAGCCTCCAGCGTCCAGCCTGTGTGCCTTTTGGCGGTGGCAGCGGGGGCGAAATTCCGTCCACCAGCAGACGCAGGATCCCCCCCAAAAAAACAGCGGCAGGCAGAGGGTTGCAGCAAGCTCCCCGGCAGCGGTCTCAGCTGCCTCGCATAGCGGCAGGAGATGCGAGCGCCTCACAGCGGGGCTCCGTAGCGGCAGGAGCCGCAAAAACACCCCTCCCTCCCGCCGCGAGCGTTCCAGAGCTGCAGGAGGGCTCCATAGCGGCAGGAGCCGTGAACCACCACACCCACCGGCAGGAGCCGCGAAAACACCCCTCCCTCCTGCTGCGAGCGTTCCATAGCGGCAGGAGGGCTCCATAGCGAGGGCCCATAGCGGCAGGAGCCGCGAACCACCACACCCTCCAGCACCCTCTAGCAGCGGTAGGAGCTGCAAGCAGCGAGATCAACGCATAAATACAGCGGCAGGGGCAACAGGAGTAGCGTGAGGAGCCTCGGCAGAGGCAAGAATAACAAAGTTGCAGCCCTTGTCAGTGGCTGTGTCAGTGGAGAAGAAAGGGCCGCATGAGACACCCCCACACTGGATGGAGCAGTGACAGCAAACACAGCAAAAAACACCAGCACCAACAACCTCCCCGCATAAGTTAAGGTAAGGCACGCCGGTCCCCCAGGGTGTGCACCAGAGGACCAGGAGCCCCTGGAAGTAGCAGTAACATGCCAGCAGCCTAGTACCGCTGAATCAGGAAACTTTTTGCACCAGAGTACGCAACAGACCACCATGAGATCAGGGAAAATAAGGGGGGCACCAGGCGTCCGGCACCTGAAACATGAAAAAGAGGGAGAGGACTTAATAGAGGACTTAACTGAGGACAAACTAGAATCGGAAAAGCTCAGTAAGCCAAGAGAAAGGGAGCAGGAACAGTTCTTGGAACTAGACTATAAACAGGACACAGGGGGCAAAACAGAAAAGGATCAAACACAATCAAACAACAATACCCATACCCCCATCAGGGCACCTGGCTCCCCTATTAAAACTAACATCAAAAGCAGCAAACGGGCTCTCATTACCGATTTCTTAAAAGTATGTCGCAGCTTATCCCCAGGGAAGCAAAAGATGCACAAGGCAGCCAATGAAGCAAAGGAGGCAAAAGAAGCCAAGGAGTACAAGTACAGGGGGGGCAGTGCAGACAACGAGGTACATAAGGACAAAGTCAGTAGGTCAATAAGCACTGAGGATCCAGAGCATAAGGCCCTTAAGCTGTCTGTATCAGAGGATGGAAGTTGCACTAATTCTTTCAAGAGCCCATTATTCGCTCATCGTGGACTCCACCAACAGGCCATTCAGGCCGTAGTACACAACGAACAGGGATTTAAACGGGTGTCGGCACTCACACCCAAACAATGGACCTGCCAAGCGCAAACAAATCAACTAAGGCAGCAAAACCAACAGCTTCAAATAGCCCAACAAAATGCTTGCCAGCCTTGTGAAGAACAGAGCCAAGATGGTAACCTGGTGCTTGAGCAGGACAGTTATGACAGCTTTGACAGCTCGCATGCAACACTAAACAAACCTGTAGACCCACAACCTGATCCACCACTTGTCCAGTTCACTGGCCAAATAACCAACGTACAGGATCAACTTGCCACAAATCCGAAACTACTAAGCAAGCAACCTCAAATAGCACAGCATTTAACGCAGACGTTATGCCAAAGCAAGATAAATGGATCACGTTTCAGACCACCCCATGAAACTGAATCAGCCAACCTAGCCAGCTACCCAGTACCCCAAAAATCATCCTTACCAGGACGATGCACCAAGAAACAAGAGAGACAACACCACAAGGAACATCAAGAAAGCCTATCAACGGGAGGAGCCAAGCTAGCGACCGTAATGGCCGCTTAGGCTCTCAGCTCCGCCGACCTTCTTGTCCTGCACACTCATCCTGCAACTTATCCTGAACCCGAGCCACAACTTTGTTACGAAGAAATGATGCTGCCTCCGGTAGTGTGCTCCCGAGATTTCTACCAGCTGTAGAACCGGAGAAATGTCCTCGCTCAGTCTCCGGCCCTGAACAGCCATGGAACCGGGGCTTTGGGTGAGTGGGAGGTCCAGCCCCTGACGCCACCACAGCGCCCATCTGCTGCGGGGAGGAGTCGGCCTGCCGGAATGAGTTGATTGAATTAATCACCTTTGCCGCAACTATCCAGCTCACCTAGCGGGTCGAGTGCTTGCGTAACACCGTGGACCCGGGTGCTCATATTTCATCTTTTTCCTGCCCGTGTGCCGCTCGGACATTCTTTCTCTTTCTCCCGATGTTATTGTGGGCGACATTTTGGACATCACGTGAGCTATGCTTGCGCACTGAGGGCTCTAGTTGGTGATAGCCGTCCTGGCGCTTGTCGAGTCCGCTTCCACGCTAATGTATGCAACGCCATGGAGTCTGCCACTCCTTTGGTCACGACTCGACTGTATTTCTGTGGGCGGCAGCATGGTGACTGACTGGACGCTCGGGTGAGCAACGTCCTGTCTACTGAGTCGCAGCCTGCCGGGCAGCTACCTGTGAGGAGGAGTGCTGCGGCTCATGACTACGGGGCAACGCCAGGGATCAGGGATGTTATGGCGGCTCTTGATACCGTACGTGTCGCCCTGGATTGCACCGCCCGTGACCTGGGGAGAAGATTGGACGCCATAACTCACGTTGCGGGACGCGCTATACGGGATTGTTCTCGGGTGCAGGGCACTGGGCCACACCCTGCACCCGAGCGGAGTGTATTGATTGCTCCGGCGGACATGGTGATGCTGGAGGACCAGGATCACACAACAGCTACTGGGCTGATTGCTGCTGGTAAGGAGGGGTCCGGGTGTTTTGGACCTGCACTGTGGGTGGAGATTCGGCTCCGGATGCTGCTTCCGACATTCCAGCTGTGGATCGATGGGGTGGCCCTCCCTCTTCTCCCGGAATTGGTATTACTGAGCCAGATAACAGGTATTGGGGACTTACGGTCGTGCATGGAACTTTCCCACACTGACTTTGACTACACACTGTTGTTTCCAGCCGGCTTTGATGGGCAGTCCAACGGATTATCCTGGTCACCCTGGTCTCCCAAACCACCTAAAATGGCGGCTGGCCAGCTGAACTCTGTATGTACACTTGATCGCACGGGCCAGGGCTGAGGATGTTTCGGTGCTTTCTGGTGTTTGTTTGGCTGGTGACAGAGTGGGACACGCATTATAACGAGTATAACGACTAGCGTCATGTGGCAAATTACGATTTGCATTACTACATGTTAATTGACTATTATTCCCGAGATTGATGACTACCGGGGGGGGCTTGTAGTTTGCAGGAGGGAGAGGCCGAGAGCCTGTTCGACGGCTCTCCTCCGCGATTCTTTTTCTCCCATCTCCTTTTCTACTTCTGTGTAGGTTTGACAGTCCGGGGCTCGGGGGGGGTCGGTGGCTGGGAGCTCGTATAGTGATTTCTTCTCCTCCTCCGTCTTCATTACTTCTCTTCTTGCTATATTTCGGGTCTCTTATTTAGGGCGACGGGCACACTGCTGGGGGGGGGTAGGCCGTGGCCTTCTGCAGGGGTGCGGTGGGGGGTGGGGGAGGGGGTTCTTTTCTTCTTTTAATTTCTTTTGTTTCCTCATTGGTTCTATGGCCCTTTTTTCTCTTTTCTGTGGTGGTGTTCTAGTCTCCTGTGGGTCTTGCAGTGTATCCAGCTTCGAGGGATGGGGCGCTGATTTGCTTTGATACGTGATTGTGTTGACGTTTATCCTGATTGTATACTTCATCTCCATCACTCCTACTGTGATTGCATTGCTTGTTGACCTTCCGCTTTGTTTGCTACTGGTAGGACCAGGCATGATTGTATGGCATTGATCCTGTTACTTTGATATTATAAAATGAACCTTCTTTGATCCTGATTGTCTACAAGCACACCTGAACACATGCTATATCCTGAACCTTTGTTAGAACTCCTGACATCGTGTTGCCTTGTTTTCTTGTAATTGACTTGCGGTACTCATGACTTATTTAGTGGCCGGCCAGGGTGGTTGTAGGCCTCTGCCTGTACTTGATTGAAAGAACAATAAAGGTTCGCCAAAAAATAAAAAATAAATTAAAAAAAAGAAAGCCTATCAACAGGACCTTTTTGGGATCAGCTACTTGGCACCATGAAGACGATAGGATCAGCAGCAACTTATCACGCTGACAAGCTGGATACTCAGGTTGAGCTACTAAATGCACTAGCTCTATACGTGCAGGGAATAGATCAAAAACTACATGACTTAAATGCCATGATAACAAAGGTACAACAAGCACGGGACTTCACTTATTACATGTGCCATTGCCACCAAATAATCGACAAGCTTGAGACCGTCCCGACTATAATGTCAGAGTTGCTGGGGGTAGTAAGGGACACACAATTAAATTCCACAACTTCAACGGAAGGAGAGCTTAAGGAGGTAGACGGAACCAAAATGGACACTCTTACCATCAACATTAAACCATCAAAAGAGGGAAATATTCTGCCAGTCATAGAGAAAGACTGGGAACGAACAGGGGAACATCCACAATTAGAAAGCTCATCACCATTCCCAAATCAAAGCATTTCATCGAAGGAACCGGCACAAAGCAAGGAACAAGAAAACCTTGCAAAACCTCTTTAAAACTGGATCGTAAACGCTTGAGAAAAGCAAGGAAAAGCAAAATAAACAGTCGCCACCCAAGCTCTGCCGACACCAACCCAGAAAAGACCGGATGAAAATAACGAAAGTGGCAGAGAGCCCTCCAGCATGACGAATCATAAAAACTCGGCATTAAAAGAATCCGCAGCCACAAGAAATCATGACGGCAAAAACAAAACAAAAGATGGATATTTGTCAACCAACAAAATTTATGACATATTTAAGTCGTCGGCTGAGAAGGAAAAGGACAAAGAAAAAAACAAAGAACTCGTAAAATCAGACACAACGCAAACCTCCAAGAACCAAATTATAAAGGAAAAAGAAACCACGGCGCAGAATATAACAACAAGTGGGCAAGGTGAAACGCGGACAAGAAATAACAATAATGATACGCAAAACAACCCAAAGTACAATAGAGCATATTGAAAAGATACAACAAGACCAAGTCAAATCAGCCCAGCCCGGCAAAATACATCGACCAGACCCAACAGAAACATTATCAGGGATCCCGATTGTTTTTTTTTTGTTGTTTTTTTTATAAATCGATCGCCCACGGCTCAAAGACAGATAGAATTGATTCCACACTATAAATCGAGAGGAACCCATGACATACTAAATCGAAGTACAATTATAAAGCTACTCAAATCCTTACCAGCCCTGAGCCATATAACATCCAGTGACCTGGAAAGAATTGAATTCAAATCTACCACTAGCCAAATAGGAGTCGGAAAAAATAATAGCCACCTGGATAAACTACTCAGTCGCTGAACAGATCTTGAGGCACAAGGAGGTATTCGCAGAATGGGGTATAGAACTAAAAGAGGTGGAACCTCCCTGTTACCCGAGTCCCCTACAACACCCCCACCGCACAGAGGGTATCCTAAAAGGAGCAAAAGGCCCAGAGACTCACGATCAAATAAAGGATAGTGTCAAATTCACAAGACAAATCACAATTACAATCTCACACCCAGACAAAATTCAACAAGAGGTCAACCAATACTGGAGATCACCAACTACACAACAAGGAGCTGCATGAACAAAATCCCAAACAAAATCAAACACAGCGCAGGACATCAACATTTGCTCCTGGAATGTGAATGGCCTAGCATCTAAAATAGGGGAAACTGACTTTGCTGACTTTATTCTACAGTACGATATACTGCTGCTGCAAGAAACCTGGCAGACAACACATACGCCGATTGTAGGCTATAAAGAACATTTAAATCTAGTTAAAAAGGAGTCCGCACACGGAAGAGCCAAGGGTGGTTTATCAATATACATTGCCACAGAAATCCGATGGGAAGAAGAAAACATAGACTTAGACTCGAGCTGGATGCAATGCATTAAATTCGAAGTTAACATCACTTGCACATTGATAATAATGAACATCTACATCCACCCAGCCCACAAGCATAAGGGGAGACACATCCAACAACTGTCCGCCACCATCAAAACTCTAAAGGCAACACACCCACACGCCAACATAATATTGTCCGGTGAATTTAACATGAACTTGATGCAAGCCCAAGAGAAAAACCTACTAAATGGAATAACCGTCAGGAGCTATAATACAACAAGACGTGACACATTGGACAAGAAATGCGTTGCCCTGTTAGACAAACAAGCACTATACACTTTAAACGGTCGAGGCCCGCAAGATAGCCCGGCAGCTTTCACAAGAGTGACAGCAAAATCAGGAGCAACCATTGACTTCAACTTAGCTGACCCAGATTTATTTCCCAGCATTACTAACTTT
The DNA here is from genome assembly GCF_964263255.1 of Lissotriton vulgaris. Classification (NCBI taxonomy): domain Eukaryota; kingdom Metazoa; phylum Chordata; class Amphibia; order Caudata; family Salamandridae; genus Lissotriton; species Lissotriton vulgaris. Next base: position 571,438,280 of record NC_141697.1, read on the forward strand.
CAAATAATAGAAAGAGTAGAAAGTGATCACTATCCCCAATCATTCACATTAATTGACTTCAGGAAAAAGTATTTGCCATCAAGTGCGCTGACGCATTTTACTCAACTGTACAATTTAAATCTGTTAACATGGAATGAAAACAGTGTAGATAAAATCATGGAGTCTTGCACAGATTTCTAGACCACTACAGGCGCAAAACCATTGGGGATAGAGGCTTGGGAGTCCTTAGTTAACAGCTTGCACAGAATGTTTATACACAGCTCCAAAAACCAAAAAGCGTCCCGGATCAACGCGTCAGAATGGTACACTAAAGCGTTAAGGACAAAAAAACAAAAATTAAACAAAGCATTGAGACAACTGCGAACTCATGGTCAACAACCCTTCCGGGAGGCCCTGACAACAATTAAACAAATGAAAAGTGACCTAAAAAAAGAGACTCGGGACGCAAAGCGTAAATACAACGAGCAGCTCTGGACAAAAATGCTCTATGTAAGTCGACAACAAAATTCTAAGCAGTTATGGGCCCAGATTAATGTTTTATCTAATGGAAAAAATTGTCACTTCAACTCTGATATAACCGAGCATGCATGGCGAGATCACATAGAACAGTGGTCTCCAAACCGGTCCTGGAGGGCCGGATCCATGCCAGATTTTTTAAATTACTACATGTATCTCAATGGGGATATCCAAAAAATCTGGCATGGATCCGGCCCTCCAGGACCGGTTTGGAGACCCCTGACATAGAAGCTACATATAATTGACAGACAGCCCCCAGAGCTACTACTGAAAACGAAACAGGGAAGGCGATACAAACACACCATAGTACCATCAGTGAGATTCCAACAAGAGAGCAGAGGAAGGTAGAGACACTGAAACGAACCTCGCAGGCCCCAAACCATACGAATAGCAACCCGTACCTCAAACATCATAGCAATTCACAAGAAAAACAAAAGAAGGAAAATTGCAGCAAAATTATCCGGAAACATCAGGGTCAGACCAATTAGTTGTCGACAGTCAGATCTCACAAAAACAAGTAATGAATATCATAAAAAAGCAGAGATCAGATGGGGCGCCGGGACCCAACCGTCTGCCGAACGCCCTATTAAAAAAAGACTTACAATTTTGGTCCAAACATCTAGCCATACTGTTTGACAACATTCTGGAATCCCACACTATCCCCGACTCCTGGCGAGGAAGTATATTGCACCCAATATTTAAATCAGGGGCTCGTGCAAATCCCTTCAACTACAGGTTGATAGCCCTCATAGACGTCGAGGCAAAAATCTACGCTGCAATTCTGCTTAAGGATCTAGAAGACTGGGTAGATAACATCAAACTGATCCCCAACACACAGACAGGCTTTCGAGCCTAAGTGGGCACTTTAGCAAACATTTCCGCCGTTACACTCCTGGCTAATCAATCCATCACAAAATCCATAGTATTGTATGCCTGTTTCGTGGACCTCAAGGCGGCCTTTGATAAGGTCCCTAGACAAGCCTTGTGGGCAAAAATGGAATCCTGGGGTGCACCTACAAATTTATTGAATGCAATCATAGACCTTTACTCGAAAACATGGGTTCAAATAAAAATGGGAGATGGTCGAAGTCAAACAAAATCACTACCACCAATGGCCTAAAACAGGGGTGCGTCTTGGCCCCCTGTTTATTTAATATATACACAGCTGACCTAGACAACCACCTACGTTCAACATTAGGCGATCCTCCAAAACTGGGGCATGTGAGAACAGTAAGTTTGCAATACGCAGATGATATTGTGTTACTCTCCAAAACGCCTCGTGGCCTACAACAACTAATAAACAAATTGGCAAAATACACAGACCTAAACCAACTACAGATAAACTTTAAAAAAACAAAGGTCATGTGTGTTCCAGTCCACAAAATAAAATACCAAAATTCACTTGGACGATTAACAGCAACAGTTTGGACCGCGAGGAGACATACAAGTACTTGGGATTTACTCTGGATAGCCATCTTAACTACAAGCAACACCGGAAAACAAAAGCTAAACAATTACTGTTTGCATTTAAAACCTTGCAAAAAAAACTCAGTGACAGTTCCACTACCCACCTATTAAAGGTTGTGGTATCAAAATTTCTACCAGCAATTACATACGGTTCCGAACTACTAAATGCAAAGGACGCAACATCCTTGAATATCGCCCAAACCAGCCTCTTCAAAAAACTGTTCAACATCCCGCGCCATATCTCACAAGACCAGATAAGACTTGAATTTGGGCTAAAAAATCAGACCATGGCAAGACAGGGAGCGCTGGTTAAATACTATTGGAGAATGCGAGCAGCAGAGGACGACTCCCTGGTACATTACTGCTGGCTGGAGGTCGAAAAGCAATCAAAACTGACTAATTCGGTTCATTCGCTCTTTAAAAAATCGATTGAGGCTTTAAAGTTAGAGGAAGCATGGCATACTACACCGTCCTACTCAGAGTTTAAACAATTGGTCAACAAAACAGTTAACCAAATGTCCCAAGACCAGGATAAAGCCATGTTGTCCACGAAAACAAATGCATGGACGGTGCTGCCGACATATAAAAAGCTAAAGGCCCAACCATACCTTTTGGAACACTTGGTAAACCGAATGACACAGCAATTAATTCTACTGAGACTGGGAGTGTACCCAACTAAAGATGTAACTCCCAAATGGAAACGCACCTGGCTTTCAATGGACTGTCGCCTTTGCGGACAAGGTGACAAATCAGTGCTCCACCTACTTTGTATTTGTCCGGCACTATTATCCGAACGGAAAAAACTGCTGCAGCCGTTATTGAAAAAAGAGCAGATAAGGACATGCAGATCCGCAGTAGTAAAATATTTAGGAGGGTCAACAGTGCAATTGGCATGTAAATCATTAAAGTTTTTAAGTCTAGCTGCAAAAGCGCTAGAAAAGAAAGACACAGAACTCGATTCAGAAAATGCTTAGACATTTACTTCGAAGCAAATATAAGTACAAGAATCGGATTCCTCAAGCTAGAACAACTCCATAAGACTAAAAGGCACTAATTGTACTGTTTTCCTTTGCTTTCCTTTTGTTTTAATGATCAAAATGTTTTAAATGGAAAGTTTACTAGCTAACTAGTATTTATACATGAATTTTAAGTCACAAGTGTTTACGTGCTTTTAGCGGTTAACCCGCTCTTTGTATGATTTAAACCAAATCAAATAAAGTATATTTATCTCACGTGTGGCCTGGGAGCACCAAGAGGGGAGAGTCACATGGGAGAAGTGAGAGAGCAGAGCGGCACAGGCAAGAGAGCCAAATACTGGCAGAGTTTCAGCTCACTGTAAATGTTGCACAGTTCCCATGTGAGCTCATTGCAAGGTCCAAACCTAGCCCTACTGTTATTTTTATTTATTTAAAAGATGACCAGCCACCCTCAATATTTACTATTTCAAAGCAAACTATAACTTGTACCAAGAATTTGATTGACTGAGGCGGAAAGCTAAGGTGCCTTACAGGTGAAAAGAAACACAGAAGCCCAACTCAGGGTACATCGACCCCCATATGATGACTGGCCGACTGGTCCAACTGAGCCTCATACCAGTGACCCATGCAGTGGACGCAGTAGTTTGTTGCACTATCTTTGTTTAATAACGCTAAATAAGATTTAATCACTAGCCCCGAGTTACAACCTCTCCTGACCGTCAACAAGCATGCACTGGGCAACGCCTCAATGGAACATGCTCCTGAGCTTTGCAGCCCACGCACACTCCAGGCAAAGTATCCATGTGGTGTGTGGACAGTAGGGTGTGATGACCACCACCGAGAAACCCTTGTATATAAAGCTATACAAATGCATTTGGTTAGTTAAATCGCTTTTTTTGAATTGCGCTTTACAGTGCCCATTACTTGTGTGTTTTAGCTGTATTTACTGACTCCCAGTTTTTACTATTTTTTTCAATTTTAGATAAATAAAAAACAAAGTACATTTTACATTTAATCTGACAAAATAACACCAATCGCAATTAACCTGTTGCAGATATCTCTTTAAAATGGCACACAGTGAGAATAGTCCAATAAATTATTATAAAGCTGTTGTTTAAAAAACAAATGCAATAGCGATTGTAATAGGAATATCAGAAATTAATTGGTTTATTTGTGGGCCTTTTTAAGGTTTCGTGATATTTCCATTCTATCCTTTATGTGTTTTTTAATAATCACTGCTCATTGAGCTGCATAAGGATACAGGTAAGTTGAGTTGCTCCTTTAAGGTCACCCGATTGGATCACAGCAGGTTTATTTAACCTTTCATCCTTCAAAGGTTAATAAACAAAAGTGAGAATTTGGGATGGAAAAAATAGAACTTTATTGTTATAGTCTTACAAATAGGAAATATTTGTTTAAATAATAGCAGAGGAAGACAACTCAAATGGGTTGGTCACATCTGTTTACCGCCATTGCTTACAAGTAACTCGTTACTGTTAAGCTATTAAGATCTCTGTACTGACCTTTTTGTGGCAAAGACAGGGAGTGCACTCTTACAAGCAATTTCTTCTGAAGCCTCTCAAATAAGATATTTGGTTTAAAATGTGTTAATTAAGGCTTTTAAGACCATTATCGACATCTACAAAGGGGCACAGTGAGGTGTTTATGTATCTTTTTCATGGGCAGGATTCAGATGTAAACTAGAAAACAGTAATTATATATGATTGCAAAAACGTCAAGGTTGCCAGAGTGAATACATTGTTGTGTTGAAGCCTGGTAAATGTGAAAGACTCCAGTACGCGTAGCTTGTTAATTGTGTCACCATGACCCCACTTCTATATCACTTCACCAATCTACAAACCAACCATGTAGAAGATGGATAACTTAAATATGGAACTTCTACATGCCCATAAAGTCGCACCACCACAACATAAGTAAAGAGGCCCTCAAACATCAATGCCAACCACTTGCCGAGCAAAGAAGCTCAGTGCTCCCTAGCAGAAGGGACAGTGGCGGCTGGTGACATTTGAAATTGGTGAGGCCTAAAATTGGCGGTGGAGAAAAGTCCATATCTTATTGTCCTGTATTGGCACCCGCTCTCCACTCAAGGCTGACATAACAAAAGCTGTATAATGTTCCCGCGTTATGACCAAACATTGCAACTAAATCTCCAAAACCGACCTAAGTCCCCCGCTGTGGCACAAAACAATCAATCAACCTCCCCCAATGAGGACCGGCAACACCATGAGTAGGGTCTGCAGATGCACTGGTCCCGCGGGACCCACCTTGGCTGTATCAAACACACCAACAGGGGAGGAGGAGCTACGACAGCAAGCAAGATGGCCGTGTAGTCTCCCGGCTCCGCTGACCTCCGTCTTTCGCTCGAAGATCCTGTCATCTATCCTGATATTCCGCCCCATATCCGTGTCTATGAACTAATCTGCAGTCCGATGGAGCAATCCCGAGACTTTTCCAACATTGTGGAGTGGAGTAATGTTGAGGTTTGACTTAAGGCCTAACCCAGTCTGGAAGCCGGGGTCTCGAGTGCTGGTCCAGCCGGGTCCTAGTTGAACAACAGCGGACCGGTAAGGGCGGCAGGGAGGTCCATGGAACTTTCAACATCTTTTGGATTGCTTTTCTGCCGATCTGCTGCCTGGTCTCGTATCGAAGGTGAGGAGACGAGTGACGCCCGAGGCGGTGTGGCGGGGGTCCCTGACCCGGAGGCCTAGCGTTTGCATCGCCGGTGCCTTTGGGTTGGAGACTTGGCGCGCACGAACGCATATTGACGATCTGTCCCTCACGGTTCATTCCTGCTCCGACTAATCTTCCCCCGGGGAGGGCGACTCTCCGAGGGGATCACTATGCCTGATGTTATGCGAAACCCGGCGGAGCAGGCTAAGTGCGGCCCGTCATTGCGGTTAGTGCTGGCAGCCCTCGAGGCACTTCAGGTGACTATGGAGGCCCAGGTCTGGAATCTGATGTCGGCAGTGGATGGAATTAGAAGATCGGGACCGGACCCTAACTCGTTGCCCGGGACCCGGCGGCCAGCTCAACTCTTGACAGACACCCCAGCGGTGCATTCAGACCCGGTGCATGGAGCTGTGCCTGCCCCTACAGAAGTGGAACTTATCGAACATGCTGAGATTTGCGTATCAACTATATGGTCGGAATCTTTGGTTTCGCAACCAGCGGAACATTTAACTGCTGTTCCCACTCTGGAAACTTTTGGTCGGAACTGTGAACTGTGTTGGATTGTGTCGCACCCCCTTCCAAGCTGGTCCATCAAGATGGCGGATGGGACAGTGTCTGGCCTCGGAGTAGGGGAGGGGCATCGTTGGAACCGGCCATCTACTTTGGAATTTGCCATCCTTTCTCCATCTAACAGACTATATTTCGGCAACTTCTGTGTATATTTTGACAATTTGACGATGGGGCTCTACTTATCGGAGGGAATCAGCAAATTTGATTGACGGGCCCAAAGCTGAGACTGTTGTTTTGGGTTTCACACTATGCTTTCATCGTTAACGGGACTGCTTTACTAGGTTAACGGAGACCGGGCGGGGTTTATAGTTTCCTCCGGTGTAATTTTCTATTGTATTCTTCTCGATTGTGTCAGCTTTGTGGGGGATTCTTTGTTAAGGTGGTGGGGAGAGACCGGGAATGCGTACAATAAAGCCCTCCTCCATTTCTACTTTTAGTGTAGGGGTTTAGTTCTTCTTTATTTCTCTTTGTTCTTCCTATATTTCGGGTTTCAGTTATTTGGGGCGACAGGCATGCTGCTAGGGGGGTAGGCCGTAGTCATCTGCAGGGGTGCAGGGTTGGGGGTTGGGGGAGGGGAATTTTTGTTTTGCCTTTTCTGGGCCCGATTCACAGAATGAACTTAAGACTCAATCCTAAATTTACTACTATTTTGGTATTCACAGAATGCACTTACTACTTTTGGCATTCACAGAATGAACTTACTACTTTTGGTATTCACAAAAGTTAGGATTTTGTCTTAAGTTTGTCTTAAGACAGACTTAAGACAGACTTAGGACAAACTTAAGACAGACTTAAGACAGACTTAAGACAAAATCCTAACTTCTGTGAATACCAAAAGTAGTAAGTTCATTCTGTGAATACCAAAAGTAGTAAGTGCATTCTGTGAATGCCAAAAGTAGTAAGTGCATTCTGTGAATACCAAAATAGTAGTAAGTTTAGGAGTGAGTCTTAAGTTCATTCTGTGAATCCGGCCCATTGTTTCTATGGCATTTTTTCTCTTTTGTATCCTTCCTTTTGCCTTTTCTTTTGCTTCTTCTTTTTTCGGGTCAGCATAGTGGGTCCACTCTTCTGTCAATTATCGATTTTTCTCATCTGTGCCTATACTTTTCACGGTATTTCAGTATCATTGGGCGGGCGCTTAACTGGTGCGTACTGTGATTGTATGCTTGTTTATCCGGAATTGTATGCCTTAGCTCCACTGTCTTAAATGAGATCGATCTAACTGTGGAAACCCTACTATTTTGCCCACCCTTTATGCGACTGTGATATTATATGGCACCTGATCCTTCTATTTTTATATTGTAAAATGGAGCCTTTAGAATCCTGTCATTCGCATGGTATGCTTAATAGCCAGTTTTTATTGAATTTGTGGTACATTCGCTTCCCGGGCTGCCGAGTCGTGTCCTAACTGACTTGCTGTGATGAAACTGATTAGCGGCCGGCCCTGGTGGTTGTAGGCCCATATTTGTAACTGGTTGATGTACCAATAAAGGTTTTCCAAAAAAAACCAAAAAAACACACCAACAGGTTCGTTGTGCCCTCGCAGTCAAGGGGCCCACTTGGTCAGCCAAGGCAGCGACCTAATGTCCCCGTGGTACTTCGGTGTCCTACCTCACCCCTCTCCATGGGAGACATGAGCTCCCAGGCAACTTCCAGTTCCAAACGGTCCGGAACAAACGCTGAGAGGCCGAGCTCAAAGCATCCAAGGCTCAGGTAGGACTTGCTAGAGGGAGGATTACAAACGTGTGGCAAATATTAACACAGTAAATGGCGACATGGTAGGCACACTGGCACGTTTCGGAATTCATTTTCAATGAGAGTTGGTGTAATAAACCGGGGTTCAAAGTAAAGACTGCAAAATGCCCTTGCCTGTTTTAATACTCTGCCCGAGCAGGACGCAGCCCCCACATCGGAACATTAATTATAATGGGGTTACCCAGTGACCCTCAGAACCTGGGTATTACGTGGTATGCAAAAAGTGGTTCTGTCGGATTGTACTCAATCTCTTTGATTCAAACAATTACTTGGATCATAAATTTTCTCATATGCATTTTTTCATGAAAAGCATAAGGATACTTTGAATAAAAAGCACACACCAAAAGTTATTTTTCTGGTTAGCAAAGTTGTAATTATTCAGTCACTTTGCAAAACATTTGTTTTCTTGAGTATTTAAAAGATGGTTGTCCATATACATTAAGAATATAACGACAATAAATAAGTGCAGCAGTGAATAAACGTGATCTATGACTAGTGGTGACTGTTATGGTGATACAGTTTCGTGAAAAATGACATTTTTGATACACTGGTCCGACAATAACTTCAATCAACTCAAACAGTATTGCAAATCATATTTTTCTGTTGAGATGTAGTGAGGACCAATTGGTGGATTAGCGTCGATGTTTCGACCCAGCGGTATGGTGCCGGTTTATTTGCAACCGTATCGGGTCTTCATCAGGACAGGGAAAGGGACCACCTGAAAAGAGGAGGTGTCTTATTCTTAACCTCTGTAGGATGATTGTTCTTCTATTGGAACGTGGTATCTCTGTAAAATAATTTATCACCGTCCATCTCCACCCATTGACTCGTGAACGGGAGAGAGTTACAGACGTCTGCTGTTATGCTCCTCAAGTGATCGCGGCTGCGGCACTTCAACCCGAATTCGTCACCTTAATTGAAGTTATTGTCGGACCAGTGTATCAAAAATTTCATTTTTCACGAAACTGTATCACCATAACAGTCACCACTAGTCACAGATCACGTTTATTCACTGCTGCACTTATTTATTGTCGTTATATTCTTAATGTATATGGACAACCATCTTTTAAATACTCAAGAAAACAAATGTTTTGCAAAGTGACTGAATAATTACAACTTTGCTAACCAGAAAAATAACGTTTGGTGTGTGCTTTTTCTTCAAAGTATCTTTATGTTTTTCATGAAAAAATGCATATGAGAAAATTTATGATCCAAGTAATTGTTTGAATCAAAGAGATTGAGTACAATCCGACAGAACCACTTTTTGCATACCCCACATCGGAACAGGCAGACAGTGTGCCGACCAACCACACTCCACTGACTAAGTCAACGTCCATGACCAGTATAGACATCCCAGGCCATCGAAAATCAACACACCAAATAGTTACCCGCTCCTTAGCAACAGGCCGCTCCTTGCCTGTAAAACACCACCACAACCGGATGGACGCAGCCCCACGCTCGGTCCTAAATCCATCCAGCCGTAATAGAGCATTTGCTCCTTTTCACTGGTAGCCTGGCAGGCACAGCCCTAATCAAATCAGGAGCAGTTCCTGTGGCCTGTGACATTATGAAACATTTCCAATCCATCCAGCTTAAAAGTACATGTGATCCTTATCTATGACAGCATTGGCAGACACAACCGAATCTACTTCAAAGGTCCGGGCTCCGGACCAAGTGCTGCCCTTCCTACTGTATAAATATAACAAACTTACCTTGGCTTCCCCCGCTGACTCCCGTCTCGAGTCCCGAGACTGCAGACTCCCGCCGTCCTGGATTTTGAATGCCGCCGCCGCTGCGTCTGACGTGGTGTGGGCTCTCGTCACTGAAGGCTGCAGACAGCCTCCCTCCCCTCCATGGCAGCCGGCGCTGATTGGTTCGGCCGGCTGCCCTTACCGCGTCATTTCTCCTAGTCTGCATCCTGCAGAACGGAGAGTGGGAGGAGGTTTGGGGGAGCGGCTTGCCCACTGTTGCTAATACTGTCTGTTTGGACAGCCGGAGAGGCTGTCCAAACAGTCAGTATTAACAACTATGGGCAAGCCACTCCCGCAAGCCACTCCCCCTGCTGGCTCGAGTAACCAGGAAGTTCTAATCTGCTGACTGCTTTCTCGCCGTGCGAGAAGGGCAGGCAGAAACAAATGGTAGTTATAAATAGATAACTACCATTTGTTTCTGCCTTTTTCTCGCACGTCGAGAAAGCAGGGGGGCGGAGCCCAAACGCCCCCATGGAAGAACCGCCACTGAGAAGGGAACAAGCATTTGCAATGCAATAAGTCTCGCATTTACGTGAGTTTAAGCTATTGATATTGTAAATGACAATGCCTTTTATTTATGTTTTATAAACCAAAATATAAATAAAAGGCAATGCAATAGGTCTCGCATTAGTAAAAGTTTGAGCTATTTGCGTTGCTGATAATAATGCAGCGCCAATAACTGAAACATTTAGTAATGCGAGACATATTGCATTGTAAATGCTTGTTTTAAGTGAATGTATACATTTTTGTTAATGAAAGCCCAATGGACCGTCTTAATTAAAGGCCACATAGCTTTTCTAATCTTAAGGAAAAGAGAACCCTAGCAATTTAGTAAGAAGAAGCCAATGGTCCGATCTCTGTTGTCGATACACTGCCGCAAATTGTGCACCCGGTTAGCCTCTTATTGTATTCTCTTAAAGCAAACGAAAAATGAACATCCCCTTTTTTTTTATTGTAAAGTTTTCGCTACAACGCTTTACAGCTTGGATGAGTGTTAGTGCGCTTTAAAATAAAGAGTAATAACAAGCTAAGAACTTGTTCCAGCTTTGATTGGCTGGCTCCGGAATCAGACACTCTTCCATGCCATCCCTTCCCGCCCTTTCAATTACAGTTTGCTTAGGCCTGGGAGCCATGTGCTTGCATCGTTTGTTTACATACAATTGAAGATGTGACGCTGCAGAGGGGCGCATTTCAAGCTTCCAGCTTATTGTCGCACTCATAACAAATATTGTGCAATACACCCAGGGAGAGGCTGCCTTTCACGTACCGTAATACGTGCCGGAGACTCGTGATGAGTGAGCTGGGTGTTCGTCGTGTCACGGGTTAATTCCATGGAACGTGTCTGCCTAATAGTAAACTAATTTGCAAGTTTTTTGGTGCCCACGCCAAGTCATGATTTTTTGAGGATGTGAGAAATGGCAGGAAATTCCCAGAATTCTTCTCCATGGGAAATTAGTCCTACAGCGGAAGTGAAGGTGGGTGAAAATCAAAAGTCCGTGCAACAAGTTCTGCACTTTGAGTAATTTCATCACCATAGCCGGAAAGTGAAAACAACACACCCCATATTTTGTATGCGACAGACTTAATTACTGCTCTTCTGAAAAGCAATCACCTACATATTTATGGTATTCTTTTAAAAGCAAAAATGCTTTCATTTAAGTATATCTTGCCATCACCATATCATTTACACTGGAATGCAATAATGTCATCAAGAACGCAAGCACTACTTTGCAATCTGTTGGTGACACGTCTACTTGGGTGAACCTTTCACAGCCTGGGTGCATGACCCTATTTAAATAAACAGAGGGCTCCAGTTTCACAGATAACCTCACAAAAGTACATCAGGATATTATGCCAGCAGGTAAAAGAGACAGTCTCAAGTGCATGCTTCCTATCATATTGTGCTTTATGCCGCTCTAAAAAGGCCTCAAAGCGCTGAAGGAGAACATATATAAAAATATGCTATATAAAAAGAATGAACAAGGAGGTAGATTAAAGGAGGATTAAAGGAGGAAGCAATGGGGAGTAATAATTAGAATATTGTGGTCGGAATATTGGCTTGCAACAATGTGGAATCCCGACTTTCGTCTGCCACTATATCGTCACTGTAAGGAGATGTGGTGTTAGGACTAGTACATCTATACATACTTTGGGGACATATTGGTAATAGATATTTTGGATGCAATATTGTTGCAGGTCGTTATTTTTCTTGTCGGTTTTGTCACATTCCACTTAAACATCGCATACAGACCTCCACATGCAGGACTAGTGCACTTTGGGTAGTCAGCATTGAGCCTCTAGTTAGGAATAAAAGACAGCGACAGGCAAGGAATGTGCAGGCAAGCCAAAGAGGAACTAGAAGAAGGAATTATGTTTCCAATACAATTTCCAATTACGCAGTGCTTAATTTTAGCTAGTGGTTTCCGGTGCTCGGCACCAGCACTTAATTGGCAGCACCAGCACTTATGACAGTCTGCCACATGATGGGCTGTTTGTCTGGTTTAGAGTGAGCAAAACAATAGTTCTTTACAAATTCAATATACATTAAAAATGACTATTACCTGCTGCTTATGTTAGTCTTATAGCTTTGGGGGCATGGAATGGTCTGAATTGTCACACTTGTAGGAGTGTGATGGTTGGTAGCTGGTTTGCTACTGTCATTGGCAGCGCTGGCAGGGGCAATGGGTGGTACAAGCTGCAGTGGCCTCCTGATGAGGGTCCTGGCACTTGCCCTGCTTATAGCTCAGTAATCTGAATGCTGGGTATTAAAAGTTTGCGGAAATATGGAGTGCAGAAGGCATGTCTGACACAAAAAACATTACAGCAAGCCGATGGGGACTATTTACCCAAACCTCAGACAGGGGAGGCAGAATTGGAACCAGTGCTTGCCCACTCGAGCTCCCTTTCCAACGTAAATACAAAACAGTGTGTATGGTATGTGTGTGGGGGGGGGGTCAGCAAGACAGAGAAGTGCTGGGCAGGAGCAGAAAGGAAGAGTCATATGAGCCGAGGTAAAATGGCCAGAAGTGAACCGATCCACGTAACAGGGTCAGTCTCCAGCGTGGGAACAAAACAGTCAAAAGGTGGGCCCAATGTAAAGTATTTACCAAAGAAATTTTGAAAGGCAGACCAAGGAATAAATAAAAGTGATGGGTGTGGTTAAAGCCTACAGAGTAGCTGTTGAAAGACAGCTCATGCACGTGGCCTAGGCTCGACCTAAGAACCTAGAAGAGGCGGCGGATTCTTCCTATGGACCTTTTAATAAATCTAAGTGAACACAGTTTATTAGCATTGGTCAAAATGTGGTAGAATAAGAAGACCACTACAGAAGAGATGTCCACCCACCGATGTTTTGAAGGGCACTCTCGAACATTATTGTACAATAGTCCGGTAACTTTATGAAAAATTGGTTGGATGCAAGACTACTTTACACTGGGTTCTCAGTGCACTTTGCAATTTTCCATAATACCGAGTTACCATGCTTAGCAAGTTACCATGAAGAATTATTTAGTACACTCTACTAAGCAAATTTTCACAATGACTTTCTTATGCACACTTTGCTAATTACTTAACGGCCCTGTAGAAATCTCTTCAAGTTCAAGGTAGTCCATGGCATGCAGAGGTAGGGTTCAGCTGCATCTTTATTGGGCACCTCATCCACAGTCCTTCCAGATAAATTAACTGATCTGAAATGTCAGCATAGGACATGGACATACATAACAATGTTCAGTGAAGGAACTCTTAACGGTAGGGAACTGCCTGCTCAGCAAGTTGGATGCAACAAAAAAAACACTTGCTGGAACCACCATTTCTAAGTTCCAAATTAAGAAGTAAACTGCATTAATTCATGTGAGTCCTGGGAAGAGCTGTCCAGGACAATGTAGCTTTGTAAGCTGTATGACATTCCTTTTGAATAACAGCAGAGCCAGATTTGAGCCGTGGTTTCAAGGTTTTATATAAAAAATAAGTATACTTTAGAGTTACCACAAGACCATAAACAACAAAAATACACAATACTGTCACTTTAAGATGGTAGAGTTAGCTTAGTTAAGTTCAGTTCTTAAGATGCAACACTTTGCGTCAATGTACCTTAGTTTGCGTTGCGCTTCCACGACAAGCAATGTCGCAGCGAGGGAAATGCGGCAAAGTTCAAATACAAAGAAATAAAGACGTGAAGATCTTCCAGATGCGTCACGCTTCTCCGAGGATGTATGAAGTTCTCGATTCCATGCATGGAATGCAGCGGCGACACCCTTGTTCTGCGATGCGACGGCAGCAGCTCCACTTGAGGCACTCTTCTCCCACGATGCGTGAAGCTTCCGCACGATGCAACAACTACAGCGGCGACATCCACAATGCGACGGCAGCAGCTCCAACGGCGGCACTTCCTCTTCGTTGCGGGACGCTTCTCTCGATGGGGCGCAGTACAACAGTTCCAGTGACGACACCCTCCTACGGAGTTGCGACAGCAGGCACAGCGACAGTGACACGCTTCTTCTTTGATGAGTTGCGCTCCCAGCTCCTTGCGACACACAGTTCCTCAGAAGGCCCAAAACAGCAGCAGGAACTTCCAAAAGAACTCTGGGGAGCTGGGGGTTGAAGTCTGTTGTCCCCGAGACTTCAGCAGGAGGCAAGCTCTTTTCCAAGCCCTTGGAGATCTTTCACAAGTTGAAAGCAAAGCATACAAAGTTCCTTTCTCCTTTCTTTGGCAGTAAGGACACCACTGCAGGCCAATCCCCCAAGCAGCACTTCAGCTTGGGAATAGTATCTCCTCTGTTTCTTCAGATTCCTCTCCTCAGTAAAGGTTTCTTCTTGTAGTCCAAAGTGATCTAATTTTATAGGATCAGGGTCCCAATATTTATACCACAAAATCCTTTGTTCTCTGAGGGGAGAGGGGCATTTGCCCAGTCCAAACAAGTTCTGAAGCACTCTGATTACCAGACTTCTCCTTTCCTTTCACAGTGCAAGGCAGGCACATCAGACGCCCCACAGGAGGTGGAGCCAGCATTGTGGATGGCAAGTACAGACCTGGAACACTTTGTTTACAGGAATCCTTCTCTTCTTTCAGTGTGTAGGTCAGAGACATCAGCCGTTCCCCATGAGCTGGAGCCAGCATTGTGGAAGGCAGGCACAGACCTAATCAAGGTTCAGGTGCAACTCCTCCCTCCCATCTAGATGCAGATCTCTCTATTCACCACTGGGCTGGCTCATCCTGTCTCTTGGAATCCCCCAGCCCTGTCACTCACAAAACCAGACAAACGAATACACAACCTAGCAGAGGCAGGCTTAGGATAGTTAGACAAGCAAATACCTACTTTCTAAAAGTGCTATTTGCAAACACAGAATGTTAAAACCAACTTCACTGAAAGATGTATTTAATCATTCTGAGTTCAGGCATACTTATTTAACTCGAATTTCTACCATGTTCTCTGAGACAGTTAGGATTATAAACATTTACTAATTTAACAGATCATTCTGGCCTATGGAGAACAGGTAGCCTTGCAATAGTGAAAAACTAAAATGGCTGTGATTCACTATTAGGACATGCCACACACATAAGAGCTTGTCCTACCTTATACTTACAATGCACCCTGCCCTTGGGCCTACCACAGGGGTGACTGATATGAAGAAAAAAGAAGGTTTAGGGACTGGCAAGTGGGTGCACTTGCCCAGTCAGCATGACAGTACCAGTCTGCACGCAGGCTCTGCAATGGCAGACCGTAGACACATTTTACAAGGCTGCTTCTGTGGGTGGCATAACCAGTGCTGCAGGCCCCCCAGAAGAATTTGGATTTCCACGTCCTGGGCACCCTCAGTCCACTGTACTAGGGTCTGACAAGTATGGAACCACTGATTAATACATCAATTTACAAAAGGGAGCACTTGCACTGTGCACTTTATAGCAGCGGCACAGTGCCAAAAGCATCTAATACCAGCAAAAACACATGAGGCAAGGGCGTGGCTTGGCCAGCATTGATGGCGGTCGTGTAGTTCGTGAGCTCCGACCAGCCGAGCAATATCCTTTAAAAGTATCCTGTCCCTAGGCATCTAAAGAGAAGTGGCATATCCTGTTGAGATCGCCTACCTCGGGGTGATCCTCCGGTGGTGGTTGCGGCCCGACATCGGCTTAGGTGAGGCGTGAGGAGCTCCGGTGCCGTGGAGTGGCCGTTGGACACCGGCAGAGAATAAGCCGGGACCTCCCGTACTGTGCCAGTCCGGTGGTGTGCGCCTGGTGATCGGCGTGGAGGTGCGGCCGGCGCGGAAGGGGCTCCTGTCGAACCGGCGCCCCAGTGTTTGAGTGCCCCCCCGGCCCTGCGAAATAAGAGGAGGCATTGCTGCGGCAGCAGATGGGCGAGCGTTGTGGCTCCTGAGGAGGTCGACTGAAGGTTTCTCCGGAGCGGTCCGCGGGAGGGGGCACTATTTTGGGGCACTTCTGGCATCTTGAGGAGGCCGTGGAGGAAGGGTGCCCGACATACCACCAACCGGGGCAGTGAGACCTTCGGCGGCGGTGTGGAGCTGGGTGGCCCCCCGTGGGCTCTGGTGGAGGCGGGTCGGTCAGGCCTGCCTAACTTGCCGGATGAGGTCTGTGACTATGGCGGACTGCTGGTGGAGCCCCGAGAGGCAGACGAGCGCGGCCTGGACCCTGGTGTGGAGCGGTGAGCTGGAGTGGGCCTGCGTGGGGCGGTGAGAGTGCTCCAGCCTCCCCCCCCTCCTTGGCTGAACTTTCTTTGTGGCCGCTGACCGCGGCGGGAGGGAGGATCGGTGGCCGGATCTGGCTCAGTGGTGGTTGAGGGCGGAGGGGCTCGACCGCCGCATTCTTCTTGTGGAGGGCCCCCCTGTGGCCTGCGGTTGGGGCTGTCTTCATACCTTGTGGGCATCGACGTAGTAGGGCACAGACGCACGGCCCCTGCGCAGCAGTGACTGGGGGACTGTCCCCGCGGCCCGCCGCGCTGAACACGGTCCACCTGGGGACCATTGGAAAGAGTCCGCTGAAGTCACAGTCTTTCTGCCTGGACTCTGTGTTGCAGGTTGTGGCTGATCCTGTGGGAAGGAGAACTATCGCTTGGGGAGACTGGCTGCGTCACAATGACACGGGATCGCACGGGTGGCGGCCACACCAAGCAGGTGACCATTGATAAGCTCACTGAGGTGGGCCTCTCAGCCGGGGTGGCGGGGTCGCAGAACCAGGCACTATTGGCTGCAATAACCCAATCCAGGGAAATGCTAGACTCCAAGATCGGGGCGGTGGGATCGGATGTCATGTTGCTTCGGCAGGACCTGAGGAACGCGGTTGAGCGCATCACTGGAACGGAGACCCGCATCTCGGAGGTGGAGGATGATGTGTCCATTCTAAAGAAGAAGGTTGCGAACATGGAGAAAATACAGAAGGGCCTGGCTATGCGCATCGAGGATGCCGAAGGGCGGGCTCGGCGGAATAACCTACGCTTCGTGGGATTTCCAGAGGAATGTGAGGGGGACAATGTGGAGTGCTTCCTTACCCGGTGGCTGGAGGGCTGGCTCCCCCCAGATGCGCTATCTTGCTGCTTTGTGGTGGAGCGGGCTCACAGGTCTCTGATGCAGAAGCCCCCCCCCCCTAGGGGCACGCCCACGGCCGATCTTCGCCAAATTTTTGAACTACTCGGATCGCAACACCATCCTGCGGCAGGCGAGGGTCAAGGCCTCCCTTACGTGTGACAATGCGACCATCCTCATTTTCCCGGACTATACACGCTTAGTGCAGCAGCAGCGACAATCCTTCCTTACGACAAAGGCTCGCCTCCGGCGGGGCCTCAAGCTTCAATATGCCCGGCTGTACCCGGCTGGGCTGATGGTTATCTTCAAGTCCCGCACACTGTTCTTCGACTCCCCAGAGGAAGTGTTTAATGGACGGACAAAACGGTGAAACTACGAGTCAACACGCCGCCGGGCAGAGATTCAGGCTCTTCCTCAAGTGGGATGGCCCGTGAAAGCCTCAGGAGCCAGCAGCGACGCAACAGGAGATCGCGGTCCGGACGCAGCTCTCGTTCTGGCTCCGCGCTCCGGCAGAAGGATCCGTCACCGGAGCAGCAACCTAGGGTGAAATGATACGTGGGACTTCCGAACTGATCTTAAAGTATGGTATGAATGGATGTCTAGATGGGCTAATTTCTTCAGGGCTGGGAGCCTGGCCCTGCAGGAGTGGGTGGGAGTGAAGTCCTAAAGTTGTGGGTTGTCATTTGGGGATCCATTGAAGGGGGTGGTTCTTGTTCCCCCGTTGGGGGCTAAGCTACAGTCCGACCGCGACAGGTGCTTCCATGTTAGGGAGGTACGGGGTTGGGGGTGGAGGTCGGGGGGGGTTGGCGAGGGAGTTTGTCGATGGGGGAATGTTTGACCATGTTTTGATGCTGCATGTATGCCACACCGTTTGCACGCTGAGTCGCAGAGACACCTACAGCTTACATAGAGTTTTTTCACCATGTCTAATGCTGAGGGGGAGGGCGGGTAGCCCCCGGCTCCCTGCGCATACTTAGCTGGAATGTGCGTGGGGTGCTGGATACAGTGAAACGTGGAGCGGTTCCTCAGTTTGCCAAAAGGGCCGGGGCCGATGTACTCCTGCTCCAGGAGACCCATTTGCTTGGCACGAAGGCGCTATGCTTGCAACGTTTTGGGTTCCATCAGGTATTCCACTCGGGGTTCACAAGGGTCTCGAGGGGGGTTGCGATCCTGATACACCGCAGGGTCTCCTACACACATGAGAAACTCTGGACTGACACACAGGGTCGATACGTCATAGTGCAGGGTGGGATTGGGGGAGATAGGGCGGAAAATCCGTTACGCTCGCGGATTTTGCGGATTTTCGAGAAATTCGCAATCCGCGAGATTTGCGAATTTCCCGCAAAATCCGCAAATTCGCACGCAGCGGATTTTTTTTGCGGCGCGCGGCGTTGGTGATACAATTTTTGCGGCGCGCGGCGTTTATCATCGTTTGCCGAGTTGTTTTTCTCGATATTTTGCGAGTGCTGCGCCATTTTGGATCTTGCTGTGTGATCCCGCGGGAATTTGGCGAGCGCGATTACGTCATCGCGGCTTGCCAACTTGCACAGCGAGAGTTTGTCAACGCGAGTACGGCGAGATCACGTCTCGCGGTACTTCGCAATTGCGAGATTTGAGATGCGGCGAGCAGCAACAATCTCGCACAAGCGAAAATATAAAATTTGCAATTCTGCACAAGAAATCCACCAGCAAGCAGCATAAACCTTCTTGAAATGATGATTTTTATCTGAATAACTCCTTAGGTTGACATTTGCCTCCACTTTTTTAGCGAGGAGTCCATTTTGGGGAGGGGGGGAGGGGGGTGGGAGGAAGGAAGTGCCCCACAGTCTTCAACTTCCTGTCCAGCATGCTCCTCCCAGTGCTTTGTCCATCTCCTGGTCACTTTTCATTTGGATCTGGAGCTGGAAGGATTACTTTTTGTGGATGCTGCTGGATATTTGGATTTGAGGCCTTTTTGACTTTCTTTGGATCACTGTTGGATTAGAAATTTTACAAGTAAGTTTGTTTGGGGCATTACAGTTGCTGCAACAAAAATTTTGGATTTTTCAATTTTTGGGCTGTTTTGGGGCCTTTTGCCCAGGGGTACTCAGTGGTGGGTGGACTGAGTCTTTCTGTGGGTTGTCTTGAACTTAAACATCATGGAGGGCATGGATGGATTGGGATTGTGCTGATTTTTCAGTGATTTTCGTTTTTTGGGGCTGTACTTGTGGCCTTTTCACCAGGGGTATTTGAGTCTAGCATGGGCCTAGTCTTTCTGTGGGGTGTCTTGAACTTAAACATCATGGAGGGCATGGATGGAATGGGATTGTGCTGATTTTTCAGTGATTTTCGTTGTTTGGGGCTGTACTTGTGGCCTTTTCACCAGGGGTATTTGAGTCTAGCATGGGCCTAGTGTTTCTGTGGGCTGTCTTGAACTTAAACATCATGGAGGGCATGGATGGAATGGGATTGTGCTGATTTTGCAGTGTTTTTCGATTTTGGGGGGTGTTCATGGGGAGGGACAGGCCATGTGGCTGGGGGCCATTTTGAGTGCTGCTACAGGCCCTGGCCATGTGCTGGGAGGCAAGTGGCCATTTTGAATGCAGGCATTGTTGTTAGGCCTGCAACCATTTTGCCTACTTTTCAACCTTTATGCCCAGGGGTAGTGAGTCTTGCATGGGCCTAGTCTTTCTGTGGGTTGTCTTGAATTTAAACATCATGGAGGGCATGGATGGATTGGGATTGTGCTGATTTTTCAGTGATTTTCGTTTTTTGGGGCTGTACT
The DNA here is from genome assembly GCF_964263255.1 of Lissotriton vulgaris. Taxonomy (NCBI): domain Eukaryota; kingdom Metazoa; phylum Chordata; class Amphibia; order Caudata; family Salamandridae; genus Lissotriton; species Lissotriton vulgaris. Next base: position 571,458,304 of record NC_141697.1, read on the forward strand.
TGTGGCCTTTTCACCAGGGGTATTTGAGTCTAGCTAGGGCCTAGTCTTTCTGTGGGCTGTCTTGAACTTAAACATCATGGAGGGCATGGATGGAATGGGATTGTGCTGATTTTTCAGTGATTTTCGGTTTTTGGGGCTGTACTTGTGGCCTTTTCACCAGGGGTATTTGAGTCTAGCATGGGCCTAGTCTTTCTGTGGGGTGTCTTGAACTTAAACATCATAGAGGGCATGGATGGAATGGGATTGTGCTGATTTTCAGTGATTTTCGTTTTTTGGGGCTGTACTTGTGGCCTTTTCACCAGGGGTATTTGAGTCTAGCATGGGCCTAGTCTTTCTGTGGGCTGTCCTGAACTTAAACATCATGGAGGGCATGGATGGAATGGGATTGTGCTGATTTTTCAGTGATTTTCGTTTTTTGGGGCTGTACTTGTGGCCTTTTCACCAGGGGTATTTGAGTCTAGCATGGGCCTAGTCTTTCTGTGGGGTGTCTTGAACTTAAACATCATGGAGGGCATGGATGGAATGGGATTGTGCTGATTTTTCTGGGTTTTTTTCTCGATTTTTTTGGGGTGTATAACTGAATTGATGTTCCTCTGTCTTCCATTGTTTTTAGGTGCACAAGACTCAAGAGAACCACCAGTGCCAGGAAGAAGTCCTGCAGCGGTGTGTGTGTGCAGCATAACGTCACGCGACGTCACGTCTGGCCTCAGACAACTCTACAATTCGTGCAACTGCGGCCTGCTGTCTGACCTGCTCTGAAGAAGATGGCCCCAAAAAAAGGTGTCCGTAGCTCCTCTAGCAAGAAAGTTGCTAGTAAGGAGCAGAAGAAGCAAGTTACCAAGGAGGCTGGTGTGCCAACCGCCACGTTTTTTGGGAGCAAAAAAAAAAGTACGCCTGCAGCAGCAGGATCTGCTGGGGACCAAGCTGGGAGCAGCACCCCCGCTCCATTGGGTTCAGTGCCTCCACCACCACGCCAACTTAAGTCAAAGCCCTTGAGTGCTTCAGAGGCAGTCAGTGTACTTCTCCAATCACCATCGACCAGTGATGTTGGCTCATCGCAAGAAAGTAGCAGCAATGTCCCGAATCAACACAGGTTGTTGTAACTCATCTGACAAGTGTTGAACAACCACAGCCGCAACAACAACACCATGTGCAAGTACAAGCCCAAGTACATGTGGAAGGAGAGGCAGCGCAAGGAGATGCGCAAGCAGAGGTGCATGGAGGGTCACAAGTGCCCACAATAGTTGTTCCTCCCGAAGTAGGGGCACATCAGGAAATCGACAATCAAGCCGAGGTATAATTGGAAGCCACTCCTCCTGATGATCATTCATTGTCTTCCACATCCCTAGCAAGGAAAAGATCAAGGTTGGTGTCTACATCTTCTTCAATCCCACCTCCTTCTGATGAAATGGATCCCAATTGGGAACCAGCACCAATGCCGTCTGAGAGTGAGGCACACCATGATCTGACAAAGGTACCTAAGCGTAAAAGGAAGGTCGTCAAAAAACTCATAGCTATGGAGTGTGATGAGGCTCAACAAGAAGTGAGGGATACTGCTGCTGATGGAGCCTCTCACGATGACGACGAGCCAGTCATCATAAAGGTCACTGCAGCCCCAGCGGGCATTCAGCAAAGAGACATTTTGACCCTATCCCGAGAAGCTGCTGAGCGTGATGATGATGTCGACGAGGAGGCAATGGAAATGGAAACACAACAATCATTAGATTTGGAGTTAACTACTACACCAACACCTACCGCTTCCATATTTCTTCCTCGCAAGAAGGGACCCACCTCGACCTCAATTCATGGTGGTGAAAGTGCAAAACGTTCTGAAGTTCGGCAATCCACATCCTCCACTTCATCTGGCATTAGCAGCAGGAACACCACCACCAGTATCGCCGCCTCCTCCGACCCCCAAAGACATTTCAAGTCTCCAGTTTGGGACTTCTTTAGTGTTTGCCCAAAAATGGAAAACGTAGCCATTTGTAGCATTTGTAAGCTTCGAGTTAGTCGTGGTAAGTTTGGTACCAACTATGGTACCGGAGGCCAGAGAGGTCATCTTAGGAGAGCGCACCCTGTCCAATGGTTTCCGCACCTAGAGGCGTTCAAGCAAGCCGGAATTGCACGTAATGAAAACGTTGATTTTTCATCTGATGATGACGAGGAGGAAGAAGACGATTCAAACACTTCACTTACACCCAGTACCCCTGTCAGCAGCACACCCCATGTGAGGCACACTAAGAGTGTGGGAGAGAGTGAGACATCAATGCGGAAAAGTTCATCAGCGAGCGTAACTGGGTCGAAGATATCATCATCATCCCGTAAATCCTTGGTCCAGGGCAACATTAAAAAGATGTTGTTAACAGAAGCGCAATATGAACGCAACCACCCACTGACGCGTCTGTATAACACTAAGCTGGCTAAAATGCTAGCTCTGGACCTTCTCCCTTTTTCTTTTGTAGAAGGGGTTGGTTTTCTAGAATTAGTGGCAGAGCTCTGCCCAAAATGGAAGGTTCCTAGCCGGTTCTATTTTGCCCGAGTTGCGGTTCCAGCACTTCATGAAGATGTTCTGAAGGTGATTGGGGCAGCTTTGCAGAAGAGTGCTGTTCACACTATACATCTGACAACAGACATGTGGACCAGTGGCGCAGGCGCTGATTACATGTGCATCACTGCACACTGGGTCTCTTTTTCAGGGGCTAAAGCAAAGCTAAACACAGGTGTTGACACGGACATTGTTTTTAAAGCTGCTCGGAAACATGCAACACTAGCCATGTTTGGTTTGGAGAAACGTCACACAGCAGAAAACATTTTGGATGTCTTTAACACAAAGGTCCTTAACAGGCTGTCCCCACTAAAACGCCAGGTTGGTTATGTTTCCACGGACAATGGCGCAAATATAGTTAAGGCCATGAGGAAGGGTGACTATTTCAGAGTGCCGTGTTTGGCGCACTGTATAAACCTGGTTGTCCAAAAATTCTTGGGTAATAAAGGCAGTGCAGCGTACAGAGTATTGGACACCTGCCGAAAAATGTGCAACCATTTCAGCCATTCTTTTAAGGGCCGGAAGCAGCTGAGGAGCCTGCTATATCAACGTCAAATGCCAGTGAAAGCACTCATCCAGGAGGTGGTAACACGTTGGAACTCAACCTTCTACATGCTTGAGCGTCTGTATGAGCAGTATACGGTACTCGATCAATATTTCTTGACAGAGGGTACAGAGGACCTGAGGATGGGTGCGGCGCAATGGACATAGTTCAAAGCCTGACACGCATGCTTCGTCCTTTTGAGTTCTTCACGCGTGCAGTCAGCAAGGAGGACTGTAATTTGGGAAAAGCTATCCCATTGTTGTACATGCTGGAGGACCAACTGAAGGAGGTGTGTTCTGTGTTTGAAAAAGATGTAAAAAACCAAGACTCTTTTCTTCTGGCTGAGAAATTATTAGAGCTCCTACAAGGTGATGAACGTCTTAAAACGATCCACTCAGAAGAGCATTACATTTGTGCTACTATTCTGGATCCACGCTACAAAAAGGCGCTGGCAGGCCAAGCATTCTTTCCTTTTGATGATGAACATGTTCCAAAGTACAAACATTGGCTAGCCTTGTCAGCCAAGAGGTTTGAAAGAGAACGGCTGAAAATTGAAGGAAATGGCAGAACATCAGCAGGCCATCCCCAGTCAAAACAATCCACTTCTGCACCTGTGGCTGTGGCACAAGTGACCTTTCAGCCGTTAAAGACACCGGCAACCGGATCATCTGCACCAGACACAACAGAAACATTGGAGGCTGAAGAGGATTGGCTAGCTCTGCGTGGGTTTGGTTCTCAAAAGGTCAGAGGCACAGCAAGAGCTAAGCAAAGTGAAGGAACCTTGGATGAGGACCTTGAGTCGATGGTGAAGGACTATCTGAATGACTCAACAGAGGTCTATGTTAATTCTGACCCATTGGCGTATTGGCATGGGAAAAAAGAATTGTGGCCACAGCTCACCAACCTGGCTTTAAACTACTTGTCTTGCCCACTCGCAAGCGTGTCTTCTGAACGTGTTTTCAGTGCTGCTGGTGGCATTGTAACTCCCAAACGGAGCCGCCTCTCGCCCAAAAATGTGGAGAGGTTAACAATGATCAAGATGAATCAGCACCTCATACCACCAGATTTCAGAGTATGAGAAATTGCGCCGGGTGAAGACGAGGTGGCCAGCAACATAGATGAGGGAATTTCTACTCTGTCAGGTGACACTGAGCTCACCCTGCCTGAATTCGCAGAGTTGATGACGAAGCCTTATTCTCATTCCTGGACCGTGATACTGAGCCCTGAAAATGAGACAACGAATCAATAACTTTCTTTTTCGTCCTTATTCACTTTTATTCCTGTGTGTCTGTCTTTCTTTGTTGTGCACAGTTAATATATTTCAAACTTTAATCAGATAATCACAAAAACAAGCCCATCAGCAGAACTGTCTTCACTGGTTTGCTAATTGATTTGAAGTTGCCGCAGTCTGCATTCCTCAGGTTCACAAGTTCAGAAGAACATGCTCCTCTATCCTCCTCCTTCAGACTCCTATTTCCATCAAACCAGAGGGCTGGTTTACGCCCAATGAAGAAAGACTCAGCACTTGTGGAGGTGTTGTTCTACCTCTTTGCAGGTGAGTTGACGGCTCTGGGACCATAGTTGGGAAGCTCTAATACCGGATAAAAGTGTTTTGGACCAAATCCGAGGCGCACATTTTTTAGTGTTTTTGCTGACTTGCTTGCCTTTGAGGTGCTCTTAGGGGGGCTTCCTGGTGTTTGTGGGTGAGTTTCGGGGTCTGGGAGCACTGCTGGGACACTCTAATCTTGATTGTATTTGCTTTTCAGGAAATCCGTGGTGGCAACCCCGACTTATGGCCTAGGTACGCAGCGCCTTTGGACCGAAGGCCGAGAAATATTGCAAGTATGAGATTTTGCTTTTGGCCTGTTTGGGGGTGTTATGCTTCTTGGCGGGTGGGTTGGCGGGTCTTGGGGCATTCCTGGGAAGGTCTAATACCGGCTAGAAGTGGTTGGGACAAAATCCAGGCCGAATTTTTTTTGGCCATTTCTGATATTTTGCTCAATGTAGCGTTTTCGGGGGCCTGTTTGGGGGGCTTCCTGGTGTTTGTGGGTGGGTTTCGGGGTCTGGGCGCACTGCTGGCTATATATACTTTACTTTGCAAGAGATTTGAAGCAAATCCATGGTGGCAGAGGGGAGTTAGGGCCTAGCTGCAGAGCGTGCGCGGAGTGATTTGGGAAATTTGGGAAAAACTGACAAAGTCCCCATTTTTGTACTTTTGCTCTTTGGCTGTTTGGGGGTCTTCTACTCGTTTTCTCCTGGGTTGACGGCGCTGGGGCCATTGCTGGGAAGCTCTAATACCGGATAAAAGTGGTTTGGACCAAAACCCAGGCGGAAATTTTTGTGTGTTTTTGATGACTTGCTTGCCTTTGAGGTGCTTTTAGGGGGGCTTCCTGGTGTTTGTGGGTGAGTTTCGGGGTCTGGGAGCACTGCTGGGACACTCTAATCTTGATTGCATTTGCTTTTCAGGAAATCCGTGGTGGCAACCCCGACTTATGGCCTAGCCTTTGGCCCGAAGGCCGAGAAATATTGCAAGTATGAGATTTTGCTTTTGGCCTGTTTGGGGGTGTTATGCTTCTTGGCGGGTGGGTTGGCGGGTCTTGGGGCATTCCTGGGATGGTCTAATACCGGCTAGAAGTGGTTGGGACAAAATCCAGGCCGAATTTTATTTTGCTATTTCTGACATTTTGCTCAATGTAGCGTTTTCGGGGGCCTGTTTGGGGGGCTTCCTGGTGTTTATGGGTGAGTTTCGGGGTCTGGGAGCACTGCTGGGACACTCTAATCTTGATTGTATTTGCTTTTCAGGAAATCCGTGGTCGCAACCCCGACTTATGGCCTAGCTACGCAGCGCGTTTGGAACGAAGGCCGAGAAATATTGCAAGTATGAGATTTTGCTTTTGGCCTGTTTGGGGGTGTTATGCTTCTTGGCGGGTGGGTTGGAGGGTCTTGGGGCATTCCTGGGAAGGTCTAATACCGGCTAGAAGTGGTTGGGACAAAATCCAGGCCAAATTTTTTTTGGCTATTTCTGATATTTTGCTCAATGTAGCGTTTTCGGGGGCCTGTTTGGGGGGCTTCCTGGCGTTTGTGGGTGGGTTTTGGGGTCTGGGCGCACTGCTGGCTATATATACTTTACTTTGCAAGAGATTTGAAGCAAATCCATGGTGGCAGAGGGGAGTTAGGGCCTAGCTGCAGAGCGCGCGCGGAGTGATTTTGGAAATTTGGGAAAAACTGACAGTCCCCATTTTTGTACTTTTGCTCTTTGGCTGTTTGGGGGTCTTCTACTCGTTTTCTCCTGGGTTGACGGCACTGAGGCCATTGCTGGGAAGCTCTAATACCGGATAAAAGTGGTTTGGACCAAATCCCAGGCGGAAATTTTTTTGTGTTTTTGATGACTTGCTTGCCTTTGAGGTGCTTTTAGGGGGGCTTCCTGGTTTTTGTGGGTGAGTTTCGGGGTCTGGGAGCACTGCTGGGACACTCTAATCTTGATTGCATTTGCTTTTCAGGAAATCCGTTGTGGCAACCCCGACTTATGGCCTAGCTACGCAGCGCGTTTGGACCGAAGGCCGAGAAATATTGCAAGTATGAGATTTTGCTTTTGGCCTGTTTGGGGGTGTTATGCTTTTTGGCGGGTGGGTTGGCGGGTCTTGGGGCATTCCTGGGAAGGTCTAATACCGGCTAGAAGTGGTTGGGATAAAATCCAGGCCGAATTTATTTTGGCTATTTCTGATATTTTGCTCAATGTAGCGTTTTTGGGGGCCTGTTTGGGGGGCTTCCTGGTGTTTGTGGGTGGGTTTCGGGGTCTGGGCGCACTGCTGGCTATATATACTTTACTTTGCAAGAGATTTGAAGCAAATCCATGGTGGCAGAGGGGAGTTAGGGCCTAGCTGCAGAGCGCGCGCAGAGTGATTTGGGAAATTTGGGAAAAACTGACTAAGTCCCCATTTTTGTACTTTTGCTCTTTGGCTGTTTGGGGGTCTTCTACTCATTTTCTCCTGGGTTGACGGCGCTGGGGCCATTGCTGGGAAGCTCTAATACCGGATAAAAGTGGTTTGGACCAAATCCCAGGCGGAATTTTTTTTGTGTTTTTGATGACTTGCTTGCCTTTGAGGTGCTTTTAGGGGAGGTTCCGTCTGTTTGTGGGTGAGTTTCGGGGTCTGGGAGCACTGCTGGGACACTCTAATCTTGATTGCATTTGCTTTTCAGGAAATCCGTGGTGGCAACCCCGACTTATGGCCTTGCTACGCAGCGCGTTTGGACCGAAGGCCGAGAAATATTGCAAGTATGAGATTTTGCTTTTGGCCTGTTTGGGGGTGTTATTCTTTTTGGCGGGTGGGTTGGCGGGTCTTGGGGCATTCCTGGGAAGGTCTAATACCGGGTAGAAGTGGTTGGGACAAAATCCTCGCGGAAAAGCCTTTTGGCACTTTTTGTAACTTATGGGTCGTTAGGGTGAGCCCTAGCAGCAGGATTGCATGTGTTTCTAGATTTTTGCAACTGAGTTCTGGGGTCTTAGAGCACTCGTGAGAATGTGTAATTTTGGTTGCAAGTCATTTGAAGAAAATCCATGGTGGGAAAGGGGGGATTTGGCATAGTTAAAGAAAGCCTTTGCCACTATTCTTAACTTAGGGTTCGTTAGGGTTAGCAGTATTTCTATTGCATGTGTTTGGGTGGGGGGGGTTTTGAGTCTTGGAGCGATGCTGGCTATGGATACTTTTGCTTGGTTGCTTGCAAGTGGTTTGAATGCAATCCACGGTGGGTAAGGGGGTACTTGGGCCTACTTTTACTTTCAAAGTACGTTTTGTCACCAGTTTTCTGCTAGGCCTCGTTTTTTGAGATTTGATTGGGGGTCTTCTACATTTTTGCGACTGGCTTTAGTAAGGGTCTGGGACCGTGGGGGCACTGCTGGGAAGATCTAATTTTGTTCTAAAACACAGTTTACAGTACACCTAGCTTGAGGGGAAAGATCCGCTACATTAATTTGCCCCTACTTATTTATCCTTCAAAAGGTGACTCAGACAGAGTACGCACTTTCAAAAATATTGTACTGTCTACTAGGAAAATCAAAGTGTGACTTTTTGCACTCCACAGCCTACATACCTTATATTTATTTATCAGTGGTGTTGTAATATTATATCACTTCCTGTTTTTCGTTGAATAATTACAGGCCGGGTTTCAGTCTCTGCAATGGGGAAAAAAGGATGGAGTCAGGCTTCACATTAGCGAGCCGCAATTCAGCATCCGCCAGGCAGGCAGTGGACAGGGTGTCTTCTGGTCACCAACATTGATGGACGAAGCGTCAGCTGCAATGGAGGAGTGCCGCTAATGAGAGGAATTTTTTTCAGAATGCAACTTACTTACCAAATTCAACAGGACAACTACAACAACATACAGATACAGTATCCTTAGTGTTTTTCTCTGACTGTGACTGCATTTCTTGGATCTCTCTCTGCTTCTAAATTGATCCCTTAACACATCACTTAGTCCACTCCACTATCACATCTGCACCACACATAGTCATTTGTAAGTGCTCCTACGTAATTCGCAAGTCGCAGCACGCCTCAGCCCGTAGAGGACTGGGATGGCCCCAATGATGAAGCATGTCACCAAGGGGCAACCCTGGTGAGTGAGGGGACACCTAGAAAAAAAGCAATTTCTCCTTTTCTATCTACTATACCTTCCAGACCAACCCCATTGAGTGTTGTGAATGGATTTATAGTGACCAGCAAGGCTCCCAGGTATCTGGCTACCGATACCTTATGTTGAATATAGTTATCAATATTTCCACACACGCCCTGTACTGTCGCATTCTTTCTTCCACAGTTGTCGAAAGTACTACTTACTTTTCACTGACATGCATGCAGTAGTGCATGCACTTTCAAAGATTGATGGATAGGTTTGTACCCAAAGATTTGTTTATGTTCAATTGTTTGTCCATGCTGTGCTTTTTTTACAGGGTGTCTTCTGGTGACCAACATCGATGGACGAAGCGTCGGCTGCAATGGAGGAGTGCCGCTAATAAGAGGATTTTTTTTCTGCAGGCAGCTTACTTACCACTTTCAACAGGACAACTACAACAACATACAGATACAGTATCCCTTGCCTTTTTCTCTGACTGTGACTGCATTTCTTGGATCTCTCTCTGCTTCTAAATTGATCCCTTAACACATCAATTAGTCCACTCCACTATCACATCTGCACCACACATAGTCATTTGTAAGTGCTCCTACGTAATTCGAAAGTCGCAGCACGCCCCAGCCCGTAGAGGACTGGGATGGCCCCAATGATGAAGCATGTCACCAAGGGGCAACCCTGGTGAGTGAGGGGACACCTAGAAAAAAAGCAATTTCTCCTTTTCTATCTACTATACCTTCCAGACCAACCCCATTGAGTGTTGTGAATGGATTTATAGTGACCAGCAAGGCTCCCAGGTATCTGGCAACAGAGACCTTATGTTGAATATAGTTATCAATATTTCCATACACGCCCTGTACTGTCGCATTCTTTCTTTCACAGTTGTCGAAAGTACTACTTACTTTTCACTGACATGCATCCAGTAGTGCATGCACTTTCAAAGATTGATGGATAGGTTTGTACCCAAAGATTTGTTTATGTTCAATTGTTTGTCCATGCTGTGCTTTTTTTACAGGGTGTCTTCTGGTGGTGACCAACATCGATAGACGAAGCGTCGGCTGCAATGGAGGAGTGCCGCTAATAAGAGGATTTTTTTTCTGCAGGCAACTTACTTACCAAATTCAACAGGACAACTACAACAACATACAGATACAGTATCCTTTGTCTTTTTCTCTGACTGTGACTGCATTTCTTGGATCTCTCTCTGCTTCTAAATTGATCCCTTAACACATCACTTAGTCCACTCCACTATCACATCTGCACCACACATAGTCATTTGTAAGTGCTCCTACGTAATTCGCAAGTCGCAGCACGCCCCAGCCCGTAGAGGACTGGGATGGCCCCAATGATGAAGCATGTCACCAAGGGGCAACCCTGGTGAGTGAGGGGACACCTAGAAAAAGAGCAATTTCTCCTTTTCTATCTACTATACCTTCCAGACCAACCCCATTGAGTGTTGTGAATGGATTTATAGTGACCAGCAAGGCTCTCAGGTATCTGGCAACAGAGACCTTATGTTGAATATAGTTATCAATAATTCCACACACGCCCTGTACTGTCGCATTCTTTCTTCCACAGTTGTCGAAAGTACTACTTACTTTTCACTGACATGCATCCAGTAGTGCATGCACTTTCAAAGATTGATGGATAGGTTTGTACCCAAAGATTTGTTTATGTTCACAATTGTTTGTCCATGCTGTGCTATTTTTTCTTGTCTCCCAAAACCTTTCCCAAAAACCCCCGTACCCATCCATTTTTCAAACCCTAACCCTCTTCCCCCGGGCTGTGTGGTTTTCATTGATGTGTGACTAAATTACAGCAATAAATCCACACACTTGCTGGGGAGGATAAGGTGATAGCAACAGGCTGGTGAAGAAATCCGAGGATATATTCTTACTCTGATTGACAAAGACCCATGGCTAATGTCAAAGAACTTCAACCGAATTAGTTATACTTTAACATTTGTTAGGCTACAATGTGGCACTGTTCTAGTGTACTTCTGTCACCTGCTATATTCTCTATTGTACCGTTGTATTGCTCAGGAGGACAAACCAGATTTCATTTTCTTTTTTTTCATAGGCATGCAACTGCCACTGTGTCACACCACTAGTACCACCGCTATGAGGAAATTTTATCCGCCCAGGATTGCCAACCTTATCCGCTGTTTCCTGTGGAGCCAGCCCTGGGCCTAGCCCTACTTGCAAACAGAAATTACAGGTAAGATAGGCGTTTGGTTGGAGGTAGTATAATGGAGTATTAGGAGAGACGAGAGATTGGATTGACGGTAGTACTTCTAAAGTCCTAGGACTATTCAGGAAAACAAACTTACTGTTAAACCCCCACCCACCAGACTCAAAAGCAGTAAAAAACAGGTATGGTCAGATAAAGTTTCAAAAAGTATATTTTTATAGCCCTAACAAAAGAATCTCCCGCAAGACCCTCCCTAACCCCAACGATTGTCCTTCAAAAGTCCCCAAAAATCCCAACTCCCAATTCCCACCCCCCAAAAGTCTCTAAAAAAGGGGCAAGGGACACTATGGCAGGGTGCTGTTGGAATTAGCAGCCAGGGCATCATGCTCCTTGCGGAGGGTGGCAAGTTCGAAGCGGAGGCCCTCCACCACGTTCTTATAGTTATGGACCTCCTGCTCCAGGTAGGACAGTCTGAGGGATAAGCGGCGCCGGTGTGCCTTGCAAATCCTGTGAGGGGCAGCTGCTTTCTTTGCTGCTGGGCGGTGGCGTTTGGCTTTGGTAGCCCGGCTCCGTACCGCTGGAGCACTGCGCTGGCTGGCAGCCCGCACGGAGGAGGATGCAGCTGTCCCAGTGGACGTTGTTGTTGTACCAGACTGCGTCTCCTCCTCCTCCAGGGCCACCAGCCGCCGATATTCAGCGACAGTGGCCTCCAGCCTCCGTTGCCGGGCCATTCGAGCCAGCTCCTTCCTCCTTGATGGTGTCTTGGATTTGGAAGGAGCAACTACATGAAAAAAGAAAGACATAGTCTGTAACCAATTCTCCTTAAGATTAACACAAAATGATTGAGCAGAAAGTTGTCACAGTACAAGTAGCAAATTGAAAGCACAGTACATAACTATTGAGGACAGTATCTATGTAACCTCCGACTTCTTCATCCTTGCTCTAACATTAGTGGGAGTTTCAGGAACAAATTCTACGAGCACTATGGACTTCCATTACAGTCGACTATGACAGTACACCACTCTTATTCTTCTTCTTCTCTCTTGTTTAGGAAAATTGGTACGTTATCTTATGCAAGCCGGCATAATGCCAGTGCAGTGAACTTGCACCCGAGAAAAACAGACGCACACCATGGTGAGTGAGACAGACTTGCGTTACTGTACCGGTCCAGTACATGCAGGTGGTGAAGCTCTTACTTTTCTATTACGGGTGGTACTGAGAATACTCTGTTAAAAGGGCTACTGCTTAATTAATTTAGCTTTCACCCTACAGTGCAAATGAGTATTAGAAAAGGAAAATGAAGAAGCTAAATTATCTGATTATCTATCACTTCACATGGGATGTATTTGATGACATATGGGATGAATTTAGGTGCTTTGCTTATTATTGAGTGAACAGTGATACCCCCACACATGAATGACGTACTACTACTAAACTAAAGTTATTAAGAGAGGTAGGGAGAGTCCACCGTAATAACCGGATATATGCTGTGCTTGCAGTTGCAATACAAACTACTGCTACTATTCATGGTAGTATTTGGACAACGTTACAACTTCTTTTCCTTGCCTTTCCTACACTGGAACGGACGTGCGGGTGCGGTGTTACATGCTCTTCAAAGTAACACTTAGTTCATCCAGTGACCGTCTACTCTCTCTAGATACACATATGCTATCTAAGAGTCAGATAGTACCATGAATGATCCAGGCATCCATCCATTCAAAGTATATTGCACACATACAGTTTCTGTCTCACCCACCCAGGCTGTTCTCCTTCCACCCATCCTTGCTTCATCATTCACCCAGCCATGCACCATACCATTTTCTTACCTTCCCAGCCACCTCGGGGACCAAGCAAACACATATCATTCTTCTTTGCCAGTCATCATTACATTTCTCGTGCTTCCACACTTACTTACACCCTTCTTTCGCTTTTCGTTCATCCCATCCATCAAGTTCACCTCAGATCTGATTGGGATTCTTCTCGCCAAAAACTTCACAGCTAAGTCGAAGTACATTTAGAGGAGGCTACTACCTGCTTTTTTTTATAATACACCCGTGCAGAAAGCACACTCTGCAGTCTTCAATCTCAATGACTAAGGAATGTATAGCTTACCTCTGCCCGCCACCACCGTGTGAACCCTCACAGGCATGTCCTTGTCCGGCACTTGCACCGCCTCCTCCCCAGAGTTGTCCTCCTCGTCCAATGCCACCACCACCTCCGCGCTGGCCCCGTCTCCAGATGTTCCACCTACAAAGTACATTTAATAATGTTAGAATACACCACTCACTACTATATAATATTTGGTCTAGGAGGAAGAAAGAAATGTGAAAAAAACAGTGTACAATTTAATAATTTATGACTGTGTACTCTAGAGTAAAAATGTCCCTTTTTCCAGGGAAGGCTGTTGTCTTGCTGCACTTTTTGGCACAACTGATGAATGTTTGCTTTTTACTTTTTAACACGCACCACTTTTTCTCCTAACAGACAGAACCTTGACTTCTAAGAACACGAGCAGGATCAAGTTCAAACCAGGTGAGAGCTCGGCTCGACCACAAGAAATGTGTCCAATTAATCGTCAGCACTAAGCACTTTTCCATTTTCAGTTACACGTTCACTTTTATGACAAACTTGAATTTAATAAATGTGTTTACTTTTAATAAAGCTTTTAAACTTAAATAGACTCTGTGGTTTTTGGTCCTCCAGGCTAGAGTGGATGAGCTAAAGGTTTTCGAATTTTTGCAAGCATGAGTCCGTGCCTCTGCCATCGGTGACTTTGGGAGCTAAATGACTCTGCCACACTATCTAGTCAGTAAGGAGATTGGGGGTTCAACTACAAAGTCTGTTATCACTGAGGTATGTGGAAAGTCTAACAGTTACAGCACCTATTATAATTGATAAGCTAAGCGATGCATTATTTAGTGTCCATAGTTGTGTTTGTGCAGATTTGTCCCTGCAACAGTAGTAGAATGGATTGTCCTCCTATCCAAACCAAAAGTAAAGTAGTATCTTATTCTTTCTTGGTGGTGGTCATTCACCTTTTTATTGTTGGCAATGGTCAAAGCATAAACATTTAGAATACTTGAAAAGACATTATGGACAATCCCAGAGGACTGCACTCAGTGCATAGAGCTATTGCTGACTAGAATGGGAGTCCAATGGAAATGCCAAATGTGCAATCTTAGTTAGCTACACAGACTAATAAGAATAATCTAGTAATACCACATGGAGTCATAGTCGAGGCAGGATAAGCATTTAGATCCTGTCTACAAGAAGATCAAAGACGATTTAGAAAAAATCGAATGAGGAACGCTAGGAAAAATAAGTACTCTATATTAAAATTAAAACTTACTGGGGCCAGCAAAGGAGCCCTCGCCTGCCCGGTCCTGGCCTGCATCGTCAACAGCACCCTCCTCCTCCTCCTCCTGTGTCCTCCTCTTGCCCCTGGGGGAAGCTGATGTACAACATGAAAGAAAGAAAAACAGAAAACTTGGATGATATTGCTCAACCAAATCAAACATTTCAAAAGAACTAACAAAGTAACAAAATATTTTTGCGAAATAGCAAATAGGGAACGACTCCACGGGATATATTATTGACCAATCACATGTGGTCGACTACGTCATTACTTTAGTATTGCTTGATTTGCGGACCGTCGAATTGGAAACTACCCTATGTAACTCACTAAACAAAGTACTAAAAAGGTTTGCCTAGGATTGGCAGGCAGTAGTCCGCAGCACGCAAAGTGACAGCCAAAGTCCATCGTGATTGAAGATCAGCGACAACACTAAAGTTTCCTACTACATTAACCAGTCATTAAAATACTCAAACTATTAATCCACCACCACTATTTCTTCTTATCGCCATGTGTACAAAGGAAGGACTGGACTTGAGTCTGTAGGGGCTGATTTAGAAGGCCCTTGCGGCTCTTTTGCTCCATTGTTGCATGACTTTTGTGACGCAGCGACAGCACAAAAGAGGCGCAATGGTGCGGCGTATATTAACAACGTAACGCATATGGGAGATGCATCACGTTGTAAAGCCCTGCGCCAAAAGGGGGCGTTCCGGCGCAAGGGAGGGCGTTCCTGCACAGGAACGCATCCTAAAAGTGGCTGAGGGAAATCTACAAGATTTCAATCAGTCACTTTGAGGACAATGATGCGTGACTCAAACCCTGCGCCTGCTTGAAGCAGACGTACGGCTTGACGCAGCATTGGGGAGATAGGGCACCCCAGAGCATTGATGGAGCTGCACCATCGTTGTGACGCAACTCCAGCAATGCACCGCCTTTACGGCACAGATGTGTAACGCTTTGGTGACGTTTTGGGCCCTTGGTGCGCCGCATTGTAAATACGGCGCACCATGGGTGATGGTGGCGTGACGCACAATTACTGGCGCATCCCTGCTACTTTGCAGGGATGCGCCGGTAATTAAAAATCTGAACCTTAGTGTGTAGCATTACGCAGTTCTTTCAACTACACTCATACATAATTTCACAGGCCAATGAAATGAACACAAAATCTAAAACAAATAAGCATAGTAGCAACACTACTGAGAAGAAGGAGAGCAGTGTACCTGAAATGCACAGAAGATTTTGAAATATAATTTACCTACAATGTAATGAGCAGCATTATTGCTCTTGGTAAAAAACTAAAATTTGCAATATAATAACACAGCAGGAGAAAACATAGTAGTAAAGACATAGCTACTACTACTCACCAAGCCCGGGGATCTCAAGGCCAAGGAGGTCGAGCAGATCTCGCTCACGGGTCAGGACATCCGTCCAGCGGTGGGTGGCCTGGTTGTAGGTGCGCCAGACCCGAGAGTGGTGGTAAATGGCCTGGCACACCTTCTCCCACCGCTTCCGGCGCTCCCGGGCCCCATACCCGGCACTGATCTTGCCGCCTCCCATGATGGTCCTGGGGAGGCGGCGCTGAACATAAAAAACGAGTTGGCCCACCTCCTGCGGGGTAAAGATCTCCCGTGGCATCACTAGCTCCCCCCTCAAACGCCCGCACGGGAGCCGGACACGGGGTGCGGGACCCTTCCCCTTCTCGGGATGCTTCCCGGCTCCCTTCACCATGGTCTGGGCGGAAAGGAATAAAGAAAATAGAATAGGGAAGAGAAGAAAAGAAAAGAGTTTACAAAAGTAGTTTAAAATTAACCAAAAGTAGCGGTAAACACAAAAATATAGGGCTAGAAAAATAGAGGGATAGATAATAAGTAAAATAGATTAAAAAAAACTTCAAACAAGCAAAGGATGGCAGAGATTGACAAAGGATACAAAGACCATGCCCAGAACCATAGCAATGAATGAAAAACAAGATGGCCGCGCCCGTTCACGACCGCGCGGGTAAGTTCGCGCGAGATTTTCCTTGCGAACACGCGCGAAACTGTACTGGCAAGCCGCGGACTTTGCGAGATTACACTTCGCGCCCGGAAACGGAAATACGTCAGGCAAACAAGATGGTTGCGCCCTTGAACGACCGCGAGGGTAACTTCGCGCCTTGCGCTACGAGCGGCTCGCAAAAACGCACAAAACCTTGCCAACTAACACGCCGCAAAAAAAACAAATTGCATATTCGCACGAATTTGCGGCTTCCGAATCCGATCTCGCGCGTGTTCGCGCCCCGCGAACCCCGCGAAATTGCAGAAAAACGAGTTTTTCAAAACTGAAAGCACTCGGCAGGGGCAAGAGTTCAAACTCATCATTAGTAACAATTCCCGGTAGTGCTTCCTGACTGGGGCCCCTCCAGAATTCAGTTGCTAGTTGCAACAATTGTATGACCCTGCTCTGACCCTCACAGCAGGCTCATAGAAAAGCTACAAGTAGGCCACAAAGGTCCTGGGGAAAAAAAATGCACTGCAACAGAAAGCAAAATTACAGATAAGGAAGCAGGTGCCAGACTGGAATTTTAAAACAGTGACACATTAATAAACTAACCCCAAATTAATTCATCTCAGTTGAAGCAGGGCTGGTGTGCTTGCTTTTCCCCCCCATAATCTACAGTAATGATGAACCAGAGGGTGGCATTGATGTAACAGAGGGTTGCAGTGGTGAAACAGAGGGTGCTGGGAACCTGTGATGATGAACCAGACGTAGAAACAACATTATTCGTGACCGTTGCGCGCCGAAATGTAAGTTCGCAATTGCGAACTGGTACGAAACCCTCGCGAACTGGCAGAAATCCTTGCAAACACAAAAAAAAAAAAAATCTGCAAATTCGCAAGAATTCGCGGATTTTGCGGATTGCGAGTTCGCAAATCCGCAAAATTCGCGAACGCGAGATTCGCAAAATTCGCCCATGCTTAAGATAGGTTGACCTTGGGTAGCCTTTACACTCCACCACCATTACAGTGGACCCTGGTGGAGCGACTTATGTCACTTTGGTGTGACATGCCGGACACCCTCTCCGTGGTTGGGGGGGACTGGAACGATATGATGGAGCTGGGCTGCGATAGGTGGAGGAGCAGGGCGACAGACGGGGCGGGGGCCCACCCACTAAACTTCATGCCCTGGCCACAGGACTCGACTGGACGGATGTCTGGAGATATATACACGGCCCACGCAGGGAGTATACCTACTTTTCCACGGTACATGACTCATTCTCCAGGCTGGACTATATCTTTGTCCCTAGGGGACAGACACATAGGATACTATCGGCTACAATTCTGCCGAGAGCCCTGCTGGACCATTCGCCAGTGGCCCTCACGTTCAGAATAGGCCCGGGCAGGCAGCCATTTAGGTGGCGTATGTCGGGGTGGCACCTGCTGAAGGACGAGTACAGGGAGCACTTGACCAAAGAAATAGATAATTACCTAGTTTCTAACTTAGGCTCTGTAGAATCCCCAGCTACCCTCTGGGAAGCTTTAAAACCCATGCTGCGGGGTGTTGATATCTCCTGGTGCGCGGCGGCGCGTAGGGAGCGACAACAGGATTTGGTGCAACGGGAGGTGGATACGGAGGCGCTGGAGCAAAGGGGTCGTGAAATGGGCGGCGGAACTGCCAGACAACAGTTTGTGCTGGCTCAGCAGCAGTACACCGCGATATTGATGGAGGAGGCACGGCAGGCCTGGCTAGCCACGCGTAGTCGGGTGTACCAGTGGGGTGATAAATCTAGCAAGATGCTACACCGCTTGTGCCAGGGCACGCTCCACGCACAGCTGTTGCCCCAAATATTGGATTCGGAGGGGAAGCCAGTTCTTGAGCCTCCGGCCATTTCGGAGACCTTAGCGGCAATCAATGAGGATCTGTATGCGCCCAGGGAATGCCTGGAAGAAGATGTTATCCAGCGGTTTATTGACGATCTTCACCCACGGTCAGTCTCAGACGAAGTGCGGGAACAATTAGATAGGCCCCTTTCCGATGATGAATTGGGCGCAGCCCTGGAAGAGCTGAACCCCGGAAAGGCCCCAGGCCCCAATGGCTTTCCGTGTGAATTTTTCAAGCGGTTTTATGTACAGCTGGCCCACATCTCTGTCCCCCAGATTGGAGGCATGCAGAGGTGGTGGTCTTTTTGAAACCGGGTAGACCCTCGAGAGCCATGCGTCCTACCGCCCTATATCCCTACTCAATGTTGAGGCCAAAGTCCTGGCTAAGGCCTTGGCTAATAGGCTCAGGCCCCACATTGCGGACTTAGTCCACCCCAATCAGGCGGGGTTTATGCCTCGGAGGGCGACTCGCCACAATATTAGACGAGCCCACGCCGCAATATCGGCTTGGGAGAGATTGGGGGAGCAGGCGGCGTTGTTTCTAGCAGACATGGACAGGGCCTTCGATTCACTGAGATGGGTTTACCTATTTGCCCTGCTGCGGCGTCTCAATTTTGGCCCGCGCTTCATGGCCTATTTACAGTTATTATATACAGACCTCACGGCGTCAGTACGATTGGGGGGAGCAATCTCTTGCTCCTTTCAGGTCCGGAGGGCACGCAACAGGGCTGTCCCCTCTTCCCCCTACCTATTCGCGCTCGCCATGAAGCCCTTGGCGGCGTGGGTGCGCATAGACGCTCAGCTCAAGGGCTTTAGGTGGTCGCCGGGCCTCACTGACAAAATAGCACTATATGCTGACGATGTCTGGTTCTTTCTTACCGACTTGGATCGGTTGGGACCGCGGCTGCTATGTATTCTGCAGATCTTTGGTGAAACCTCCGGCCTCTATATGAACCTGGGCAAATCGACGTTGTGGGTACTGGGTGGACTGCGGCAGGTGGGATCCTGGGCCTCTGGCCTTCAGCTGGCGGCTGGAGGGATGAAATACCTGGGGGTATACCTGTCGGAAGAGGCGGCCACCTCCCGAGATCGCAACCTCACTCCGGTATGGGACTGCACGCGCGAGGAATTGAAGGTTTGTCCCGCATGCCTCTGACGATATATGGCAGGTCGGCCATCTTCAAAATGGTGGCGCTCCCCCGTCTATTTTACCAACTACAAAACCATCCATACCAGATTCCCCGCTGGTTTCAACAGGTCAACTCGGCGCTGGGTGGGTTTCTGTGGGAGGGGGGGATCGCACGGGTGGCTCTGCGAACGTGTTTTTATCCTCCTACACCGGGGGGCTTGCTAAATCTGATGTTCTCTCCTACTATCAGGCGGCACACTTGCTGGTTCTCATCGAGTGGTGGTATGGTGATAGGGGAGACGTGTTTTTTATCCTCCTACACCGGGGGGCTTGCTACATCTGATGTTCTCTCCTACTATCAGGCGGCGCACTTGCTGGTTCTCAACTAGTGGTGGTATGGTGATAGGGGAGACCCGGCCTACGCGGTCGAGCGGCACCTAATGGGTTCAGCGTCCGTGCATACACTGCTGTACTCCGCATAGCTTCGAAAGTGCCTTCCTTCCGCCACGCAGGTGGTATTCTATGTCTGGAGGCGAGCGCTGGGCAGGATGAGGTGGTGGAATGAGCTGACCCCAGAGACCCCTCTCTGGCGAAATGGTCGTCTTCCCCATTTAGATGCTTTGCAGGGTTTCCGGGGTGAGACGCGATAGGAATCTCCTCCCTGGGGGATGTAATGTCGGGTCGTACCCTGAAGTCCTTTCAGAACCTGCAGGACAAGTATGGGATGCCACGATCCCAATTCTTTAAATACCTGCAGTTTAGACACGCATTGACGCCATACCTGACTGACCTAGGGTCCCTCCCCGATTTTAGCCCAAAAGAGGCCAAAGTGTTTATGGGCGAATTACCAGATAAGAAAATTTTACATATCTACCAAACGTTAGTTCACCATTGCTCCACTAACCTACACAGACTTAGTACAGCGTGGGGGAGGGGACGTAGGGGACTTAGAGGAAGAGGACTGGGCGGAGGCATTGGCAAGCCCGAGGGGGGCGGCTATTTCCATATGCCTGCGCCTGATACAGTTTAAATATCTACATCGCACATATTTCACCAGAGAGCGCCTATGGAGGGCGGGCATGATTAGCTCCCCTGATTGTCTCTGCTGCGGATCAGAGGTGGGTAGACATTTGCATACAGTCTGGGGATGCTCTGCGTTGCATAGATTCTGGAGTGGGGTGTTTGCCTGTTTGTACGAGGTTTTGGCATGGGAGCTCCTGCACATGCCGAAATTGGCTTTGTTGCATGTGATGGATGGGATTGGAAGCAATAGGTACAAGCGCCACCTGCTATTCTTGGGCTTTACACTGGCAAAGAGGGACATTGCCAAGGCGTGGAAGGCGCCTCAAGCTCCGCCATTGACTGCTTGGAAAAATGGCATGGACTTTTGTATGGGACTCGAGCAACCTATATTTATGGCTAGGGGGTGCCCCCGTTAACACTTTAAGATCTGGAAGAGGTGGGCGGACTACCGCGGCCTGGGCCTGGATCTGCCGCCAGAGAGGGCCGCTCTCCCGACGATTTGACAGGTGGTTCGTTTGTGGAGAGGATAGAGTGTCTCATTGGACTTGGGTCGCTCATTAAGACTTGATACTGTAAATAAGTGGCAGCATCAGCGCAAACGGGGGGGGTGTTGTTAGTTTATCTACAAAAGTCTAAGATGTTATTGCTGATATATTCAATCAATCAATCAATCATAACACTTGTATAGCGCGCTACTCACCCGGAAGGGTCTCAAGGCGCTTGGGGGAAGGGGGCCGCTACTGCTCGAACAGCCAGGTCTTGAGTTGTCTCCTGAAGGCGAGGTGGTCCTGGGTCAGCCGAAGGTGGATGGGGAGGGAGTTCCATGTCTTGGCCGCCAGGTAGGAGAAGGATCTGCCTCCTGCGCTGGCTCTTCGGATGCGTGGTACGGCGGCGAGGGCGAGGCTAGCGGATCCTAGCTGGCGGGTGGGCGTGTGGAAGGTTAGGCGGTCGTTGAGGTACTTGGGGCCCAGGTTGTGGAGAGACTTGTGTGCGTGGGTGAGGAGCCTGAACGTGATCCTCTTGTTGACGGGGACCCAGTGCAGGTTCCTCAGGTGGCCGGAGATGTGGCTACGTCGAGGGATGTCCAGGATGAGTCGGGCGGAGGCGTTCTGGATGCGTTGCAGTCTTTTCTGTCGTTTAGCTGTGGTTCCGGCGTAGAGGGTGTTTCCGTAGTCCAGCCGGCTGGTGACGAGGGCCTGGGTGACCGTCTTCCTGGTTTCGATCGGGATCCATCGGAAGATCTTGCGGAGCATGCGGAGGGTGTGAAAGCATGAAGAGGAGACGGCATTGACTTGTCTGGTCATCGAGAGGGAGGAGTCCAGGATGAAGCCCAGGTTGCATGAGTGGTCTGTCGGTTTGGGGGCGGTGCCCAGGGCTGGGGGCTACCAGGAGTCGTCCCAGGCGGAGGGTGATGGTCCAAGGATGAGGACTTCCGTCTTGTCTGAATCAGTTTCAAGCGGCTGTTCTTCATCCTATCGGCGACGTCTTTCATCCCTTCGTGGAGGCTGGTTCTGGTGGTGTCGGGGTCTCTGGTGAGGGAGAGGATCAGCTGGGTGTCGTCGGCGTAGGAGATGATGTTGAGGTTGTGTTGGCATGTGATGGCTGCGAGAGGTCTCATGTAGACGTTGAAGAGGGTGGGGCTGAGTGATGATCCTTGCGGGACGCCGCAGATGACTTCGGTGGCCTCAAGACGAAACGGGGGGAGGCGGACTCTCTGTGTTCTTCCAGCGAGGAACGAGATGATCCACTCCAGTGCCTTCTCTTGGATGCCGGTGTTGCTGAGGCGTTGGACTAGGGTGCGGTGGCAGACAGTGTCGAACGCGGCGGAGAGGTCCAGGAGGATGAGTACCGCTGTTTCCCCGTTGTCGAGAAGGGCTCGGATGTCGTCGGTGGCTGCGATGAGGGCGGTCTCGGTGCTGTGGTTGGCTCTGAAGCCGGACTGCGAGGGGTCGAGGGATCCATTCGTCTCGAGGAAGGCGGCAAGCTGTCTGTTGGCGATCTTCTTGATGACTTTGGCATGAAAAGGGAGGAGCGAGATGGGGCGGAAGTTTTTGAGGTCGGTGGGGTCCGCTGTTGGTTTCTTCAGTAGGGCGCTGAGCTCGGCGTGCTTCCAGCTCTCCGGGAAGGTGTCGAAGGAGGTGTTGATGACGTCTCGGAGTTGGGGTGCGATGGTGGAGTCGGCCTTGTTGAAGACGTGGTGGGGGCAGGGGTCAGTCGGAGATCCGGAGTGGATGGTGTTCATCGTGCGGGCTGTGTCTTCGGTGGTCACTGCGGTCCAGGTGCGGAGGGTGGCGGTGGGGTGCGTTGGTTCGACGGTTGGGTGCGAGGATGGTGTGCCGAAGCTGTTGTGGATGTCGGCAATCTTGCTGTGGAAGAACGAGGCGAGGGAGTCGCAGAGATCCTGTGAAAGGGTGATATCATTGTTGCCGGTACTGGGGTTGGAGAACTCCTTGACAATGCTAAAGAGTTCCTTGCTGTCGTGGGCGTTGTTGTCCAGTCGATCCTTCAGAGATTTCTTCTTGGTGGTGCGGATGAGCTGGTGGTGCTTGCGGGTCGCGTGTTTGAGGGCGGTCATGTTGTCAGTGGTCCGGTCGAGGAGCCAGGCTTTCTCGAGGGTGCGGCAGGTCTTCTTGGAGTCCTTGAGTTCATCGGTGAACCAGGGGGCCTTCTTGCTTCTGGGTTTGCTGGGAGGGTTCTTCAGTGGTGCGAGGTCATCGGCGCAGGCGGTCAGCCACTGCGTGAAGTTGCGGGCTGCTTCGTTGGGTCCGGTGTGCTGGCAGGTGGGTTCTGGCTGAGGGAGGCGGTGAGCTGGTCGGCGGTGATCTTGCTCCAGCTTCTGTGAGGAACCTGTTGCGGGTGGTGGTGGGTAGTGGTTTTTCTGAAGCTGAAGTGGACGCAGCTGTGGTCGGTCCAGTGAAGTCCGGTGGAGTGGCTGAAGGCGATGTGCTTGCTGGAAGAGAAGACGGGGTCAAGCGTGTGGCCGGCGTAGTGGGTGGGGGTGTTGACCAGTTGCTTGAGTCCGAGGTTGGCGAGGTTGTCCAGTAGGGTGACGGTGTTGCGGTCCTTGTTGTTCTCCAGGTGGAAGTTGAGGTCCCCTAGGAGGATGTAGTCGGCGGAGCGGAGGGCGTGCGGGCTGATGAGGTCCGTAATGTCTTCGCTGAATTGTGTGCGTGGTCCCGGGGGTCTGTAGATGAGGGTGCCTCTGAGGGTCGTCTTTGGGTCGGAGTGAATCTCGAAGTGGAGGTGTTCGGCGGCGGTGTAGGTGTCGTTGCGTCGTCGTGATGCGGATGGTGTTCTTGTGGACGATGGCGATGCCTCCTCCGGTCTGGTTGACGCGGTCCCTCCTGATGATCTTGTATCCATCCGGGATGGCGATGGCGATGTCGGGGGCTGAGGAGGCATTCATCCATGTTTCAGTGAGGAACGCGACGTCTGGTGATGTTGTGTCGAGCAGGTTCCAGAGTTCGACGGCGTGTCTGTGGACGGAGCGGGTGTTGAGCAGGATGCACTTGAGGTCGCTGCTGGGGCTTGGCTTAGCGGGCGCGGCGCATGTTCGGAGGCAGGAGAACTTGCAAGTTGTGCAGGTGAAGGGTCCGTGGAAGCGTTTCGGGGCGGCCCGGCAGCAGGCGGGGTTCCGGCCGGCATTGAGTGCGTTGAGGGCGGCGGCGTCGTAGGTCTGTCGGGTCGTCTTGCGTCGGTGGGGGCCAGGGGTCCTGGCGCTGGGCGCAGTCCAGGCGCGGACGGGCGCAGACGGGCTTACCTTCGGCGCACAATCGGCGCGCCCGATGTGCGTCCGCGCGGTCGCCATTTATGGCGAAGTGGGAGGGAGGGAGGAGCAGCTGGGAGGCGGGAGTGGGGAGGGCACAGAAGAAAAAGGGGGCGTGGCCGCTAGCACGGCGGCGGGAAGCGGGGAGCGGGCGGGCAGGCACAGGGGGCAGAGAGACAGTCAAACAGCACAGGCAATGACAAGACACGCAAATACATCGGGGGCGAGGCAGGCTCAGCGAGGCTGCGGGCAGCAGCGGGGGGAGTTCCGCACACAACAGCTGGTGGCCGTGCGGCGCGGGGGTGTCCTGGGACAGGTCACACTCACCTGCGCCGCGCGGTCGCCATTTATGGCCAAGTGGGAGGGAGGGAGGAGCAGCTGGGAGGCGGGAGCGGGGAGGGCACAGAAGAAAAAGGGGGCGTGGCCGCTAGCACGGCAGCGGGGAGCGGGGCGGGCAGGCACAGGGGGCAGAGAGACAGTCAAACAGCGCAGGCAATGACAAGAATCACTAACAGTTAATGGGAAACAAAAAATCGATAAACAGTATGCAGGGAATACAAAACAATACAAAACGGAGACAAAATTAAATCTGCACAACACGCAAATACGGCGGGGGGCGAGGCAGGCTTAGCGAGGCTGCGGGCAGCAGCGGGCGAGTTCCGCACACAACAGCTGGTGGCCGTGCGGCACGGGGGCATCCAGGGACATATATTGATGTGTGCAGCAGACTCTGGACACCGGAGCTATGCAATATATGTGACCTATGACAAATAAAATCTGTTTTATAAAAACAAAACACATGAGGCAACAGCAAAAATGGAAGGAAGACCCACGCCAATGGTGTCAGGTCTAACGCGTGTCCCCTCGAGCTGAAATGTGGGGAGAACTACCCTAACTCCTGGGAGACCATCGGCGTTGGCGTGTTCTGTACCAGTGCGGTTTTCCACCGTAAAGTCCATACCCTGTAGGGAAATAGACCAGCTCAACAGCTGTGGATTCTCACCCCTCATTTGCATCAACCATCTGAGGGGCCTGTGGTCTGTCTGAACCCGGAAGTGAGTCCCAAACAGGTGTGGTCTCAGCTTCTTCAATGCCCAGATCACAGCAAATGCCTCACGCTCAATAGCACTCCACCTCTGTTCCCGTGGAAGTAACCTCCTACTAATGAAGGCTACAGGTTTATCTAGGCCCTCTTCATTTATCTGTGACAAAACAGCCCCCACACCATGTGCTGAAGTGTCTGTTTGAACGATAAACTCTTTTGAGAAGTTGGGCGCCAGGAGCACGGGCGCCGTGCGCATGGCAGCTTGCAGGGCCTCAAAAGCTTTCTGACAGGTGTCAGTCCAGATCACCTACTTGGGTTTGCTTCCTGAAAGTCAGCTCTGTCAAGGGTGCAACAATGTTGCCATACTCCTTGACAAAACTCCCTGTGAGACCTAAAAAGGCTCTCACCTCTGTCTGGGTTTTGGGTGGCTCCCAAGCCAGGATGGTTTCAATCTTGGGTTGTAGGGGCACCACCTGGCCGCTCCCAACTTGATGTCCCAAGTACACCACGTAACCCTGGCCGATCTGGCACTCACTCGCCTTGATCGTGAGGCCTGCCTTCTGCAGCACCATCAACACTTCCCAGAGGTGGCGAGATATTCCTCCCAATTGGCACTGAACACTGCAATGTCATCCAGGTAGGCGGCACTGAACTCATCCAGTCCAACCAATACCTGGTTAACCAACCTCTGAAAGGTGGCAGGGGCATTCTTCATCCCAAAGGGCATAACACGGAACTCGAAATGCCCATCTGGTGTGTAGATTGCTGACCTCTCCTTTGCCCCATCAGTCAAGGCGATCTGCCAGTACCCAGATGTTAAGTCAGACATGCTGAAGTACCGTGCACCCCCTAGCCGATCAATGAACTCATCAGCTCTGGGGATGGGGTGCGTGTCAGTCTTCGTGACTGAATTGAGCCCTCTGTATTCCACACAGAACCAGAGTTCGGGTGCGGCACCCGGCGCTGCAGCCTTCGGGACCAAGACCACTGGGCTGGCCAAGGACTGTTAGATGACTCAATCACCCCTAGCGCAGGGGTGGGGGAATCCTATCGCCCGACGCCCGAACCATGTTGATTTTTATGATGGGCAAGAAGATTTATTGTCTATTTTGTCCTACGGACAAGTAGACATTAAATCATGTATATAATATCGGAGCTGTGGGCTCCTTAAGGCTCAAAATCAATCAGAAATGGGTAAGAGAAAGTCAGAGAACCTTTGGAGGCCTCTAATCCATGTGAGCACCGGATCTCGCTCCCCCCACCCCCCTGCAACACCATAAAATTACCAGGCACAGGAAAAATCTTATGCGCCGCCCCCGTCAAACATGGATCCAAGCACTGTCAGCAGCTCAGCATCGAAATACGCGAGTTAACATTGGCCTATGGCTGCACCGCTCTACCCGCCACCACCGAGGAATGGCGTAAGTGCCTGTCGTGCCGGAAAGCCACCCGTGCAATGGGCCGTGGGGCCTGAGGAACCAGCTGCTGCAGGGGGCGTCCTCTCTTCGTCACTTTTACTAATCTGTGTTTTGTAGAGAACACCAAGGAGGAGTGCAAGACACATGGCAGGGTACAGAGCTGGCTGAGGGCTGTCGGAGGAAAGCAGTGAGAATCGGAGGCCAGTGGGGAGGTCTGGGATTGTGACGAGGTTAATTGCAAAGCTGCATGCACCTGAGGCATGGGGGTTGTCTAGTGTGAGCGTGCTTGGATGTGTTACATGGGTCTGTTCTGCCGTAGGTGTATGTGTGCAACCCGTCAGTGTGGGACACTTTGGGTGTCACTTGTTTGTTTATGAACTGTGACTCCAAATGTCCGGTATTTATAGAGCGTGACATAGATGCATTCGGCCTGTTTCTAAGCGCTCGTGGTTTTCATGAGACACTGGAAGGTCAACTTGTCTTGTCAGGGTCACAAATCATCAATAAGGGAATCCACGATTAAATGTTTTTTTGGGGGGCAAACTGGGCTGTAGGCGGTATTGATTTAAGACTATCGGTAAACTCAGCCTGGTGGTGGGTTTAGGGGCACTGCGCAGGAAAAAAAGAATGCCCGTGCATTTCCCAAGGTTATGAAATACAGGGAATCTCAATGACCCAGGAAAGCTGCACATAAAGGTGCGGGAAAACCTTGCTTCAAAGCAACGCATTTCCAGCATTCACTTGTAAGAGGCTGGCGAGGGGGTGGGGCAGGAGGGGGATTTTCATTCACTGTCTTTTCTTGTCTGGTCAGCTGCTTATTTCACTCTGTGTGGCCCTGTGCTCAGAGATCTGCTCCTCTGAGCACCCTCTAGAGCGCTGAATGGTCATAAAGGATATATGGCAAGCTCCATGGTGGGCTGCCAGTACAAAAGCCAGTTTTCACAGGGGCTACACTTCCAATCTGTCTCTCTGACACTGCGGCTGAAGCTGGCCATGCATTGCAGTTTCACTTAAACTGCATGTCTCCGATAAACTACTTTATCAGAAACTGACAGGTATCCGGAATGCATGTGCAGAAAGCAGGGCAACTGTATTTATTTAATGCTGCAGCAGAGTACTGACCCATCAACCCCAATGCTTCTGCGCCAATTAAAACAAATATGCAGTTGATGCGCACATGTGCAAGGATCTTTCGGCCAGTTCCTCTCAACTGAAAAGAAAAATGCTGTGCTTTGACCCTGGATCCCTTCGACATTAGAATGTAGGAGCAGATTAAGAGCTGGGCTTGTGGTGGGATGGAAAGGGTCATTCTATGGTGTGAGGGAGAACACATACCTGTGAGATAGCACAGCCTGTGAGCGCACCTGCTGCATAAATCTTGTGCTATGCATCTCTTAAATGTAGGTCGAAGTACCTGGGACACCCCATCACTTATCCTTCAAGATGCAGAACAGAGCACCTACAGGAATGGCAATACAGGGTGCACGAGCAAGAAAAATAGCTCAGTGAGTTCACATACCTACTGCCACCATAACTGTAATTGCTTAGTTCACCAGTACTGTAGCATGGTGCTCCAACATTACTAATGTCTTCTTTCTCTGCGTCGCCCGGAAATGTGAGGCGAGAAGTTCTGGTTGCAGTAGCATTCAGGCTAAAGGCTCACTCTCAGAGTGCGCCTGGCAGCTATTGAGATCTAACTGGTTCCATAATTGCTACCTATCTACATTTTAGCAACCCACCCCTAAACCGCTTCTAGCTAAACGTGTGTAGAACCAGTAGCATACATTTGTATCTCATTGTATTTACATGTTAACTGGAAGGTCTTTGTGCCTGCAACCATCAGAGTAGGTGCTGTATACATTGCTATATTTTGTTATTAATAGGGGTGTTTACTTTATTTGTTGTCAGTGCAAGGTGTGCGTTTCTATTGTATTTGTCTGAAGTGGTGGGGAGGTTCATGTTGAGAGGAGTTGTAGATTTTCCTTAATTGCTAAGGTATCAAATGCACTATACATGGAGGGGTTTTGTGTATTTGAAGGCCTTAACACCTTATGTGGCTAGGGCTAGGAAGCAGGGAGAGATGGGCTTTTGACATGTTGGCATTCGTGCAGTGTGCTGGCCCGTGCTCTGCTTATGGTTTTGGTGTACTTCCTGCTCTCTTCCTCCAACAACCTTTTCTGGTCCTTCAGGGAAATACTAGACATGAGGCTGTAGAATAGGTTAGGTGATGGACACAGAGCACAATGACTAAGAGAGAACATGAAAATGAGTAGTGGCACTTTCGGACGTTTGTTCAGCTGAATAGCTAATATTTGATTTAGACATCCTGGTAGCTGAAGCATAAATAAACGTAATTTGTCAGATAGCCTCTGACTATCCATCAGGCTAAGAAAGTGTTTCCAACTCTACTATGATTGAGCCCAGGTGTCCTTGCTCGGTGTGACATGGAATGCTGAGTCCTTCCAATTACTCACTACCCCTCCATCTGAATGATCCTGATCCTTTCACATCTAGATTGCTAGTTTCTTCAACTTGGTTCTCCTTCCCTTTGCTGTGAAAATAGAATGAAGTTTGATTTGCGGCTGTATGAGTGTGCGTGAGTGGTAGCCTACATATACTACATATCTTTTATATCTGAGTGAGAAACTTCCACATCTACCGAAGAGTCGCATCTCTTCATGTCAGTGAACCTTGTGCTGCTGCTGCCATTACTGCACCTGTACTGTGCAATAGAAACTTGTACTGCTACTGCTAGCTCTCTATATGATGCTTGTTACACCAGCCCAGGAGCGTAAAAGGGGAAATTGATTTAACTTCCCCATTAAAAGTATAGAAACTCTGACAAGAATTGTGGATACTGTCTCAGTGAACCACAGTACCTCTGCTACGTGATTTTTCTGCCCCATGAAGAGTTGATAAGCTCCGCTAAGAAGTGCAGCTATTCCCACCCACACATGTTTATCAGAACATCTCTTGCTTATTTTTGAAGCTGGAGAGCTACGAGTTGGCTTTACGAAGGAGACAACCCTTTGGTCCAATAAGTTCCTATTCCGACACAGTCTGCCCCAAAGACACAGCAAGAAATGTAGTCCATTACCAGTCTGCACTCTGCCTTTTTTTCTACGAATGAAAATCTGTCACAGGCAGACTGACTGATAAGTGGGTGCAGTGCACAATGACATCTTACCACATGCTGTCCAACTAGCCAGTACAACATTTGCATGTAAGGGTGCACCATTCACTACATAATTGTACTGGAATTTGAAAAATATATTGAGTGGTATGTTGCACTGATTGCAGTGCAGGTGCTCTCTGTGCAGATCTCTTAGTGATTTATGGAGTAGGTAGGGCAAGCAGAATTTACATGGGGCAAGTAGATTTCTGTAACATTTTGTCCCTTGGCCAAGTAGAATTTTTAAAGATTTCCACACCCCTGCCTAGCGCATTCATCTTTGAGACATCTTCTTTGATGCAAGCCCTCATCCTGTCAGTTACCCTGTAAGTTTTATGATTCACAGGTAAGCTGTCTCCTGTGTCCACATCATGGACGCGGAAAGTCAATAGAAAATCCCTGGAGAGACTACTTCACTATTTTGCTCACTTTACTACCTCCTGGTTATATCCCATTCATCCAACATACCTTATTGAAATACACATCAAAATATAGTTTCCACACTAAAATGTAATGTTTACAATCTTTTTATTTTTCTTAAAACGGAGGAAAGTTATTCTCCACATATAAATTAAAATTTCAGAGAAAATTCCGGAAAGCATATACAATAAAAGACAATATAAATTTCAATACATGGCATTCGAACCAAGTGTTCGCGATATCTCATCAAGCACAGGCAGATTAAAATAAATACATTTGCAAAGACCTATTGATCAAACAATCACAGTACAGTTATTAATCAAACGAAACCCCCCTTCCATCAGTACTTAAATACTATTGCAACACATTAACCTGATCCAATCGCCTTTTAAAGTTTGCTTCTGGGACCTACAGTACCAACAATTCATGTGTATCTGTTGTTCCCTAGGCTCCACTTGGACTCTATATTAAAACCAGTGCATCGACGCGTTTCGGTGTTAAAACCATGGATACAGGAACACCTTCTTCAGGACCAAACAGTTATTTTGGGGTCACCGTTTTCAAATTTTGGTATCCTTCTGTATACATAGAAAGATAAATATCAGTGAGGGTATATCGCTGAAAGCTATCAAATCATTATTGCATTTTACTCCAATCAATTATGACTTTGGTACACCTCATAGTTCTCACTTGCACATTTGCATGATCACAAAGTAAAGAAGCGGTTAAAAAATGTCCGACACATGGGGCCACAAAAACAAGAGTCTAGTGTGTTTAACGATACTTTAGAGGCACGGGGCGCTATATGATGTAACCCACTAAGTGTGCTATGTTTTTAAAAAAAACAATAAAAAAATTGACCGTCACAAGGAGCCAAAAGAATAGGCGCTTAGCGTAGTAAATGATACTCGAGAGACACAGGGGCGTACCTTGATGCAACCCACGAAGTGTCCAATAATAATAAGTGCACTTAAATGGGGCAGTAGAAAACGATAATATAGCAGTATCACGAACAAAACAGCGGGTTTAGAGATAAATGTAAAGTATAAATACGGGATGATGCATTCACATTCCCACATCAACAAAAAGAATGACCCTGGTTACTTAGAGTGGGGTAATAGACATGGCAAATGCTTATAAATAGTGTAATATAGATACACGCTCCGTTCCAATATGGCGGCGAATTAGACCACGATACAATGACTCTGTACGCATGCGCATGGTACGAGAAAAAGCTGCAGGCAATTATGATCAATTAACCACAGAATAAAAAGAGGCCTCCGGATAGCATATTGTGAGTACGAAAACGAGGCAGAATCGAGGACCCACAACAAAACAGGTTAGTCTCGGAGAGGGGGATGCGGGGAGGAGTTGGCTACATGACGAAAGTAAACGCCCCCACGACAAAAATAAATGTCCCCATGGGGATTAGTAGTCCCAGGCTTAGAGGAAACTGGGGGACCACTTAAATTATCAGGCATAAGGCGGTACAGCTTACCCTGTAAAGCTAATAGCATTTTCAATTTGAAACGGGAACTCCCAGATGCAAGCGAAGCTTGGGGTTAAGAGGACGCGATGGATGAAGTGCAGGGAAATATGCTGTGCCGCGTCACCCGATATGTCAATTTGAAATACATGAGAAAGGTTATAGAATGAGAATCCTGCAGATTTAAAAATGTAAAAATTGGGGATGATAGAGGAGGCGCTAGGGGGCGCACGGCGGAATGGCTGGATAATATCGCAGCTCCGCTGGACGGCCACCATAATGTGTGCTCTTAATGCCTAAAGCCCACGGGACCGTCCGCAGACACCGCAAAAGTGTGTGGGAATATGCCGGGCACCACCTGAGAGATCGGCGGTTTATGTAGAGATGGAGTGGCGGAGACCTTGAGCGAGAAGCGGCGCTCACCGGACGGACACTGCGGTCAAAATGGCGACCGGCTACAGAGAGTACCAGATCAGGAGCCTGTACTGTTGATGAGAAACCCGGTGCCTGTACTAACCGCGACAACCAGCAACGGACCGGCAGTCGGCGGACAGCAGTTACGGCGGACTGCACTAGCGGGGCTGGCGCTCTTGCCCTTGTGTCGCCTGGTCGCTGGTGGACTGAGGTGCGGCGAATGCAACATGGCGGCGCACTGATGAATTCGGCAACTATCGGCAAATTGGAGACGCGGGACGGCGCAGGTCAGTGATTGTGTCCACCGATGCAAATAGAATTTCTTGAGTCTCTATATGCGGGACTGTGGCGCCCGCCGGTAGCGTGAGCCGTGCTCCGTTTCCCATGACAGCGGACACAGACAACGGGGACTGGGGTCTGCATGGCGTTGCAGTGTCGGGTGTCGGCGCGCTGATCCGGCGCGAGGTGCTGGGGGCTGAGGCGGGCGATCGCTGCTTTTCACGCAATCTATGCCCCTCCGCCTAAAATAACTAGCAGGAAGCTAGGATCACGAGGGCACGGCACGGACAGCTGGAGGTGTCTACATCGCGAGAGATCGTGGGCGGGTCATTGGATCCCCAAATGAATCGGCTGTACTGTGGGCATAAGTGGTAGCCAGGCACCTGTACTAGGGCAATTAAGATAACAGCGTCTGGTGGCACAGACAACAGGGCATGAAGGAAATTGCACATATGCCCTGGATACATCAGCCCAAGTTTGCTGTGGTCGCTGGGTTTGGCGGAGTGTATCAGCAGTGCAGAGTGGAACCCGATGAAATGCACCCCGGTGTCCAGATGCCCATACAGCGCCCCCTGACACGCGTGGTTGCATGTACTTGGCACTTATTTAACTGGAATCTGAGTTGCGCATAACAGCGCGCGCTTGTCAGAACTGTTGCACTATTACTATCCGCCTCTTTCATCGTGAACTGCTGTCCCCTCCATAATCACTAACTGCCTACATCACGTGCGAGGTGGGCTAAGACACATAAGACACGGGAGTCCCGACCAAGCGCTGCTACTCCGTCAACACGGCGACATCGGACAGAGTGACCAGATCGTCGCTCCAAGCCCCACAAGCAAGACACCCGCCCCAGGAGAAGATGGGTAAGCCTGATAAACAACAGCAGAAGATTTCATTTGAAAGCAGAAAGGCGCCTAAGTCCTCTGAGCAGATGGCTGATGGGGGAGCACCGGCCGAACTAGCGGCTACTACCAACATGGAGAAAATACTGCTGGCCATACAGGCGAACCTACAAGACATCAATGGCAAACTGGATAACTTAACGTGCAGAATGGACGGCATGTCTGCGAAACTAGACAAACATGGGGAACGTTTGGACACAGCCGAAAACAGGATATCGACGGTGGAGGACGAGTCCCGCGCCACTACCTCTAAATGCTCCGGTATGGAACGCGTGTTGGAGGTGATAAAGGCAAAGGAGGAGGAGTTGGAAGCGCGCTCCAGGCGCAACAATGTACGCATCGCGGGACTGCCGGAATCAACCAACACAGGCCGCATGGAGATCTACATAGAGCAGCTGTGCAAGGATATCTTTAGCGAGGAAGCATTGTCTCCGGTTTTCATCGTAGAACGAGCGCATAGATCCCTAGCCCCACGTCCACCACCGGGGGCTGCACCGCGGCCGATAGTGGCTAGGATTCTGAATTATCGGGATAGAGACACTATGCTGCGACTGGCCCGTGGGAAAGGTACAATTACTTATCAAGGTAACACACTCGAATTTTATCCAGACCACACTGTAGCTGTGCAACAAGCGAGGAAAGAATTTGCATCAGCAAAATCCAAACTTAGGGACCTAAACATCAACTACTCCATGCTGTACCCGGCCAGATTGCGAGTATCTTGGGAGGGAAAGCCGGTGATCTTATCCACGCCGAAGGCTGCACAGGAATTTATTAAAAAGGTGATGAAACAGTCTAAATCGAAAGCCCGTGAGGAGCAGCAACAGGACTCGGACTGAGTATGGTAGGTGTTTGGAATGGCTCCACTCAGATTATGTGCTAAGATGCAGGGTGCTTATTAAATGAGCTACTGATCCCGGGACAAGATGGTGCAGCGACTGCCTTATGTCGCATCAGGGAGGTTGTTGAGGATCACGTCCGGCGGCCAGAAATGACTGTTGCAGGTACCGACTGATCCTCCAGTTTTATATATTGCTTAGTACCAGATGAAACAGTACAGAGTGGCAGAACTTGACACTGATTTGGTGGGTAACTACATATGTTACGGTGCCCATGTGCCCACATCCCAGGAGACGTGGGGCCTTAAAACTAGAAAATGATGGGTATACTACCGACACGCACTGTTTAATATATGTAAGCCCTGTACTACTGCCTTAGCATATCTTTTTGTTTTCAGGAGATCAGACATTACTGTCTATTGGCCGGTCTGACCGACTGCTGTACTCTACGTGCCTTGAGTTGTTATGTTGGTATAGTATATGTCTCGCATTGCAGGATAATCGGAGGGGCCCACAATACACCACACATGCTGAGGACGACCTTTCTTTCAGGACATTCTTAAAGAGTTGTTCTCATGATAACGATCCAATCCGTATGTTCACCTCATCGCTCACATCCTAGGCAAGGTACTGGGTGTAGACTGATGGCACCGATCGACCGGTGGGTGCCAACTCACACATTACTGTACATATTACAAATCTGCACTGTATAATTATTTCCTGCATATTACAATGCTTGGTGATTTGAATATTCCACTGATAATGCTCGCAAGTTACATCAGGGCACTTGTGTGCTGCGGACAGGTTTGATGTGGGTGGGCAGAACTCACGTATGTGAATTATGTTATGTGAGTCGTCCACACTCATTAAGTTGGGTGTAGAGTTGTGCCCCAGGTGGACCTCCACAAGGGTAATCCCCACATCAGTTGTTTTTTGGTATATAGGGGATGTTTACAGAGGGGAAACGGCTTCGGCAGTTTTGGGTTGCTGGAGTGGGAGGGGGTAGGGGGGAGTTGGGGTAATGTTCATGTTGCGAGACCAAAGCTACTACTACATGTTTACTTAAAGGAAATTGCGGAGGGATGGATTGGTGGGGTGCACTTGATTACCTCTGTGATGGCAATGTTTTGCACTGTAGCTGATTGTGTTCTGTTAACACAGTTGATCTATTGGTCTAATAGATGGCCAGGGTAACTAGAGGTACTGGAAGAGCACATGTTAACTTCCTCACGTGGAATGTTCGAGGTTTCACGCAACCCAAAAAAATACGGCAGGTATTCGCCTACTTAAATAGATGGGAAATTTATGTTGCTGTGCTGCAGGAGACACACATCGCGCCAAACACACACAAACACATAGGTGGCCGCTGGTCGGAGTCCTCATATATGGCTACCTACTCTTCGTATTCCAGAGGGGTGATAACACTAGTTCGCAAGGGGATGAATTTCAAGGTCCATCAAGTCATTAGCGACCCTGGGGGTAGATATGTGATGGTGTCTGGCACCCTACGTGGCCACAAACTGACGCTTCTGAATGTATATGGCCCAAACCTAGACGCCCCTGAATTTTTTCAGGAACTGTGGGGACATTTACGAACACTCGCAAACACGCATATTATATGTGGGGGGGACTGGAATGTGACTGTGGAAGAGGGGGTAGATCGCTCCGCACATTCTTCTGAACCACACAAACAAGCCAGAGCGAAACTACTGCACATGCTTGCTGATTTGTCCCTAACTGACATTTGGAGACATAAATTCCCTGATGTCCCTGGGGCCACGCACATTTCGGCGCTACATCATAGCTGGTCGCGACTGGACTATTGGCTTGGCACGGACAACATCGCACTATGGACACAAGCACTGCAAGTCCTACCCAGGACCTTGTCAGATCATAACCCTGTATTGTTAACTCTAACGATCCCAAATTATACCCCGCCCCCTTTTCATTGGCGATTTAACTCTCGTGCTTTAACTGATTTAATCTATGCAGACACCATACTCAAAGCGATTAAAGAATACTTTCAAATAAACGAACCGGTAGTGGAAGATCCGGGTCTTCTATGGGAGGCCTTCAAGGCCACAATACGGGGTGTGTGCATGACTACCACAATAGGCATTTTAAAGGACATACGCAGGCAAATCGCACGCTGCGAGACACGTATGAGGGAGCTGGAAACGGCCTACGAGACGACTCAGGATATCACGCTGCTGGGGGAACTCCGTACTTTGCATTCAGAACACCAGACATTTATAGAAGATGAAATAAAATATCTGGATAAAAAACACGTGGCCAGATCTTATGGGGAAGGGGGCAGACCAGGCAGCGTACTGGCGGCCAAGATCTGTGAAGGTAGGGGACACACAACTATACTACGCGTTAAATCCGAAGAGGGCACGACACACACGCACGCCACGGAAATCTTACAATGCTTTGCAAGAACGTACGAGGATTTATATAGATCTCGTCCGGTAGCAGAGAGAGATGAGATATTTCGATATCTGGAAAACGTGGCAATAGGCTGGCTATCGGATGGGCAGAGGGAATTCTTGGCGGCACCCATCACGGTAGAGGAGGTGACTGAAGTGATTGAAACTCTCCCAAATGGGAAAGCACCGGTTCCTGATGGTTACACCAACGAATTTTACAAACGTTATGCGGATATCCTTGCCCCCCATATGGTGGAAATGTACGGCGCAGCTTTTGACAAGGCAGAATTACCCCCAACTTTGCGTGAGGCGGTCATAATCGCTTTACTTAAACCGGCCAAAGACTCAGAAATATGCGATTCTTATAGACCGCTCTCGCTTATAAACACAGACTCCAAAATATTGGCAAAATTATTAGCGATACGGTTGAAACCACTGATGACAAACTTGGTCCTACCGGACCAAGCGGGGTTTATCCCTACGCGTTCCACTTCTCACAATACCAGATCGTTGTTTGCCTTATCACACTACCTCCAGCCATCTACTA
Organism: Lissotriton vulgaris; assembly: GCF_964263255.1. Lineage (NCBI taxonomy): Eukaryota > Metazoa > Chordata > Amphibia > Caudata > Salamandridae > Lissotriton > Lissotriton vulgaris. The sequence continues at coordinate 571,495,289 of NC_141697.1, forward strand.
AGGCGGTGGCGGTGATGCTAGATGCCGCCAAGGCTTTTGATTCTATAGAGTGGCACTACTTGATTGCTATTTTACAGCGAATGGGCTTCCCAAAGCGCTTCATCCAGTGGGTGTCCCTAATCTACACCAATCCATGCGCCCGGGTTCGTATTAATGGTTACGTGTCAGACCTATTTCACATTCAGCGAGGTACTAGACAGGGGTGTCCACTTTCACCTTTATTATTTGCATTAGCGCTTGAACCTCTGGCCTGTATTATTCGCCAAAATTACAAATCGTCGGCATTGCAGTTCCCGTCTAGGCCACTACATATCTCTCTATATGCGGATGATATGCTGCTGTATGTCCGTGATCCCAACACACATTTAAACCAAATTTTGCGTGAATATATCAAATTTGGAGGTCATTCAGGTCTAGCCATAAACTGGTCCAAATCTTCCATCATTCCTCTAACTGACACGACAACTCCTCAGGACACCGACTACCCATTAGAGTGGCAGTCAGAACCAATACGTTATTTGGGAGTACTGTACCATCGAGACCCTGAAGTGGTTATAAGGTCCAACTATGGAGCAGCCATTTCCAAATTGGAGGATAAGATACACCGGTGGATACAGCTGCCACTATCCATAGCGGATCGTATAGCGATAGTGAAAATGAACATACTACCTAAACTGCTGTATCTTTTTAATAACATTCCAATCACTCCGCCCGGAGAGGTATTCCGCCGTATAAAATCACTGGTGTTAAACCTTATATGGGCCGGCAAACAAGCACGGGTGGACCTCCAGACACTAACGCTTCCATATATTAGGGGCGGTTTCGGGGTGCCGGACTTTCTACTATATTACTTATGCGCTCAGGCACAATATGCTGCATACTGGTACCACAACATACCATACCTCACGCATACTGCTATAGAGGAGGGGGATGCGTCACCTATACCGCTAACAGCGATCATTTCGCATGTACGGCAGCCACTACATGCACGAGATATCAACACCATTGACACCACCGTTAAAGCTTGGGGGAAACTGAGCCAGCTGGCTCATAAGTCCCCATTATATGCACCTGCAATGCATCTGCATTACCATCCAGCGCTGTCGGTCACGGGTGAAAAGGTAGGCATGTCCCTCTTGCAGCAGGTGGGTCTTGTGCACATGGGAGACCTGTTTAAAGGGGGCAAGTTTGTAAACTCGGAAGACTTAACATATATCCACAACAAAACACCTCTGTTTACATTCACACATTACAGACTGAAGCGGGCGATGCAAGTACACTATCCAACATTTCCCTCCGAACCTGATAGCCTGGAGGCGCTGCAGCTACTCATCACCACCCAGGACTTAACACACCTGGTGTCTAGGCTGTATGCCGCAGCACAAGCGGAGATAACACATACAACTGACAAAGCCAAAACCAGGTGGGACACAGTGCTGGTAGAACCGTTATCTGAAAAAGAATGGCAGCAGACTTGTGCACTGACGCAAATACTTACCCCTAACGGCAATCTCAGAATCATCCATTACAAGTTTTTGCATCAAGCATACTACACGCCTGCACGTATGTACAAATTTGGCCTGCAAGATAACGACAGATGCAAAAGGTGCAGAGTGGAAGGCGCGGGGTTTGTACATTTGGCATGGTCCTGTCCCAGGATCCAAGATTTCTGGACGGAAGTGATAGCTAAATTGTCCGTTATGATTGAAGTGGAGATGGACTGCACTATACGCACCTGTCTGCTTGGTATTGTGCCACAACTTAAAGCTACCCGTCGTAAATTTTGTGTCATAGCGCTCTTGCTGGCTAAAAGACTGATCGCTCAGTGCTGGCACAGCAAGCAAGTGCCCAAAATATCGGGGTGGTTGCATGATATTACCAGCTGTAGAGACAAACTACAAACCTATGAGGAAGAGCTACCTGCAAAAACCAGGCCTAAAGACTTTTGGTGCTACTTCACTGACTATGTGCTCACATTAGATGTAGCTGGGGAGTAGTAGCCTCATGCACTCGAATTGCTGTCCGGGATAGGTGCACCCTTCGGCCCAGTGGGCCTCTAGTAGCCCTTGCTTCGCACTCATTATACTAGTAAGCCAGTAAGCTTGTGAGGGTCTCATGTTTTCTGTTCTAATGTTGGTTTTTCGTTCACTGTTACACCTCTACAAAATCGAAAAAACTGTGAGACCTCAATTACTGCATGGTAAAGCCGGATCTATCGTTATTGCACTAAGAAATATTTGTATACCTCAATGTCATGTTTTGCGTCCTAATTAGCAGCCGGCCTCAGGGTTGTAGGCTCCTAGCTGTGTATAACTATCAAATGTCAATAAAGGTCTTCAAAAAAAAAAACAAAAAAAAATTGGGGATGATAGGAATCTAGAATTCTAAGATAGGATCCACTAACAGATGCAGGGAGCGTAATGGGTATAGTCATGAGAAATTAATTAACATGATCCATGACGCAGAGGTACGCATGGTAGAGAACAAAGATGCCATATAGGAAGAGCTGGAGATAAAGATATTGAGTGAAGTACACTCACAATGTCGTTAATATTAATCTACCCACAGAACATATCCAGTTCGAGAGAAGTGGGGAATACCACACTGGGGAAAGTTCCAGTCTACATTATCCCTCGTTCAAACAGAAGCCTAAACACGAAAAGGTAAGAATATAGGGAGTATGATGAGGAATGCAGGAAATACCAGGGCAGGTGGATCAGTGACATGGTCATGTTAATAACTTTACAGTAGACTTTTGACCAGATATCCGTTATGTTCCGGAACTGAACCACTTAACAGAAGATAGGCCAGACGAGAATAACAGCCTGGCATGCTCTAACATTCTAAAGGTAAATCCTGTTAAACAAATATAAAAAAAACCAAGAGAAACACATAAGACACAGAATCCAAACCTCTTTACTCTTGTGTTTAGGTCTACGTCGAATTAGAATACCATCTAGTTTGAAAAAGAAGGATATTATTCTCCTGTTTTGATAATAATCCTCACACTTTATCTAAAGGTCAGTACTCCTCATATGCGAGAATGTTGGTGGAGGATGAATGGTTTACGTTGAAAGTAGCCAAACACTAAAATGTAACGGAGGGATGAGAAAGCCCCCATTATTTTAACATGCAATCGGGTTAATGACCTCTGATGTAATAGAACTACTACATGTATAGGAGATCACTCCAATAGATACAGAAGGTGGAGTCAAATCTAAGCAATAGGTGTAACACAGTACATGCAAAATGTGCAAGTGAGAACTATGAGGTGTACCAAAGTCATAATTGATTGGAGTAAAATGCAATAATGATTTGATAGCTTTCAGCGATATACCCTCACTGATATTTATCTTTCTATGTATACAGAAGGATACCAAAATTTGAAAACGGTGACCCCAAAAGAACTGTTTTGTCCTGAAGAAGGTGTTCCCGTATCCATGGTTTTAACACCGAAACGCGTCGACGCACTGGTTTTTAATATAGAGTCCAAGTGGAGCCTAGGGAACAACAGATACACATGAATTGTTGGTACTGTAGGTCCCAGAAGCAAACTTTAAAAGGCGATTGGATCAGGTTAATGTGTAGCAATAGTATCTAAGCTACTGATGGAAGGGGGGTTTCATTTGATTAATAACTGTACTGTGATTGTTTGATCAATAGGTCTTTGCAAATGTATTTATTTTAATCTGCCTGTGCTTGATGAGATATCGCGAACACTTGGTTCGAATGCCATGGATTGAAATTTATATTGTTTTTTATTGTATATGCTTTCAGGAATTTTCTCTGAAATTTTAATTTATATGTGGAGAATAACTTTCCTCCGTTTTATGAAAAATAAAAAGATTGTAAATGTTACATTTTAGTGTGGAAACTATATTTTGATGTGTATTTCAATAAGGTATGTTGGATGAATGGGATATAACCATGAGGTAGTAAAGTGAGCAAAATAATGAAGTAGTCTCTCCAGGGATTTTCTATTGACTTTCCTTGTCTACAGTACCCTGTTCCCTGGAACACGTGGGGTCTTCTCTCTTTCCTTAACTTACCACATCATGGATGTACCAATCTGTGACACCAGTAACCAGGGAGAACAGATCAGAAAACTATCCCAGCAACAGGCGGCAGTCATTCTGTTGCTCATGGGTCAGGGTGGCAGAGAGGTTAACACTATCCACTGACCCATCTTGCTCTGAGGCTGACCAGAGGTCAGGAAGAGGCTCAATCTCCTCCTCCATCCCAGCATCTGTTGCCAAGAGCATGCCCACTTCAGACCTCTCTAAGTTGGGCTTAAGGCGGTTGACATGTAGGACCCTGAAGGGGTTCCTGGGAGACCGCAAGTCCACCAAGTAGTTAACTGGACTCTTGCGCTCCACAACCTCAAATGGTCCAGCCCACTTATCCTGGAGCGCTCAAAGCTCCACTGGGGCCATGACCCACACTTTCTGTCTAGGTTGAAGCTCTACCAGAGTGGCATTCTGGTCATACCATTGCTTCATCTCCTCCTGGCTGGCTTCCAGATTCGCCTCAGAGAGTTGCCTGAAACGCCTAGTCTGTATCCTGAAGGCCAGCATGTAGCTATATACATCCTGGGGAGGTTTCCTGGGAGATTGCTCCCAGCTTTCTTTGACCAGACTCAGAGGTTCTCTGACTAAGTGTCCATAGAGAAGCTCAAAGGGACTGAACCCTAGAGATTTCTGTGGCACCTCCCAGTATGCAAAGAGTAGGCACGGTAAGCGGACATCCCACTTACGCCTCATGGGTTCCTCAAGACCCATTATCAATGCCTTCAGGGTCCGGTTGAACCTTTCAACCAACCCGTTTCCTTGGGGGTGGTAAGGAGTGGTGAACTTGTAAGTTACCCCACACTCCTGCCACAGGGACTTCATATACTTGGAAATGAAGGTGGTCCCCCAGTCAGACACTACCTCTCGAGAGAATCCCACTCGGGAGAAAATTCCCATCAGTGCTCATCCCACCACGGGGGCTGTCACTGTCCTCAGAGGTATGGATTCTGGGTACCGGGTGGCATGGTCCACCAGGATGAACCTGTTGCCCATGGCTGTCTTGGTATCAAGTGCCCCACAATGTCAATCCCTACTCGCTCAAAGGGGGTACTGACCGCAGGGAATGGCTGGAGAGGAGCCTTGTGCTTCCTCCCACTCTTTCCACTTGCCTGGCAAGTCTGATGGGTCATGCAATGAGTGTCTGAATTCTTGTGCATCTGGGGCCAATGAAAGTGGGGGACAAGCCTCTCAAAGGTCTTGTTCTGCCCCAAATGTCCTGCTAACGGCACATCATGAGCCAGCCCCAGTAGGAAGGCTCTGAACTTCTGGGGTACCACCAGCACACGGGCTGACCCGGGTTCAGCAACCTTAGGCTCACTATACAGGAGACCATTCTCCCAGTAAATCAAGTGTGATCCTGACTGATCACCTGCTGCCTGGCTTGCAGCCTGTTGCCGCAAGCCCACAAGAGAAGGGCATTCTCTTTGCTCCTTGCAGAATTCTTCCCTGGAGGGGCCTCCTTCTTGCTGCCAATGGGTCAGCTCAGGCAGGTCCCCCAGTTCAGCTACTTGCTCCCCGGTAGGCTCCAGGGCATCCCCCTCAGGGTCTACCTCCTTCTGGGGCCGGTTTCCCGTGCCCCGCCACTTCTCTCTAAGGCAGGTTCCTGGGCCTCCCTCTCAGGCTACAGGTCCTCTTGAGAACCCCTACTGGCTCACATTGACCCGGTGGTCACGCACGCCCAGTCAGGCAGTCCAACCATCTTCAAGTGAGTTGTTTTCTCCACCTCTTCCCAAGGGGAGCTCTCCAAATCATTCCCAAACAAACACTCAACAGGCATGGCTGGTCTCACAGCTACCTGAAGAGTACCAGAGACCCCCCCCCCACACTCAAAGGGAATTTGAGACATCCTACAAAGGGTCTCGGTGTTCCTGGCGGCAACAACTCGGCAAAATGCATAAGACAATCTTCTCTTGAGACACCAGGTGGCACCTGACAGCTGTCACACTGGCTCCTGTATCTCTAAGAGCCTCCGCCCTTTGGCCATTGATGGTTACCCACTGCCCATATTTCTTAGTGCTCTTGGGCAGCTGAGCTTCTGAGACCATCTCACAGTCTGCTAAAGAGACAAGGGTCATCTAAGCGGGACCCCACCCATCTTGGACATCAATCTCCTCCCCCAAGGCTATACTAGCCATCTGCCGGGTCGGAACACCAGTGGGTGCTGGTTTACCAAACAGGCGGCACCTGGTATCATTTGCCTTATGACTCAGGTCGCCACATTTGTAACACTTCAGGGGCCCCTGGGGAACAGGACTACCTGTCGGGCCCCTTGCTTCTTCTCAGGGGGAGGCTGGGAACCTTTCCCTTGGTTCCCTTGGGGATTACATTGGGGCCCTTTGCGGAACTCCTTCTGTTTACCATTGTCCCCCCACTCTTCTGCTGGGGACCCTGCTCACCTTTAGCTGAGTCTCCCATGTGACCCTTGTGGATCCGGGTTCTCACCCAGAGGTCCGCCTCCTCAACAAGCTTCCTAGGGTTAGTCAGCTTGCTATCTATCAGAAGCTGGCGCAGCTCTGGAAAACAATTATCCGACAAGTGCTCCCATGCAATCAAATCAAAGAGACCTTGAAAATCCTTAACTTTGCTGCCCTTCACCCAACCATCCAAAGCTCTGCAAAAGAAAGTGACATATACAACCCAAATACTGTTTTCTAACTTTTTGCATTTCCTGAACCTCTGCTATAGAGTTCAGGTGTCAAACCATATCAAGACATCAAGGCATCTTTCATGTGGCTGTATGAATTGTGGACTTCAGAAGGCAAGTCTAACAGTGTGTCCCGCCCCTCATTAAGGAACCTTCCCCACAACCCCGCTCCCCAATCTCTCTCAGGGACCCAGTGGGAAGACATGGCTACCTCATAGGCTCTGAACCACTGACCAATATCATCATTTTTATAAAACTCTTTTACCACATCCTTGGGAATATACACTCTACTTTATACATGTACTGACGGTACACTGCCACCAGAGAGAGTAACATCCAAACTTTTGGTTTTTAACTCCCTCAAAACTTTTTCATGCTCAAACTGCATTTTCTTTTCCCCTGTCTAATCTCATATTTTCTAATTCCAGTTGCCTATTCACCTTCAACTTGGTCATCTCCATTTCATGCTTTCTTGATCTCTCTCTGTCCTCCAACTCCTCTGGAGACAGACTTTCACCAGAACCAATGCTACCTGCGGGGGAAGGTACTCTCCTTCCTCCTGAGCCCACTGGTCCTTCCTGTTGAACAACTGCTAGGTCATCCTCCTCAATCTCAGGAGTTTTCCTTGCTTCTATCCAGGCCCTCAGCGCATTGTAGGACTCTTCCTTCACTCTGAACCCAGAGGTGGAAACATTGAACTTTTTGCAGAAGCATTCAGCTGTTTTACTTTGTAGCTTTCTAGCTTCTCTTCTTCGCATTCACAATCAATAGAGGCTATGGATTCTGTATCTCCCATGATAACTGAATCAGGCATCTCTCAAAAATAAAAAACAAAAATCCAAAAAGGAATCTACCAAAAAGTACGTGGTTGTGTTATGGTCTGCACCCACTAAGTAGTGTTCACCAATCACTGTACATGAGTCACAAATGCAAGTCCAGAATCCTCACCACTGACCACCAATGTTAGATTTGGGGGTCTCTAGTTGGCACAGTTAGGTACTTGTGACAAATAGGGACCCTTGCCTCTAGTCAGGATAAGGGGATTACACTCCTAAAATAACTCCTGCTCACCCCCTTGGTAGCTTGGCACGAGCAGACAGGCTTATCTCAGAGGCAGTGTGTAAAGCATTTGTGGCCAGATGGACACCACACAAGGTTTTATATAAAAAATAAGTATAGTTTATATAGAGTTACCACAAGACCATAAAGGACAAAAATACGCAATACTGTTAATTTAAGATGGTAGATTTAGCTTAATTAAGTTCAGTTCTTAAGATGCGACCTTGACGCAAAGTGTCGCATCTTAAGAACTGAAGTTAACTAAGCTAAATGTACCATCTTAAATTAACATTATTGCGTATTTTTGTCCTTTATGGTCTTGTGGTAACTCTATATAAAGTATACTTATTTTTTATATAAAACCTTGCGTGGTGTACATCTGTAGTGTTGTCACTGGGTTACTGCATGTACAATGCCTCTGAGATAAGCCTGTCTGCTCGTGCCAAACTACCAAGGGGGTGAACAGGAGTTATTTAGGTTGTGTTGCGCTTCCACGACAAGCAATGTCGCAGCGAGGGAAATGCGGCAAAGTTCAAGTACAAAGAAATAAAGACGTGAAGATCTTCCAGATGCGGCACGCTTCTCAGAGGATGCGAGAAGTTCTCAATTCGATGCGTGGACTGCAGCGGCGACACCCTTGTTCCACGATGCGATGGCAGCAGCTCCACTTGGGGCCCTCTTCTCCCACGATGCGTGAAGCTTCTGCACGATGCAACAACTACAGCGGCGACATCCATGATGCGACGGCAGCAGCTCCGAGGGCGGCACGCTTCTCGGGGATGCAAGGTGTTTTTTCTTTTATGCGGTGCAGTGCGACAGTTCCAGCGGCGACACCCTCCTTTGGAGTTGCAACGGCAGGCACAGCAACGGCGACACGCTCCGACCTAGTTGCGAGACTCTTGACTTGATGCTGTGCAATGCAACAGCGGCGACACGCTCCTTTGAAGTTGCGACGGCAGCGACGGCGACATACTTCCTCTTCGTTGCGAGATGCTTCTCTCGATGCGGTGCAGTGCGACAGTTCCAGCGGCGATACCCTCCTTCGGAGTTGCGACTGCAGGCACAGAGACAGCGTCATGCTTCTTCTTCCATGAGTCGTGCTCCTTGCGACATGCAGTTCCTCAGAAGGCCCAAAACAGCAGCAGGCACTCCCAAAAGAACTCTGGGGAGCTGGGGATTGAAGTCTGTTGTCCCTGAGAATTCAGCAGGAGGCAAGCTCCTTTCCAAGCCCTTGAAGATCCTTCACAAGTTGAAAGCAAAGTACACAAAGTTCCTTTCTCCTTCCTTTGGCAGTAAGGTAACCACTGCAGGCCAATCCCCCAAGCAGCACTTCAGCTTGGGAATAGTCTCTCCTCGGTTTCTTCAGGTTTCTCTCCTCAGTAAACGTTTCTTCTTGTAGTCCAAAGTGATCTAATTTCATGGGTTCAGGGTCCCAATATTTATACCCCAAAATCCTTTGTTCTCTGAGGGGAGAGTGGCCTTTGGCCAGTCCAAACCAGTTCTGAAGCACTCTGTTTACCAGACTTCTCCTTTCCTTTCACAGTGCAAGGCTGGCTCATCAGACGCCCCACTTTTCAGTGTGCAAGGCAGAGACATCAGCCGCTCCCCAGGAGGTGGAGCCAGAATTGTGGAAGGCAGGCACAGCCCTAATCAAGATTCAGGTGCAACTCCTGTCGTAAATATTTAATTTACCGTCTTAATTTCTATGCAGGTAAGTACTTAATCAATAAAAACTCAATCGGAAAGAAAGAAACAGAGTCCGTGGTGTTAGAGTTCTTTAGGGGTTTTATTCCTTAAAAAGGAATCGTTCCGGAACTGGATATCAGGTTCCTGGCACCACACAGGGTCCAGGAAGGGATAGAGCAATATTTTATTGACAATACATAGCTTATATACTTAATTTACATCATAGGAAGCAATATAGTAGGCGTAACAGCTGAGAGAAGACAAGATACAGCATCCACGTGTTACTAGTACGTAATCAGAAGGCGTGGACTAGGCGTGAACTAGAGGTGTGCGCTAGAAACGTCACAGATAGGTGTCACAAAGGGGTGGCACTAAACAGAAAGTTGCAATGTCAGCAGAAATCGGAGGCTTGGATGCGCGCGCAGCTGCATGACGTGTGATTGACGTGAAAACTGGAGGGTGCAGGGGACTTGACATTTACACTAGCGGAAAGAGACAGAAGTCTGGCATGTCAGATCAACTCGTACTTCTATCATATCTGATATCTGATGTTTGGGAACCATATTATCTGAACGAAAAAGGTCTCTGGGGCAGAAGCTATTCTATACTGACAGTGAGTGCGTGTATAAGCGCCTAAGTGTCTGCATGAGAAGCGTGGGGGCACGGGCCTTCCATGGGAGCATGGTAACAGAGGCTATGAATTACTTGCACGGAGACAGGCCGGCCCTTTCGCCCTGCAGCTGAGGGGGATGTTTACTGAAACTAGTAGGCAGGAATGTATTTTCGAGGAGCGGAACAGATAATTCGAAGGTTGTAGTCAGTCTTGGCAGGCAGCAGGCTGAGCTGAGCGCGGTGGGCCGCGCTGGAAGTAAGTCAGAGTTCACGGGTACAGAGACAGCCTGGGCTGAGGCTTTCAGAGTCAGAAGCCAGAAAAAAGGCTCGATGGCAGAAATTCAGGGCCTACTTTGCCAGAGCTGAAAAACGTGTAAAGTACACTACAAAAAGACGTTGGCATAGCATACTTAGGAACGGACTATTCAACCCATCCAGGGTGGGTCTGAAAGAGGACATGTTAACGTTGGACGCAAATGTATTTGCGTCTTCATAGCTGGCACAGGAGGGAAGTTACATGCACTTTAAGCTGGTACATGGTGACGGTGGGGTACACGCTAGGGAACACAACTTGACCATAAAATTTATATTTCCTCACTCCTCCCTCCCATCTAGATGCAGATCTCTTTAATCACCACTGGGCTGACTCATCCTGTCTATTAGGACATGCCACACACGTCAGAGCTTGTCCTACCTTATACTTACAATGCACCCTGCACTTGGGTCTACCATAGGGGTGACTGATATGAAGAAAAGGGAAGGTTTAGGGACTGGCAGGTGGTTGCACTTGCCCAGTTAGCATGACAGTACCAGACTGCACGCAGGCTCTGCAATGGCAGACTGTAGACACATTTGACAAGGCTGCTTCTGTGGGTGGCACAACCAGTGCTGCAGGCCCACTAGCAGCATTTGGATTTACATGCCCTGGGCACACTCAGTGCACTGTACTAGGGTCTGACAAGTAAACCAAATAGCCAAACATGGAACCACTGATTAATACATCAATTTACAATAGGGAACACTTGCACCACTATGGCACTGAATAGCAGTGGCACAGTGCCCAAAGCATCTAATACCAGCAAAAACACACGAGGCAACAGCAAAAATGGAAGGGAGACCTATGACAATGGTGCCAGGTCTAACAATTAGTACTTGTGTTGTTACTATAATTGGAAGCCTAGCAGGAGCCGTGTCTGGTACAAGCTGTAATAACCTCCTGAGGAGAGCCCTCGCACTTATTTTTTTTATACAAATTAGGCACTGAATAATTGAGAAAAATATCCCGATTAACAATTTCATAACTGATCTAGATGCAACAGACAGGGACGGAACTGCACTTCCCCTTTGCCTTAAAATGAGCTAGATATTAATATGAAATTATTCCTCAGTGTCCACCTGAAACCCTGACAGGCAATTATTATACCAGTCTCACAATAGCAAGCGCTGTATTGGGAGGACCAAGTCACACAATTGTAGAAGAACATATGAGACAGAATTCTGTTTAGCCGGCCTCAGCAGAGAACAGAGGTCAGAATTACCGGCGGGGCAAAATGTAAAATATGCTTTTTTTTATTGATGTTATTCTACTCCAAGGAATTATTCCAAAACGTAAGTCAAATTGTATATTTTAATGCACCCCCAAGCAATAACTCCGTGCACAATGTAAGGGAATGATAGACGTTAAAGACAAATTTACAGGGAGTTCAGGCTGTCTCCATCCAAATGTTTTAGAAACAGTGGCACTATGGTGCTTTAAGCACATTATGCAACATCAGTAAAAAAAAGGATCAGTAAAAATTGAATGCGTGTGCAATTTTACAGGAGCTGTGGTGCTTTCCCAAGAATTATTATAATTTTTTTTTAATGAGCGACAAATGGCCCAGCTTAAAGCCCTTGGGGTCTCAAACATTATTCAAATGTAAATTTTATGGAAATATAATTTCCCAGAGAGGAAGTAGAAATTGTGGGATGTTCTTAAATTAATTATAACTAAAGGGTTGCCACCAGAAGTGAAACTTCATTCCATCCAAAGCATCAGTCAAATTATGCCTACAACTAGTTCGAGCCAAGCAACCCTGCAGATATTGTATGAGGGGAAATACTTCTCAAGTAGTCAGCAGTAAGACAGGTAGACATATTAGCCACAATTCGGCCCATGGAAGTTGTCAGAACCCCTTTCAGAGGGCCACAGGGCATGAAGGAGTTACTAGGTCAAGCTGTCCAAAAGACATCAAGTACCTTGCTTTTACCTTTACCGCAACATCAACCATGGTCGCCTTGCCATTGAACTCTGTCGCAAACCTGGAAAGCAGATACTCACTCCATGCCATCTCCACTGGCTACCAAACCTGTATCCTTGGTCCCAGGGAGTTCCTCCTTGGGCTTAAGGCACTTCCTCTTACCCATAGTGCAGAAGGCTCCAGTATCTCTCAGGGCAGCCACTTTCCTCCTATTGACACTAACTTTCAGCACAAACCCAATTGTGTTAGGATGAATGTGCTTCAGAGCTTCTGGGTCCCTCTCCCATATGTCCATAGCTACTAGGTTGAACCCAACCGGGCCCTGTCGAGTATTCACCCACGTGTAACATGCTTGCTATCACAGGTGCTGCTGGGTCAGAGCATTTCACCTGACAGTCTATCTAGAAGTGTCTCAACTTAGGACACTGAAGGTGGTCACCACCTTGGGTTTGGAAGAATTTCCCTGTGTTTCTTCTCATGATGCTGCCTTAGGCATCTCATTTAAGGCCTGCGCGTTATAAGCAATGTCAAAGCTCACAAACCTCTTCAAAATGTCCTGACCTTCCCCATACACATGTACTAGATCTCTTAGAACCTTCGCCAGAACTGTACATAGAGTCACTTAACCTAGATGGAGTTGTCATTGCTGCAATCCAAAGTTTCTCCCGCTCACGGGCTATCTTTTCCCTCTCCAGCTCTCTTTCCTTTTCATTCTGCTTCTCCTTCCTCTCCCTTTTTTTCTTCCCTTTCTCTCTGTTTCTTCTCTCTTGCAATTTCTCCTCCAGGATCCAGGCTTTCTACCTCTCCTGCCGCTTCTCCTCTTGTTCCCGGGGAGCAAGTCTTAGCTTCTCCCTCTCAAACTCTCTGGCCGTCTTTTCTTCCTCAGCCTTAGCACTCTGACGCACCAACTGCAAGCTTAGGGTTTCTGCTAGCCTCAACCCACCCAAGGTATTTACTCCTGGAATTGGTGACATTAGTACCCTAAAATTCGAGGTGGTGTACACACCTGGGAGATTCTAGAAACTAAGGGTCACATATACAAAATTTAGGAATTGTGATTTCCTAATTGAGATTCTCACCAAATCGCAATTAGGAAATCACAGTTCCTAATGGAAGAAAACACACAAGTTTTCAATAGTGATTTCTAATAAGTCGCAAATCAACCAACCTCATAAATGTTAATGATGTTAGTCACAATTTCCAACCCATAAGACATAATAGCCATCACAGGGATGGTGGCATGTTGGGCTCTGTGATTGTTTTTTAGTAAATCAAACTTTTTTTTTAATGCAACCTGTGTTCCTTAAAGGAAACGAGGATCTGTTTAAAGAAATGAAATGAAACATTGAAGTTTAATTTTTTAAGAGTAGGCAGCAATGCGAGGGGCCACTGCCTGCTACATTTTCAAAGGAGAAGGGGCACCTGGGAGATCCCTTCCCATTTGCAAATGGTTAAACCTACCTTTTAGTAGTCTGTAATAAATTCATATTTAGCAACTGTAATTCAGTCATAAAACATTCATACATAGCACTGTAATTCGGTTTTTGGAAGTGATTCTCTTATCAGCCCCACCTCTTCCCGAGATGTGCCCAGGCCCCTCTCTTGCGACCTCTCTCAGAATCAAAGAGCACCCTCTAAAGTGAACTGGAGGAGCCTACCTCTCCCTTCTCCAGTGTGTACCATTTATGGGAATGCAGCAATCCACAAATCTGTTTGAAAGGATTCCGCTACCTCCTCATGCTTCGCCATGCAGCCAGCCATTAGTCTCCCAAAATGGAGCCCTGAGTCAGCCATGTAATGTACCTTTCACAGGCACACATACACCCAGTACATGTATATAGCATACACACACTGCACTACATTCTTCATGTATTGTACCACTCACAGGCAAACATACACCCAGCACATGCATATATCATATACACACTGCACAGTACTGCATTAACCCTGTAGTGCACCATTCACAGGCAAATATACATACAGTACATGTACATCACACATGCACTGACCAGCACTACACAACAAACCGATGTAGGTCAAAGGTGAGTTAAGCACACTGCAACAGAACTTTAAATGAGTGAGCCTGTAGGCTCCACTCTAGTGACACAGGTAAAAAGGACCTGTTCATTCCTATTGATAACTACACAGTGTGCTGCCACTACTGCACTTGTGCTGCTTCACTCCTGGGAAATCAATCAAAATCAAATCAAATGAGACTTAACAAAGCACACAGCTGCTTCAACAGAAGGGTCCTGGCACTCTAGCAGACGGTAAAAGGCTGGCCAAAGTAACAGGGAACTAAATGGAGTAAAATCGCCACGTTTCGAGTTGCCTTTTAAAGGATGACAGAGATTCAACCTGCTGTAGATTAAAGGGAAGACTGCTCCATAGTTTTGCCATCCACACAGTAAAGAAACTGCTGCCACAACGAGCCTTCAAAAATGTTGGGACTCACTGAGGCAACTGTTGTTGGAACTAAGGGCCCGATGTAGGTAAATCCCATTTACCGAATTTGAAATACCGAATTTTACCGATTCGGTATTTCAAAATCGGTAAATGGGATGTAGGTCCCAACATCTGGGATCGTTACCGATTCCTTACAAATTCGGTATTTACCGATTCGGTAAATACCGAATCGGTATTTGCTATTGAATCCTATGGGCCTTTGTAGCCCATAGGATTAAAGTCAAATACCAAATTGGTATTTACCGATTCGGTAAATACCGAATTTGGCAAGGGTGCAGGGGGTGTCACTTTGACACCCTCTAGCACCCCCAAAACGGGCATGTGTGCAATGTGGCACACAGACATGCCCTAAGGGCACGTCTGTCTGTCACATGGCACATGTGTACATGCACAGATGTGTATGTACACAGGAATCGGTATTTTACCATGGATTTGTATTCCATGGTAAAATACCGATTCTGTAAGCCATGTGCTGATGGAACATTGGCTACCTACATTGCATTTTCGGTAATTTTACCGAATCGTTATCATTACCGAATCGGTAAATATTACCGATTCGGTAAATTTACCGATTCGGTAATGATAACGATTTGGTAAAATTACCGAAAATGTATCCCTACATCTCGATAGCCCTTTACCGATCGGAAACGGCCGAAAATCGGTATTTTCGTCCGATTCCGATCGGTAAAGGGCTACCTACATCGGGCCCTTAGTGCCCTCTTTTGAGTGTATGGAGACAGTCCATTCAACAGATAATGTGGGGCCTCACCATAAAAAGCTCTGCAAGCCAACTTCAGAGCTTTGAAATAACATCACCTCCCCCTTTGGGGTGGTCCTATTCAAGATATTGATAGAGGAGTTTGGGATGATATATTTTGATATTCTCTGTTCTTTGATGCTTTTACATGTATTATGTTAAACAAGATATGCTTTTGAAATATTTGTTAAAAAGCAAATAAACTTTATATTTTTTTACTACTCAGTGTGACTGATCTTCCCTGCACTTAAATGCTCTGGTGACAGTGGGTTGATTTAAGGACCCCCTTCTGGCGCCTTGTCTCATCAATTGGGGCAGGTAGTTTTTGTTGTAGGCATTCCTGTGGTCCTATTCAAGGCCACAGACATTCACTTCTCACAAGGGAAGTGGCATAACAGGGACAATCAGGGGCTTGTTAGCAATTTTTCAAATTTGAAATCGAGGAGCACACATGCTACAGGCCACCAAGCCACAGCTGATAATGTCTGCGATATCAAATACTACGGAAACTTGGATTCTTTGATATCATGTTGAAATCTACAACGTCCTTGTAAACACACACTGTTTACTCCAGTTAAGCCCTGATGAAGTCTCCTTTGAGACGAAACACGTCGGCATGGTCTGTTTTTATGAAAAAAAACAACAAAGAGAAATCCTTTTAAGAAATCTACACCTGGGATCTGGCCATCTTCTTGTGTGCTCACCATTTTCTGAATACTAATTGTGGTTATTACATTTTGCTGAATAGTGCTGAACCCTTTTTTGTTTAAAGTTGTAATATGTTGAAGAGGAGAAGTTGTTCCACCAGAAGTCAATGCAGGTGTCTCAAATGTGGAGAAATATGATGCTGCTGCAGAACTCTCTTGATTAGTCTTGCTGCAATATTCTGAATTAATTGAAGTCTGTGTATCAAATATGAAGGGAGACCAAGGTAGAGGCTATTTGAGTAGTCCAGATGGGACATAATCAATGAATGAACTACTGTTCAATCAATCAATCAATCAATCAATCAATCACGTCATTTGTATAGCGCACTACTCAACCGGAAGAGTCTCAAGGTGCTGGGGGAGGGGAAAGTTACTGCTCGAACAGCCAGGTCTTGAGCTGCTTCCTGAAGGCGAGATGGTCTTGGGTTTGCAGAAGGTGGGTGGGGAGGGAGTTCCACGTCTTGGCTGCCAGGTAGGAGAAGGATCTTCCTCCGGCGGTGGCTCTGCGGATGCGTGGTACGGTGGCGAGTGCGTTGCCGGTCGATCGTAGCTGGCGGGTGGGCGTGTAGAAGGTCATGCGGTTGTTGAGGTACTTGGGGCCCAGGTCATGGAGAGCCTTGTGTACGTGGGTGAGGAGTCTGAACCTGATTCTTTTGCAGACAGGGAGCCAGTGCAGGTCTCTCAGGTGTCCGGTGATGTGGCTGTGTCGGGGGATGTCGAGGATGAGTCGGGCGGAGGCGTTCTGGATGCGTTGGAGTCTTTTTTGAAGTTTTGCTGTGTTTCCGGCGTAGAGGGTGTTCCCGTAGTCCAGTCGGCTGGTGACGAGTGCCTGGGTGACGGTCTTCCTGGTTTCCGTGGGGATCCATCTGAAGATCTTGCGGAGCATGTGCAAGGTGTTGTAGCACGAGGATGAGACGGCGTTGACTTGTCTGGTCATTGACAGGGAGGAGTCCAGGATGAAGCCCAGGTTGCGTGCGTGGTCCGTTGGTTTGGGAGCGGTGCCCAGGGCCGGGGGCCACCAGAAGTCGTCCCAGGATGAGGACTTCCGTCTTGTCCGCGTTCAGTTTAAGGCGGCTGTTCCTCATCCAGTCGGCGACGTTTTTCATCCCTTCGTGTAGGTTGGCTCTGGCGGTGGTGGGGTCGCTGATGAGGGAGAGGATGAGCTGGGTGTCGTCGGCGTAGGAGATGATGTTGAGGTTGTGCTGGCGTGCGATGGCTGCGAGGGGGCTCATGTAGACGTTGAAGAGGGTTGGGCTGAGTGAAGATCCTTGTGGTACGCCACAGATGACTTCGGTGGCCTCGGATCTGAACGGAGGGAGGCGGACTCTCTGCGTTCTTCCGGTGAGGAATGAGATGATCCATTCCAGCGCTTTTTCTCGAATTCCGATGTCGCTGAGGCGCTTCACTAGAGTTCGGTGGCAGACGGTGTCGAATGCCGCAGAGAGGTCCAGGAGGATGAGGGCCGCTGTTTCCCCGTTGTCGATCAGGGTTCTGATGTCGTCGGTGGCTGCGATCAGGGCGGTCTCGGTGCTGTGGTTGGCCCGAAACCCGGACTGGGAGGGGTCAAGGAATCTGTTTGTCTCGAGGAAGGCGGCCAGCTGTTTGTTGACGGTCTTCTCGATGACTTTGGCCGGAAAAGGAAGGAGCGAGATAGGACGGTAGTTCTTGAGGTCGGTGGGGTCCGCCGTTGGTTTCTTCAGGAGGGCGGTCAGCTCGGCGTGCTTCCAGCTCTCCGGGAAGGTGGCTGTGTGGAAGGAGGAGTTGATGGTGTCTCGGAGATGGGGTGCGATGGTGGCGTCGGCTTTGTTGAAGACGTGGTGTGGGCACGGGTCGGTTGGTGATCCGGAGTGGATGGAGTTCATCGTGCGGGTGGTGTCTTCGGTGCTGATCGGGGTCCAGTTGCAGAGGGTGGTGGTGTCGGGCGTTGGTTCGGTGGTAGGGTGCGTGGTCTGTGCGTCAAAGCTGTTGTGTATGTCGGCGATCTTGCGGTGGAGTGAGTTGCAGAGGTCTTGCCAGGGAGTGATGTCGTTGTTTCCGACGCTGGGGTTGGAGAACTCTTTGACGATGCTGAAGAGTTCCTTGCTGTCGTGGGTGTTGTTGTCCAGTCGTTCTTTGAGTGCCGTCTTCTTGGTGGAGCAGATCAGCTGATGGTATTTGCGGATGGCGTGCTTGAGGGCGGTCCTGTTGTCTGTGGTGTGGTCGAGCCGCCAGGCTTTCTCTTTTCCCTTGTCTCTTCAGGGACAAGATCAAGAGACTACTTTATAGTTTTTATGCGTCAGAAAACGAACAGATGAAGTTTGTTTAATGTATACAGCAAAGGAGAGAGTGGAATCAAAGATACGGTGCAGATTTATAACCGACGAGGTAGGATTGGGGGAGGGTGTTAAGCTCAACAGGCCACCAGAGGAAAGGTGGTGGGCGGTCATTTTGGTTAAACACCAAAACTTCAGTTTTGTTGGAATTTAATTGTAAACAATTTTCACCCATCCAAGCCGGGATACCTCTAAGACATTCTTTAAAATTGTGAAAATCTGCCTCCGTGTTATCTTGGAAGGAGAAAAGCAATTGGATGCCATCACAGTAAGACATTACCTTGACACCCCAAAATTTGATGAGATTCGCCAAGGGGTAAGGAAAAGATTTTTTTAAAAGCTTGCTCAGAGTAGAACGCTGTACCCTGTTCCACATACTAATGAATGGTCTAGGAGATGAAAAATGCTGGTGAAAATACCTCAGTTGGGATCTGCCCTCCTGGAAAGATTAGAGCCATAAAAGAGCCTTACCCTGAATGCAAAAACTGCTACGTCTTTTGAACACAATGGCATGAGAAACAGTGTTGAATGCTGCCGACATATCAAGGAACAACACCATAACAGATGGGCTCATATTAAAGTTCTCCCTGACAAACTTGCCACCTCCAAAAAGGCTGTCTCAGTACTAAAACCTGCCTGAAAACCTGACTGAGAATTATGGAGAATAGAATTAGCCTCCACCAAAGTGGACAGTTGTTGTTTGGTCAATTTCTCCAGAATTTTTGCAGGAGCTGGGAGGAGAGATATGGACCTATGGTGCCTAATCGGGCTTCCGTCCGCATTCGGCTTTTTTAGCAGAGGTAGAAGAAATGCCTGTTTCCAACACACCTGAAAAATTTCCAACATTAGTGAGGCATTCCATAGTTCATTAAGTGGGGGTTAAAGTACTGTGCAACGAGTCTTAAGATATGAGGGAACACAGTGCCGGTCCTAGGCTTTCTGAGGCCCCGGGCGAAAGGGAAGATGTGAGGCCCCTCTAATTGCATATTGTGTCGCAAGAAGTGACATCACAGAAAGTGACTTCGCAGGACTTTTGATCTTAGTTATTTGGCATCACTGAAGCAAACTAATGGGATATCAGTAACATGGACAAAAAGAAGAGCGGACGGAAAACAGGTGAGCTGCAAATATCCATGAGTGTAACACTTGCCGGCTCCTTGAAGATTAGTTGGACATGCCCCCACATGAAAAGGAGGTGAAGAAAAAAGTAACACTACAGGACGTATCTGACTAGGAACACGTCCCGGCCTTGGTGACTCATTTTGTTCATAATTAAGGGTCCCTGTTTTCCGTTTCTACTGATTTTGACAGATAAATACAGACAGAAAACCTTTCTTTTCTTGTCTGTATTTATTTTTAAATGTGGATAAAAACGGAAATTGGGTTGCTTTTTGAGTAACTCTAAATACTGCCTGCCATGGCTGCCAGGCCAGTAGCTGTGTGGATTGATAGGTTACGAGGCTAAAAAAGAAAGGTTGATATGCACAAGGTTGATTCTGAAATTAGCATATTTCCTTTTAAGTGCATTGATTTAACTTTTGCAGGCAGTGTTTATAGCATTGAAACATGATAGGCATTCAATTATGACAGCATATTTATCGGTTAAATAAATGTGGAAATATAGTCATTTCAGCTTAATTTTTCCACAAAACCAGAATTAAATATGGATAAATATAGATAAAATTTGCAACAAATAAATGTGGATAAATACAGACAGAATGGCAAAAAAATAAATACCATAAAACCGGGAGCCCTATTCATAATGTACCACATCATACTGGAGAAAAACACATCTCACACCAAAACCCCCAAACTAAAGCTCCTAGGCTCACTAGGTTACTATGTTATTGAGTTTCTGCAGTGATTTGCCATGGAAATATATATGTTCACAGCAAATTAATTGGTGAGAATGTATGGCAAATCACCAACATACTCAAGCACCATGTGGCACACACTCATCTTTTTCCTCACGCACCAAAACCTACAAGCAAAGAGGTGTATTTATGACATTAGTGGTCTTGGAACACCTGCTGAGCACTCATCATGTTCCACAGTCAACTCTTATTCTACTTCATCTGCAAAGGATACACCATTAGATCGGCGGTTCAATGCACCTGACGCTGGCGCCTGGCGGCCGAAGGGGAAGGCACGATATTTTTCTATCGAGAGTTATTGAGCGTGAAAGAGGACAGTAGCAGTGCTGTAGCACACACCCATTGTTGTATATAGCACTGCAAGTCCAATATGGGCTTTGGGCATGATAAAACGCACTGCGCTGCAAAACATGACGCACACGATAAAACACTGCATGGTTATCAATGCTTGGTTAAACTTATCAATGAGGCAAGAAAACAGCAGCTGAACGTCGCCTGTAGGCTTTGTGGTGCACTTAGGTTTCCCATGAATTTGGAAGATTCAGCTGTTAGCCTGAGACTATCCCCTAAAGCAGGGTTTTTTTGTTGCAATTTTATAAAGCTTTACATGAGCTCCAGTTCAATTACAGTATTCCAGACCGTCACCGGATTGAGGCGGGACCACCGATTTTGTAAGCCATAAAATGGCTTAATGTTGTCTGTCGCCCGCTTGAAATTCCCTCTCCCTAAATAGAGCCCAATGTGTGACATTCATTCTCCTGATTACTTGTTTTTATTACGTTTTTTTAAAATTCTCCCGCTTTCTTCTTCTAAAATATTAGCATGGATGCATAAGGCCACAATCATTTTTTAAGCACGGAGATTAGGTGATATGCCTAGAATCAAAGCATGTTGAGCGAGGCGAGCCGACTTCGAGATTCAAACCTGGTTGCCCATTTCGAGTGTTCAGTGTTCCGGCAAACTCAAAAATGTTCAATATGCGGCAGAAGCAGATTCATTGAGAATATATGAAGGCCCCAGTATCGCTCGCTCGCTACGGTGAAGTATCACAATCATTTTACGCCCCACCACTTGCAAATGTCACCATCCGCCACTGGAAACTTATGCATGACGACAAGCGATGGATCAGGAGTCTCTCAATCATCATCATGTATATATAATATAGCAGGAGGTCTCACTTCTTACCTTAAGGCGTTAACCAACTTAAGCCAATCAACAACGAACGGGGCCCGCGTCCCGAACCGACACCCGACTCCACCCTCCTCCTGGCCAGGGAGCGCGCGTACGGGGTGCATTCTGTGTCACAGTGCTGTTAACAGGCCAAAATCATGTCAAGGGCCGTTATTGGTAGCGCTTTCGGGTGCTACCAGATTGACGGCCCTGGAACCCACATCATTAACAGCCTGGCCTGGCGACTGCGCACGGCAGACGGCACCACCACCACCGCTAAGGCACCACCAGGCTAGGTGGTCACTAAGTTAGGTGGTGGGGTGCGTGCACTGTGACTGACGGACTGCATTACTGTAAATTATTGCCTCAGCTGCGCAATTTCCTAATTTCATGACGGGCCGGCCGGCGGTGGCCCCCCTGTTCAGCAATCTACTGCGGGGCCGGCGGCTGGGCCCCCAAGATCGCGAGGCTCTGGGCAGCTGCCCATACCGCCGATGCCTAGGACCGGCCCTGAGAGAACAGACATTCTTTGGAGAATGGGACTTGCATTTTAATAACTCATTCAAAGAGTGTTCTTCTTAAATAGGAGAAAATTTATAAAAGATTTGGCTGTGACAGGGCGCACCACAAGGCATGGTTTCCATATTAATTCTAGAGAAATTGTTCCTTCAGTGGTCATGGGCTTCACTTAACAATATGCATAAACTAATTCGAATAAGGTGACAGAATAATATGACGATATTTACTTTATCATTATTTTTATTTTCATTTAATGTAATTTCTCATATTTCTTTTTTATAAGTAAAAAAACAGTTCATCACAAATACATTTTTAAAGTGAATATTTTTTTGGGGAGGGATCACAAACCGGGCGTTAAACGCAGTACGCCGTCTGCCGCCGATTTCAAGGGAAGACGAGAGTAGACTCTGCTACAAAAGACGCTCTGATGCACGCAGAATAGTGAACGGCGTCACAAACCCCTTTCAAAATATACTCTCCATGAAAAAATCGTCCCAGAAAAAATAAATCCAATTTGGTTCATGGGAGAACAGACAACTATTTTCGAACAGACTGGAGTAATCGCTACCATCGATCTCTGCCCTTCACCATAACCTGGTGTCTTTTGACATATATCCTGTTTTGAAATCGTTCAACTGGTAGGAAAAGAGTTTTAAAGGAACAGGAACCTCCCTGCTTCCCACTGTCCCCTGATATCTGTGAGTCAAAAAAGAAAAAAGGTCCTGAGGAAGGTGGTTTACCCACCGAAACGCGCGTCGACCGACCTAGTGCAGGGGTCTCGAATTCCCTTCTGAGACCCTAGTATCAACTACTAATCAGTTTCCCCCTTTTTCCTTTTTATAAGTGCGGGTTGATTGTAGTATGCATGTGTGTATGTCAGTGATTTGAATTGGGTGCTCGATATCAGGTGGTCTTCTTAATATTAATTACATATTATAATTGTGTATATATTTTCAATCATTGGTGTGTTAATAATTGTACTTGTTCTTAAAAAGCAAAAAAAATATTCACTTTAAAAATGTATTTGTGATGAACTGTTTTTTTACTTATAAAAAAGAAAAATGAGAAATTACATTAAATGAAAATAAAAATAATGATAAAGTAAATATCGTCATATTATTCTGTCACCTTATTCAAATTAGTTTATGCATATTGTTAAGTGAAGCCCATGACCACTGAAGGAACAATTTCTCTAGAATGAACTTTCTCTTTCCCCTCTGTTCCTTGGTCATAATTTATTCTTTGAGGGGGTCCCATCTTTCATGGTTTCCATATTCCCCACATCGGCTGAGCTAATAGCTAAAGCATCCGACTGAACTTTGGATAGGAAGAGTAAAGATTTAGGGCCATATGTATCAAACTTTGGTTTTGCGATTCTCAATTAACGATTTTTAGAGAATCGCTATTTGAGAATCGCAAAACACTATGGATGTAGGATTTGCAAATAATTTTGCGAATCCTACATATTCCTTAATTGCTAATCGCAAATTGCAATTTGCAATTAAGGAATACCTCCCCATTCATTCCTATGGGCCTAGAGGCCCATAGGAATGAATGGGAAGACATTCTCAATTTGCGATTCTCAATTAGAGAATCGCAAATTGAGAATGCAATTTCAAGGGTGTCAAAAGGACACCCTTTTGCTCCCCTGAAATGTACACGTGTGCACATGTGGCACACATACATGCCCTAAGGGCATGTATGTGTGCCACATGGCACTTTGAAAAACGCAAAACAAGTGCATTTTTCAAAGAAATTGCATATTACCACCGACTTGAAGTTGGTGGTAATTTGCGATTCCTTAAGGCCAAATTGCACTTTTTCTGTGCTTTTTACATTGCATTTAAGGAATAGCAATTTGCGATTCCTTAAATGCAATCTCAAAATAAGGAATCGCAAATTTTGCGATTCCTTTTTTTGCGAGGTAGTTTTTCGTCCATTCATACCACTGAGCCAAATTGCGATCGCAAACGCCGAAATTGCGATCGCAATTTGGGAATGACACATATCACCCTTGGAATATTCCCATTATAAAAAGGTAGCTTTTCACAAAGTTTGTCGGATGGGGTAATAGCTGTTTGTGTCCCATCAGGTGACAAACAGAATTTCACACTTCCTTTGGCGAATTTGCTGCTGTTTTAATATGGTGTGCAAAATATTTTTTCATGGCAGTATGAGTATTTTTGTGGCAGCTCCTAAGCCAATAGCCTTTCACTACTGTGAGGGTAGTGCTTAGGGCGCCACTCCCAATTAGCCAGTTAAACAAGACTGCAATCCGTGAGACAGGCCTATGTCATGGTGCACACACAAGATCCATGCTTAGCTATGACAACAAAAATCAGCCTTAGGGATCCAGATATCAAAGCAGGGGTGCACGTACATTAATATGTGGAGACCTTTTCCATCCCAACAGAATTGTCTCTAAACTCCCTTTAAAATATATAGAAACCATCATACGCATGCCAGGAGTGTCTCTTTAAAAGTATAGCACCCTTGCTGAGAGGAGTTGATACTCTCCTCTTGAATGTAATGCAGCTTTGATAAGAAACATCTTATTGTCCCAGGTTAGCCACTTATCTTCTAAGAAATTAACTTTGGAGGTCTTGATAACGACCACTCCATATGGGTAGGTGCTGTATATTCCACCAGATAAAGTGTGAATTCAAGATAATACGGTGATACATAGCACCTATTCTTAGTTTTTTGGAGCATATCATGCAGATTTTGATGTATACTGCGGCATTGTAAATATTGTACTATTTTCCCCTCTTAAATTCCGGCAATATTGAATCACTGAAATTAAGCAAAGAGTGTGGTAAACTCTGCATGGCTTGAATTCCACAGGGGTCAGAAAACTCTAGCCAAAGTCAGGTCAGTTTGAGATTCGATCTGCTAACATTCTGGGAAAGTACAGATCTCTGCAGCAGCCAGAATAACTTACCAGAGTTTCTTGCAAAAGCCCCTGTTACAAATCAGATGCACTTTCCCTGTTTGCGCCTTTAAACAGGTGTGCTGGACACAAACAGGTAAAACGTGCCTTAATATGATGAATGCGCTGCCCTCAGGGTAGCCGTGAACTTGCACTGCCCTGGGGTCACTGCATGCAGTAAAATACAGAGCAACTGCTTTAAAGCAGCTCCTTGTTCCTCTGTGCAGGTGGCAATCCGCCTGCACTTTAAAGAGGGGTTAGAGAGCCCCCTGCAGGCTGAGTGCAGTGAGTGACTGCACCTGCCTGTAGGGTATGTCTAGGGCGGTCCAAAGGACCCACTTTTACCCATCAATAGAGCCCTCCTCGGGGAACGCATTGTCATTGCATTTACTAAGTGCATATTTGACTCTGTACCAGCCTCTATAATACGCTGCGGGCTCAGAGGCAAAGTTGCATGGGGCCACATCTCCATGCAAATGAGGGAACGCCCTCCATCGATAGCACAGGCACTACATGTGCGCCAGCGCTATCTGTATTATAGAAGGGACCACACAAGGGTCTGCAGACCCTTCTGTAATACCCAAGTGCCACAGGGGCGCAAAAGCGAGCAGACATGTCTGTTGCGCCAAATGGCATTTTTTGTAATATTGCCCAAGACTGTCCTCCAGAGTAAATAAAGAGTTCTGTAGCTGCCTAGGTGACACACACAGCTACATTTCACAACAGGCCATTGTCTCTGAAAAGCCTGTAAAGTTGGTATAGTGTCAGTCAAATTTTAGATGTACCTGCCTAAATTCAAGTGAGAAAGACGTATTACAGAACTGTGGGGAACATGAATAAAGCCTTTTCGTGTTTGAGAATGGAAAAAGGCCTTTCCCTATGCATGTAGGTTTTGGCATTCACAATTTAGGCAATCACAATTAATTGCGATTATCTAAATTGCGAATGCATTTAGGGAATCGCAATTTGCAACTTCCTAATGTCGATGCATATAGCCTTTCCTAAATGTGAACTGTGCATTTAGAAAATGCTAATTACCATCAACTTCAAGTTGATGGTAATATGTGCATGCTTTGAAAAATGCACACAAATGCATTTGTCAAAGTACCCTGTAGCGTACATGCCCTTATGGCATGTGTGTGCTTTACATGTGCACACTTACCTTCTTTTCTGGGGTGCTTCAGGGGGGCTTTAGCCTCTCGGCACCCTTGGATTTGCATTTTCTATTTGTGATGACCAAATTGGTAATCGCAATCAGAAAATGCAATACCATTCATTCCTATGGGCCTAACCCATTGGAAATAATGGAGTCACATTACCTAATAGCGATTCACAATTTCCGAATCGCAATTAGGTAATCTTAAGGAATCGCAAATTGTTTTGCAATTCCTACATGCAAAGCATTTTACAGGCACAGGGGAGGTCATGAAAGGTGTTACATTGGGGGCACTATCACTAGATTTGCGACAAACAGTACCACATTGTGACATTGTATATAATATTATGTATCATACCTGATCTGAAAGGCGAGGAGTTTTCAGACTCTGCTCTCTGCTGGAGCCTCACGATTCAGACTGAGTTAAGAGTGAGGTCATTCTTTATGCTGGCTCCTTGTTGTCACGGCTTTTGACTCAGATCTTCAGTGTGCTGGTCCTTGGACCTGGGCTCTAGGCACGTTAAATTATGTTTTTCCGAGATAAACTCTGACGTCATCACCACAGGGCTGAAAGACAAAAGGCTGCTTTAAAAAGCTGTACAATTTAGAGGAAATGAGGACAGAACAGATGATTCGTGGAAAAGGGCTGGACCGAAGTCACTATAAAATTAGCAGTCACACAAGAAAGGGGACAGGGGGAGGTAACCTATAAATGTAAGCGTCAGTTTGCCCACGCTGACCATTCTAAGATGAACCATAAGAATTCAGGCAGAAAGAAATTGAATGCCTGTTCCATTGTTTAGGAAAAAAGCGACAATAACCCAAATATCGTGAATTACTCACACCCAGCATGCTAGCTACAATTCTGTAGTCTGTATTCTGAAACCACCCTCTGTTCTCTGGATTCTGTCACCTTCCCTCCAGATCAGTAAACAAGGCAACCAACAAGGTTTCACTCGTGCATCTGACAGGCAGTGATCTTACGTGTTACCTCGTTGGTTCCTTTTCCATGAACGCCAGCATCCACTAAGCGGGTGTCCTGTGAAAAGGAGTGACAAAGTAGGTGGACTCCGGAAGTATGAAATCTGTAACGTCACAATGCCGGCGCACGTCCTCAGCTGTGTTAATGTCACAAAGCATCATCCAAGGTCACCTAGGACACTGTTGCTGGCCACCGCAACGACGAACGTCACAAGCCTTACTCTCTTCACCTCAGGCACAGCCTCTTATACGCAACTTCCGTCGTGATGACGTCACAAACCGTCAGGCGTCAAAATGATTATGTATGACCATGGCAATCCCTCGTCCATCCACACCCAGAACTCTTTATATGTGCGAACCGAGTTGTGATGGAACCTCTGTGGTGTGTGTAAATAAAGCCATAAAGATATTGTCTGGCCACGGTTAAGACGTCACAACCATTTACCCATAGAGGACTCTGCTGCTAATTTATTATCTTGACTGTAAAGATGTCAGGATCTCTGTAATGCGTTCAGGTCACCCATAAAAGTCTTGTTTAGACTCAGTGATAACCAGTGCTTTAAATGGGAAAAAATAAGTGCAGGTACTCATTTAAATGACCTAGAGGTGTGGCAGGTGGGCGGGGCTATGGGCGTGGCTAGGGTCAAGATATGATGATACACATTGACTTCTATACAGGTTGCAGCACATGTCAAAACACAACAGAAATGCATTTATGTTAACAAAACAGTTTAAATCATTACACAAAGTGAAAGGCAAACAGGATAATATGTTAAAAATGTCCTTGTTTTGTAATATTTGCAACTTCTTAATGTCATACCGTTATTTGTTGTTGTTTGAGACAATGCTATATTTCCTCAAGTGTGCATACACACAAAGAAATAAGCAGAGGTACAGAAAAGCGGCTGAGCTAAGGACTACAGAAGCGCTTTGGCTGTCAGAGACAGCTTCTTCTTTGACATCCTAGTGCTTACCAGCACTAGCAGCCAATGAGCACCTTTTATAAGTACCGGTACTCTCCTACAAAATGGCGAAGGGTCGGCATTGACAGTGATAAAAATAAGAAGTGCCAGTACTCAGTACCTAAGAGTAGCGGCTCATTTAAAGGACTGCTTCATCCCTTTGTCCTAAGGCCAGGCTCTTCCTATCTCCTTCTGGTTCTACTCTCCTTTCACGATTAACCTCTCATTTCTACCCTGCCTCTAACCTTCTCTCCCTGGATCTGCCCCTCTTACTGCCACCTCTCACTTACTTTCTCCACAAGTCTCTTACATTTTGTCACTGTTTTTCCCCCACTTGCCTCCTCTTCTCCCCTCCAAGATGTACCCATACCCTAAATTTGCCACCTGGCCTGTAATTTGTTGTCCTGTGTTTCATTGTTTGTGTTGATAGAGCAATCTTAATGTTGAGGCCTGTAATTTGTAAATATTTTTTCCAGTAAATAAAAGCAGTACAAAACGATTTCCAAGGAGAGAGGAGAGAGAGAGAAGGAGAGAGAGAGAAGGAGAGAGAGAGAGAAGGAGAGAGAGAGAAGGAGAGAGAGAGAAGGAGAGAGAGAGAAGGAGAGAGAGAAGGAGTGAGGAGAAGGAGAGAGGAGAAGGAGAGAGAGAGAGAGAAGGAGAGAGAGAGAGAAGGAGAGAGAGAGAGAGGGAGAGAAAGAGGGAGAGGGAGAGAGGGAGGGAGAGAGAGAGGGAGAGAGAGAGAGAGGAGGAGAGAGAGTGAGAAGGAGAGAGTGAGAAGGAGAGAGAGTGAGAAGGAGAGAGGGAGAGAGAGGAGAGAGGAGGAGAGAGGAGGAGAGGAGAGAGAGAGAAGGAGAAGGTGAGAAAGAGAGAAGGAAAGCAAAAGAGAGCGAGAGAGATAGAGAGAAAGAGCGAGAGAGAGAAAGAGAGAGAGAGAGAAGGAGAGAGAGAAGGAGATAGAGAGGAGAGAGACAGAGAAGGAGAGAGAGAGAGAGAGAGAGAGGAGACGAAGGGAGAAAGAGAGAGGAGAGGGAGAAGGAGAAGGTGAGAGAGAGGTGAGAGAGAGAAGGAGAGAGAGAAGGAGAGAGAGAAGGAGAGAGAGGAGAAGGTGAGAGAGGAGAGAGAGAAGGAGAGAGAGAGAAGGAGAGAGAGAGAAGGAGAGAGAGAGAAGGAGAGAGAGAAGGAGAGAGAGAGAAGGTGAGAGAGGAGAGAGAGAAGGAGAGAGAAGGAGAGAGAGAGAAGGAGAGAGAGAGAAGGAGAGAGAGAAGGAGAGAGAGAGAAGGAGAGAGAGAAGGAGAGAGAGAGAGAGAGAGAGAAGGAGAGAGAGAGAAGGAGAGAGAGAGAGAGAGAGAGAGAGAAGGAGAGATAGAAAGAAGGAGAGAGAGATAGAAGGAGAGAGAGTGAGAAGGAGAGAGAGAGAGGAGGAGAGAGCAGGAGAGAGAGAGAAGGTGAGAGAAAGAGAGAGAGAGAGAGAAGGAAAGCAAGAGAGCGCGAGAGAGAGAGAAAGAGCGAGAGAGAGAGAGAGAGAGAGAGAGAGAAGGACAGCGAGGAGAAAGAGAGACAGAGAAGGAGAAAGAGAGAAGGAGAGAGAGAGAGAGAAGGAAAGAGAGAAAAAGAAGGAGAGAGAGAGAGGAGAGAGAGAGAGAGCGAAGGAGAGAGAGAGAATGAAAGCGAAAGAGAGAGAGAGGAGAGAGAGAGAAGGAGAGAGAGAGAGGGAGAAGGAGAGGGGGAAGGAGAGAGAGAATGAGAGAGAGAGAGAGAGGAGAGAGAGAAAGGAGAGAGGAGAGAGAGTGAGAAGGAGAGAGAGGAGGAGAGAGAGCAGGAGAGAGAGAGAAGGAGAAGGTGAGAGAAAGAGAGAGAAGGAAAGCAAAAGAGAGCGCAAGAGAGAGAGAGAGAGAAGGAGAGAGAAGGAGAGAGAGAAGGAGAGAGAGAGAAGGAGAAGGTGAGAGAAAGAGGGAGAAGGAAAGCAAAAGAGAGCGCGAGAGAGAGAGAGAGAGAGAGAAGGAGAGAGAAGGAGAGAGAGAAGGAGAGAGAGAAGGAGAGAGAGGAGAAGGAGAGAGAAAGAGAGAGAGAGAGAGAGAAGGAAAGAGAGAGAAGGAGAGAGAGAGAAGGAAGAGAGAGAAGGAGAGAGAGGAGAGAAAGAGAGGGGGATGGAGAGAGAGGAGAGAGAGGGGGAGAAGGAGAGAGAGGAGAGAGAAAGAGAAGGAGAGAGAGAGAATGAAAGCGAGAAAGAGAGAGAGAGGAGAGAGAGAGGAGAGAGAGAGAGGAGAGAGAGAGAGAGGGAGAAGGAGAGGGAGAAGGAGAGAGAGAGAGAGAGAGAGAAGGAGAGAGAGAGAGAGGGAAGGGGAGAGAGAGAGGAGGAGAGAGAGAGCAGGAGAGAGAGAGAGGAGAAGGTGAGAGAAAGAGAGAGAGAAGGAAAGCAAAAGAGAGCGAGAGAGAGAAAGAAAGAGCGAGAGAGAAAGAGAGAGAAAGAGAGAGAGAGAGGAGAGAGAGAAGGAGAGAGAGAAGGAGAGAGACAGAGAAGGAGAGAGAGAAGGAGAGAGAAGGAGAGAGAGAGAGAAGGAGAAGGAGAGAGAAAGAGAGAGAGAGAGAGAGGAGAGAGAGAGAAGGAAAGAGAGAGAGAGGAGAGAGAGAGAGGAGAGAGAGAGAGAGGAGAGAGAGAGGAGAGAGAGAGAGAGAGGAGAGAGAGAGGAGAGAGGAGAGAGAGAGGAGATAGAGAGGAGAGAGAAGGAGAGAGACAGAGAAGGAGAAGGAGAGAGAAAGAGAGAGAGAGAGAAGGGGAGAGAGAGAAGGAAAGAGAGAGAGGAGAGAGAAGAGAGAGAGGAGAGAGAGAGAGGAGAGAGAGAGAGGGAAGGAGAGAGAGAGAATGAAAGCAAGAGAGAGAGGAGAGATAGAGAGAGGAGAGAGAGAGAGTGAGAAGGAGAGGGAGAATGAGAGAGAGGAGAGAGAGAGAGAGGAGAGAGAGAAAGAGGAGAGAGAGAAGGAAAGCGAAAGCGAAAGAGAGAGAAAGAGAGAGAGAGAAGGAGAGAGAGAGAAGGAGAGAGAGAGAGAGGAGGAGAAGGAGAGAGAAAGAGAGAGAGAGAGGAGAGAGAGAAGGAAAGAGAGGAGGAGAGAGAGAAGGAGAGAGAGAGAAGGAGAAGTAGAGAGAAAGAGAGAGAGAAGGAAAGAGAGAGAAAGAAAGAAAGAAAGAAAGAGAGAGAGAGAGAGAGAAAGAGAGAGAGAGAGAGAGGAAGAGAGAGAGAGACTGTGTGCACGCTCCCCCACGCCCTGTAAATTCTGCAGGGTGAGCGTTTCAAACTGATTTTGAGGCATGCGGTTCATCAATAACTAAACCAATTCCTTCAAGAAATACAGCAGATTTGAATGTGTATTAAAATACAATTCCTAAGCACCCATTTCAAAACTAAACGAATATCTGGCCTTATATGAAAAAAGTGGCAATTCTAACTTAAGCTGTCACATCACTTTTTTTTACAATCCTCCCTCCCCCTTCCTTCTATGTTATCTCGGGTTGTCACCTGAGGTCATTTCTCGAGTGTTGCAGTGTTCTCTGCAGGGCTACTTTCACACCCATGGATCCGTCGCTGTTGACATGTAAATGCAGCCACACAAAGGAAAGCAGCTCCTCTGCTGGAAAAAACAAACCGAAGAAAACCGGCTTTGGGAAAGATGGACCGGATTACTCACCAGCAGCCCGAGGCCAGGCTATTTCACACACCTAACAGGGGGCAGAGGGGAGGGGGTGTGGGTGCTAAAACACTTTCCTATATAATGGTTGTTTAACACCTAATCAACAGTGCAGGGTCTGCCTTGACCCTGTCCTGTGAATCACGGCATTAAGCAAGGCCTCCCCAACCCCTACAGTGTGGAGAATTCTAAAGAGCACTACTGAGAGTTAACAGCGTCTCTGTAAAAGTCTCTTTCAGGGGCTCTGTGCGACTGAGAGATCCAAACGCAGAGCGGCATTTGCACCGCATTGGAGGCGATACCAAACCTTAGCTTCCAATGCCATCAACCAGGGTACCGGTACTCTCCCTGACTGAAAAAAAAGTGCCGGTACTGACGACTCGGAAATTTGGAAGTGCCGGTACTCAGTACCGGTGAGTACCGGCCCATTTAAAGCACTGGTGATAACGTGAAAACCCTCTTCGATCTACACCCAGGAACCTGCTGCTCATGCATGATCCGGAATGTATTGTTTATGCTCGTTGATGGAGTCGCAATCACTAATTGAGGTCGGGCTGAGCCACTTTGGCAAACGATCATTTGTACTCTGCTGTGCTGCGTGCAGGGTTGGATTGAGATTAACAAGCATTGGAAATGCAATAGGTCTCGCAGCATTAGAGTTAGTGCTTTTAGAATTGTTTATGGGTTTTTTTGTAAATCTTTAGCATTTTTGTTTCCTGTAGCCAATGCTAAAGAATTACAAATAAAAAAAGCCATAAACAAATCTAAAAGCTCTAACTCAAATGCTCCGAGACCTATTGCACTGTGTGAGGGTGAGGGGTTGAGGGTGAGTGAGGGTGAGGGTGAGTGAGGGTGAGTGAGAGTGAGGGTGAGTGAGGGTGAGGGTGGGTGAGGGTGAGTGAGGGTGAGTGAGTGAGGGTGAGTGAGGGGTTGAGGGTGAGTGAGAGTGAGGGTGAGTGAGGGTGAGTGAGAGTGAGGGTGAGTGAGGGTGAGTGAGGGTGAGGGTGAGTGAGGGTGAGTGTGAGTTAGGGTGAGGGGTTGAGGGTGGGTGAGGGTGAGGGGTTGAGGGTGAGTGAGGGTGAGTGAGGGTGAGGGGTTGAGGGTGAGTGAGAGTGAGGGTGAGTGAGGGTGGGTGAGGGTGAGTGAGGGGTTGAGGTTGAGGTGTTGAGGGTGAGTGAGGGTGAGGGCGAGTGAGGTGTTGAGGGTGAGTGAGGGTGAGGGGTTGAGGGTGAGGGTAGGTGAGGGGTTGAGGGTGAGTGAGGGTGAGGGTGAGTGAGGGTGATGCTGAGGGGTTGAGGGTGAGTGAGGGTGAGTGAGAGTGAGGGTGAGGGTGAGTGAGGGTTTGAGGGTGAAGGGTTGAGGGTAAGTGAGGGTGAGTGAGGGTGAGTGAGGGTGAGGAGTTGAGGGTGAGTGAGGGTGAGGGGTTGAGGGTGAGTGAGGGTGAGGCGTTGAGGGTGAGTGAGGGTGAGTGTGAGTGAGGGTGAGGGGTTGAGGGTGAGTGAGGGTGAGGGGTTGAGGGTGAGTGAGGGTGAGTGAGGGTGAGTGTGGGTGAGGGTGAGTGAGGGTGAGGGTGAGTGAGGGTGAGGGGTTGAGGGTGAGTGAGGGTGAGGGTGAGTGAGGGTGTGTGAGGATGAGGGGGTGAGGATGTGAAGGCGCGTTTGGAAGTGTATGTTTTAACGCTCGGAATATCATAATGAACCCAGACATGACAGTCTCCAGCCAACAGCTGTAAATAGTTAGTCAAGTAAGCTCCAGTGGCCCTGCCAAAAGGACGTGTTTTTTTCGTGTAAAGTTTCTTATGTTCTTGTGAGATAATCAGCCACCCAAAGTTCTAGGGCTCTGTGCAATGACAGAAGTTACAATTCTTGACCAGAGGCCCCAGTTGGCACACATGCAAATCAGAACCAAACTTTCCTCTAAAAGGAAACTCACTGAACTGCCCACGTCATCTGTTTGTTTACCCAGCCTGTTTTGCAAACCTGCAACATAATTCACACCTCCACCTAAATGCACTTAAAGCCTGTGCTGTCTTAACGCGTGTGCACCCTGGGCAGTGCCCGGGAGCCCCACGAGCATAGGGGCCCCACGCAGACCAAAATGTAACACCAATTTTCCGTTAAACATTTTTATTCCTGTGAGTGTGTAGGCAGAGCCCGGTGCAGTGCTCGGCCCGGGGCGTATAATGCTGTTAAGATGGCCCTACTTGGAGTCATGTATTTCAGGTGGTTCAGTTACGTCAGCAGGCGTTGAAGCGCTTTGGTGACAATGATAGGATTCAGCAGCCAGCATCCACAAGCAGCAGGGACACAGCACGGCCAGTGCACTGGGTGACAGCAGGGGCAGCACAAGCTGCTGCGGTGACAGGCCTGTGTCCACAGCCCACCGCTGTTAACCAAACAAACCCCAAGTGACTGTGGTTGCAATGATCCGGGAAGGCGTCAGTCAGGGGAAGCAATTAGAAAACACAAATGCATTCTCTCCAAAGAGCGTGGGGAGAAAAGATGGCATTAAAAAACAAGCTGATGCAAAGACTCCAAAGCCAAGAAGATCCAGAAACCGTGACACCCGAAGCCCGGGCATCCCACAGCAGGAAGCGTACCAGGTGCCCTTTTCAGAAGGAGTGAACCCTCATGCTAGCACACTCTGTACTTCTAGAAACCACAGTAAACTCAACTTTAGGCCAGTTCGTGAAACTGGACTACAAGTCCCAGCATGCAGTGCTTTAAGGTAAAGCTTAGTGAACCAGGACTTCAAGTCCCAGCATGCATTGTCTTATTAAGGTACTGTTTGCAATAGGAACATTGTGTCCACGGAGACAAAGTTATCTGGAAGCTTAGACAATAAAAACCATGCACTGGGGTGGGAAACACAAAAATATAGAACGTAAAACGTATTCAAACCTAGAGGTAGGGTAGAGTTCATCAACTTTGTCGGCAGGGAGGAGGCTACGTTGATTTCAGGAGGAAGGGTGGACCAGGCACTGGCCAAGTGGATCATGCAAAGAAAAAAACTGCAGTCGTTTTAGGAAAAAAATAAGGTGGCATTGAGTTACTCTGTAATTATGAACCATTGGTGAGATCTTCTGTCGCCCGTAGGGGTTGGGGCTCTAAATAACCCTTAAAGACCCCCCTATTACTGCGAAAAGACCACACTGTGGATAATTTCACACGGCCAGGCTGCGCATAGCATTCAGACAGTCATGAATGGGACTGTAGTTTTAAAAGGGATAACTGAATTGTTAAATACCTTTAGAGATATCAATTTTAGAGTGTATATGTGAAAAAATGTTGGCTACCCTGGTGGCTAATAATCGAGTGGCCGCCGCCGCACCATTAAAACTTTAGGACCACTTGGCTAGAGGGGCAGAGAAGCAATAGTCATCGGCGGAGCTCAAGAAAGTGCTCGAAGCTTCACCAGCACTTACTGGGCCCAAGTGCACGTGCACCACAGCGGAAGTGTCTGCTGCGGAGGCGGGAGGGGCGGAGGAGATCTTCTCCTGACAGGAAGGGGCGGGGCTTGTGCACCCAGGGCTCGAGGCAAAACCCCTTCACCTGTTAAGGTACTCAGACTTCGCCTGATCTCACCGGGCACGGGTGCACGTGGAGGGCAGGGAGACCGAGCTTCGTGTCCCAGGAAGGGTGGCCATGCGCCGAGGGATGGAGAAAGGCCGATCACTTGGTTCAAGAGCGTGCCCAGAGTAGTCCGGCGTGCACTCACGCGGCACACATGCACGTGGAGAGCAGGGAAGGCGGCGCTGGACAGAGGGCTCAGGTCCCATTGATGGGGGCTGGAGGGGGAGATGATTCGTGGGAAGAGGTCTTCCTTAGAGTTCAAGAATATGCTGAAAGTTAGGCCTGCACGCACGGGGAGGGCGGGGCTCGGGCGCTCTGCGGGAACACGTGCAGCCAGGAGTGGAGGGATGAAGAAGACCCATGTCTGGGTTCAAGGAGGTGCTGAAAGTTGCGCCTGTAGCACGGGTGCAGGTGGGGGGGGGGCACGTAGGCTGCACAGGAGGGGGGGCAGCGTAATGGCTCTGTAGGGGGGACCCGTGCAACCAGGATTCGGGGGATTAAGAAAGATGCATTTCTGGGTTCAAGGAGGTGCTAAAAGTTCTTCCTGTACGCACGGGAGGAGGGGGGCGGGGAGAGGGCACTTGGAGTGCACGAAGGGGTTGGGGGAGGGCGCCGAACGGGGACGCGTGCAGGCACTATTCGACGGATGAAGAGGTCCATTTCTGGATTCAAGGCCATCTAGAGTGGAGAGCGGGCGGGCAGAGAGAGTGAGGGGGCGGAGCGGGGGTGTGGGAGGAGTGCGGGAACAGACGGGAGGGGAGGAGAGTAGGAGGAGGAGTAGGGGAGGCACGGCCTAGCGGCCGTGCAATCAAGAAGTGAGGGGGCGGGAGAGTAGGCAAGGCAGGCGGCTGGGGCCATGTGCACGCGCTTTTAAGCTCAATGCGCATGCGCATTGAGCTTAAAAGTCACGGGCACTGCAAGGAATCGCCACAATTCCTTGCAAGTTGGATAAAGAGTCGATGAGCCCCCATAGTCTCGCTTGCTCGATGCGCATGCGCATCGACAGGCGAGACCTAAAAATCGGCCCAGGCACAGTAAAAACAAGAATTTGCAATGCAATAGGTCTCGCATTAATTAAGTTTGAGCTATTGGCATTGCTAAATATTACAACATCAATTGCAACAAAAGTCTATATATTGTAGGCCAAAAAAATGTGTGTTTATTTTTGTAGCAATGGTGGCATGCTGCGCTTTAGATGAATATGTTTAAAAGTAAAGTGCGCCATACTGCGATTGCTGCAATAGTTGATTGTGGATGCGTTAACAATTGATGTGTGCACTGGTGGTGTGTGTGCCTGTAGAAATTGTGCACTGATGGCTGGTGGTGTGTGTGCCTGGTAGAAGTGTGCACTGTTGGCTGGAGGTGTGTGTGCATGGTGGAAGCGTGCACTGACGGCTGGTGGTGTGTGTGCCTGGTGAAAGCGTGCACTGACAGCTGGTGGTGTGTGTGCCTGGTGAAAGCGTGCACTGATGGCTGGTGGTGTGTGTGCCTGGTAAAAGCGTGCACTGACGGCTGGTGGTGTGTGTGCCTGGTAAAAGTGTGCAATGACGGCTGGTGGTGTGTGCCTGGTGAAAGCGTGCACTGACAGCTGGTGGTGTGTGTGTGCCTGGTGAACCCGTGCACTGATGGCTGGTGGTGTGTGTGCCTGGTGAAAGTGTGCACTGACAGCTGGTGGTATGTGTGCCTAGTGAAAGCGTGCACTGATGGCTGGTGGTGTGTGTGTGCCTGGTGAAAGCATGCACTGACGGTTGGTGGTGTGTGTGCGCCTGGTGAAAGGGTGCACTGACGGCTGGTGGTGTGTGCCTGGTGGAAGCGTGCACTGACAGCTGGTGGTGTTTGTGCCGGGTGAAAGTGTGCAATGGCGGCTGGTGGTGTTTATGCCCGGTGAAAGCGTGCAATGACGACTGATGGTGTCTGGGCACGGTGCAAGGGTGCACTGAAGGTGTGGTTGTGTGTGTGGTTGTGTGTGTGGTTGTGGTTGTGTGCGTGGTTCTGTGTGTGGTTGTGTGTGTGGTTGTGGTTGTGTAGGTGTGTGTGGTTGTGTGTGTGGTTGTGTGTGGTTGTGTGTGTGTGGTTGTGTGTGTGTGGTTGTGCGTGTGTGGTTGTGTGTGTGTGTGTGTGGTTGTGTGTGTGTGTGGTTGTGTGTGTGGTTGATTGTTTGGTTGTGTGCATGGTTGTGTGTGTGGTTGTGTGCATGGTTGTCTGCGTGTATGATTGTGTGTGTGTGGTTGTGTGGTTGTGGGTGGTTGTGTGTGTGGGCGTGTGTGTGGTTGTGTGTGTGGCGTTGTGTGTGTGGTTGTGTGTGGTTGTGTGTGTGTGTGTGTGTGTGTGGTTGTGTGTGTGTGTGTGGTTTTATTTGTGGTTGTGTGTGTGGTTGTGTGTGTGTGTGTGTGTGTGGTTGTGCGTGTGGTTGTGGTTGCGTGTGTGACAGTAATCCTAAAAGCATTTCAAAATAAAGGAAGACAAGCATCGAGTTTGTGGAAAGAGAAAGCACGTTGTAATTCAAACGGGCAGCAGCAAAGCATTGAAACCTCTTCAATTCAGATGATTTGGTTCAGTGTTTTGCCCTAAAATAGCTGGGATTTTAGTTTCAGTGCATGCACGTTTTAGAGAAGTGAACGTGGAGGCTTGCCCCGTGACGAAACAGCTGTGGCATCAGCAGCTGCCTTTCGACCAGGTTTGTTTGCGATATACAGAACTGCTGCAATAGCAATGCAACACAAGCAGTGTGGCAGACACTGGCGGGGTTAGTTTATGAAAAACCCAGCTACGCGGCTGTGACAAAGAGGGGAGTCTGTCCGAGGTCAACAGGGACTGGTGGTCTGTACCCTTCCCGGAATCACACTTTTTTACTTCCCAACAGGATGAGGGAAGCTGGGACACTACCCCGATCTGAACACGGAGCGAAGAAGAAATCGAGCATGGCGCCTTTAACTGGACCTGCCAGGATGAGGGAAGCCCGCCCACTCATGACGTCTCGAGGTCGCTACTCGTCAAAATCCAGGAAACGAAGAGATCGACGTGTGATGTCACCGAGGCGAAGGAGAGAGGAGCTTGCAGTGTGTGGGAGACGGAGATACGAGGACGAGAATCAGATGCGGGAGCCGTGGAGAAAAGGTCGAGTCCGGGAGAAAAATTATTGCCTGGAGGCCAACGTCACCACGAGCCGCCGAGCCACGCTCACCAGGGAGCGTGGCTGAGCCAGGTACGTTCTAGGCTCACGGGTTGGGCAGGGAGGCGGGGAGGTCCTGTGGGCCACGACTCGACTAACAGGGCACCTCATGACTAAAGCCTGTTGTCCCGAGTCACCCGTAAACCTTCACCTCTATCCTCCCTTACCTACACTTTCCCCCCGACCATTGCACCGAGCACCTCACGTCTACTGTCTAAAGAAAGCACAAGTGTATGTTGGTGTTCCCTGCACTACCCGGTCCCTTGGCATTATACCGTATAAAATGGCGATTCCGGTGGAGTCTATTTCTCCCTTTCTTTTGAGACGGATGAGACCCCGTGAACAAGCCGCGATAAGACAGGAAGTTACCAAATCTAAAAGACGTCTACCTGAGCTGCCACAACGGATCCGGCCCGGCCACACTGAGAAAGACTTAGTACTCGCCCCAAAACTATCATAAGAAAAATAAAACCATATATATTACGACCAGGTCTCCGGTCCCTTACTTCAGCCCCGCCACAACGGCAAAGGCTGTAAATAGGCACGTTCATCGTTAGTGGAGGGGGGGAAAGCTTCGCAGTCCATTTGGCTCTGCGGAAGCTACTCTGTGCCTGGGGCGGTGACCGTTCCGGGTTAGCTTGGGTGCAGGTCAGGAGGCCCAGCGATGCGAAAAGGGGACAGCCTTCTGTACTCATCTCTTCAAAGATGTGCTAGATTTGATTAAGACTCAACCAGGGCAAGGGGAGACGGAGAAGAGAGAGATAGTGAGGCTGGGAGTCGATTTGTTAGGAGGCAGAGTCCAGGACGCAACACATGCCTTAAAAAAATGAAGCACGTGTGAAAATAAAGGCTAAACCCCAATAAACAGAACTGTATAGATCTTTCGTCTGTATGCGCACTTGATCGGTTTGGCATTTGTCACAATAACTTAACTGTACAATGCATGGTGCCAGGCATGCTACTGATTCGCAGTCTTTTTGGAGTAAGGCTAGGGCTGCAGGTCCCATATGAGTTCCTCTGCATCTGAATCAACAGTATTTATAAAGTGCTACAAATACCTGTTGGAAGGCGGAGACCCCCGGGGTCAAGGTTATTCCCCTAACCACCCGAGACCCTCCTCTCCCACAATTCCTGCCGAGTCTTATCGAGGGGGAGTCCTCGCCGGGGAGGACTGATCGTACCCACTGTCGACACACCACACTTACGAACGGACACCACACCGTGAATCTTTATCAAGTATGAACTTTATCAAGGTAAAAAGAATAAGAAGCAATACACAGCGATCGAGGGATCGCAAAAGTCTCGTAACCAGGGAACGGGGAAGCGGAACAGTCTTAGAGGGCCAGCAGGCACACCACATACCCTGTGCACAGTTCTCAATCCTCGAACTGGGGGGTACGGGGGCTGGCGATGGTATTCGTTGTCCTACTCACTTCGGTTCAAGATTGTCTTGAGGGTAGCGTTGATGGTCCAGCCGGACCAGAGGGGTCTTTAAGCCGCGACGAGGTCAGCAGGGCTTGATCAGGAGTATTCCGTGATACCCGTAGGCAGGTGGAGCCGCAACAGCGTCAGCAAGGCTCAGGATGGTAGCAAGAGTCTCTCGTTTCTCGAGAGTGGGCCGCGACGAGGTCAGCAGGGCTCCGATGGGTCAGTTCTTACTCTTCGAGAGGGAGCCGCAACAGCGTCAGCAGGGCTCGGTAGTTCAGTTCCCCAACTTCGGGGATGAGCCGCGACGACGTCCGCAGGGCTCGGTGGGTCAGAGTCTGTTCTCCTTAAGGTCAGTCGCGATCAGATCAGCAGGGCTTTCTTGTCCAGGATACAACTGCCGGCTAGATGGAAGGCAGGCTGTCTTATAGTTCAGGAGCCCTTTGATGTCCGGACCCTCAGAGGCAGGAGGCCGGAGGTCCGAGGGCCAGGCGCCTGATTGTCGGGACGGCTGTGTCTTTGATGCTTTTGGACCATGCGCCCAGGGAATCCCAGACGCTCATCAAGGCCTGGAGCCAACTCAATAGGAAGCCAAAAGGTGCGATTGAAACCAGCCCCCAGGGATGGTTCGGAGGTATGAGGACAACCAGTTCCTCTGGAGGGGGGGCCGGAGGTGTGATGGAAGCCTTGGTTTTGGGTTACTTGGAAAGTCGTTCACCCCCTGGGCGGGTCGGGGCGCACCGGGCGCGCACGCCCAGCTGCAGCCGGGAGCGGCCAGAGGCTGCAGAAAGAGAAGTAGGCGGCCGGCTGGCCGGGGTGGCCAAACATGGAGTCTGGTGGTCACGTGCATGGGTGCAGGCACGCGGTCTGGAGGTCGGTTCAGATCCGACGTAGGAGTCTCGGGTATAGTTCTGGGTGGACGGAAATCAGTTCTGTCCGTTGTTCTGGGTTTATGGGGGTCAGCGAGGGCCACGCCACGAGGCCGGTTCCAACATGCGTCCCCCCCAGCTGAAAGACAGGGAGAACTACCCATCCTCTTGGGGGTTCTCTTCGCTGAGGCGGAAGAAGCGGGACTGGCCGTCGGCGTTGGCGTGGTCCGCACCAGGCCTGTGTTCCACAGTAAAATCCATCCCTTGGAGGGAGATGGACCAGCGTAGCAGTTTAGGGTTCTCTCCTCTCATTTGCATGAGCCACCGGAGAGGACGGTGATCGGTCTGGACCAGGAAGTGGGTACCGAATAGGTAGGGCCTCAGCTTCTTCAAGGCCCAGACTACTGCGAAGGCCTCTCGCTCGATGGTGCTCCATCTCTGCTCCCGGGGTAGTAGCCTCCGGCTGATAAAGGCTACTGGATGATCAATCCCCTGGTCGTCCACCTGGGAGAGCACGGCTCCGATGCCATGTTCGGAGGCGTCGGTCTGGACCGCAAACTCTCTGGAGTAGTCCGGGGCCTGTAGTACTGGAGCGGTGCACATGGCCTGTTTCAATTCTTCGAATGCCTTCTGGCAGGCGGGGGTCCAACTAACCTTCTTGGGGTTGGCCTTGGCTGTCAACTCTGTGAGGGGGCCTACAATACTCCCGTAACCCTTGATGAATCTACGGTAGTACCCTGTGAGTCCTAGGAAGGCCTGCACCTCGGTCTGGGTCGTGGGGGTCTCCCAGGCATTGATAGCGTCTATCTTGGGTTGGAGGGGGGCTACGAGGCCGCTCCCGACCTGGTGCCCGAGGTACACTACGGAGCTTTGTCCTATTTGGCACTTGCTAGCTTTGATGGTGAGCCCGGCGCGGCGCAGGGCGTCCAACACCTCCCAGAGGTGATGCAGGTGCTCGGGCCAGTGGGCACTGAACACTGCAATGTCGTCGAGATAGGCTGCGCTAAAATTTTCCAACCCGGCCAGGACCTGATTGACCAGTCGCTGGAAGGTGGCGGGGGCGTTTTTCATGCCGAAAGGCATCACTCTGAAGTGGAAGTGGCCATCCGGAGTGGAGAAAGCAGACCTTTCTTGGGCCCTCTCTGTGAGGCCGATCTGCCAGTAGCCACTGGTGAGATCGAAGGTACTGAGGTACTGAGCCGACCCTAAGCGGTCAATGAGTTCGTCGGCCCGGGGGATGGGGTGTGCGTCGGTTCGGGTGACTGCTTTGAGTCCGCGGTAGTCCACGCAGAACCTCAGCTCAGGGACGGCGCCGGGGGCGGCTGCCATCGGAACCAGGACCACGGGGCTAGCCCATGGGCTGTCGGAGGCTTCTACCACTCCTAGGTCCAACATTTTGTCGACTTCGGCCTTGATGCAGGCTCGAACTCGGTCAGGGACTCGGTAGGCTCTGTGTTGTTCCGGAGGGCTGTCCCCGGTGTTTACGTCGTGGACGCACCAGCTGGTGACGCCGGGGGTGAGGGAGAAGAGGTCTGAGAATTGTCCCAACAAGTGGCGACATTTTTCACGCTGCACGGGGGTGAGGGAGGAGGAGAGACTCACTCCCTCTACGGAGCCATCTTGATCCTTTGCACACAGGAGATCGGGCAGAGGGTCCGTTTCCTCTTCCTCCCCGTCATCGGTGGCAAGGAGTAATCCCAGCTCAGAAAGCACAATGTGGGGTTTGAGCCGGTTCACGTGTAAGACTTTCAGGGCGTTACTGGCTGATTTCGTATCAACGAGGTAGGTGACCTGGCTCTTGCGCTCTATCACCTTAAAGGGCCCAGTCCACTTGTCCTGTAGGGCACAAGGTTCCACTGGGGACATGACCCAAACCTGTTGGCCTGGTTGAAACTCGACCAGAGTGGCATTCTGGTCGTACCAGCGTTTCATCTCCTCTTGCCTGGCCTCCAGGTTAGCCTCGGCCAGCTCGCGAAACTTTCGCGTCTGGTTCCGGAGGGCCAGGACGTAGGAGAACACATCGGGGGTGTGCTCGGGGGGACCGTCTCCCAGCCTTCCTTGACCAGGCTAAGGGGACCCCGGACGGGGTGCCCATAGAGCAGCTCGAAAGGGCTGAACCCCAAGGATTTCTGGGGAACCTCTCGGTATGCGAACAGGAGGCAGGGCAGGAGGACGTCCCACTTGCGTCGCAAGGGCTCCTCGAGGCCCATGATCATCCCTTTCAGGGTGCGGTTGAACCGCTCAACCAGGCCGTTACCCTGGGGATGGTAGGGGGTGGTGAACCTGTACGATACCCCACACTGTTGCCAAAGGGACTTCATGTACCGGGAAATAAAGTTTGTGCCTCGGTCGCTCACCACTTCCCACGGGAATCGCACCCGGGAGAAAATCCCCATGAGGGCCCGGCCCACGACCGGGGCAGTCAAGGTCCGGAGGGGAATGGCTTCGGGGTATCGGGTGGCGTGATCGACCAGAACCAAAATGAACCGGTGACCTAAGGAGGTTCGGGGGTCCAGAGGTCCGACGATGTCGATCCCCACCCTCTCAAAGGGGGTACTGACAACGGGAAAGGGCTGAAGGAGAGCCTTGCGCTTGCCTCCGCTTTTGCCGCTAGCCCGACACGTGGGGCAGGACTTACAGTGGTGTTCCACATCGGCCCGCATGTGGGGCCAGTAGAAATGGGTCACTAACCGCTGGAAGGTTTTATCTTGGCCCAGGTGTCCCGCCAGGGGCACATCGTGGGCCAGGTTGAGGAGGAGGCCGCGGAAACGTAGGGGTACCACCAGCACGCGGGCTGACCCTAGTTCGGTGGTCTTCTGTTCACTGTACTGTAGGCCGTTTTCCCAGTAAAGGTAATGGGAGCCGGACTGGTCTCCGGCGGCCTGGGCTGCGGCCTGTCGCCGGAGCCCCTCCAGGGCAGGGCAGGAGGTCTGCTCTTGGCAGAACGCCTCTCGGGACGGTCCTCCTTCTTGGCGCCACTGGGCCAACTCGGGGATATCTGCTAGGGTGGGGACTGGCTCGACGGCGGGTCCGAGGGGACCTTCGTCGGATTCGCTTCCTTCGGTGGGGGCCTGGTCGAGGACCGTGGGGTGCTCGCTTTCTTCGGGAACATCAGGGGCTGCACAGGGGAACTCGGACTCTTCGTTCCCGGGGTTGGACATTCTGGCGGTCATGGCTCGGGTGCTCACACAGGCCCATTGGGGTAGACCCAACATCTCTAAATGAGTCTTTCTTTCTACCTCTTTCCACTTGGAACTCTCTAGGTCATTCCCCAGGAGGCAGTCTACAGGCATGTCCGTGCGGACCGCTACCCGTAGATCGCCCGAAACTCCCT
This sequence comes from Lissotriton vulgaris, assembly GCF_964263255.1. Classification (NCBI taxonomy): domain Eukaryota; kingdom Metazoa; phylum Chordata; class Amphibia; order Caudata; family Salamandridae; genus Lissotriton; species Lissotriton vulgaris. Next base: position 571,539,486 of record NC_141697.1, read on the forward strand.
CCCACTCAAACGGGACCTGTGCTATCCTGCAGGTGCGGACGGAATTGTCAGCTGCTATCACTCTACAGGAGGTGTGGGGGATGATCATGGACTCAGGGACTAGCGTGTAGCTAACAGACGTGATGCTGGCCCTGGTGTCCCTAAGGGCTCCTATGCTGCGCCCGTTAACCTTAACTGTCTGGCAATACTTTTCTGTGTTGTCGGGCAGGTAATCTCCTGGGATCATCTCGCTATTCCCCAGGAAGGCTAAGACCATGGCTGCGGGCTCCCACTCCCCCTGTTCTTCTATTTCTTCCTCTTCTAGGGCCACGGAGGATATCTGTCTGGTGGAGGGGCCAGTGGGAGTGGATTTCTGGATCATGGGACATCGGGGGTCACCGGCATAGTGCCCGGGTTGCTGACACTTGTAGCATGTGGAGCTGGGGCGGAGCCCCGGGGGTCCTGCGCTTGGGGCGGCTCTCGTCGCGGGAGGCGAGCGGGGGGCCTGGTTTCTGGGGGGACTACGCTGGGGCCCTGACTGGGATCCTTGTTGTTTGCCTCGACCTCCCCCACCCCGCTGGCAGGAAGATCCCTGGTCGTTCCTTGGGGGGTCTCCCCCGGGCCCTTTCTGGACTCTCGGGTGGCCACCCAGCGATCGGCTTCAACAGCCAGTTTCCGGGGATTGGCGAGCTTGCTGTCCAGGAGATGCTGTCTTAGTTCCACAAAGCAATTAGCGGACAGGTGTTCGTAAATGACTAGGTTGACTAAGCCTTCGAAGGTGGTCACATTGCTGCCCTTGATCCACCCATCTAGGGCCCGGTGTAGTAGTTCACATAGTCCACCCATGTAGTGCCCGGAATCTTCTTGCACTCCCTAAACCGCTGGCGGTACATTTCTGGCGTTAGGCCGTAGTGGAATAAGAGAGCGTCTTTCATGTGCGGGTAGGCGTTCATGTGTGCGGTCGGTAGGTCCAGCAGGGTGTCTCTTCCCTCGCTGAGGAAGCGGCTCCACAGGCCGGCCCCCCAGTCCTTCTCGGGGACCCGGAGGGCGGACATGGCGATCTCGTAGGCCTTGAACCATTGCTGGATGTCGTCCCCTTTGTAGAACTCCTTTAGGACGTCATTGGGGATGTGCACCTTCATTTCTCGGGGGACCACCTGCTCTCCGAGTCCCAGTGGTTCGGGTGCCTCGGCTCGGGCTTTCATCTCTAGTTCTTTGATGGTGCGTGCGTGCTCTTGCTCATGCTCGAGCTGGAGTTTCCGGCCTTCATGCTCCCTCTGGAGCTTCTTTTTTTCCAGCTCTCCCTGGAGCCGCAATTGTTCGACGGCCAATTTTTTCTCTGCCAGTTTAAGTTCGCCCTCCAATTTGAGGCGCGCCAGTTCGAGCTCATGGCTTCGGTCGCGTTCTCGGTCGACCATCTCTTCTGATGATCGATCTCTCCCGGTTGCTGGGCTCCGGGTCGGCGACTGGATTCTCTCACCGGCCAGTATACCGGGTTCGGTCTGTGGCCTCCCTCCCTCGTCTTCGGTCGGGGGAGAAGGTGCTCCGGACTCTACCCAAGCAGTTAGCGCTTTCTGGAAATCTTCCTTAGTACTTAGTCCGGTACTCGGGATACTCAGTTCTCTGCAGAACTGCTTTAACTCTCTATGGGTGTAGTCTTCCAAGAGGTCTTTATCGAATGTCGTCTTCACACCAGATTCTGTGGACGTCATTATTGCTCTTTCTTTCTCGTGCGTTTGCTGCGTGTGGGTTCAGGTAGTGTGTCAGTGGTACGATCTTCAGACGTAGGTTCGTATCGCGTCGCTGCCACCAATGTTATAAGGCGGAGACCCCCGGGGTCAAGGTTATTCCCCTAACCACCCGAGACCCTCCTCTCCCACAATTCCTGCCGAGTCTTATCGAGGGGGAGTCCTCGCCGGGGAGGACTGATCGTACCCACTGTCGACACACCACACTTACGAACAGACACCACACCGTGAATCTTTATCAAGTATAAACTTTATCAAGGTAAAAAGAATAAGAAGCAATACACAGCGATCGAGGGATCGCGAAAGTCTCGTAACCAGGGAACGGGGAAGCGGGACAGTCTTAGAGGGCCAGCAGGCATACCACGTAGTCTGCGCACAGTTCTCAATCCTCGAACTGGGGGGTACGGGGCTGGCGATGGTATTCGTTGTCCTACTCACTTCGGTTCAAGATTGTCTTGAGGGTAGCGTCGATGGTCCAGCCGGATCAGAGGGGTCTTTAAGCCGCGACGAGGTCAGCAGGGCTTGATCAGAAGTATTCCGTGATACCCGTAGGCAGGTGGAGCCGCGACAGCATCAGCAGGGCTCAGGATGGTAGCAAGAGTCTCTCGTTTCTCGAGAGTGGGCCGCGACGAGGTCAGCAGGGCTCCGATGGCTCAGTTCTTACTCTTCGAGAGGGAGCCGCAACAGCGTCAGCAGGGCTCGGTAGTTAAGTTCCCCAACTTCGGGGATGAGCCGCGACAACGTCAGCAGGGCTCGGTGGGTCAGAGTCTGTTCTCCTTAAGGTCAGCCGCGATCAGATCAGCAGGGCTTTCTTGTCCAGGATACAACTGCCGGCTAGATGGAAGGCAGGCTGTCTTATAGTTCAGGAGCTCTTTGATGTCTGGACCCTCAGAGGCAGGAGGCCGGAGGTCCGAGGGCCAGGCGCCTGATTGTCGGGGCGGCTGTGTCTTTGATGCTTTTGGACCATGCGCCCAGGGAATCCCAGACGCTCATCAAGGCCTGGAGCCAACTCAATAGGAAGCCAAAAGGTGCGATTGAAACCAGCCCCCAGGGATGGTTCGGAGGTGTGAGGACAACCAGTTCCTCTGGAGGGGGGGCCGGAGGTGTGATGGAAGCCTTGGTTTCGGGTACTTGGAAAGTCGTTCACCCCCTGGGCGGGTCGGGGCGCGCCGGGCGCGCACTCCCAGCTGCAGCCGGGAGCGGCCAGAGGCTGCCGAAAGGGAAGAAGGCGGCCGGCTGGCCGAGGTGGCCAAACATGGAGTCTGGTGGTCACGTGCATGGGTGCAGGCACGCGGTCTGGACGTCGGTTCAGATCCGACGTAGGAGTCTCGGGTATAGTTCTGGGTGGACGGAAATCAGTTCTGTCCGTCGTTCTGGGTTTATGGGGGTCAGCGAGGGCCACGCCACGAGGCCGGGTCCAACAATACCCATTGGCACCTCACTGCTAAGAAAAGATTCAATGAGCCAAAGTGAGGAGGACGAGAATCTGGAGGGGACTAAAGAAGACTGAAGCAACACGTTTTCAAAAGTTTCCTGAACTTCTCATGATTCTGTAGAGGGAGCAGGTAAGCTGGGTGGGGGGCTGCCCTAACTCTGCAGGCCTTTGGGAAGACCATTTAACTGATGTCCCCCAAATAGTTCTATTTTTCTCTTCCCTATTACCTCCTATTGTTTTCGTGTCCAGAGGGTTCTTTTGTCTTTTCAGCCCCGCTGAAGAGGGGTTTCGCCTCTTCATGACTGCCCCTTTCGCATTCAAGACAGAACATTTTCTGCAGCAAAGAGCATTCCTACTTTTGTCATTCCATCTCGGTCATTGGCTGTCCTCTGTCTAGTATCGTTGCTCGCTTTAGTCTATAACAGTGTTTTCAGGTTTGTCACTTAGTTATCTTCAATTCATGCTGGATGTGCCATACCATTCCAGTTTGGTGTCAATTATTGAAAAAACCTCCATCCGTGTCCTCCTGTAACCCACTTGTAAAATCTTGTCACCTATGAATGGTCAATAAACCAGACGTCTTCTTGCCGCCCATATAGCTTGTCAAACTAAAGACTACATTTGTGTGGGTATCATTTTGACTCGTCCCTTGCCATTCCGCACATATGTTTTGTACGCATAGGTCCCCGCCTGCCCACTTCCAGGCTTCCTTCCGTGCACATACCGTGCTGTGTTTCTCTTGTTGCTGCACCCATGCTGAAGGAATGGCTCCAGACTGGGCGGATGTGGACCTCCGCCTGAGCAGAACTTTGCACATGACTCCTGGAAAAATGAATTACTTGGAAATGTGCTGTCCTCGTGCGGGTGAATGGGTATCCTTTTAGTGGTCGAAAGCCATGTATACCTCCAAGAGGCATACCTGGGCAGCACTGTGTGCTCAAGCAGTAAGAGTGGCTTCAATTCCCGTTTGTCTCCCTGATTTCCAGGTTTTTGCAGACTGTGCACAGGGTTCCATGCATCTTGTAAGCAGCACCGCACGGGAGAGGCGGCGCGAGAGTTAAACGTGCCACCAAGGGCTTTCAAGGAGCCTCGATAGGGCGTGCATTCTGCAGTGTGGCAGCAGGGGTGTGGAGCTGACCTCACATGCACTCACTCCCTCCCTCTGCCTCTCTTCCGGCTTTGCAGCAGGATGGAGCTGAAGTCCTCCGCTGTGAGTATTCACACCTACCCTATTTCCAATTGTTGCTTTAATGGCGAACGAAGCCCCAGACTCTGAGGTGTGTGCTCTGCTGTTAGAAGGTAACGAATTGGAGCGGGCAATGCTAGTTAGAAATTTGTTTGATAAACATGCGGGGGCGGGGCGGGGAGGGCGGGGAGGGCAGCGAAGAGCGCGGCGGCCGGCAGAGGGCGCGCCATGGCGCACTGCGCTGGCTGGGCTGGACACCGTGTACAGGTGCGCCAGACCTCACATGACCCTGCCCGGACTGACTGCAGCCAGGCCAGCTCCCAGGGTGGTGCTGCCTGGGCTCTCCAGAAGACGGGATATACAGTGGCAACAACGCGACCGCGGAGGAAATGTACTCAAGAGCATTGCTGTTTCAGGAACTTCCAGGGGACAGGTCGAGATATTTATTTTATGCGTTTTTATATAGCACAGACTTTACCCGCTTAGGGCCCCGGCTGAAGGAAAAATGACGGAGTGTGCCACGCTTGCAGCGCGTGTACGCATTCCAAAAAAGACAGTGAAAATCACCTTGAGCCTAATTAACGCGCCACGCCACGCCGCCAACCAGCTGTACACACTTTAGAAGCAGACGCGTCTTTAGAAGCAAGCACGCGTCTTCACAAGCACGTACACAGACCCCAATCGCCAAAAGCCCTGCACGTGCCCCGGTCTGTACCACTTGGGAGGCAAGTCGCTGACAATAAGTCTAGCTGGCGACAGCGCTTCGCGCTGCGTCGCCAGGTATGAGACCTAAAAAGTGGCCCACATTTGCATATTATCTTTCCGCAAAACACTGCTTCGGCAAAATTTTATTAAATAAAGGGAGGGGGTAAAAAAAATGCACAGATTAGTTTACACTGTTGAAACACACCTGAAAACAAGTGAGGCCACTACTGCTCAGGCCCCTTGCCCCTGCTCAATCAGCATATATTAATGGGCCAGACCAGCAAGAGAAAGGGAGTGACCCCCCTGCCCTTTGATAAAAGGGAAGTAATGGACGCCCATCGCCCTCAAGAAAGGCCACTCGGACACCCACTGGGCCGCTGGCGATATCCGAACAACTCAGAAACCACCCAAATCGGCCCCAGGCTGCTCAAAAAAGCAGCCCACAGCTGAGACTGGACACCGGCCCCTCGGGCATTGCACTTTCCCGAGTGCCGTTTCCAATCTGATCCTGGCTGCGTGTGCTTATGTTAGTAAACCCTCGACAGTGTTTTGCGTTACATTATATCATGCTGCTAAGGGTCCTAATGGTTGTAAATGGCCCCCGGTATGAGTTATATGATCTCCTGAGCCGTAAGGGCTATAATGAGGGAGAGGGTTTTTAACAACCCATTTAGCTGTGTGTAGAATGCTACAGTGCTATTAGAATATTCCACCCACTAGGGTAGATTTTCTTAAATTAATTAGAGAGAAACACAAACACTGCAATTTTGAAGTTCAAGGCCTATATCAACCATTATCGGCCCTCTGCACTCCATTGTCTTCAACGGGCTTCTCAACATTCCAATATTATAACTCCTCCCCTGCCCATCTTGATCTCACAAGGCAATCGAGAGAATGGATGAAAGGCCGTTCTCTATTACAGTGACTGCTGTGGGCCTTGTCCACTGAGTACCGTGTATCAGTCTATGCGATTATGTGCATCTCTTCCTGGGAAAGATCCTTTGGACTCAGTGTTTATTCATACCACCCCAGGATATCGTGATTAGAAACAGAACACGAAATTGGCTCTATAGTAAAAATCTCGCAATTTTACAGAATTGCCCGCAAACTGGTGGCATTTTAAAAACAAGCATTGGCATAGCCAATAGGTCTCGCTTTTGGGACCTTCTAATTATTTAGTTATGCAGCACAATATCCTTGGTGCAACCAAATCCACTGTTGCATGACTAAACATTTATAAGGTCCCAAAGGCAAGACCTATTGGCTATGCCAATGCTTGGTGTGGTTGTGTGTGTGTGAAGTTGTGTGTAGGTGTGGTTGTGGGTGTGGGTGCGGTTGTGGGTGTGGTTGTGGTGTGTGTGTGGATATGTGGTTGGGTGTGGTTGTGTGTGCGGTTGTGTGTGTGGTTGTGTGTGTGGTTGTGTGTGCAGTTGTGTGTGTGGTTGTATGTGTGTGGTTGTGTGTGTGTGGTTGTATGTGTGTGGTTGTGTGTGGATATGTGTGTGTGTGGTTGTGTGTGTGCAGTTGTGTGTGTGGTTGTGTGTGTGGTTATGTGTGTGTGGTTGTGTGTGATTGTGTGTGTGGTTTTGTGTGTGCATGGTTGTGTGTGGTTATGTGTGGTTGTGTGTGTGGTTGTGTGTGTGGTTGTGTGCAGTTGTGGGTGCAGGTGTGGTTGTGGGTGGATGTGTGGTTGTGTGTGTGTGTGGTTGTGTGTGTGGTTGTGTGTGTGTGTGGTTGTGTGTCTGGTTGTGTGTGGTTGTGTATGGTTGTGTGTGTGTGGTTGTGTGTGGTTGTGTGTGTGGTTGTGTGTGTGGTTGTGTGTTTGTTTGGTTGTGTGTGCCCGGTTGTGTGTGTGGTTATGTGTGTGGTTGTGTGTGTGGTTGTGTGTGGTTGTGGTTGTGTGTGTGGTTGTGGGTGGGTGTGGTTGTGTGTGCGTGGTTGTGTGTGTGGTTGTGTGTGGTTGTGTGTGTGGTTGTGTGCAGTTGTGGGTGCAGGTGTGGTTGTGGGTGGATGTGTGGTTTGGTGTGGTTGTGTGTGTGTGTGTGTGTGGTTATTTGTGGTTGTGGTTGTTTGTCATGTGTGGTTGTGATTGTGTGTGGTTCCGCTTGTGTGTGGTTGTGTGTGTGGTTGTGTGTGTAGTTGTGTGTGTGGTTGTATGTGTGTTTGTATGTGTGTGTGTGGTTGTATGTGTGGTTGTATTTTGGGTTGTGGTTGTGTGCGTGGTTGTGTTTGTGTGTGTCTGGTTGTGTGTGGGTGTGTGGTTGTGTGTGTGGTTGTGTATGTGTGTGTGGTTGTGTGTGTGTGGTTGTGTGTGTGGTAGTGTGGTTGTGTGTGTGTGTGTGTGGTTGTGTGTGTGTGTGGTTATGTGTATATGTGTGTGTGTGGTTGTATGTGTGGTAGTGTGTGGTTGTGTGTGTGGTTGTGGTTGTGTGTGTGTGGTTGTGTGTGTGGTGTGTGTGGTTGTGCGTGTGGTTGTGGTTGTGTGTGTGTGGTGGTGGTTGTGTGTGTGACAGTAATACTAAATGCATCTCAAAATAAAGGAACACAAACATCGAGTTTGTGGAAAGAGAAAGCACGTTCTAAGCCAAACGGGCAGCAGCAAAGCATTAACACAACAACATGTTCTGTGATGTTCTTTGAACGAGAACGTCAAAGGGGGACCGCGAAAGTGATCACAAGTGAAAGTGATCACGGGCGCTTAATGAGCATGAAGAGGTTTGCTCTGCTCCTAAGCCCGCGCCCGCTCACATGCACTGCAAGCTGTAGCCGACGGTAGCATTTTTTGAAGCCGTTCTTACTTAAGGTCTGGCCAGAGCAGCGCAAGCGCCGGATCAGGCGAGACCTAAAAAACCACAGAGGCTGATCCTCCTTTTGTTGGCTTTGCACTGAGATGAGCCAATAAAAGGAGGGTGAAGGACAGATGGAAGAGGTGTTTAGGTTCCTTTGTCACCTGCCTGTGTTAATTACTTGGAAAAGCACAAAGCCCGCCTCTCCCTCCCCATTGCCATTTGTTTAGTGGCACAACTGATCAGGCAGGGCAGGCAGGAGGGACAGTAGCAGGACTATGGAGGTTGGGGGGCATAGCCAATAGGTCTCGCTTTTGGGACCTTCTAAGTATTTAGTTATGCAGCACAATATCCTTGGTGCAACCACATCAACTGTTGCATGACTAAACATTTATAAGGTCCCAAAGGCAAGACCTATTGGCTATGCCAATGCTTGGTGTGGTTGTGTGTGTGTGGTTGTGTGTGTAGTTGTGTGTAGGTGTGGTTGTGGGTGTGGGTGCGGTTGTGGGTGTGGTTGTGGTGTGTGTGTGGATGTGTGGTTGGGTGTGGTTGTGTGTGTGGTTGTGTGTGCAGTTGTGTGTGTGGTTGTGTGTGCAGTTGTGTGTGTGGTTGTGTGTGGTTGTATGTGTGTGGTTGTGTGTGTGTGGTTGTATGTGTGTGGTTGTGTGTGTTGTGTGTGTAGATATGTGTGTGTGGTTGTGTGTGGTTGTGTGTGTGGTTGTGTGTGGTTGTGTGTGCATTTGTGTGTGTGGTTGTGTGCGTGCAGTTGTGTGTGTGGTTGTGTGCATGTGGTTGTGTGTGTGGTTGTGCGTGTGGTAATGTGCGTGTGGTTGTGTGTGATTGTGTGTGTGGTTTTGTCTGTGTGTGGTTGTGTGTGGTTATGTGTGGTTGTGTGTGTGGTTGTGTGCAGTTGTGGGTGCAGGTGTGGTTGTGGGTGGATGTGTGGTTGTGTGTGGTTGTGTGTGTGTGGTTGTGTGTCTAGTTGTGTGTGGTCGTGTATGGTTGTGTGTGTGTGGTTGTGTGTGGTTGTGTGTGTGGTTGTGTGTGTGGTTGTGTGTGTTGTGTGTTTGTTTGGTTGTGTGTGCACGGTTGTGTGTGTGGTTATGTGTGTGGTTGTGTGTGGTTGTGTGTGGTTGTGGTTGTGTGGTTGTGGTTGTGTGTGTGGTTGTGTGTGTGTGGTTGTGTGTGTAGTTGTGTGCAGTTGTGGGTGCAGGTGTGGTTGTGGGTGGATGTGTGGTTTGGTGTGGTTGAGTGTGTGTGTGTGTGTGGTTGTTTGTGGTTGTGTGTGTGGTTGTGTGTGTGGTTGTGTGTGTGTGTGGTTGTGTGTGTGGTTGTGTGTGGTTGTGTGTGGTTGTGTATGGTTGTGTGTGTGTAGTTGTGTGTGTGGTTGTGGTTGTTTGTCGTGTGTGGTTGTGATTGTGTGTGGTTGCGCTTGTGTGTGGTTTTGTGTGTATGGTTGTGTGTGTGGTTGTGTGTGTAGTTGTGTGTGTGGTTGTGTGTGTGTTTGTATGTGTGTGTGTGTGGTTGCATGTGTGGTTGTATGTGGGGTTGTGGTTGTGTGTGGTTGTGTTTGTGTGTGTCTGGGTGTGTGTGTGTGTGTGTGGTTGTGTGTGTGTGGTTGTGTGTGTGATTGTGTGGTTGTGTGTGAGGTTGTGTGTGTGGTTGCGTATGTGTGTGTGCTTGTGTGTGCTTGTGTGTGTGTGGTTGTGTGTGTGTGGTAGTGTGGTTGTGTGTGGTTATGTGTATATGTGTGTGTGTGGTTGTATGTGTGGTAGTGTGTGGTTGTGTGTGTGGTTGTGGTTGTGTGGTTGTGTGTGTGGTGTGTGTGGTTGTGCGTGTGGTTGTGTGTGTGGTTGTGTGTGTGGTGGTGGTTGTGTGTGTGACAGTAATACTAAATGCATCTCAAAATAAAGGAACACGAACATCGAGTTTGTGGAAAGAGAAAGCACGTTGTAAGCCAAACGGGCAGCAGCAAAGCATTAACACAACAACATGTTCTGTGATGTTCTTTGAACGAGAACGTCAAAGGGGGACCGCGAAAGTGATCACGAGTGAAAGTGATCACGGGCGCTTAATGAGCATGAAAAGGTTTGCTCTGTTCCTAAGCGCGCGCCCGCTCACATGCACTGCAAGCTGTAGCCGACGGTAGCATTTTTTGAAGCCGTTTTTACTTAAGGTCTGGCCAGTGCAGCGCAAGCGCCGGATCAGGCGAGACCTAAAAAACCACAGAGGCTGATCCTCCTTTTGTTGGCTTTGCACTGAGATGAGCCAATAAAAGGAGGGTGAAGGACAGGTGGAAGAGGTGTTTAGGTTCCTTTGTCACCTGCCTGTGTTAATTACTTGGAAAAGCACAGAGCCCGCCTCTCCCTCCCCATTGCCATTTGTTTAGTGGCACAACTGATCAGGCAGGGCAGGCAGGAGGGACAGTAGCAGGACTATGGAGGCTGGGGGGCTGGAGGGTTTCAAGGGGGCAGGCAGTGGCGTAATGAAAGTTTAAGGGCCCCCCTGCAATGTACACTGAGGGGCCCGCTCCGGGTTTTATCTGGAGCACTCAGACCTGAGTGCTGTGCTGAGGGGGCCCCCTGAAGCAGGGGGGGGCACCCACGGCGGGGAATGCAGGGGCCTGTGTTACGCCTCTGGGGGCAGGGTTAGCAAGCCATATGTCATAATGCACACACACTATCTGTGCTTACATATGACAACAAAAATCTGCACTAAGAATCCAGACATTTGTACAGTTGGGGCACTCATGCCAGGAGTGCACATACATTAGTATGCAGAGGACTTTTCCATCCCAACAGAAGTGTCTCTAAACTCTCATTAAAATATATAGTAGCCATCATAAGCATGCCAGGAATGTCTCTTTTAAAGTATAGCAGACTTGCTGAGAAGAGTTGGTACTCTCCTCGTGAACATATTGAAGCTTTGATTAAAAAAAAACCTGATTGTCCCAGTTATGCCACTTCTCTCCTGAGAAATGAACGTTTGCCGCTTAGATTACGACCGCTCCGTAGGGGTAGGTGCTGTTTATTCCACCTGATAAAGTGTGACTGAAAGAAAATAAGGTGATACATTGCACCTATTCTGAGTTTTTGGGGCATATCATGGAGATGTTGATGCGTACCGTGGCAAAATCTGCATTTCATTGTAAATTGTGTACTCTTTCCCCCTCTTAGATTCTGGCAGTTTTGACTCGCTGAAATTTAGTAAAGGGTGTGGTAAACGCTGCATTGCTTGAATTCCACAGTGGTCGGAAAACTCTAGCCAAAGCCAGGTCAGTTTGAGATTTGATCTGCTAACATTCTGGATAAGTGCAGATCTCTGCAGCAGCCAAAGTAACTTATCTGAGGTCTTGCAAAGGATCCTTTTACAAATAGGGTGCACCTTTCCTGTTTGCGCCATTGAACAGGCAGGTGTGCCGGACGCAAACAGGTAAAGCAAGCCTTATTATGATGAATGCGCTGCCCTCAGGGTAGCCCTGAAATTGAAATGCCCTGGGGGCAGCTCATGCAGTAAAATGCAGAGCAGCTGCTTCAAAGCAGCTCCTTGTTTCTCTGTGCAGGTGGCAATGTGCCTGCACTGAAAGAGGGTTAGAGAACCCACTGCAGGCGGGGTGCAGTGAGTGTCTGCACCCGCCTGTAGGGGGATGTCTTGGGGGTCCAAGGGACCCACTTTCACCCCTCAAGAGAGCTGTCCTCAGGGGACATATTGTCAGTGCGTTTCCTAAGTGCATACTTTACTCTGCACCCACCTTTGTAATACGCTGCGGGTTTAGAGGCAAAGTGATTCCCTCATTTCCATAGGGGCCTGATCTCCATTCAAATGAGGGAACACCCTCCCACGATAGCACTGGCACTACATGTGGTTAGCAGACCTAAAGAATATCTATATATTTTGAAAAACATAGTTATTATACATATTTGTACAAAGAAATACATGTATCTAAATACATACATAATTATTAAATGATAAATGTTTACAAAAACAGGGATGTGCTGTACAGTAGTGTTTGAGTGTGATGGTCATGTAGGGAAGAGCCACCAGCTCATGAGTAATCTTCTGAAGATAAGATAGTTATCAGTGGATCTTTTGTTTGGGGGCAATGAATTCCATAGTTTGACTGCTTGAACTCAGAAAGATGTACCACCTATGTTTTTTTCCTAGTATGATGTGGTTTCGAGGCAAGGGGCCAATCTTAGCGCGGATGTTCCTTAGGAGAATGTATTTAGGGATTTTATTCCTCATGAAAAGTGGACCTGTTCCATGTATTGCTTTGTGGGTGATACAAAGCAGCTTGAAGGTGGATATTCTGGTAACCAATGTAGGGCCCTCAAGGCAGGGGAGATGTGGGCTTGTGGCGTTTAATGTATCTCAGTCTATGTGATTATGTGCTTCATTTTCTAGGAAAGATAGAGCACACTCAGTGCTTAATCAGACCCTGAGGATATCGCGATTTTGCGATTTTCTAAATTAGCACTTCTATTCAAATCCTGACATTTTTACAAAAGTGCAAGCAAACTGTTAGCGTTTTTTAAAAAACACTGAGGTTGATCAGCCTTTTGTTTGCCCTGCACTGAGATGAGCCAATAAAAGGAGGATGAATGACAGTTGGCAGAGGTGTTAAATTCCTCTGTCGGCTTCCTTTGTTAATAACTTGGAAAAGCACAGGCTCCAGGCTCTCTGATTACCATCTTTTCTTTCCAGGCCCCGTCCCTCCCTCCCCACTGCCCTTTGTTTAGTGGCACCCAGCACCCCTTGACTATTTATTTATTTACTTTTTCTAATGTAAAGTGCTGCAATGCTGGTTGCATTTGCACTATATATGAACCCCAGTTACCTCTCTCCCAACAACCCCAGGGGACTTGTCCCATCCTTCTTCTCACCCCCATTGCTCTGTCCCCAGACTACAGAGTCTCTTGTGTCCTGCCACTCCATTAACTCCCTGCTTTCCTGTGCCGCTTTAGAATAGTGGTCAGATGCCAGAGAGAGCAGTTTTTAGGTCTCGCCTAAGCCATTGCGTTAGCAATGCTTGGCGAGATATTAAGTAGGGGCTTTAAAAAATACTCCCAAATGCTTTTCCAGGAGAATTGCCTACAGTGCATGTGTGCGGGCGCATGCACATCACATACCATTTGGCAGCCTGTGAGCCTCTCTCCGCACTCATGCTGGTTTACACTTCAAAGGAATCCGCTCCCCAACCCCCTCCGCGCAATGCCAGAGTTTGTTGTTTACAGACAACACCCCAGCTGCTTTTGACCTGAGGCAACGCCGAGAGTTGAACCCAGTTCCAGGGTCAGCAGCTCTACCTTAGGCATGTATTCATTGTGTTAACCCACTAGCCCCTGACCTGCATGCCGACATGGTTTTCTTTTTAACCCACCACATGCTTTTCCGTCCTCTGTTTTACTCAGCCCCCTGCTTCAGCCATGTCCTGCGCCCTCACTCGTGTTCCTGAAGGCACTGGAGTGATTTACATGAGCAGCATGTACATTACACTGACACTTAGACACACTGCGCACTCACACACTGCGCAATCACACACTGTGCCCTCACACTACTTTAGGCCAGACAACCTGCGTACTCACACACTGCGCACTCACACTACTTTAGGCCAGGCACATTGAGCCCACACACTACTTTAGGCCAGACACACTGAGCCCTCACACTACTTTAGTCCACACATACTGCACCCTTACACTACTTCAGGCCACACACACTGCGCCCTCACACTACTTTAGGCCACACACACTGCACCCTCACACTACTTTAGGCCACGCACACTGCGCCCTCACACACTGCACCCTCACACACTGCACCCTCACACTCTACACCGTCACACTCTGCACCCTCACACACTCTGCACCCTCACACAGTCTGCACCCTCACAAACTGCACCCTCACACACATGGCACCCTCACACTACTTTAGGCCACACACACTGCACCCTCACACTACTTTAGGCCACGCACACTGTGCCCTCACACTAATTTAATCCACACTCACTGTGCCCTCACACTACTTTAGGCCATGCACACTGTGCCCTCATGCTACTTTAGGCCACGCACACTGCACCCTCACACTACTTTTGGCCACACACACTGCGCCCTCACACTACTTTTGTCCACAGACACTGTGCCCTCACAATACTTTAGGCCATACACACTGCACCCTCACACACTGCACCCTCTCACTCTAGACCCTCACACTCTGCACCCTCACACACTCTGCACCCTCACACACTCTGCACCCTCACACTACTTTAGGCCACACACACTGCGCCCTCACACTACTTTAGGGCGCACACACTGTGCCCTCACCATACTTTAGGCCAGGCATACTGCGCCCTTACACTACTTTAGGCCACACACACTGCGCCCTCACACTACTTTAGGCCATGCACAATGCACCCTCACACTACTTTAGGCCACACACACTGCACCCTCACACTCTGCACCCTCACACTCTGAACTCACACAGTCTGCACCCTCACACACTCTGCACCCTCACACACTCTGCACCCTTACACACTCTGCACCCTCACACTCTGCACCCTCACACACACTGCACCCTCATACTACTTTAGGCCAAACACACTGCACCCTCACACTACTTTAGGCCACACACACTGCGCCCTCACACTACTTTAGGCCATGCACACTGTGCCCTCACACTACTTTAGGCCACACACTCTGCACCCTCACACTACTTTAGGCCACACACACTGCGCCCTCACACAACTTTAGGCCACGCACACTGTGCCCTCACACTACTTTAGGCCACACACACTGCGCCCTCACACTACTTTAGGCCACGCACACTGCACCCTCACACTCTGCACCCTCACACACTCCGCACCCTCACACACTCTGCACCCTTACACACTCTGCACCCTCAATGCAACATAAACTCCAAATACCACTCAGTCCCACATAATTACACGCCACATAATTACACTGCACTCAATGCAACACACACTCCAAATACCACTCAGTGCCACATAATTACACACCACATAATCACACTGCACTCAATGCAACATACACTCCAAATACCACTCAGTACCACATAATTGCACGCCACATAATTACACTGCACTCAATTCAACATACACTCCAAATACCACTCAGTGCCACATAATTACACGCCACATAATTACAGTACACTCAATGTAACATACACTCCAAAAACCACTCAGTGCCACATAATTACACACCACACAATTAAACTCTACTGAATATGTTATGTTATGTTAACAGTTTTATAGAGCGCACAGCTGCCCCAGCGAAGGGGCGTCCCGGCGCTGGCCATGAAGAGGGCACAGACAACATATACCATACTGACAAGTAATGAGAGAAAAAACCTATAACCGACTATAATAGTCAGTTGCCACTTGACACCTAGATTCACTATACTATCACTGGGACATATAGGTGAGATTAGGCTTAGCTTTGCCAAATCTGCAGAGGGTACAACATTCTACCTTCATGGTGAAGGATCCCAGATGATGTAGGGTGGTACAGGTCGGTAATCAGATGGGAATTTGTTCTTACTGAGAAAGTACCCTAGGTATGATTTCGCTATTTTACATTAACAGTTGAGGTCACGCTCTTACAGATACATAGTTAGTAGATTGTTTGTTCTCTTTGACCCATTGCTATTTTTTGTTGGTTCATACGAGAGAAAATGGTAGCCTGAACAATCAGTTGCCGTATTGGTGGATCAAAATACTTCAAAATGGGTCGCAGGCCACGCAAAATGCCAAAGCACGTGGCGGCGACTTGCTTAGTATGAGCTTGAAAAGTGAGAGATGAGTCCATCAGGACTCCAAGATTTTTATCACTCTCCTGGGTGTTGGTATTGCCCCCAGGGCAGTAGGCCACCATTGCTCGTTCCACAATTTGACGTCTTTTCCCACCAACAGAATCTCCATTTTTCCAGCATTTAATTGCAGACAGTTGGCCACCATCCATTCTGCTACCGCTGTCATACCCTCTTTAAATCTAGAGACAGAAGGGGAAGAACCTTCAGCCAAGGTGATAACAAGCTGCGTGTCGTCAGCGTAGGAGACCATGGTAAGGTCCCATTGCTTGGCGACCGCAGCTAGAGGCTGGACATAAAGATTGAAAAGCGATGGGCTCAAGGCCGAACCCTGGGGAACCCCCTGATCAATAGAGTGGATCTGGGAGGAAAAAGGGGGAACAGAAACTCGAAAAGATCTATTGGCCAAGAAAGTGCGTAGCCATTCCAGGGCCAGGCCCCCTATCCCTGCCTCCTCAAGCCGTGTCAAAGGCGGCGCTGATATCTAACAGAACCAGCGCCGCACTTTGACCAGGGTCCATGATAGCCCGCAGGTGCTCAGTTGTGCGCAGAAGGGCAGTTTCCGTGCTATGGCCCGGACGGAACCCATTCTGAGACTTATCCAGAATGTTATTGGAATTCACAAACTGAGTTAGCACGTTGTTAACATGCGCCTCTGCGATTTTGGCTACCCAAGGAAGGAGGGATATAGGTCTGAAATTTTCTGGTTTGGTAGGATCCAATGCCGTTTTTTTTCAGATAGGAGAGACCCATACAACACACACTCCACACAATACCACTCAGTGTCACATACTTTTTTTTTTTTTTAAACACATTTATTATGGTACTTAGGTTTATACACGGCTAACAGCCTACAACCACCATGGCCGGCAGCACAACGTACTCAATGATCGGACTTTCAACAATATGTGGAAACACAGCCATTGTGCCGAAAACCCTGGGGTCCGGCGGCGTACATTTTCCTATGAAGAGATAATAGTTCTGAGTATCAAAATTACCGTGCAAAGGCCGGTCAGAGGATATCTTAACAGGCATATGTAAGTACAGTGTAGGGTTTACGTTAACAGCTGGCAACAGAGGTGTATTTTCTGGGTGAAAACAACCTTCGCTAACGTATAGGCCCCTAAGTACAACCCCCCCAAGCCTAAAATATGAACACCCTGTAACCCCCCCCCTAGTCCCAAACCTAATTCCCAAGTCTACATGTTTGTCTAGCTAGCTCTCTACGTGATGCATCTGTTAGTGTGATGTACCTCCATGTATGTGTCCCACCCAGTTTATCATAAGTGTACCGTCCCATCTCGGGCCACTGGTATCAGAAGTGAGAGAAACGCCCCAGTCCTCACGGTGTGAGTACATTTCTGTTGAGAGGTGACCCGTATGTCTCACTGAGAACACGACCGACCCCCGAACCGAGACAACTGCGTGCCTCCACCACAGGGTTAAATGTGTGCCTGGTGCTTACCAGCGCCACTATGTCTCCTCCTGTCTTACCGGTTGGGTGTCTGGCGTGCCCTCCCTAGTGCTTCTAAAGGTATTGTATAGGCCCCAGAAGTTCTTCGGGCGGCTCGTGGGGGGGGGAGTAATTCCCTGTAAGGTTCCGATTGTGTGCAGCAGTATAGCATGTCCCTAGCCCACCGCTTCTTCATCGGGAGGGGGCCTCTCACCCAGCATTGCGCTACCGCACGCCGGGCCAACAACAAGCCCATGTCTGCCAGCCGTCTCACTGCCACTGGAAGGTTTCTGGAATGTCCCAGCAGCGCAAGGGCCGGGTCCACTGGCAATTCAAAATCAAGTATTTCTCCCAACTCCGTTATGACCGAGCCCAGAATTCGTGTATTCCGTGGCATCCCCATGCCAAGTGTAGGAAGTCAGCCAACAGGGCATGACACCTCTCACACTCTGGAGATTGTCTGAGACCATACCTGTGTAAGCGTTCTGGAGTGTAATACACCCTCTGCAGAAATTTAAAGTGGATAAGCCAGTTCCATTTAAGGAGAGCTTTCTGGTGTTCATACAGCAGTATCTCCACATATTGTCGTCTATATCGAGCTGTAGATCACTCAGCCATGCAAGTCTGGCTTTCGAGGGTTCCTGGGCTCGGTGGGGAGTAATTGCTTTGTATAAATGTGTTGTCATTTTACGTGATTGCTTTGTTTTGATAACGTGAGAAAGCTCCGGAAGCTCAGGAGGCTCCTCCATATCTGGCCCCAGTATGTCTCTCAGAGCGCTACGAACTCTGTGAAACTGAAATCGATGTAGGGGAGATGTGCTATCCGCTTCTTGAGTGACCTGATCCCAAGTCTTTACCGTGCCCTCTACGAACAGCTTCCCTGCGGTCTCTATTCCCAGCTCTCGCAATGCTCGAACTACGCTCTTCTCCTCGACCGGCGGTAGCCACAGCATCCACTCCACAGCCATTATAGTGGAGTAAATCAAGGTGCTTCCTCTGGCCTTCAACAGCGAGTACCACGCGTGTTTCGTGGCAGTAATTGAGTCAAGCACTCCTACCCTGCGGTCCATGGGAGTACAGATCGTGGCCGGCAGTGGAAGGGGGTCCGCAAACAGTTTCTCCATTTTTACATGTGGGATGGCTTCATCTCCATGTAGCCACGTGTGTAAATGGGCAGCCTGCGCGACTCTGTAATAACACTCCATGTCTGGAGCTCCCAGGCCCCCCAGCTTATACGGGAGCGTAAGCGTGTTCCATTGCACTCTCGGCTGCTTCCCTCCCCAGGCTAAACGAACCATAAGTTTTGTCAGGTTCTTGAAGAAAGCTCTCGACAGTATGATAGGTAGAGTATTAAAGAGAAAGAGGAATCGGGGCAGCACCACCATCTTCATGATGGCTATTCGTCCCATCAACGATAATGGGAGTCTGCACCACTTCTCCACATCGTCTTCGCACTTGCTAAAGGCCACACCGTAGTTCTCTCGGAACAGCACCTCTGAGTCCGAGTGTATCATTATTCCTAAATAACGCACCGGGTCAGTAGACCACTGCAGTGGGTATTCCAATTCGAAGCGGCCCGTCACCGGAGTCAGCGGAAACACCACAGACTTGTTCCAGTTGATTTTGAGACCGGAAAGCGTTCCAAAGCGGACCACCTCTCGTAAAACAGGAGTCAAGTTGGCTTCAGGATTGCGAACATATAGAAGTGTATCATCAGCGTAAGTTGAGATTACAATCTTATATGACGGGAAGCTAACTCCACGGTGCTAATGGTATTCTCTTAGCGCACAAGCCAGAGGTTCTGCGACCAGTGCGTACAACAATGGTGAGAGAGGGCATCCCTGCCTGGTGCCTCTACTGATTTCAAATGGGTCAGATACTCGATCTCCTAAGCGCAGTCTGGCCAGCGGCTTCCAGTGCAATGCGCCAATCATTTGCAAGAACGGCTCCCCGAGGCCCAACCTTCGCAAAACCCGCAGCATGAAAGGCCACTCAACGGAGTCGAAGGCCTTCTCCATGTCTAAGAAGATGGCAACCGCCCTCGAGTCCTACCTAACGTGTTGAATAGTCCCCAATACCGTGCGAATGTTGTAGTTCAAGTTTCTCCCTGGAATGAATCCGGACTGCTCCGGTGCCACTATTTCTGGAGCGATTAATGCAAGTCGTGTGGCTAGAACCTAGCGTATAACTTCGCATCGACATTCAGTAAAGATAATGGTCTGTACGAACCACAGGCATTATGGGGCTTTCCGGGTTTAAGAATGGTGACTATTAAGGCCTCTCTCATCGATGGTGGCATGGTACCCTCTTCACACACCTCGTCAAAGAGAGAGGAGAGGTGCAGAATTAATTTATCTTTAAACGCCTTATAAAACCCCACGGACAATCCATCTGCGCCTGGGGCACTGTGTTCGCGCATGCCAGTCAGTGCTTCCATTATCTCATCTCCCTGTATAGGGGACATTAAGAACTCCCGGCCCGATTGTGTTAAGAACGGCATTTGTATATGTTCTAGATAGTCGTCCATGTCAGCCTCTAGATTCTCAGTTCTAGAAGTGTACGATTCCGAGTAGAAGTCTCTGAACTCCCTCAAGATCTCATCGTCTGACGTGACTACCTCTCCATTGGCCGTTATCAGCTCGGTCAGTTTTGGGGCTCTCTTGTTATTGCGTATTATGTTGGCTAAGAGAGAACTAGGATGCTCACTCTCTCCATAGGTTCTCGCTGTCGCGTATTTACTCATATGGTAAACTTCCCTGTCGGCTTCTTCATTGAAATCTGAGATAAGGGACCTGATCTGGGTCTCTATTGCGGGGTCCGGGTCAGACAATTGTTGTTTCTCTAGTTCTATCAGTTGCGACTCCAGATATTTCAGGCGTTGGTGAATTGCCTTCAGAACACTAGAATGTTTGGCCATGGCCACCCCTCGTATGAAAACCTTAAACGCCTCCCAAACTGTCTGAAAGCTGTCAACGGAACCAATGTTTTTCTCAAAGAAGAGGTCTATTTCCATTGCCAGTTCCCCTCTAAAGGTGTCGTCAAGCAGTGAGTGCGGAGGAAAACGCCAAGTAAATGGAGGGATCCTACCTATCGGGGTCTCCAAGACTAGTAGTATAGGCGAGTGATCAGAGAGAGTACGCGCCAAAACCGTACAGGACAGTATGTGTCTAGAGACAGAATAGGAGGCCAGCCAATAATCAATCCTGGTGTGAATTTCGTGAAATGCTGAGTAATGTGTATAACCTCCTCTAGTGGCGTTTCTCCCCCTCCAGACATCCACTAAATCTAATGTCAGTAATACAGCCTGTAGTGCGACCGCTGCCGCTGAAGGTCCGCGCCGTGGGCCCGAAGACCTATCTAAGTCCGGATCCAACACTAAATTGAAGCCCCCCCCCCCCCCCCAGAGCATCTGAGAGTTGGGGAATTCTCGACAGCACCCCACCAGCTTTTGGTAAAACTCCGGAGAGTCGTAGTTTGGCCCATACACATTAACCACTAGTAACTCGTGTCCCTTCCCCTTGCATCTAGAGATGAGGTATCTACCCTCTGAGTCTGCCTGTACCAGCCTCAAGTCCAGTTTAGATCTCGGATTTACCCAAGTCAGGACTCCTCTCGAGTGTGTAGTAAACCCAGCTACCGTGGTGTTGCCTGATAGACCCCTGTGTAGTAACATTTTGCTAGTTAGAGGAAGATGTGTTTCCTGAATAAGAGCCAGGTCAATGTTGTGCCTCTGCAAATAGTGTAACACCTTTCGCAATTTCCTGTAATCATTCAATCCTCTAACATTCGAGGTTAAAGCCCTGAGGGTTTCCGTGGGGTTTCCAGTGTGCGCTCCGGCGAAACTAGTCATCTGTGCCATTGGGAAAGACTACAGTAGAGAATCATCACAGCGCAGCATTCACTCTTTTGGCCAGCTTGAGAAATCAGCATCAGTTCTACAAACATTAACCTCACCCACAGCAGACCCACCCCAACCTGGTCCGTCAGAAGTCCAATGCCCACCCCGCTCCCCAGCTCCAATACCCCAACTTTGATCACCAACATCACCAGTGTGCTTAACGCTTGGGGGCGCAGGTAGCCCAGGGTCGTAGTCACTACCTAAGTCTCAGAACAATTGAGTGGCCTTCCACCCGCCCCCGCCATGCACTGTGTCTATGAGTAGAGAAACGTTTTCCTAACTAGTAGGTTAACTTGTGTTCTCTATGTCGCTCCGTCCCCAACGCAAAACCATTACCTAGTCAATGTTCCCAGTGTAATGTGAATCAGCATTCAGCGTGCTAACTAAGATCCCATGAAGTGGAATGTTGGAACAACGGGGACCTGCATGAATGTCTTTCTGCCTCAAGTTCAACAAGTTTCACCACCCCCCTCCCGCTCCCGAACCACTCATCTGCACAGACTGTCTCCCTCGCAGGCCGGGCCGACCTCCCCGGTTTCGCCTTCGTGAAGAGCCCTCAAAGGTCTTTCCAGACTGTCTCAGTTCTGATGCTCAGTCAGCTCCCCTGCAATCGTGAAAATCAGTCTTGGTCGTCCATACGGCTGCCGCCCCCCTCTGCTCCCAGAGTCTCTTCGCTGGCTGGATCCTGCTTCCTCGACCAGCGCTTCATTGCTTGCTGAACTGCCTTAGGGTCCGTGAATATATGCAATTGACCACATCTGTTGACTCGTAGCTTGGCTGGATATAGCAGTGCATAGTCCAAACCCAACTCCCTGAGACGCTTTTTATACGGAATGAATTGTTTGCGCTCTTCCTGTACCTTCGCAGTGAAGTCTGGGTACAACAATATGACGGATCCTACATATTGAAATTGTTGTTTGGACCTAGGCTAGTCTGAGTGCGGTGTCTCTGTCCTGATAGTTAAGCAGTTTCGCTATTATGGGACGAGGAGGCGCCCCAGGTTTTGGGTGCGGGGCTAGTGACCTGTGTGCCCTTTCCACCGTGAACATTGCAGAGAACACTCCCTCACCCAGTAGCGTTGTAAGTAATTTTTCCACAAACCGCTCCATTTGGCCCGTCTGTGTGCTCTCCGGAAGGCCCGTAATGCGTAGGTTGCACAGTCGCGACCGCGCCTCCAAATCCTCGGTTTTGTCCTGTAGTATTTGCATCATTCTTTCCAGTTTTATGTTCGTCGTATCCAGGTCCGTTTGCGCCTCCTCTACTTCGGTCATCCTCCTTTCGGCCATGTCATGTCGCTCTGCGTGCTTATCCACCCATTCCGCCATACGGTCCATCCTGTAAGACATCGCGTCCATTTTGGTGCCTAGGGCGGAGATACTGGACTGTAGGCTTTGCTCCATGGAGAGTAGCATGGCCTTGATATCTGAATTCGCACCCTGGATTTCCTCAGTGCGCGGCGCTGCCCCCTCCTCCGTCTGTGGGCTCTGTTGTAGTAGCCGTTTCTGTGCAAATGGTAATCTGCTTTGAGTTCTGTCCCCTTTTCCCATCTTGTGACCGGCAGCGCTCACTGTCAGTGGGGGAGACGTGTGTTCCGTTTGATGGCCAGCAGGGCTTGCAGTAGGTACACCCCGCACCCCGGAGGATGTCGCTGCGCCTCCCGCTGCCTCGTCGCAGGGTCTCCCAGAGTCCCGGAGTGGGAATAATGCCTTCCTCTCTCAGCTCCGCCGCGCCACCAGACCCGGGCCAAGCGCTAGATCATACCCACTTCTGCTTGTGAGTCCTCTCCAGAGTGGTCTCGTGACCGGCCCAGAAGGCCTCCCGTAATAGCGGCTGGATACCAAGTAAAAGCTCCACCAAAGGAACCTAAGAGGCGTACACTCCCCGTATGTCTCTGCGCCACCAGGTCCGGGGAATGCAGTGGGCCAGGCGAAGCTCCCCCCAGTGCTCAGGGGGCCCAATGCACTTCAACCTCGCTAGGCACCGGGACAGAGGAGGCAGACTGTAACTTAGCGTATTCTCGACTGGGGTCCAGTTGTAGGCTGCCACCCAGGTAGATCTCGGGGACCGACAGTCCGATGCCCGTCTCAGTGACCGGGGCTCTCCCTGCTCGTCGGTATCCCAAGGCGGGTGTGGAGTCAGCTTCAGGGGGCCAGGACCGAGGAGCCGTGGTGAGGGGAGCCGTCCGCTCCGACACCGAGCGCGCGGTTGTTATCGCACCCAGCGTCAGGCACTCACCGGAGCTCCGGCTCGTACTACCTTCGGCGGCCGCACGTCGCGCTACGTCGTGCAGGTCCTGTGCGCACGCAAGACCGCGGCTTCACGGCCTTTAGTGCAGGATCGTCGCCTGGGCTCTGCACCCTCCTGTGCGTGTTACTGTGCTGCCGCTGTGGCTGTCGCTAGCCGGCTACACCTCGGGCGGTCCGAGGAAGCAGGAATTGGGCTTCAAGCATTTCTCTCACAGCATAAGTTTAGGATAATTAAATCGTGCACGGCGGAGCCGCGGTTTCAGGCGGCCATCATGCTTGCTGGCTAGCTCCGCCCCCCAGTGCCACATAATTATATGCTACATAATTACACTGCACTCATCGCAACATACACTCCGAATACCACTCAGTGCCACATAGTTATATGCAACATAATTACACTGTACTCAATGCAACATACACTCCAAATACCACTCAGTGCCACATAATTACACACCACACTATTACACTCTACTGAATACAACATACACTCCTCATAATACCACTCAGTGCCACATAGTTACACGCCACATAATTACACTGCACTCAATGCAACATACACTCCAAATGCCACTCAGTGCCACATAGTTACACGCCACATAATTACAGTATTACACTGCACTCAATGACACATACACTCCAAATACCACTCAGTGACACATAATTATATGCCACATAATTACACTGCACTCAATGCAACATAAACTCCAAATACCACTCAGTGCCACATAATTACACACCACATAATTACACTCTACTGAGTGCAACACACACTCCACACAATACCACTTAGTGCCACATAATTATATGCTACATAATTACACTGCACTCAATGCAACATACTCTCCAAACAATACTACTCAGTGCCACATAATTACACGCCACATATTTACACTCTACTGAATACAACATTCACTCCAGACAATACCACTCAGTGTCTCTTAATTATATGCTACATAATTACATTGCGCTCAATGCAAGATACACTCCAAATACCACTCAGTGCCACATAATTACACGCCACATAATTACACTGCACTCAATGCAAAATACACTCCAAATACCACTCAGTGCCACATAATTACACGCCACATAATTACACTGCACTCAGTGCAACATACACTGCAAATACCACTCACTGCCTCATAATTACACGCCACATAATTACACTGCACTCAATGCAACATACACTCCAAATACCACTCAGTGCCCCATAACTACACGCCACATAATTACACTCCACTCAATGCAACATACACTCTGAATACCACTCAGTGCCACATAATAACACGCCACATAATTACACTGTGCTCAACGCAACATACACTCCAAATACCACTCAGTGCCACATAATTACACACCACATAATTGCACTCTACTGAATGCAACACACACTCCACACAATACCACTCAGTGCCAAATAATTATATGCTACATAATTACAATGCAACATACACTCCAAACAATAACACTCAGTGCCACATAATTACACGCCACACAATTACACTCTACTGAATACAACATACACTCCTCATAATACCACTCAGTGCCACATAATTATATGCTACATAATTACACTGTGCTCAACGCAACATACACTCCAAATACCATTCAGTGCCACATAATTACATGCCACATGATTACACTGCACTCAATGCAACATACACTCGAAATACCACTCAATGCCACATAATTACACGCCACATTATTACTCTATCTATCTATCTATCTATCTATCTATCTATCTATCTATCTATCTATCTATCTATCTATCTATCTATCTATCTATCTATTTATCTATCGCCCTCACTCTATCTATCTATCTATCTATCTATCTATCTATCTATCTATCTATCTATCTATCTATCTATCTATCTATCTATCTATCTATCTATCTATCTATCTATCTATCTATCTATCTATCTATCTATTTATCTATCGCCCTCACTCTATCTATCTATCTATCTATCTATCTATCTATCTATCTATCTATCTATCTATCTATCTATCTATCTATCTATCTATCTATCTATCTATCTATCTATCTATCTTTCTATCTATCTATCTATCTATCTATCTATCGCCCTCACTCTATCTATCTGTCTATCTTTATATCAACCTCATTCTATATGTCTATCTAACGCACTCACTCTATCTATCGCCATGACTCTATCTATCTATCTATCGATCGCCCTTACTCTATCTATCGTCCTCACTCTATCTATTGCCCTCAGTCTATCTGTCTATCGCCCCTCACTCTATCAATCTATCTATCTATCACCCTCACTCTATCTATCGTCCTCACTCTATCTATCTATCTATCTATTTATCTATCCATCTATCTATCTACCTATCTATCTATCTACCTCTATCTATCTATCTATCTATCTATCTATCTATCTATCTATCTATCTATCTATCTATCTATCTATCTATCTATCTATCTATCTATCTATCTATCTATCTATCTATCTATCTATCTATATATCTATCTATCGCCCTCACTCTATCTATCTATGCATCTATCGCACTCACTCTATCTATCTATCGCCCTCACTCTATCTATCGCACTCACTCTATCTATCACATCACCACAGCATCACTCAGCACCACCACAGCATCACTCAGGGGCACTACAACATCACTATGCGCTACCACAGCATCGCTGAATGCCACAGCACCACTCGTCACCACCACAACATCACTCAGCGCCACCACAGCATCAATCTGTGCAACCATTCAACAACAACTGGTTCAAAGATGTTCTATCAATGTTTCAAGCTTTATTACAAATGTCACAAAAAGATGTTATTATTTCACTTCTGTTCTTGTATTATCGTCACAATAAAATACACTGAACATAATCTTCACAAAAGTTATTTACAAAAGTTTAAGATATTGCTTTATAAATTACAATAACTTTTATTTAAGTGTTAATTATTTAAAAACATTAAAAGCCATTGTTATTTGTAATATCAATACATCTAAGTCACGTAAATACAACACATATTGCATTACAAATGCTATAGGTGTCACATTTGCGAAAGTTACAACTATTGGCATTGTAAATGATAAAGCTATTCATTTCGCTATTTTCAAAACCAACACATAAATAAACAAGCATTTGCAATGCAATGGTCTCGGCATCATTAAAGGTAGAGCTATTGGCATTGCTCATGACATTTCTTTTTTTTTCTTTAAATCACAAATAAATGGCATTGTCATTTACATTGCCAATACACAGCACTCTGCACTCAACAGCACACACCACTCTGCACATGCACTCACTGCTCTGCACACTCACTCTGCACTCACTACTCTGCACTCACTACTCTGCACTCACTACTCTGCACTCACTATTCTGCATTCTGCACACTCACTCTGCACTCACTACTCTGCACTCTGCACTCACTACTCTGCACTCTGCACTCACTCTGCATTCTGCACACTCACTCTGCATTCTGCACACTCACTCTGCACTCTGCACTCACTACTCTGCACTCTGCACTCTGCACTCACTACTCTGCACTCACTACTCTGCACTCACTACTCTGCACTCACTACTCACTACTCTGCACTCACTACTCTGCACTCACTACTCTGCACTCACTACTCACTACTCTGCACTCACTACTCTGCACTCACTACTCTGCACTCACTACTCACTACTCAGCACTCACTACTCACTACTCTGCACTCACTACTTGCTACTCTGCACTCACTACTCTGCACTCACTACTCAGCACTCACTACTCAGCACTCACTACTCTGCACTCACTACTCTGCACTCACTACTCTGCACTCACTACTCTGCGATTTAGCTCTCATAGTGCCAGAAAGACTTCTTACAAAGTGCTTGGTAGATGCACCACATAATCATACTTCGAAAGTCAAAGTCATTGATCAGTGTGTAGTAATGTTTTTTTTGAAAGATAGCTATGCACTAATATATTGCTGTTCCTGTGCAACTCTAGAGATAACCACTGTGGCTGAACTGGAAACTCTGATCATGATACCTGGGCTGAAAGCGGCATGTTAGTTAACTAGTCACCCAGACTGTAATCAGGAGAAAACGGATTTAGCCCACTGTATTTCGCTTTCCGTAACTGCAAAATCTGCATGCATGTAGAAGCAATACAATTCAGAGTGAGTCCAAAACAAATAAAACATATGTTGTGTGCAGCTTAATAAGACTCAAATATTGTAATATTATTGACAAATTGTGCATACTAAAAATGTATGCCCCTTGCTTTACTTGAGACGAAGTGAGTTTGGTTAGAAAAATAAAAGATTGTCCCCGCCGCCACCCGGCCCGTTGTAGGAAGTCAGGCAGGCCGGGGGCGGGACCGAGGGACAACAGGAACTCACCGAACTTCCTACGGAGGAGAGGAGCCCCGCCTGCGACACCAGAGCAGCTACCGGAGGAGTGCTGAAGGGAGCGAGGCTCCCGCCTGAAAGAGAGAATCTCGCCGGTGCAAGAAGCCAGGTAACGGCCTCCACCCGCAACAGGAATCCCGGTGAGTGCGAGCATCAGGAGGGGGGTCACAACTCCACCCGCAACAGGAGTCTCCGTGAGTGCGAGCATCAACAGGGGGGTCCCAAGTGTGATGT
Organism: Lissotriton vulgaris; assembly: GCF_964263255.1. NCBI lineage: Eukaryota > Metazoa > Chordata > Amphibia > Caudata > Salamandridae > Lissotriton > Lissotriton vulgaris. The sequence goes on from NC_141697.1 coordinate 571,567,348, forward strand.
GTGTGCCCGTGGTCCCAAGTTAGCGCATGCGTGTGAATGCGCGACAGCAGCGGTGTATGCCCGTGGCCCCAAGTTAGCGCATGCGTGTGAATGCGCGACAGCAGCTGCCCATAGCGAGCGCGTGCGCATTTCAAATCGCCTCCAAGGCAATGCGCGCGGCCAGGAGTGTCTCCTGGGAAGCACACTCGCTAACAATAGTTCTCAGCGAGAACGCGCTTCCGCGCGTTTAGCCGAGACCTAAAAATGTGTCATTTACAATACCAATAGCTCAAACTTTCCTAATGCGAGACCTATTGCATTGCAAATGCTTGTTTCAAATGCAGAAATGCACTGTCTGGCATCAGGCACCCTTCCAGTTCCAAGGAGTGGCGCTGCTGGCAACTCTGCCAGATCACAGACTGTGACATATCAGAGTTTCCAGTAGTGCAGACCAAAGAACGAGCTGTATTTTTGACAGGCATGTTCTACCGCAAAAATGCAGCTAATTTTGGGATCACAAATGATTTTTTGCTGCAAAATTTGCCATGCCAGGCCACAGAATCCTAGGAGGTCTGCTTAATTTGAGGAAGAAAGAGCGCCAGTGCCCAGAGCTCAGCTCAGAAGCCGGCGGGCGGAGCAATTAAACTTTGGTGCATAAAAAAGGGTAGCTTGTTTTTGGGAGGTATCCCACTTGAAAAGGTTGATTCTTTTGCCTACCTTGGGGTCACATTCATGGAGGGTATGTCCTGACACCTTCATATTAATAAGGCAACCATTAAACTTAAGCAGACGTCTGGTGTGTTACTTAAGGAATTTTCTTTGTCCTACACTAAACCTATTTCACCTGCCCTTAAGATCTATGAGGCAAAGTACTTGGGGCCATATTATCAAGAAAGGGCGATACATTAATGCCGCTTTTATCTGCAGGAAACTGCCACTAGAGCGGCGATAATGGGCTTGATAATATGCCCTTGTGAATTCCCATAGAAGCCCAGGTTAACACCTGAACCTGGCCTTCAATGGGAATTCACAAGGGCATATTATCAAGCCCATTATCGCCGCTTTAGCGGCAGTCTCCTGCCGATAAAAGCTGCGATAATGTATCGCCCTGTCTTGATAATATGGCCCTGAGTTCTTCCTTATCTGGGGCTGAACTGTGGCGCTTTTCCAAACACAATGAACTGGCTGGAACAGAGAACAAATTTCTCAGAAATCTTGTTTCCCTTCCTCCTAGTACTTCATTGTTCCCACTGTTTATAGATCTGGGACTAACAGACTTGTCGGGCATAATTCGATTGTGTCCCCTATTGTACTGGAGACACACGTCTAAGGACTACCCCCAGAATTTGTACATTATGTTGAAAGTCTTAAGGATGTCATGAAGGCTGATCAATTTAGCAAGGTTCCCTGGATTTCGAATATTAAGTTGGCTCTGTATTCACTTGGGATGCTCAATTTGTGGGACTATCCGGATTGCACCAATTTCCTGCCTAAGACCCTTCTGAAAAAGCAATATTGATAACCATTAGAGGCTGAGGAATCTCGCAGAGCAATTTGCTCCAAACTCACTTGTGATTTCATTGACTTTAAGCCCACTTGTGGGTTTGAATCATTCTGGGATCTGGCATCAGTTGTATTGGACAGGAAGTTATACTTCCAGTTTTGAGTAGGCACCTTACCCTTCAGAGTGTTTACTTCATGTTGGGTTGGAGGTAGTGGCACTATGGGGCATATTATCAAGCATGGCGTTAACATTATCGCCGCTTTAACGACAGAAAACTGCTGCTGAAGGCTACTTGGTGTACGTAGCTATTCGGTCACCCTTCGCATCCTCAGGGCGGATTCCCGTCCAGTAATAGCCATTTCTATTGCAAAATTCCTGGGTTCTATCTGGGTGCTCCGAAGGAAGACCCTTCCTCCCTTTGTTACTTGACTCTACTTAGATTTCCTACTAGACTTTACCATGCTGTACTGTTTTGTGAATACCTGGTGGAGGAAGGTTTTCCTTTTTACTTCTGATCGCCATATGCATTGCCCAGACAACTATTGAGCGTGAGCATGATGTATGATTTTTGCACATGTGCTTGGGTAAGCCTTGTTTTATATATTGTATTCAGTTCCCTTTTTTTAGTCTTGTTTGTAAAAACTTTTTTATACATGTTTTTATCCATTTTATTCTCGTTTACATTGTCTGTACTTTTATGGCCCTGGTGGCCGAAATAAAGTGATTTGAACTGAACTACAACCAGACTCTCCCTGCCCCTTTTTCTTGCTCTTGCTTTTGCCTCATCTTTCCAAACTGTTTTTCCCTCTTTTGCACTTTTTTAAATAGCTCATACAGAAATCCAAGTGCAGTTCCCCAAAAATAAGTGCTGGTGCCTCCCATCAGCAACCAGGGCTGGATTTAGGGCGGTGCGACTGGTGCTGCTGCACCTGGCGCTATACTCGGGGAGAGCGCTAATATATAGAAATATCTTGTGAGTTTAAAAGCACCTGTTGTTGCTAAATTTCTTTCATGTCCGGCCGTTTTCACGCAACAAAACAAATGTCAAGATCGTTCGATTAATGTTTCTGCTGGAGAGAGATCGGAGTTTTGTCTAGGGGGAGTTTTGACCCATATAAAGTAGCACTGAGGGTTAATGTACCTGTTGCAACAAACGTGTACTATGCAGATCAGAGAAATGCATTTATGTGGATAGCTCAGTGGGTTACTGCTTTTGTCACAGAGATCCTTTTGTTACTTGCAGTTCATAAGTTACAATCCTAATGTTGCAAACTGATGTGTGAACTGTCGTCAAAGAGATGTATATAAACTGCATAGTATAGGTTAGAATGTTATGATTTTATGTTGTTTAGAAGGGTTCGTTTGTGAGGGAGGGGCTATGGAGAAATGAGGGGCACTGTTAGAGTGTGGTAGTGAGAGAATCTGTGGAGAAGGGGGGCACCCAAAAAGTTAATTGCACTGGGCGCCACCAGCTCAAAAGCTGGCCCTGTCGGCAACCACTGGCTCAAATTAAGCACTCACAGGACTGGCCCTTATCTAACAGGAATGCTGGACCTTTTTTAACCTGAGGGTTAACTGGATAAGTCAATGGGAAGTGCAAGGTGGCAAATTCAGCAGAGCCAGAGCCTAAGCCTCCCAACAACCTTTACAAACACAGCTCTGGTCCAAGCAGCCAGCTTTCTCCTGACCCATAAAACAGATTTGGTAGCCCACATGGCCTCCAAGACATACAGTTACACTCAAAGGTGCCAGATCTGTGCACAGACAACACAGCAGCACCTTCCTTCTTCGGGTCTCCTCAGATGTAGGGCTACTATGGGGTCTAAGATTGAGTTCTAGGGGTTGCTGGGTATGCATCCCTAAGGTGCGCTCTGAGACAACACATTCTAAAGAGAAAAGATTATAGAACTGCCCTGATAACACGACTGTCTGATGGTTCAGCAAAGTTTCAAGTTGCTCAGTACTCATTCACCCTTCACACCTCCCTCAAAATGAAGGTCACTGGGTGGGGTTTACACCCCAGGACAGGTAAGGATCTACAGAGTCCCTATCACGATTCGCTCCCTGCGCTCTCGTGCCCACCACCAGGGGGCCACATAATGTGACTTTCCATTGTTCTAATGAGCTTCCAGACCCTCCCCTGCATGCATATCCTGACTTCCAGCCATTTGGACACTCTTACGGATTGACAACAATTCCCAATCCATGCCAGGTTTTGTGGAAGCCAGTCTGCTCATGCTGGAAACTCCATTAACTATAATCCCCTGCTCACTGCTTCGTTTCCACCCCTTCAGGCCAAGGATGGGTTGCGGAATTCAGTTCACCTGTGTCTGGCTGCTGTTAGCCTGCTCACACCTGATGTACGTGATCACTGTGAACTCTTTTAAGCATCTACGCCCTAGTTCACAGTTGGTTATTTTAGCTGTGTTCTGCATATCCTGACTTCCAGCCATTTGGACCCTCTTAGGGATTGACAACCATTCCCAATCCATGCCAGGTTTGTTTAATGATTTTGTTAATGAGGATATTGAGATGAGTCTGTAACTCACGTGTTCCAGAAAGTTGGCCATGGGCATGGCATATATAAACACTCTTGTATGCTTTCGAGTGCTTGGGACCATTCTTTGGGTGAAGGAATATCATCTTCATATGATGATCTTGTAAGCTGGACAGATTCTCTAGAGTGGTCCTGTGATTCGGAGAAGGATCTGTTGTGCACCTCTATGTTGAATTGACTCTATTTCCTACATTTGAGAGCACAGACTGGGTGTTTCCTTACAAATCTACAAAGGAACTACGCATGTTTTCTCTACCAAGAACACTTTGTTGGATTATACCTTTGTGTCACTGCCAATTTTTATAGTTGACATATGACATGGTATCTTGGGGCAAGGCATTAAAGAGTTCAGAATGGGAATTCACAAGGGCATATTATCAAGCCCATTATCACCGCTTTAGCGGCAGTCTCCTGCCGATGAAAGCTGCGATAATGTATCGCCCTGTCTTGATAATATGGCCCTGAGTTCTTCCTTATCTGGGGCTGAACTGTGGCGCTTTTCCAAACACAATGAACTGGCTGGAACAGAGAACAAATTTCTCAGAAATCTTGTTTCCCTTCCTCCTAGTACTTCATTGTTCCCACTGTTTATAGATCTGGGACTAACAGACTTGTCGGGCATAATTCGATTGTGTCCCCTATTGTACTGGAGACACACGTCTAAGGACTACCCCCAGAATTTGTACATTATGTTGAAAGTCTTAAGGATGTCATGAAGGCTGATCAATTTAGCAAGGTTTCCTGGATTTCAAATATTAAGTTGGCTCTGTATTCACTTGGGATGCTCAATTTGTGGGACTATCCGGATTGCACCAATTTCCTGCCAAAGACCCTTCTGAAAAAGCAATATTGATCACCATTAGAGGCTGAGGAATCTCGCAGAGCAATTTGCTCCAAACTCACTTGTGATTTCATTGACTTTAAGCCCACTTGTGGGTTTGAATCATTCTGGGATCTGGCATCAGTTGTATTGTACAGGAAGTTATACTTCCAGTTTTGAGTAGGCACCTTACCCTTCAGAGTGTTTACTTCATGTTGGGTTGGAGGTAGTGGCACTATGGGGCATATTATCAAGCATGGCGTTAACATTATCGCCGCTTTAACGACAGAAAACTGCTGCTGAAGGCTACTTGGTGTACGTAGCTATTCGGTCGCCCTTCGCATCCTCAGGGCGGATTCCCGTCCAGTAATAGCCATTTCTATTGCAAAATTCCTGGGTTCTATCTGGGTGCTACCGAAGGAAGGCCCTTCCTCCCTCTGTTACTTCACTCTACTTAGATTTCCTACTAAACTTTACCTTGCTGTACTGTTTTGTGAATACCTGGTGGAGGAAGGTTTTCCTTTTTTACTTCTGACCGCCATATGTATTGCCCAGACAACTATTGAGCGTTAGCATGATGTATGATTTTTGCACATGTGCTTGGGTAAGCCTTGTTTTATACATTGTATTCAGTTCCCTTTTTTTAGTCTTGTTTGTAAAAACTTTTTTATGCATGTTTTTATCCATTTTATTCTCGTTTACATTGTCTGTACTTTTATGGCCCTGTTGGCCGAAATAAAGTGATTTGAGCTGAACTACAACCAGACTCCCCCTGCCACTTTTTCTTGCTCTTGCTTTTGCCTCATCTTTCCAAACTGTTTTTCCCTCTTTTGCACTTTTTTAAATAGCTCATACAGAAATCCAAGTGCAGTTCCCCAAAAATAAGTGCTGGTGCCTCCCATCAGCAACCAGGGCTGGCTTTAGGGCGGTGCGACTGGTGCTGCTGCACCTGGCGCTATACTCGGGGAGAGCGCTAATATATAGAAATATCTTGTGAGTTTAAAAGCACCTGTTGTTGCTGAATTTCTTTCATGTCCGGCCGTTTTCACGCAACAAAACAAATGTCAAGATCGTTTGATTAATGTTTCTGCTGGAGAGAGATCGGAGTTTTGTCTAAGGGGAGTTTTGACCCATATAAAGTAGCACTGAGGGTTAATGTGCCTGTTGCAACAAACGTGTACTATGCAGATCAGAGAAATGTATTTATGTGGATAGCTCAGTGGGTTACTGCTTTTGTCACATAGATCCTTTTGTTACTTGCAGTTCATAAGTTACAATCCTAATGTTGCAAACTTATGTGTGAACTGTCGTCAAAGAGATGTATATAAACTGCATAGTATAGGTTAGAATGTTATGATTTTATGTTGTTTAGAAGGGTTCGTTTGTGAGGGAGGGGCTATGGAGAAATGAGGGGCACTGTTAGAGTGTGGTAGTGAGAGAATCTGTGGAGAAGGGGGGGCACCCAAAAAGTTAATTGCACTGGGCGCCACCAGCTCAAAAGCTGGCCCTGTCGGCAACCACTGGCTCAAATTAAGCACTCACAGGACTGGCCCTTATCTAACAGGAATGCTGGACCTTTTTTAACCTGAGGGTTAACTGGATAAGTCAATGGGAAGTGCAAGGTGGCAAATTCAGCAGAGCCTAAGCCTCCCAACAACCTTTACAAACACAGCTCGGGTCCAAGCAGCCAGCTTTCTCCTGACCCATAAAACAGATTTGGTAGCCCACATGGCCTCCAAGACATACAGTTACACTCAAAGGTGCCAGATCTGTGCACAGACAACACAGCAGCACCTTCCTTCTTCGGGTCTCCTCAGATGTAGGGCTACTTTGGGGTCTAAGATTGAGTTCTAGGGGTTGCTAGGTATGCATCCCTAAGGTGTGCTCTGAGACAACACATTCTAAAGAAAAAAGATTATAGAACTGCCCTGATAACACGAATGTCTGATGGTTCAGCAAAGTTTCAAGTTGCTCAGTACTCATTCACCCTTCACACCTCCCTCAGATTGAAGGTCACTGGGTGGGGTTTACACCCCAGGACAGGCAAGGATCTACAGAGTCCCTATCACGATTCGCTCCCTGCGCTCTCGTGCCCACCACCAGGGGGCCACATAATGTGACTTTCCAGTGTTCTAATGAGCTTCCAGACACTCCCCTGCATGCATATCCTGACTTCCAGCCATTTGGACACTCTTAAGGATTGACAACAATTCCCAATCCATGCCAGGTTTTGTGGAAGCCAGTCTGCTTATGCTGGAAACTCCATTAACTATAATCCCCTGCTCACTGCTTCATCTCCACCGCTTCAGGCCAAGGATGGGTGGAGGAATTCAGTTCACCTGTGTCTGGCTGCTTACTGTGAACTCTTTTAAGCGTCTACGCCCTAGTTCAGAGTTGGTTATTTTAGCTGTGTTCTGCATATCCTGACTTCCAGCCATTTGGACACTCTTAGGGATTGACAACCATTCCCAATCCATGCCAGGTTTTGTGGAAGCCAGTCTGCTCATGCTGGAAACTCCATTAACTATAATCCCCTGCTCACTGCTTCATCTCCACCGCTTCAGGCCAAGGATGGGTGGAGGAATTCAGTTCACCTGTGTCTGGCTGCTTACTGTGAACTCTTTTAAGCGTCTACGCCCTAGTTCAGAGTTGGTTATTTTAGCTGTGTTCTGGTGAGACCCACCCTTGTTTCCTGAACTTTTGATATCCTTGTTTCCTGAGTTTTCGATATTCCTTGCTTTCTGGCTTTTGTTATTCCTTGTCCCTTTTCCTGACTTGCAGCTATTCCTTGTTCCTGATTAGCATTACTTGGAGTTCTCTCCCGATTCCTGAGCTAGAGTTATCCTTGTTCCTGAACCAGCACTGCCTTCAGTGTTTCCTTGATTCCTGTTCCTGAGCTATAGTATTCCTTGTTCCTGAATTAGTGCGGTCTTCAGTGCTACCTTGATTCCTGATCCTTAGCGATTCCTTGTTTCTTTGATTCCTGAACTAGTACTATTTAATGCACCATTGAATCCGCTCTCCTGTATTTCCTTTGTCCCAGTTCCTGCTTTTCTTCCCATTACCTCTGTTTCAGTCTTCAGTTGCTGTCTTCCTGTACTACTGTCTTGCTTCTAGTTTCCTTGTATGTTTGTTACTTGCTTTCTGCCTAGTGTGTCCTTGTTTCCCTTCTTTCCTGTTAATCAATCCTCCTTGCTAGCTCCTTGTCTGTTGTGGCTGTGTTTAGTTCTACACCCTTGCTGTTACCACCTTGCATGTTCCTGTTTGAGTACCAGGATCCGTGGGCGCAGCTGACTACTTAGGTGGTGTTTCTTTTCTACTGTGACTATTGTCTTTGAGTTACATTTATAACATCACCATAGGTATCAGTTCCACAGACCCTGCATTGCATGTATGTCTTATATGTGGGTCAGTATCTGTAACAGCAGTTGTGGGTGAGGAACTTACTGAGCTTCAGTCTTACCGTGTGGTGCTCCCGAGTGCTTTACCCAACATGCCCTTTATTGTTAATGTTGTTTTATATGTATGTCTTTCACATCCAACCTGGGTGTAGTTATTCTGAATGCTAAATCAACTCTTGAGTGCCTATCCTTTCTGAGTTCCATCTATCTAGTTCCTTTGCACATTCTTACCCTTTGGATCCCTTTTCTCCTCTGATTTCCTGTGTGATCCTGTGCAGTGCTTTGCTCCTCTTTCTGCTTATGATTTCTACCCAGTCACCAGTCTTTTCCCAAGTTCTTTACTGTGTCTCAGACCGTCCCGGACAGTCCAGGATCCACAAGAGTAATCAATCTCCAGCATTGCCATTCACTGATCACCACTCTCCGCTCCATCAATAACCTCTTTCTTTGTGACTCTCTAGGCAACCACTTGAGCATCCTCCACACTTATCCTTGAGTACGTTTTTGGTCAGAAAATATTACTTTGTTAAAATAATGGTAATCTACAACTGAGATGTAAAATGTAATTGGTAAATTAGTTTTCAGTTGATCAGTTATAATTTGATGCTGCTACTGAAGGTCTGTTGACAATAGATTTATTGAATCCTCTGTTCTTTTATGTAAATCTGAAAAGATTAGTTGAGATGTAAATAATGATTACTTGGCCATATTCTTTTGAAAATGACAATCATTTCCAATAAGTTGTGGTTAGGTTTATCCAAAGTTATGGAGTGAAGTTTATATTGTTATAAGTGTTTGGATTTGACAATTTTGGTCAGCCCAATATGATGGTTTGAAGTTGCGGTATGTCAGAGTTAGGTCATCAATGTTCTGATGTATACCCTTCGAGGATATTTGAAATAGTTGGTACATGTTGTTCTCCAAGGGTGAAATCTTGGTCGTTCACGATGATCTATGGGGTGGTCTACAGAAAGCTCCAAGACACGGATTGGGAAAAATTAAGGCAGGAGAGCTAGATCTCTTGCTTCCGTTGCATTTCTGTAAGTGGACTTCACTTGTGTTTGAGGATCCCATAGAGTTGCTTTTAAAGTCCTTTATTTTGTGGTAGCTACTACTGCTCCCTGATGAAAAATAGCCTGCTTAGTGAACCCCTTTTCTGGCAAACACTTCAATTGGAGCCTCAGCTACCAAATATTTTTCAGGGTAGCAGCTTCAGGATCCATGGTTGTTTAAAGATTACTACTTGCCACTACTGCGGAGCGAGTTCATAGGCTCGTCATCGTCAATCTCTATTTGCTGAAAAGGGATCCCTTCCATTGTAAGGGGAAGTAGGGTTACTTTGGGCCTCCCTCCAGGATTTACACATGTGCGAAATCCTGCAGTAGGTCTTCAGGTCGTGCACAATGGCAGGCCACACAAACCTGTTCCGCAGCCAGGCTCTGGTTTTAGCCATCCTCCTCACAAGTATGTTCTTTACTTGGGTGGTTTTTACAGTTCGACATTACTATATATCGAGGTTGGTAACATTGAAGTACAACAGTATTACATCATCTTCATCACATATTGTTTCAACTTCACGGTAAGAATATAATTACTATTTTTACCTTCACATCCAGGTAAACTATACTTACCATGCAATGAGGTGGGTAGGTCGGTGTGGGTGTGGTGAATGCAATATTATTGTTATGCAATAGAATGCATATGATATAGTAAGGGTAAACTGCTGTTAATATATCTGGGAGTTTTGTGACTCCCTTTTCTGGACTCAGCCCTCCGCTCTGAAAATGTAGGTTTTCCCCAGTTGCCTTTACTGATGCCTTAAGGTTGTGGACTTCCAGAAACCATGAGGGGTACAGAGTAAGGGGGTGTAGGTCTGCTTCTGTTTCGACAATGTGTGAGTTTGGTGGCTCTTCATATTCCAGGAGTCTGAGAGAAAGAAAGGAATTTTATTGTACATAAATAAATAAATAACTTACACTAAACAAAATAGAAAATAAATAAAACCATGATAAAAAAATTGACCAACTATGTTCCGATAAATAGGATCGCTTTTAGAATTTTGACCTGGCACTTTATTATCAGATTAAGGGGCCGATTAGGATGGAGGATTCTCCGCATCCTCCGGGCCGGCGGAAGCCACCGCCGGCCCGGAGGATGCAGAGAATCCTCTGCGGAGCCTCACAAGACCCACCGCCAAATTAGGATGGCTGGTGGGTCTTGGATTCCGTCTGCAGCTTTTCCCTGCGGTCGGCTTCCGACCGCGGCGGAAAAGCACTAACATGGCTGGCGGTATCTATCAGACACCGCCAGCCATATTAGGATGGTGTAAGAGTAATGCTTTTCCGCGGCGGCTTGTCCGCCGTGGAAAAGCATACGGAACTTCACTGCGGGGGCCCGTTGCGGGCCCCCTAGGTGAAGGGGGGGTGGGGGGTGCACATGGGGGGTACCTATGGTACCCCCCTGCATTTGCGTGCACAAAGCAGCAGGCACCGCGCGGTGCCTGCCGCTTTGTGCACACAAATGCTGTGCATGCTTTTTTAATATTGCGGCGGGTGCAGCTTGAAGCTGCACCCGCCGCAATGTTAAAGATTGAGGATGTGACCGCCACCCTGGCGGTCACATCCTAATCTGCACGGAGGGACCTCCGCAGCCCCTGCGGACGGTCCCTCCTACTCTATGGTGGCGGACGGACTCAGGTCCGTCCGCCATCATAATCGGCCCCTATATGTGAGATCTCGAATTTAATGGAGAGACTAAAAAAGCTTCAGTCTTTTCTAGGATAGGACAAGTTCTCATTTGTTTCTTAGTCGTACGAACATTTGGAGCATTAACAGAGTCTCGTAGATATTTCTTGCTTAGGTGTAATAATTCCGGACAGAGACAAATTATATACTCCAATGTTTCTACCTTATCACCACATAATCTACATCCCAACCATACAACATTGTTGGAATTCCATGAACCTTCGAACTTTAGTAGCTGAATATACAGAAACCTAAATCTTAGATACCTCTTTTGTGTTTGAGGTTTTAAATGGATGTCAGATATTGTTGAGGTCCCAACATGAGCATGTCAAACAGAAGCTCAGCATGTTTAAAGTTTAGCAGGGCCTGTAAATTACTACCCCAATTGTGATCCCTTAAAGTATTCTTTATAAATTGTTTTCCAACCCAAAGAATTCATTGAGCAAAGCAATTCCAAACTTGGAAGCTTAAATTCATTCATAATGTTGGTGCTTTAGATTGTATTTAAGTCCAGGCTCCCAATTTGAATTTTTTTCATTCAGCACAAATGAAGCCTTTTATAACAGTAGTCATTCCCAGATAATCATAGGAATTCACTCTCTGCCCGTTTCCCATTTTTTAAAAAAAGGTCATGATTTTATTTTTTGCGTAATGTCAGGAGTTATCAAGAGGAGATCCTAGGCCGTGAAGAAGGGACTGGATTAGAAGGCATCATCTTTGTAAGGCACACCAGTTGTTAAGCCTCCCTTTTAATCAGTAGCAATGGAGGTACTGATGCAGCCATTGGAGAAGGGTACTGACAACCTAAAGAACTTCTTGAGTTTGTTCAAAGCTGTAGTTTGAGACAAGGCCCCACAAGGGTAAAAGGCAATGCGCACTTTTGGTAGGCTGATGGCAAGGATCATAAGCCTACTACCCAAGAATGGGCTGATATCTTGTAGTCGTGTGGGCTATGCTTGAGAAAGCCTACAACCAACACTCAGAGACCTTGAGAGCCATGTTCTGAAGATGTCCAATGGGTAGACTGAACCTCGATTTGAAACAGAAAAGGTACCGTGAGCTATAAGTGAAGTATCACCAGTACTCATTTTGGGGCAAGGACTTATTTTTCATCATTAAACTTTGATCCAGAACAAGAGTGAGAAAGACAGAAAATTGGGAAAAAAGGAGGAAGACGGAAAAACTGTGACAAATGGCGAAAGCAGGGATGAAAAGGAATCCGCAAGAGTGAGATAAAAAGACTGGAAGTTTAGGGGAGATAGAAAAAAGAGGCATGAGTTGGAATCAAGAACCAACAGCCTTAGTTTTTGGCAACCCCCAACATTCGGCAGCAACACTGGGAGCTTCGGAGGAAAACTTTGGGCCCAATCACTAATTCTTTTACAAACTGAGCACTGGATATCACTGATTGTATGAAGGTCATGGACATCATGCTTAGCAAGCAGTTACCAAGACTTGCTCTGAAAAGAATTGAGCTACAGTCGTGCCGTGCTGTTAGGCCTTCTTAGATAACAGAGGCTACTTAAAGAGCTGATCTTTTGCAGCAGCACAGGACCACTGTGCTGTAAGAGAGAGATGACAATTGGGGAAGGAGGAGGTGTAAAGAAGAATGAGGCTATCCTCTTTCCAAACCCCACAGCGAGCATTCACGTGCCACACAAGAAGCAGTAACCACAAAAGGATGCTGCTTCTGGTGTAGGTTCCTAATGCAAGACGCAGGAGGGTTCCCGTGTTCAGAGAATTGGAGAACCCCCTATGGTATTATGGCTGAATACAAAGTACCAAAATATCTTGCCACAAAAATGTAATAGCCAAAACATTAATTATCGATATATTGTCACAGTAAGTATACCTGGGTAATTATAGATTACTATTCTTAACTCCACATCTACGTACCTTGATGATAGATAAGCTTGAATGTCTCTGCAGAAGTCACCAACTACTCCAAACATATAACATTTCTAAGGAACCTTGAGAAGATCACCATAGCCATACTTGCCATGTTCACCCCCTTTTCTTTCTACAGAAAGTGGGTAACTACCAAAATAGTACAGTAGCCAAAATATTGTCAAGATAAGTATATATAAATACATATAGGCTAACTATACTTAAGTCCACGTCTACATGCGTAGATTAAATTTTGTAGTACAAAATTTAGAACTTGGTATCTTAGTAGTTTTTCAGGGGGATCATGTAGTAACAATGATCATTGTCCCATTCTCATGGTTCTTTGAGGTCGTGATGTCCATTGGGTTGTTGGTAATTTCCGCAGAGAATATCCCAATTTATGCACAAATTATCAGTTCAGCATAGTTTCTGGCTGATGACAAGAGAGACTCATTGAACAGTGCACCTTTGTAGATGGTTATGAGTAAATCCACCCTAGGGTTGCAGTGCTCCTGGTGCCAATGAAGGTCAGTAGTCCATGGAACTAATCTATGTCTGGCAGTGGGTACTCCATGGTATCGGCATTGAAACTTATGATACAAAGGACTGGTTGATCTCCCTGGTTTAGGGTTTAGCAGTGGAACACCCAGTGAGAGCCTCACTGTCCAAATGTAGCTTGAGTTGTAAAGATAAGTGAGATTGCAGGGGGGCTTCTGGTGAGTGGAGGTATGCAGGCCTCTGCTTCTACAATATCTAATTGAGGTGGATTATGTAGACGCTTGGTGTTCTGTGTTGATCTGTAGCCAAGCCAAGAAAGGTGCTGCTCAACGTTTAAAATATCTCACCTCCCTAACCAGGTGCCTTGGCATAACTTCCCCCATTTTCTACCAAGGAACAAAGCTTTGCTGTCCAGGTCACCTGCCATTGTGGATTCTCAGCTTCTTGGAGGCATCACGGCTCAGAGAGAAGAAACAAAGTGGGGCCCATACCATCTACTGGTAAGCATCCGAGGGTCTCTGGAACTCCACAAAGCAGAGGCAGTCCAGACTGCACTGGGGAGGTCTCATGTCTCATCACTGGTTGGCTGGGGACTGAAGCTCAGAAACAGATGTCAGAGAAGCTTCAAGCACAAGAACGACCAATTAAATACATTCTGCGTAGAAAGAGAGCTGCTCTGCAGTAGGCTATCTCAGGTTGGACGCGGGTAGAAATCCTTAAGTCATGCTCATGACATTTCCATTGCTCAGGTCTGTAAGACGTTTTGTGGGTCCTGTCTACTTTCGTTTTTCCAGGCCCCTCACTGGTTTTTCTGGCACCATGAGTACCCCATTCAAAATAGGAAAACATTCCTAGGATATCGTTGAAGGCAGATTCAGGATATGGCATCACATGATGGTGGCTGATGTCACCTGCCTAATCATGAATATATGCCAAAAGCAAAAATGGCCTGTTTTTAGTGAAATTTAAACACATTTAGAAGTGGCAGTATGGGGTCCTGAGAAGAAAGGATCCTGGGAAAACAAGCCAGGCTGTCCTCACCTTATAATGACCTTTACCTTGATAGGAAGTCATGAGCACTGATGCACATTCCTTTTTTAATATATCTGTATTTAGTTTTCTTCACAAAAACCATAACTTCACATCATTTAACAATATTGCTATCACATCACATACTAGGGTGCACTTTAAAAGTCACTTGATTGTGTTCATTATTATCATTCTATATATCAATCCATCTTCAGTATATTTCTTACAATTCTAGCTTGGTTAATGGAGGGCTGTCATCACCTCTGCCTTGTTTCCAAGCCATAATGCAAATTGTCACCCTTTCTTGTTAGCCTCATTTTTATTTCCTCAGCTAAGGACCATTGCCCCGCATCTCTATTCAAAGATTCTGTGAAGGTGTTTTGGAGCTAAAACAATGTATTGCCAGTCGCCTTTCAAATAACAGAAGAGTAAATTGTATAATCCAGAAGAGATGCCTATTTAAGATCCTCACACATGCCTACAAAGCCCTCCATGATTTAGGACCTGCCTAAATAAACCATTGACTGAACATCCGCCATCCCTCTAGACACCTGTGCTCCTCCTCACTCACCCTTACACACACACACACACACACACACACACACACACACACGTTGCAGCGGTGGCCTCTCCTTCTCTTGCATCACCGCCAAGACCTGGAATGACCTTCCCCTCCAGCTCGGGACAGCCCCCTCGCTGATAGACTTCAGAAAGAGACTCAAGACCTGGCTCTTCTATGAAGACGCAGCGCCCAGATACCCCTAGGGGTGACAGTGTGAGCTATACAAATTCTGTACAAATTCTGTTTGATTTGTTGATTGATATGAACTTGTTCTTTGAACGGCTAGCTCCTAAACCCAGAAGACACGTTTGTGGCTTCAATGCTAATTCTGCCCCTGTACCTTCTTTGTATCTGACACTCCTTGCCTCTAATATTGATTTATTCTTGCACAATCCCATGTCAAAAATATCTTAAGTTGTTTCCAATTGCTGACATCTGGGACATTCAACCCATTTAGGTAGGGCAAATGTATGCAGCAATAATGGCCTTATATACGTTAAATTGGATCAATCAGAATCTGGTGTTGCTGGATACCGTACATATAAGCATAAGGTCCTCTTCCCACATTCTGTATGTGAGCTGGATTGCTTCCCATTTTAGTCATGATTTTGTTTATGGCTTAATAGTCTCCTGATGTATGGCTGTACATATAGCTGTGTGTAGTTATGGTTATACCCTCTCACCACTTTTTTTTCCTAATACTTCTAATGTTTTGGAATTTCATACTGCCTCCTCTAATTTACCTCAAGTGTTTCCTGCTAACCTGAGAACTCCGAATGACGCAAAAACCTTCTCTCCACACCCTAATTTTGTCAGTGCACCGGTGTTGTATAAGTCCCCTGCTATCAAACATCATCCTATTTTCATTTTTTTCATGTTATCTATTCTCACAAATGTATTGATTTCCCAGAGTGGTATCTGTAGTGTATATGGAAGCAATGTCCCCATCCCTTTAAGAAAAGTTTCCAGGCATGCAACGCCAATCGAAATTATGAGTGTCTTATCTATTATAAAAGGATTGCTTTCCTGTCCCTAAAATAAGGTTTGAAATGCACCCTCTTCATTTTTATGGTCTGGCTTGACAGAACAGCTGTTGCCAGACAATCATGTGAGCATCACTAGAGAGGGGCATTGACTCCTCCCACAACGAGACTGCTGGTTCAGCAGGAGACTCCAGGTCCCAGAAGCTTTAGCACCTGGAGGCGCCATCGGGGAACAGGGGGCAGGACATTATCGCTCTACAAAGGGCGGCCCCTATTCCCGCTACACGGGACAACAAGGCCGCCGGTTGTGCAGGGGACTCCAGGCCCCAGAAGCTTTAGCGCCTGGAGGCATCATCAGTGATGCAGGACACCATCGAACTACAAAGCTCGGCCCCTATTCCTGCTGCTGTGGGGGACTCCAGATCCCAGAAGCATTAGCGCCATCAGGGGTGCAGGACACCATTGGCTACAAAACGCTGCCCCTATTCCCGCTGCGCGGGACAAAGCACCCGTCAGCGCCAGGAAGAGGCAGGGCAGGGACACCCCCCTTGGCCCTCGTGCCGATGAATTTCTAAACTGGGTAAGATTCTGCATGCCTAAATAATTTGTCTCTCACGTTTTGTTTCAGCTTTGCCCTAGCCACAGTGGTGGACTAAAGAACTATGACTCTTTGTAGCCCGTGGCTGTTTCGGCACCATGGTAGAACTATACCTACTAGTTACGCTTTTGGGCTTGTAATCACTTTCATCTACTTCTGTCTATTAATTATTGCAGCACACGTATTTTATCTGGAGATATTTCCTTGAGGTTCATGCCCCAACAGCTTATGCAAATGCAGACTTGTGCTAATTGAGAAATGAGACTACCAGCAGCTGCACTGCCATTGGTACTCAGCCACAACTTTCTTATGCAGAGCACCAGGCCCTGCTGCAAGCTTCACAACCATGCCACCATCTTGAAGCAGTATTCTGCATACTCTGTATAGATTTGTTGCTGTTCCAAGATGCCAGCTTTACTTTTTATCTTTTTATTGAAGCATGTACCCTCCATATTTAGTTGCCATGGTTGTGTTGCTTTTTTTACTTAAGCATATGCTTGCACTACAAATAATACAAATAGATTGCTTTTTAGAAGGTAAGGGGGGAATTTTTGATGCCAACACATTTCCTGCAAAAATCCACAAAGATCAGGCTCATGTAGTCTGCAGTGCTGGTCCAAGTGTGACTAATGGGAAATTAGATAACCTCAGTGGACATTCAGGCTTCAGTGTACCTTACCTCAAAAGCTTTGAATTGCATTGCACTAGTGGCTAGATGCATCCGATGCTCAACCTGTGCCTCCTATGCCACCACTAACCAAATCCTGCTCCTTACTAGAGAGCGGTGTACCTGCATGTGATCAGCATACTTGTGTGAGTTCAAGATAGCCACAATGTTTAGGGAGTGCATTGCGAGGGATGTGTCTATGAGAATGCAGGATTAACATTGTCAGTTGTGAGTGCAGAGTGAGTGGTCTACAGGTTGAAAGTTGCACCCGTGTGAGTGCAGAGTGAGGCATATGCCTGGGTGAGAGCAGTGTGAGGGATGTGCCTATGTGAGGGTAGCAGTGCGAATGTGAGGTCCCTGCATGTTGTGTCTTTGTGAGACACATCTATTGGCTTTATTAATACTTTTTAGGGATGTAGCTCTGACTTGCAGAAATACATTGCAGGGAGTGCAAATACAATAGTGTGTGTATGAGAATGGTAGTGAGTTTTGTTATGGTAGGCGCAGACTGTGTCACAGGAGGTTGAGGCGTGTCAGTGGCAGCTGACAAACTAAGATGTAACCCATGTGATGGGCCCAGTTAATTTCTTGCACTCGAGCCCTTGGCTACCTACCTACACCACTGTTTAGGCTATCATCAGAGTGGGCTCCAACTTTCAGGATTTCAATTTTACAACTGTTCCTGCATCTGTAGCTATGCTTCATGAATAACAACACGCCTCTTAGGCAATTGGTGATGTTTTTGCCATGTTCCTTGAGTTTGATGAACCAGTGATGCAGTTTGTTATCATCACCTTTCAAACAGAACTGAAGTTGATATTGTGAGATGAACGGAGAGAGAAGTCAAATATATCTGTTGAGTAGAAAGGGAAATAGACATGCCTGAATGTGATAGGCTTCACAGTTCGTGATGAGGGACTGTGAGAAGTTGGCCTGATATGTAGTGTTTCCAATTCTGGAACCACTTGGTATCAGTCCAAACAAACCCCAAATATGTCTGGTTGTAAGTCAACCTTGTTAGACCTAGTGGTAGCATGGACTAAGCAGCCTTAAAGGCTTAACTTAAGAGGTCGTGTTAAGCGAGCTGTTTTACCACATACAATCCTGTAATCAAATGAAAGGACACCACACAAGTATATATTATAAAAATATATGTATTTATTTCTAAATTACTCCCCAGTACTCTTTATGAGGAAAGGGGCACAAGCGTTAAATCAAAAGCACAGTATAACATATAAAGTTGCACAATTTTGGATAAGGGCCGGTGGCCACTTAAACCATATACTAAAAAAGTGGTATAAGAGATACCAATCGAACAGTGGTTAGGCCTAGGGCCTAGAGATTCGCTGGGAGCAGTCAGGACTAGCAATGCTGAAGTCGGGAGTAGCCCACAGGAGACGGGTGCAGCACGGAAAGTGCGGCTCGCACCAATGCAATGTCAATGGTGCGTAAAAGTTACATAAAGTGAGTTAAAAGATACTTCCGCTGAACCTAGAGGAACAAAACTTTAGACACAGACCCTAGAGGTGTGTACCAGTGTGGGAACACCGGCGTTGCAATGTTACCTCACCCACAGGCCGTGGGTGCACAGGGTCGAAGTGGCGTCGGGTTTTGACACGCAGGCTCTTGGTGCTTGAAGCTGTTGCAGCTGCAGGCGATGTGAAGCAGAAGTGTCCGGTGCGATCCAAGGGTGGATCGAAGTAGAAAAGTACCTGAAAGCAGAGGGGACAGAGTCTGGGTCACTCAGCAGTGACCAGGGTGGAACCAGGACGGAACCAGGCAATGTCGGGCGCAATCAGGTGGTTGTCGATAGGCTTCTCTCCGCTGTCACGTGGGCTCTGGGGCATCTGCGACGTCCAGGAGCGGGTCACGATCTGTCCCACGTAGGCTCTCGCCGTCAGCACCAAGATTGCAGCAAACAGCACTTGGCAAAAGCAATCCACGCGGAACCGGGAGATTGCTTATCACTCGAACCAGGAGGGTCAGAGTGGGGGCTCCTTTTCACAGGAGCTGGTGCAGATCTGGAGCAACCAGAAAAGCAAGTCGTATTTCAGTTTTTATCGGCACAGGGGCCACAAGCCAGCGGGCAAGTGACCGGGCCAACGCGTCGAGCCGCCACAAGCAGAAGGGCCCCACGCAGCACTCGTCGAGTGTGGAGGGGGTAGCTTTGGTGCAAGTGTAGCTCGGGGTGGGGGCTTCTCAAACCCCGGTGCACAGCTTCGAGGATCACTCGTGGGCTGCACGGTCAGCGTCTCGTGGCCTTTTCAAGATGGCGTGCCCCACGCTTCCGGTCGCCTCCACTGGTCTCAGCTCTGCAGGGACTGTGGATCGGGCAGGGAGAAGGCAGGCAAGCTTGATCTCGTTGATCTCTGTCGCTCGAGTTCCGGCGGGAACTGCAACAAAGCAAGGGTCGAGGGCTGGATGGTACCTGTTTGCACAGGGTGGTCACTCCTTGACCACAAGGGAGATTCTTCAGTCTTCTGCGTTGAGTAGAAAGTCGAAGGGTCCAGAATTCGTTTCTTATGTTTCTTCAGGATGATCTGAGTTGCATTGGCACTGCTCCCACTCTTATTCGAATCTGGTGGGCTGGACATCCTGCTAGGTCCCCTCCTATGGGTGGGACCCAGTAAGGGGTTGGTTACACCCCTTTCCTTTGATCCAGGCCGCGCTGGGACAGGGGCTGGGAGGCCCCAGAACCGGTTTGGCCGGATTATGCAAGGGGCAGCCTTGTGCTCCCCAGGCAGTGTCTGGTTTCTTTGAAACCTCCCTACTACAATCCACTATCTCCTGTCTGGGGTGGTTTGACACCGCCCTGCGACAGGAAACTCTTTGTCCAGGCCACCATATGCTGAGTTTCGGTCAGCAGCAGGAGGCCAGACCCGTGTCTGTGGCAGAGGCATCCATTTTGTGGATCTGAGGCTCATTTTAAATCAACCGTGTTTCAGTAAAGTAACATGTCTTATCCCTCTAGAAGGGTGGAATGCTACCCCCGTCGCCAGAACTGGCGAGGGGGTAGTATTCCAATTCGTATGACACCTTACACGACATGTTTTGATAAAGCCAAACCAAAGTTGCTATATAACCGCGAGGATTATAAGGCGCTTAAGAGTATTTGGTATGGCATTATCCCGGATCAGCTTAGGGAGTTGTTCCCGACAGCTGCAGACAGGCTCAGCTCATGCCAGAGCTCCATCTCACATAAAACCACGCACTCTGCCCCCAGGATTGATGAGGCCTTCCATAGGAGTGGCTTACAGGCTATATATGTGTCCAGATATAGGTTTAGATATAGGTATACTATATCTAAGCAAGGGGTGATTACACCCACTTGCCCCAGCTGAGTGATCAGCCAGTTGTGTCAATTTAAGAACCAGCCAGGGGTGGCAAAAGCTATGCTTCAGCCCCTGGTAGGCCTTGGTGGCACCTATGCCCTGAGCACCTATAGTGCATAGTACAGGGGCTGACAAGGAGTCCATTTCCAATTGTGGTATGTACCTATAGCACATGTATTATGAATTTAGAGAGAGAACAGCAGGCTGGGGGTCTGATTAGCAGGCCCACAGCCTCAGTAAGTCGAAAACCAGTGAAGCAAAAAGCAAAAATTGGGGTGACCATAGGATAGCAGACCCTACTCTCCTACAGGGACCAACTTTGATTTGTTAGCCGCAGTTCAACACCAGAGTGGTATCGTTGGAGAGCCATTCTGATCAACCCGATCCATTTTACCAAGCGATCCAGTAAGGTTTTATGTTACACTATACCACAGGCTGATGAAATGTGAAGAACACCAGGCACTTCCTGAAGAAAGCAGTCTTCTCTGATGTCTGCAATTGAGATGTATGTCCTTCTCCCCATTTAAAACAAGAGATTTCATCATTGCAAAGCGTGTACGATCCTATAAAGTCTGCTGAGTGACCTCTTGTTTAATGATTTTGTTAATGAGAGGATATTGAGATGAGTCTGTAACTCAAGTGCTCCAGAAAGTTGGCCATGGGCATGGCATATATAAACACCCCGTGATTCTTGTATGCTTTCGAGTGCTTGGGACCATTCTTTGGATGAAGGAAAATCCTCTTCGTATGATGATCTTGTAAGCTGGACAGATCCCTTCTGGGCCATTCTCTCGAGAGGTCCTATGATTCATAAAAGGATCTGTTGTGCACCTCTATCTAGAATTGACTCAATTCCCCACATTTGAGAGCACAGAATCGGTGTTTCCTTACAAATCTACCAAGGAACTACACATGTTTTCTCTACCAAGAACACTTTGTTGGATTATACCTTTGTGTCACTGCCACTTTTTATAGTTGACATATGACATGGTATCTTGGGGCAAAGCATAAAAGTGGTCTTTTATTGTATTCACTCTGAAGAGCTAATTTGGAATATTCATAACTTTCAGTTTTTCCATTATTTTGGTTGTTTTTTTCGTGGTCTAGGATTGCAACTAAAGCAAATTAAAATAAGGTTAAGGAAGTTTCGTTTGAGATGCTCAAAAGTTACCCTGCTTTTTAAATCCCCGCTAGGATGATTAGGATCTTATTCTCGACGAAGGACATCAAGTTTTCTTGGTGGGTCTGCGTTGTACAAGACAGGGGTCGATGAGCATGCTGGGCATGGTAGGGCTTCTGCCATTAATGAGGAACATAAATGTAGGGTTTGTTGGATGGAGGCATACTGCTTGGTGCAAACTTATCTTTATGCACCTGCTGTGTCGAAAGCGAGATCTGAAAAACGTTCCTGGCACAGTGCATGCCGTTTTACTTTCAGCTCGTACACATGGACAGTGAGCCGCAATGGCAGCATGATGCCAAAACCATGCGGTGAAAGAAGGGGTGTTATCAGCCGTGTTTCATATCCCCACAAAAATGATCAATAGCTCAGTGCCACCACCTATACCTTGGAGAGTTCTACGGCAGGCTCATTAGGGTGGGGCTAGCATAAGGTGCCTACCATATATGTCATCACTTGAGTAGGGTCTGGAGGATCAGGGCATGAGCAGAATCTGATAGTGTGAAGTACTGCTAGAAGCACAGTCAAGAACTTGTGAGGGCTGCAGAGCCTACACAGAACAGGTGGCCAGTCGACCCCTAACCTCGAGTGAGATGGGAACATCAGGTCGTCATTGTGGTAAAACACTGGCATGCTCTTGTAGTTGGGGACTCATACCGCTCAGTGGTGGTTCCTCAGTATGGGCGTTGGGACATCGCCCCACTGATTATTTTGCCCCAGGGTTCCGTCCACCGCAGCACTCATAATAAAATTAATTTCAGCCCACGGTGGCACAGCGGCCCGGCAGCAGTCAGTCAGCTGAGCTGTCTCTGAATCAGCTGAAGCAGGCATGCCATGTGACGTCACGGGGAGGGGGGGTGTTAGAGCAACCGAACTAAGTAAAGTTGCGGCATTCCCCGCCTGGGCCAGTGCAGCAAAATGCGCATGTCGGGGTGGCCGGGTGCCGTTCCCTGGCCAGCCCGACATGCGCAGTCTTGAGGGTCTCTGACTCTCGCCTGTGCAAATTGAGGAGGGGTCGTGGGTAGAAGCCCCAACCCCACGGTCTCTAAGGAGCGGCAAGGTCTCCTTCCCCAGGCCAATCCAAGAGCTGCTTTAGCAGCGCCTGGATTGGCTGCTTTAGTCTCTAGGCAGTGGCAGTCTCCAGAATGGGGCAGAGGCTGTGTGACTCACTAGGCTGGACATGTCCAGGAGCATGGGGGCATATTGACCAATCACTGCATGGCTTTATTGTAAAGCTGTGCAGTGATTTTCTGCCCTGCCCTGCCTCCTCAAGCACAGTCCGCCCCTCTCTGCTTCTGTTGTAATCCCCCTCCCCTCATGGGGCATTCCATTTGCACACACAGGAGAAGGGGGGGAGGAAGGAAGGAAGGAAGGAAAAAGAGAGAGAGAGAAAAAAAAAGACTCTGGATCCCTCGAGTTCCGCCTGACTTCCTCATTGCCCTGGGATCGGAGGCCTAGTAGTTTCAGCAGAGCAGCTCGGTCTAACTTGTAGAAAAAGGATCGATCGATTCGATACAACACGTAGTGAGTATTGCTACTGAGTGACATGACCCTTAAGACCACTACTACTACACTAATAATAGCTGCGCCGAGCCTGCCACATGCGAAGTGCGCATACCACGGGGTTTATCGATCTCCCATGTGTGCAAAAAATCTAAATGGTCAAAATGGTGCGCTGCATATTTATTTTAGTTTTAGTGCATGCAACTGAATCCCTATGTATACTATATATCTGTGTGGCCACAGCAGAGCACAGTCAGCAGCTGCTGCTAACTTTAGTTTGGAGCCACAAGACTGCTCTTTCACGTTACTGCATAATAGAGACGCAAGACTGCTGCGTCCCGCCACTGGGTTGAGGGCCTGGGCCTGCATTCGTCGACGGTGCGGCTGAGACCTGAGTGAGTCAGTCGTCCAATTTAACTAAGTGAAAGTATCCAATTAGTCCGAGTCGGCATTCAGCAGTCTGTGTTCTTCACTTCTGTTCTGCGACGCAGCACCACGTTCATGGCTGTAATAATGGCCAGATGCCAGGGCAGATTTACAAAGTCGTCAACAGCAACCTGCCAGAGGCTTTATCACCTATCTAACTTTCCTCCTTTCCACTGCGCTTCAATCTTATTGTTGGTGATTTTTAGTAATGATCGCATCCTAGTTAGTTAATTATTTGAGGGCCTTGCTCAAGTAATTATATCTAGCATCTTCGGTCGAACGCAGGCGAGCACTGAGGATCGGAGCGCACTGGCAGTAAGCGCTATATATTTAATAAAACGAAGGCCCTCATTTGCTTTGTGCAACTGTCCTGGCTTCCATTGTTCTAATTGCCTCCTTTGACCAGCAGAGGCAATTGGAACAATTAAAGGACAGTTGCACAAAGCAAATGTGTGCCTTCACTTCATCAAAAGCAGTTCTTCAAGTTCTGAATTGCCTTCTTGGGTTGCGTTCCCACTCTATATAAACTCTAAGTCTAACACTCTTTGAAGTGCAGTCTAGAGTGACTCAATCTGCACTTCAAAGAGTGTTAGTGTTTATAGAGCGAGATCGCAGACTGGTGCTGGTGCAGTCTGGTTATCAGCATTGCATCTTGAAGTCTGTTATGAAGCTCTGTGGTTATACTGAATAAGCAGCTACCCTGTTGTCGTTATATGACATCCCTTTATTAATGTAATAACTGCACTTTCACAATTGCTTTATTAACATTCCTGCTTCTCAAATTTGCTTGAAAATGCACCATTTACCCGCTTTTTTCAGAGTTTTCTCGGGTGGAGAACCCCCGAACTCCCCTTTAATTGTTCAGTCTCGCTTGATGTGCTCGCTCGCCACGGTCCTCTCCCACAAAGATTACGCCTCACCACTTTCAAATGTCACCAGCCACCACTGATACTGCTCCACATTGACCACTGTGAG
Organism: Lissotriton vulgaris; assembly: GCF_964263255.1. Taxonomy (NCBI): domain Eukaryota; kingdom Metazoa; phylum Chordata; class Amphibia; order Caudata; family Salamandridae; genus Lissotriton; species Lissotriton vulgaris. The sequence continues at coordinate 571,591,993 of NC_141697.1, forward strand.
TGGCAACTTGGCAGCTCAGGATTTTTATTTTTTCACCCACCCATCTATCGCCATTAGAACACCCTATGGCTCAGGTGGGGGGGGGGGTACCATCTTGTCACAACTAGGACTTAGACAACAGTACAAGTTAAGTCACCTAGTTGAACCAACAGAAATGCTGGGTAATGGGGGTCAATATAATACTGTGAGAGTCAAAGGTAAAGGGTTACCCGTTACCCAGGCATAGTGGAAGGTACCAGTAGAGGAAGCCTAATGTTGGTAAGGGATCATCACCTATCAACTCAGGGCAGTGCTGCCCGGAGTTCTTAAAATAAACCCAAATTACTGCCCAAACTATTACTCAAAACATATTTTTTCAACTTTTCAACATTAAGGAGAGCCACAGCCCTTTTTAAAGCCAAGACAAAGTATGACAAACATATTGACTTCATCTAGAGCAGGGGTCTCCAACCTTTTCTGTAGTGACAGCTAATTCTGTTCAAGGAAAGTCCTGCCGAGCTACTAGCATATTTTATCACTGTAAAATGCTGATGATATGTATTAACATTACCCTATGACCACCCTAAGCACGATTATCAGTAGTAACGAGCCAAACATTCTAGGTGAAGTTATCAGCAGAATGCTAGGAAAACGTTTATCAATATAAAATGCTTGTAAGCAAGTAACATTCAAATCATCTCGTGCTGTGTGCCACAAAGGGTATTACCAAAGCAGTAAGTCTCCCCAACTCAAATTGAATTATCATTCAGCTAACAACTTTAAATGTGTTTTAGAATTGCAATATTTTGTATTCATTTGCATATTAGTTTGGAAAATACACACATTTTTCTATTAAAACCACTTCCCACTTTGAGCAATCAAACTCAATTTTCCAGAAGAAAAACCTTCTCTGAAAAAGCATAATTTTTTCCTTTAAAAATCAAATCAGTTTTCATTGTTAGAAAATACACAGTCCCTAAACATCAGCTTTTCGTTTTCATTGAGTACCGCCATGTAAAATTGCCTCTCATGGACAAATTCTGCTTCAAATACCCAAGTATTGGAATCATTGGCCATGCTTGCTTAGCATAACACTAAGAATGCCTCTGTTAAGCTAATAATACCCACCATTAAACCATTGCGCCACAGCTGGAAGCCCAACATATATCAGTTATGGCCATTATTATGGGAGAAGCAGTTGCCACTCTGTCAGGAATGGCTAAACGCAGGCCAGTAATGCTCTCAATATGTCAATGATGGCAGCAAATATGTAATTACTAGACTAATAGTCAAGGATCAAAATATTATGGCTATGGCACAATTCTACCATAAGCAGGCACAATTGCATCAGAGATAATACTCTTATGATGGGAACCAGCATACACATTTAGCAGTCCTTGACACTAGGAGTAGCTTTAAAGAATCAACACTGTTTAATAGGGAAGGACACAATGTCACACACCCACACAAATATGAATGTGATGCTTTAATTTTCTCTGCCCAGGATGCATACGCTCTTCTCCTCAGCTCTTTGGTTGATCATGCTACCAACGAATACATTTTCACTCTAGTTCGTGCAGTCACACACTTTGGTGGGTCAGCCCTGGTTACAGCTGCCACTATTCTTTGAAGTCACACACGGTTCAACTGATTGAGCAGGGCATATAACATGGCCAATCTCCTTCTTAGGGAGATTTAAAGTGGATAAAGATGGTTCATGTGGCAGACCAATAGGCCAACGCTGTAGCCTCCACATGCTTCAACACCCTCTGCATACTCCGCAAGACCTTCCAGTAGATCCCCTCGAATACAGGAAGACCGTCATCCACGCATTCATCACCAGCAAGCTGGACTACGGGAACGCCCTCAAAGCCAGAATCAACAAATCTCTACTCCACAAACTCCAGACCGTCCAGAATGCCACAGCCAGACTCGTTCTCAGCATCCCATGACAAGACCACATCACCCAGCACCTATGAGACCTCCACTGGCTACCCGTTGAAAAAAGAGTGACCTTCAAGCTGTTCACACACACCTACAAAGCCCTCCACAACACCGGACCCCAATAACTCAACAAAAAAATCTCCTACGTCCCAAGAGAAACCTCCGCTCCGCTGACCAGTCCTTGGCTGAAATCCCCCCCACCCCCCAACATCCACAGATCCAGAACAGGAGGCAGATCCTTCTCATACATCGCGGCCAAGACCTGGAACAAACTCCCCTTCCGCATCAGATGAAGCCCCAACCTGCAAGCATTCAGGAAGAGCCTCATGACCTGGCTTTTCGAATGACCAGAGCTGCCCAAATCCATATCCCCGTCACCATGAGACCCTCACAGGTGAGTAGTGCGCTCTATAAATCTCTGAGTGATTGGCCAACACAGTGTGTGTTTGAGTGTTATCAAGCGACCCTGCGATTGGTTTGGCTGTCTGTAACTCTTACGGATAATGAAACGAGTGGTGTTGCCTTCTTACATAGAATCTCTGAGATCGGCTTGGTTTGGCTTCACCTCTGAGAGCTACTTTGATGGTGGTGGTGAGCTACCAATAGCTTCCGAGCTACTTGTTGGAGACCCTTGGTTTACACTGTGTGAAAGTTGTATGTTCGTTGCATGGATGGTGGGGGAAAACATCTGATCCACTCCTCCACGCTGCTCTACCTCAGAACTTTGTCAGACCCAATGACTGAACCAGAAAAGTCTCCACGAGTTAGAAATTCCAAATAGGGTGGTAAAGTTGCTGCGGGAGGAGAATCTGTCATTTTGTTGCTGACTTTTATTTTCCCCTCTTCTCAAGCAAAAAATAGCTGCCTAGTGCCAATACAGACACCCTTGCGCCACAGTGTTTTAGTCGCTTCGTTGCAGGAAACAATTGTTTATGTGCAGGATGGTGTCCCTTCCTGCACATAAACAATCCATAAATAATGGTGATTTGCTACTTCTATGTTGCTGCAGAATGCAACACACATAGAAGTAGCAAATCGCCCTTATTGATTGTTTATGTGCAGGAAGGGACACCATCCTGCACATAAACAATCATTCACTGCAAAGCGGGCACCATTGCACTGTGCCGCAAGTGTGTATTCATTGGCACTAGGCAGCTATTTTTGGTGCCAGCGCAAGGGAAAACACAGGAGTGCATCATATTGTTGTAAATACAGCGCATCCCTGCATTTATTTAAATGGCCCAACTCTGCATGGTTGTTTCAGCACCACATCATTTTCTGGTAGATTTACCCCTGTATGTCATAACCTCAGCCAAGGATTATGCTGTTGTTTCTTCACATTTATTCTCAGCAGCCAGAACATAAACTATGTCAACAAACTACATTTCCCAATATCCAGAAAACAGAAAAAAACAACACCAACATCATATGACACCAGTAACCAAAGACATTCCATAATTCCTCCACAGAAAACTGTGAGCCTCAGCAACAGCATCTTTCTTCTGCTCTTATGCCTGGAGTTTAGTGTCCCAGTGTTACTTTTTTTTAAAACAACTTTATTTACATTTTTCAACCCCCAGGAGATGGGTTCACCATAAGAAACAAGTTACATTGTGTACGTATCTCATCAGTTGCAACTCTTCAGTAGGTTATCAACGGTATCATTGTATAAGTGTGTTCTAGCGCTACAACATAAAATCGCCTTTGCGGCTGGAGTCCATCTTGTATATTTCCCTCCCTCCAGAATCCCTCATCACATTTAATCAATTATCCCTTTCCAAAGCGTGTTCCTCTGTGAAGCGGATCAGTTCGGGGGTTGGGGTATCCTCCTATCACGTTTGACCTAGGTTAGAAATGGAGTCCATGTTTTGTCATGTGCAGGCATTGTGTCCCGCAGTAGTGCAGTTAGCCTTTCTATTGTAGGAATATTCCATATTTTAGTCTGCCACATCGCCGGTGCCAGTGGGCCGGGATTTCTCCAGTATTGTGCCACCACAAGGTGGGACGGCTAGCAGCATTGCGGTTATTAATCTAGTTGTAGAAGGAGAAAGGGGGGATACCTCTTCATCATCTACCATGCCCAGCATGGCCGTTAGCGGCTGCATGGGGAGGTTTATGCTTATGATGTCTTATATGACCCCAAACACTTGGGCCTAAAACGGTCATGTCTGTGGTCACTCCCTCCATATGTATAGGTATGTCCTCCTGTGTTTACTTCTTTAATGCTCACAAATGTGATGAGTGCTTAGATGATTCTCTTCAAAAGGTGCAAGGGGTAGTGGCCTCATAGACTGCAGTGACCGCTGTGACTGATGAAGACGTGTGTGTGGTGGCATGTGGCAGCCTCATGGCTGGTATAGGATGATTTCCTTTGTAGGCACGAAGTAGGTGATGCAATGGTTACCCATGAGTACCGTTCAACAGAGATTTCAACCTGCCTTCCAACAGAAGTGCCATAAAGTAATGTGAGTTTCAGGGAAGGCTAAGTGCCTGGCACTGCAGCCTCCTAGGAGGAACGAGAGGTAGCCTCTGGGTGCAGGCAGGAGGGCCAACAGTCCACATTTTGCAGGTTTCTTCTCCAATCCAGGCGCTGGTCCAACTGCCTACATATTGACCTGCATTTTGGTTCCCCGATACGGTCATAGTGGTGGCACCCCTTCCCAGTTGCCCAGCCTAAACCTCAGTAATGGAGACTATTCCTATTTGCATGGCAAAGTAAAGGCCACAGGTTAACAGATGATTTCATTAACACGCGATCCATCATAGTTTCACTTTGCACTCTGCATTGTTAGCAATAGTTTTGATTGTTTCTCAGTCCCAGTAAATGTTTAGTGGTATCACCTTCAGGCAATCAGGCATAACGGGTGGCCACCGACCATCGACAGCCGGTAGACATGTTTCACTACTTTTAGTCAATCAGGCGTGCTGGGTGGTGTCCACTTCCAGTACCCAGTCCTCAGACAGGAAGGCACACCTGGTGATCATTCAATTCCGGTGGCCATTCTTTAACAGTCACCTTCTTATAGAAGCCACGTTTCATTACCTTCAGTCAGTCAGGCATGCCGCGTGGGCTTCCTCTCCGGGTAACCATCCCTCAGTAAGTTAGGCACATGGGGAACCTTTATGTCTGGTGGCATTGCTTCAATTGCTACCATCTCACAGCGGCTGCGTGTAATTCAACTTCAGGCAACCAGGCAGTAGGCTGGATTGACGTCTACTTGCGGTAGCCATGCCTCAGTCAACCCGGCACTCTTGGTGGGCCTCCACGTTCAGTAGTCTTGCTTCAATCACCTTCACTTCGACCAGGCCTACTACATGCCCACACCACTTCCTTTGCAAACATGCTTTTCCAGTTGAACCTAACTGACAACATTGATCCCTCCCCTGAGATTTCTGGGTACTCCCCATTGCTGTGTCATTGTGACTCTTGGCACTGCTGGGTATCCTGGGTGCCACCTCTTCTTCCTGGGCTGGTGGCTGATTTTGAGGCTGCAGCAGGTCAGCTTGTACATTGTATGCAGAAGAGGCTGCAACAAAACAAGTTAGGACATGCCATCATAGTCCTTACGTGTTCTTCTCAATGCACTTTCCCTGTCTCTGTTGTGGGGGTGGGAGGATTGCTTTTGTGCCTCCTTTATTGGTCTGAAGAGAGGGTTCTGGAGGGTGGCAAGAGATTAAACATCTTCCCCTTTCCTTTGCCTGCCTGAGGGAGTGGGTGGAGTCAATGGATCAGCCAAAGATCGAGGGTGGGCGCTGCTCTTCCCAGTGCTTGGGTTCATACTCTCTGTACCTGGCTGGAGCCTGCGTGGGGGGTCTCCCTTCAGGACGCTAACATCTCAACCCATTGGTGTCTCCTGCTGGGAGGGGCCAGGAGCACTCCTTCAGCCCCTTATGGGATGTGAAATATGTGCTTGTCAATGGCTTGGAGGAGCTTTTGTAATTTGTTCCCTTGTAATTTTCCCCTCATGTATCAGTTCTGTTCCTATTGTGAAGCGCTCTGACACCTTCGGGTAAAGTCTGCGCTATAGAAAAATGCATAAAATAAAAAAAATAAAAAATAAAAAAAAAGCTGCAACACAGGTGGAGCTGCACAAAGCAGCTTCTGGAACTCTTTCAGCTCAAGAAATGCAAACAGTCTTGAATGTGGAGGCAAAAATGAAGCTCGTGATCCTGGAAGCATGCCCTGGGTATCTCGCTCTTCCATTAAACCTGTTAAACCTGTTTCAAAGTGCTAGCATATCGTCAAATCATTGGACAGAGGCACGAGGAGAGTATGACTTTACCAGGAACAAACAATTCGGTATTTTGGTGGGCCCAAGAGTGCAGCAAACCTATTTGTTGCAAAGGCTATACATTTAAAACATTTGGTTAATACATCATGAGACTGGGCACTTCTTACCTCCCACAGGTAAAGTGATTGTGCAAAAGCACACAATTTGTACTTACCTCAAAAGCTCCACATTTACCACAATATAGCATATTGGCGAATATGAGACTGGGCACTTACAATGCGCCTGCCCGAGGCCACGCAGTGGCCATAAGGAGGGCGGGCTCCTAGTCACGGAGGGCTGTCCCGCCCCCGTATGACTCAGCAGTTTCCTCACCCGAGGCAGTCTCCCCTGGTTGGGGGAGGCTGGTATGTGATGCACGTCCGGGGCGGCTGGGAGGAGCCTTCTGGAGTACTTCAGACCTCTGCCCCTTTGGGGAGGCCTCTTTGCCGCTCCGGACGTCGCGGTACAATGTTGGGACACTCTTTTGGTCACGTCGGGACACTCTTTCCTTCTCCTCGGGTCGCCGTCCTGAGGTCTGGTGTTGCGTCGATGTTATAGATCCGACGTGCTGCTGTTGCTATGTTTACGGTGAGTGGGGATGCGAGGTGTCCGCTCGTTTCTTTGTCCCTCGGTGTTTGTTTTGGTTGTCTCGCGGTCTAGGAAATGGCAAAGGGATATATCTATGAAATGACCGAGCACTCCCAGCGGTCAAAGCTAAAAGATTGAGACCATTTTGTAACCCTGTAGTGTGACGGGAGTAACTATTCCTCCACGGTCCTGTTGTGAGGCGTTTGTGTCGGGGCCTCGCGCCTGAGCTATTGCGCGGATGTCGGATGTCGGATCTTGGAGACTTGTGAGGGGATCGGGGACTGTGTGGCGTATGGTATCGGTCATGGCGCCCATCCCGGGCCTCCGAGGCCGGGTGGTTGTGTGTGCTGAGCGGTCCCCCCTGTCCGCCCCCCCCCTCCCCCTCAGCGAGCGCGTGTAGGGTTGCTCGGTTTTAGGACTGAATATGCCGGTGTGTCTCCGGAAGTATGTCCTGGGTCGGCTGTGTTTGTTCTTCCGCGGCCGATATAGCTCAGTGGGTAGAGTGTTAGAACGAAAATCCAAAGGTCCCTGGTTCGATCCCGGGTTTCGGCAGAATTTTTGTGTGGTATCAAACATCGATCATTACAAGTTAAGAGACTTGGGGAAGGAAACGCGGCCAATATAGCTCAGCTGGGAGGACGTTAGAACGATAATCCAATGGTCCATGGTTCGATCCCGGGTTTCGGCAGATGCTTTGTGTGGAATCAAACATCAATCATTACAAGTTATGTAACTTGGGGAAGGAAACGTTGAATGCACAACAGTAACCTTTTCCACATGCTCCGGTCGGGCAGGGTCTGGCTGGTGTGTGTCGCCTGGTTCCACGTCCGGGGGCCGGACGGTGGCCTCTCCCTAGCTGCTCGTCATGTTGGTTTACGATTGCGAGTGAGGGGTGATTTCTGTGCATGGTGAAGTCCTCTTGAGCGGGATTGCCTTGTGTCCATCGCCTATTTGGCTGATCTGTGGTTTGGATTTGTGTGGTCCTGCTCCGGGGGCATTTCGCTGTGGGCCCACGTGTGGTTCAAGGTGCGCGATGCAGGGCGTGGTGCTTGCCACGAGTCGTGGTTCGTTTCCCGACGGGGCCGCGTGCGGCGTGGGGGTTTTTTCGTGGTGTGTTTGGAGTGCAGCGGGGTTGTGTGTGTTGAGGAGCCTCACTCGTGCCCACTGCGCACAGATTGCTGCGGCTGGGCTCCCGCCGAGCCTGGCTTGTCCCGGGCCGTCCACATTGTCTTCAGGTGGCCTCCGTTTCCTGGGACCTCGCCGCCATGTTGTGGGTTGGCAGTCTTGCCCCCGCCGCCGAGGGGCATGGGTGTTTGCAGCTTCTCACACGTCGCGTGCTGGTGATGCGTGTCTTGCGTTTCTGCAATGCGCGTTCGGTTTGCAGATTGGTACAGTCCCATCCCTGGCACACGCCCTGGTGTCCGTCCTTCCATCCCTCACCCCCCCCCCCCCCCCCTCACCCCACCCAGCAGTGCCAGTGTGTTTTGAGTAATGGGTATGCGGCTCAGTGCCATCATCGTGCTATGGGGTGCGGTTTTGCGGGGTGCATCGTATACCCGGCACTGGGTGTTGGGGGGCATGGGGTGGCCTCACAGCGGTACAGGGGTCGGGTGCTCTCAATTTGCCTCGTAGCAGCAGCATGAGTTGAATGTTAGTTCTCTGCGCAATTCATTTCAGCTACGCTTCTGCGAGGGGGTGCTAGGCTCAAGATTGATGGCCTTAGCACATCCGTTGGCCCAGGTTTGTTTGGCAGCGTGCTCCCCCGTGCGCAAGCGACAGTATTCCTATTCCCTGCAGTACATGGCTCTTTGCATATCTGTTGCGGCCCAATCGGGTGTATTGAAGAGGTGTACGCTTCAGCCTGCTAGTCCTCAGCGAGCCAATTTAGCCGGCGTTGCACTCGGGAATTGCACTCTAGAGATCCTTTACAGATCAGGGGTACTTCAGTGTTAGTAGGTCCCTTCTGTGTTCACATCCTTTGACGTTGGTAGGCTACCCGTGGTCGGGCCATACAGTATAATCTACATGTGAGATGTTGCCTGCCGCATATTTGTGAGATCTGTTAACACGTTCGTGAAACCACTTTAGCGTATGCCCAGCTTGTGTACATTTGATTGGTTATATCCGCGTGCTTGCGGCGCGGCTTTAAGGCCAGAATATGTTTAAGGGTTCGAAAAATGCAGCATGGTGTCTGACTCGCCAGCTTTGGCTTGGTTGGTGCGAGTCTGCAGGAGCTGCGGTACAGAACATTGCGGGGTGGGGGGGTCTCGGCCCGGGTCTGTCTCAGCCCGGGGATGCTTCTAACCGGTACCCACGCGGGGAATTCAGGGACCCGGGCTTGTGCCTCGGCGAAGACACCGAACAGCCTGTAGTACAGTGAACTATTAACTGCCATCTAAGAGTTGCCTGCAACCCGCAAGTTATAGGTTCGAAGCCTTACGTTGTCACCCGCCTTTCTCATTTCCTAACGTTCCTAAAATGGGTCAGCATGGATAGGAATGCATTCTTATTAATAATGCCAATTCCAACCACTGTGGTATGTTTGGAGTCCAGAGTTGGTGCATTGCCATACCAAACTCACTTAAATATACTGTCTACTGGTAGGGATGCATTTCTTTCCCACACCTTGTTATCTTGTTTGTCTTGTTATATCTCCTATAGACTGATTCAGCATGTTTGATTCATTGTCTGTGTTTAATGTGTGCGGGTGATGTTAAGTGCTCCGACTCCCTACACTGGTTGGGTAGTGCTATAAAACAAATGAAATGCATGTGAGATACGTGCCCTATGCTGAATACTTCAGCATCGCGAGTCGACTTACTCCTCGGAGCTCTCCTTTCACCCACATACCACAGCCGCTCTAGTGTACATATGATTAGATTGCGTAGCTTACACATCATGCCCACCCGTTAGGCACTACAATGCGCCCCACCCATCTGAGGCCCTGGGTCTCTGGCTCACTTCCAGGGAAATAATCCTATTCACGTTGTTTTCCCCTAGTTGAGAAACACGCTTTCCCTGATTAAATCGTGCGGGCTCGCGCTATTTATGCCCTGGGTTAGCCACTGGTAGGCCACTGGCTGGGGCGGTCGGTGAGTATTGTTGTGATTTTAGTCTACACTCGGTCCTTTGTTTGAAGGCGAACGACCAGACCCCTGGTCGTGAGTGTTAATCTTTTAGGACTGCCCTTTAGGCCATCTATCCTACAATGTGATCTCCTCTCCGCGGCTTCCCCGCTCACACCCTAGTCTGGCCGCCGATCATACCTATCTTTGTAGACTTGCACGCGGTGTAGAAGGGCAGGGTGTTTCGACACCACGGGTGTCGGTTCAGAGGTGATACTTGCGTGGTGGTGTTTGCTGGTCTGGAGAGGGATGGTATGTGGTTAACTTGCATGGACAAGCGCTAATCGCGGGCTTGATAGTTATTGCCTGGATATCAGTTTCTGACAATTCTAGTCATTCATTACAAGTTTGGAGCCGTTGATTCCAGTCCAGGGTCGGCGCACACGTGGAGACGTCTGGCGGTCGCGCTAATGTTTAGGCTTTCAGAAGCAGGGCTAATATCACTCTAGTTTATCGTTGTATATATCACGGATCCAGGCTCTTGTCTCCTGCTCTATTAGCCCATTGGGGGGGCTAGGCCAATTTCTCACACGGTGTTTCACTGTATGTCATGCTTCTACACCGGTGCTCGACAGGATTTTCTTGTCAGGATGACGCAAAAGATGGTTGTATCCATAGGGTGTCTTGCTATGATGGCCTCTAACAACCCTAGATGGCCAAGTGGGTATTGGTGGTTTGGTGTTGCAACTGGCGTTTGCTTATCCTAAAGCTGCGGTCTTTCGCGGGGCGGTCAGTTTCCGCCGCAGAACCTCCTAACATTTAAATGTTCTGCTACTACCGTCGGTCTTATTCTTGTAGTAGGGAAAGGGTTCCTTTCGGCAGCAATGTGTAAAAGTCGGGATTATACCTGCGCTAGGAAAGTACTCTAGTGCCCTTATCATCCCAGTGGATCGCTCTGGTATCCAGTGACACTAAGTCCGGGGACATTAACGGTACCTGTCTTTCCATCCTAAATTGACAATTTGTCTAGAAGTCGCTGGTGTCTCCTTTAAGTTGTCTGTGGTGCAGAAATGACTGGACGGCCAGGGGTGTTTGCAATCTAGGTGGGGGCCCCGATATGCTACCATCACTATCATAAACCTTCTGTGCTGTGCCTCCCTCCTTTCCATAGCCCTTCTCTCAAAGGTATTTATTGGTTTGGGGGTTCTTCTCTTACATATGTAGGGTGACGGGGCACTGCACTCGACAGGTGGGGGTAGTCTCTACCTACCGGTGCGTCCTGTACAGTCTCGGGAGTATTCGGATACCCTGTACCCCTATTCTAAGCCCACCAGTTGGGGCCGCTGTGTCGAGCTAGGGCCAGACCTGTTTCCCTGAGTTACTTCACGAGTGAGCTTATGGGCCCTTACAAGTGGAAAGGGTCTGGTATGCATGCTGCAAGAGTATATTATGTGCAGGTAGTGGGGTGTTTTAAGAGTGTAGTGCGTACTTTCAGTAGTGGCCCAAGCTCAGAGAGCAGGAAACATGCTGCTTAATATGTGGTGGGGGCAGACTTTCACCCCATATGTACTCCTTGGGAGGACCTCCGGAGCCGGGGGAAGTTTTTACTCTACATTAGTGGCTCCTTTTAGTCCAGAGCAGGGGCTTGTTATTTCAGAAGGAAAGTGACAATGCAGCAGTCTTCCTGTCCTACTCTTGGAACATGTAATTTAGTTTCCTCCTGCCCCTCATTTTCGATTATGGTGGTCGACCTGCTTTTAGTCTCTGTCATCACACTTGGCCTTGGTTGTGTGCGGCATTTAGGGCCTTGTTCCACCTCAGGATCGCATACTTATATGTGGGGGGGGATTGGCCATTGGGGGCGTGTCGGGACTCCACTTATCGTCATCCCAAACAAGATAGTGTTGCGACGGGCAGAACAGCAGGTATGTATATCTTTCAGCGGAAAATCAGTGTGCATTTGGTGCTAATTCTTAGTCACTTGGCAGGTATTCTACGTATTTTGGTCTGTCAAACACGGTAGAATAGGCACTGCATACATTCTCACGTCCTGTGTGCTATGGGGGAGGCCCCGAGCCACGTCATGTGAACCTTTATTGGCTGTGTGGAAATTTATGTTGGCACCTTATTTCATGCACATTACAGTTTTGCCGCTGTTCTTTCTCCTGTGACGCTAAATTGGGTAGGACCCTCACACCTGGGGTTTTATCTGACTGTCTGGCTAGGTTTGGCTACACGGAAGACAGTCAGGGATGTGCCGAAGGGGATTGTTAGCAAGTTCTAGGCCCAGCCCTATACTGTGGGAATATCCCCTGGCGCATTTCTACTCCGGGGGGCCTAAACCAAGAGGTATAGCTAGTCCTGTTACCTGTACACCCCTGATACCGGCACAGGGGTTGCTCTACCTATGAGTAGGGAAGGTCACATGTCAATAGTAATTTCACCCCTTCCATTGGTCCTGTTGTCTATCTTTCATCCAAGGCTCGGGTACCCGATGGCAGCCCACCCGCGGTCTGCAGCCTACAGCGTAACACTCAATTCAGGTATAAGTAGAACAACTGTGGCAACCACAGCCCGAGCCCGGACTGCCAATAATCCCTAGGAGGTGGGGCCCTAGAAGACTTTTAGAGAATTTTCTATCTGGTATCTTACCCCGTGCCCACCCCCCCCCGGTTCAGTTTTCTATCCCTTAGGGGGGGGTCCTAAGTTAATCTTAAGGACAAGCTATCCCCGTGGTAGCATAGTCTTGCAGCCGACAGGCTAAACTAGGGGGCATGTATTAACTAGGGGGGGCATGTGTTTCCGGCTGTCACCGTGGCTTTCTGCATTTCACTTATAAGTCCACGTCGCAAGTTATATCAATATATGCATTGGCACACTGCAGTAGACTTCTGTATCCTTGGGGGTTTAGTTGCTCAAGCGTAAACTTGCAGTTAGAATGGAATTTTGTGACTGCGCTTGTATGTTAGGGAGGGATCTCAGCAGGGGGCGCCCTCCTCATCACCTGGCCTCTTGCCTGGGATAGTCTACACTATTGCTGTAGAGGGATTGTACCCGGGTGGTTATGCCGACTGGTGTCGGAGTGGCTTTGGTTTCTACAGGCGAGTCTCTGCGCAGGTCAGGAGCTTAGGGGGCTCTTCGCTGCAGTCTCAGCTGTCCCTGGGAGGTGGTCGTAAGTCGACTTACAGACTAGCTAACTTAATGGTATCATGGCTTAAGCCGCTTCCAGCCTAATACTCAAAAGGGCAGGGGAGGCCGGCTGTAATTGCCTGTAGACCCTGTATTTAGCTTAATCTGGGACTCGCCTAAGTTTTATAGTATATGTATTGAGCCCTCCAATTCCCCGGTCCTCTTTTGAGGTTAGCAGCACAAGCGTCATGTAAGCACACTTTCTTCTGGTTTGTGCAGAAGATAGCGTTGCAGCAGTAGCTGTGTCTTCACCTTGGCGTAGTTTTCTGACGCTCAGTGGGAGGGATATGTTGGCGTCCCAGCGGCATGTGCTGGACAGCCTAATTCATGATACAAAGGGCATTCTGTAGTAGGGGCCCCTCCTATCCCTTTAGTTTCTCTGATTTGGTGAAAGGACCCGGGGGGACCTGCAGATCAGTGGCAGAAGGGCAGCAGCGGTGCATCCATTGGGGCGTAGGGGCGGAGCCCCACCAGCCACCATGGACGCATCGCGGCCGCCGGCCGTATCTTTAAAATTGCGCAGGGGGGTGGCCTGCTGCAGCTTGAGTGACAGTCCACACACTCAGGCTGCAGCAGGCCGTAGTGCGCAGTCCCGCTGGGGAACTTACAGTACGCATGCTTGAGAAAGTTTTCAACTTTTTCAAGGATGCGCACTGTAAGTTCCCCAGTGGGACCCTGGGGTGCTTCACAGTGCTGCTGTAGCCCGGGTTTCCTTAGGGCGAAAGGGCGAGCAGCAAAATGACCCCCTAGCCAATCCTGGCGCTGCTGCTGCGCCAGGATTGGCTGGTCCACCTGCAAGCGGCATCCCATTGGATGCCGCGCGTGGGGTTGGCCCGGCGGCAGCATTCGTCTCGTCGTAAGCCAAGGAGGACTGGTCGTTGGCGCCGGCGGTGCCCGATTCCGGTTTTCCACAGCACAGTGAGTGACTTTTTCAATCAATTTTAGCTCTGGTGAAGAGAAAATTGGAAGGCGTGGTGCTGCTTTGCATGACCTGTCCAGGAAATATGATTAATCTGGAAAGAATTTCAGTGATTGAGGCCGCAACAGAGTATGAAACCTTTGCCACACATTTATATCTTGGCTGTGCATGGCGCGCTTTCGGTTTAGGTACGGCTGCCGACTGCTTTTGTTTCCTTGTTTAAAAATATGATTCGTTTTAGACTGATCACCTTCAACACTGTTTTTCCTATTGCGGTGCTATCAACTTACTGTGATGTTGGTGCAGTGTTTTTTTTAAGTAGCAGCCATCCCATGCGAGCAGGCATGCTAAGGAGTGAGGTGTCCTGTCCATTTCTTAACATCGCAATTCACAAAGCTGTTCTCATCTCTTTCACATCGAGAGAGAGAGCGAGAGGCGGGAGTTAAGTGGAGGGGGCCGAGGGAGGAAAACGAGATAAGAGCGTGGACGGAGAGAACGAGACGCAGAAAGGGAGACGGGGGCGACGTGCAGAGAAGGGGACAAGAAGAGAGAAGACAGCCCTGAGAGAAGATAAGAGAATGTAAGAGAGAGGGAGAGAGAGAGAGAGAGAGAGAGAGAGAGAGAGAGAGGGGGGGTGAGGAGAGAAGCTAGGTCACTGATGAGAGGGGAGGGCAGGCACGAAGGAAGAGGAAGAGCATGTGAAACATAGGGGGGGAGGGTTGAGGGAAAGAGTGACCCAAGCAAGGGAGAAGAGATAGGTGGGTGGAAGAGAAACGTGTGAGGTGAAGGACAGTAGGAGGAAGTGAGGGAAGCGGGGACAGAACGTGGGAGGGAGTGACACAGAGGGAGGGGGTGACACAGAGGGAGGGGGTGACACAGAAGGAGTGAGTGACACAGAAGGAGGGGGTGACACAGAGGGAGGGGGTGACACAGAGGGAGGGGGTGACACAGAGGGAGGGAGTGACACGCCCTACGGTCGCTCGCTCGCTCGCTCGCTACGGTGCTGTATGCAAATCACTTGCCGCCCCACCACTTTGAAATGTCACCCACCGCTACTGCAGAAGGGGCCTTTCTTTCCTTCAGGCATGTAAGGTCATGTCAGGGGCCTTGGTCTCTTCAAGGTGGATAGGGTCCCCAGGTTTAATGGTGGCGGATGGTGTCATCCCACGCCTATGGGCGTTGCCCTGTTCCTCCTCTATCTGAAGGAAGCAATTCTAGGTGAAGGTTGCAGGTAAAGAGCAGTAGCAGTGGTGGGGGGCCCGTGCGGCAGCGGGAACCACCGCACGGGCTGTGGCGGAGTTACTGGGCGATCCGGAAGAAGAGAGGTGCAAACGCTGGACGTCAGCGGGCACATAGGGGTGCCAGAGCATAACCTCAGAGCCTAACCTGTAACCTCATGGGAGGTGCAGGAATTCGTGTCGGCGCCCCAGTAGTCCTTCGGGCGGTTGTGGGCCTGTGCAACCGGGGGTTTGCCAAGTCACGCCCCGCAATGGGCGTGTCAGTATAATTATGGTAATTGTGCAACAGTTGGGTGGTTCGCCACTGTGTTGTTTGGCTCAACAGGCGGGCAGGTGGCGAGAATGCGGCCTGCCCTAGGATCGCCCGTAAGTTAACCCACCGCCATTACATATGTTGTATGTAATAAACCTGCAGCAATTGTTTCCCAAACCTAACACTTGTGTCTTTGTGTTATTTGCGGGTTTGGGCATTGTGGGGCGGGGGTTCATGTGGCCCTGATGTGACTATGCGCCTGCCCGAGGCCACGCAGTGGCCATAAGGAGGGCGGGCTCCTAGTCACGGAGGGCTGTCCCGCCCCCGTATGACTCAGCAGTTTCCTCACCCGAGGCAGTCTCCCCTGGTTGGTGGAGGCTGGTATGTGATGCACGTCCGGGGCGGCTGGGAGGAGCCTTCTGGAGTACTTCAGACCTCTGCCCCTTTGGGGAGGCCTCTTTGCCGCTCCGGACGTCGCAGTACAATGTTGGGACACTCTTTTCCCGCCCTTCCTCGAACCCAGAGTGTCTGCTTGAGGGGGCTCCGGGGGGAGCTTTAAAGTGTTCCCTTTTTCGTTGCAGTGGAGTTACTGGGCGATCCGGAAGAAGAGAGGTGCAAACGCTGGACGTCAGCGGGCACATAGGAGTGCCAGAGCATAACCTCAGAGCCTAACCTGTAACCTCATGGGAGGTGCAGGAATTCATGTCGGCGCCCCAGTAGTCCTTCGGGCGGTTGTGGGCCTGTGCAACCGGGGGTTTGCCAAGTCACGCCCCGCAATGGGCGTGTCAGTATAATTATGGTAATTGTGCAACAGTTGGGTGGTTCGCCACTATGTTGTTTGGCTCAACAGGCGGGCAGGTGGCGAGAATGCGGCCTGCCCTAGGATCGCCCGTAAGTTAACCCACCATCATTACATATGTTGTATGTAATAAACCTGCAGCAATTTTTTCCCAAACTTAACACTTGTGTCTTTGTGTTATTTGCGGGTTTGGGCATTGTGGGGCGGGGGTTCATGTGGCCCTGATGTGACTATGTCCCACAGCCCCGGTCCGTGCAGGTAACAGCGGTGGGGCTGGGAAAGGGGGGTTTCGAGGATCGATGCCGAGGGAAAATGAAATAAATAATTTTCCCTCAGCAACATCCCTCGATATCCCCCCCTTACTCGTCCCCACCGCTGTTACCTGCACGGATGGCGGCTGCCCACAGGTAAAGTGATTGCGTTAGAGCACACAATTTGCCCAAATGGGGGCCAGGATTACAAACTGTATTTCCTGGTTCCGGGTGCCATTAGAAGACTCCTGGGGTGGCGGTGATTCTGGTGAGGCCAAGGACATGTCAATGGGTTGTGGGCCCTGCCCAGCTTTAGAATACACTGTTTATTTCCACGATATTTAGATGAAGTGGTAAAGCTGAGACTCAATGCCAGTTATCCAGTTTCTTTTGCTAAAACATAGCCATTGGGCCAGATTTGGTGGCAGTAAGTGGTTACTGTTAAAAGTAGCAATAGTAAGCAGTCAAGGCTTACTGCAGGAGGTAGCCAAGGGATTAGTTCCTCAAACATATTATGGATAGCTATCACATTTGATAAGCTTAATCTCCAGTCGACTTATCTTTTAAAATGACCTGATTTAGAGGACCTGGAATTTGCATGAAACCTCAAAATGCACTACACAACTCCTAGTCCTCATGCCCCCCAATGGCGGCTCCTCCGCAATGGCAGAGAAGTGTGCCCGCTGCCTGGCTCAGAGCCAGCAAATGTAAATTTAAAGGACGTCTTGCATTGTTTTAATTTACATTTGCCGGCTCTTAGCCAGTGCTGTTAGGAGGGGCGGGTCATGAAATGGGAGGGGGGGGGGGAGAGGAGACCTACATGCACTCCACTGCCTTAGTGAGTGTATGAGTTTGGGCCAGTCGTCTCAAAACACACATGTGCACTTCGGTCTGTGCAGGGACTCCTTCCCGCCATCTCAGACCACTCCCCGCACTGCTCTACAGCCCGGGGATGGGATTCCGTCCCAGGGGCTGTTGGGACCTCACCCAGGAAGAGGAGGAGAAGCGACACTAGAGGCAACCGGCAGCTGAAGGTAAGGCACGTTTTAGTATTTTGTATTGTAAATTGTCACCGTCCAACCCCCCGCGTGACCCCACCCCACTCACCTCAACACAAGACCCCACCCCACCCACCTGATGACCCCACCCCGCCCCACCTCATCCCTGACCCACCACCCCACACGAACCGCTCTACCCACCCCACCACCCGCCCGACCACCCACCACCTTTGCTTATGGTGGCCGCCTCTGCCCCAATAAACATCTTCTAATGTCTGCACACTAATCTGCACACACAATGTGTCTCCACACATGCAAAGCATCCTGCAGACTGATAATGGAAAGCTAGGTGCAGGCCATACTACCATGGACACGCTGCTGTGCATGTGTGGTGAGGTGGCAAAGCAGTCTGCTGTCTAGGTCGTATACTACTGTTTTGGGATTCTGCATGGCTCAGTGTCATTAACTCTTGTGCAGGCCAATTCTGCTCACATTCACTGAAGCATCACAGCATGGAAACATTCATGATGCTCAGTTCTTCTTTATTGTACCTATTTTTTCAACCATGCATTTGATGCTCTGACCTTGGTCCTTGCAATACCAGATCTCCTTTGGAAATGGAGAGGGCAGAGAAGCCGTTGGTAAAAAAGGGGTGCATTTCTAGGCAGTTTTCACAAGGGACACAGTATAAAGTGCAAGTGTGATCACATCCCAGACACAGAATATGGGACTCTGGGTCATGGAATACTAGTCGAAGTGGAGGTGCATATAGTTTTCTCCATGAAGAAAGGTATTAAGGAGCCGGGAAGCCACGGTGCAGACACTGGGCATAAGCTAACTTGACCAGAGACCTAGCCCTTACTCAAAGGGAAAGAGAGGAGTGGGATACTGTGTCTACATTGTGTCAGAAGGTCAATCAGCCCAATAGGCACACATGCTAAAAGGATGCTTGAAACTTACTGCAAAACTCTAACTAAGCCGCTGGTGCACTGGCCAATACCCTCTGGCCTGGGAGTTGGCTATGAGTATTGGTGATAGTGGCCACACAGTTGCTCCAAAATTACGCCATTCCTTTTGAAGAAAGCACAAACATCCCAGATGAGGAGGTCAGATGGGGAGGAGTTGTTGGATGTCTCCAAGTGAGGTTCAATTGATCTCCTTTTTAGCGTCCAGGTCAAGATTTCTGAGGACTTAGTTAGACTAAGAGGTGGATCCAGAGGATAATGACCCAGAAGACTCTGACACAATAGATTACATAGAAGGGGAAAGGACGCTCATTCTTGCTAAATTATAAACCTAGATTCTCTAAGTGGACCGGCTCTGACAAAGTAACTAAGTGTACATTCAAGTACTTGCTCGAGACCCCATATAAAGATGTCAGTGCAATATTGAGGTTAGAGTGCCTAAAGTTGTCTCCTTCTTACGATGGACCCCAAGTTGAGAAACCTGGTAACCTCAGAGATGGGCCTATGGACCAAGGTTGTCTCTTTGGTGACTCTTTATTAAAGAGTTGTGAAAGCTTGTTAACACTTTTACCGCCATAGACAAGGTACAGGATTTCCTTTACAAACGTTTTAGCCAAGAGGTTTTTGAAGGGGCCGATAGCAGCAGGCACCTGACTGGTGGACAATTAAGTCAAGGTTGCTAGGATGCTCAGGACTTTAAAAGGGGCACCCAAAGGCTGAACCAGAGGCACTGGTGGTCATCTCCCAGTCAGAAGCATGGGCAACGGGGACATAGGATGAGGGTTCTTGGGTTTCACTATAAACTTGAAAGTGGGAACACTCAGCCTGCTCAAGTCAAAGAAAACACAGTTCAACCAGGAATGAAAAGGTGTTATGCAATGATATGATCTACCTGCAGCAATTGACGAGGATGGCGGGACTTTCTGCGTCCTCCATTATGGCCATCTACATTTCAAGGAACTGCTGAGCTGAAAGTTGATCACTTGAGGACCTACTTGGAGATTGTCTTGCTGTCTCAGAAGGCAAGATGAGGGAGCCACTGGTGGCTGGCTCAGATGGAGGGCTGGAACTGCCAAGTGCTCTTTGGCCCGGATTTGGTGATCAAATTGTGTGTCGGTCATTGGTGTCTGGAATTTTCTGTGACATTACTGGTACAAGCAAAAGGTGGTCAGATGAAGAACCAAACCTTTGTATCAATTGCTTGGAGCTACTGTGAAGTTGTTCATGTAAGCAGTCTGTCTTAAGACAGGGCAAAGTGTTGTATCCTCCTGCTGTTCATCAAAGTGTCAGCTGTGGGTCATGTCAGCCACCTGGCCAGTACAAAGTCTGGACTCCCTGCAGCCAAACAGTTTTGGCATAGAAAGATTTCAGCTATAGTACAGTTCCTTGAGACCAAACAGAATCTAGTGGCACATTTAAAAACCCTTGATACTGCTGGTATTTCAGTGACTCGATGCTCAACTGTTGGAGTTCCAAGGTTTTTCCGTTGGAATCTGGACCCAGAACTGTTAGAATGGGATACTTTTCTGCTGAACTGAGAGATCACTGTAAATTATAAATAATCACAAGGTTGAAGGTGCAGGTTCGAAGCATGGAGGTGACCCTGATTATGGTCACACTACTTTAGTGGTTTCAAGCATGGTTTTCAGTTCTATTCGGCTTTTCTTAGGATTCTCTGATCCTACTTCCCTGCTGCAGTTAGCCAATTCTGAGCTGTCCCACAAGGTACCTTCAATCTCTGGTCGTCTGGTCGTGGAAGGACCCCTTTGCTTGGTGGTGTGGAAGATTACAGGAGATAGTGGCTAATTCCAGAACTTTCGGAAGCGGCTGTGCTCCTTATACATTGATGATGATCTTTAAGCAAAGTCAAAAGATACTTATCCGCATAGGGTGCAAGGGGAGGTCTAATCCAATATGCTTGGATCTGGTACATGCCCAAATTTTATTTCTTAGAACTAGCAGCCCGTCCCGACGTCGTCCGGGTATGAATTGCTGCCGGCCAGTAGTATATTGTTTTGTAGGATTTCGTTTAGATAGCATTTATTATCTGTGGCAGGCCTGTGAAACGCTCCGATTCACAGTGCACTGCTGATGCACTTAAGAGTGCGCGTTCAGTAGTGTGTAAACTCGAGTTTCCCTACTTTATTTTTCCTTGCAATATTATATAGAGCGAACTCGACAACATGGCATGAGCACAATTTACATTACAGAGGAACACATTAATTTGTGGTAGGCACGGAGAGACAAAGCGATTTGCCTGGAATCACAGGATGTTGAGCTGATGCCGAGATTCGAACGTAGCTCCCCAGCTCTAAAGTTCGCAATTCTAGAACTTGTGGCGGGAGGTGTGTCTAAAAGTGTATGTCGGTGCTGGCCATCAATGAGAGAGACCTGTGCATTTTTCAAATGGGTGGTGAAAAAATATGAGTATGTTGCTAGAGATGTGGGCCGCCGTGCCATCAATGTACTTACCGGGGGAGGGTAAACATCCATTATTCCTCAACTTTCTTTCCGCATACCATCACTCCGCATACTTTCATTACGAAAGTACCATGACTCCGCAATGCCATTATAATGCATGGCATTAAATTTTATATGCTTTTACCACGCATACATTTACAACGAAATTCGTTGTAAATGCATGAATGGTAAAAGCATGTTTTTTTTAATGTTGGATAAGGTAAGTGTGGGTATAGGGGTATATGTTTTGGGGTACTGAGGTATATGTTTTGGGGTGTTTGGGCATTTTAAGGTTTCAGATATAGTTTTGGGTTATTGGGTACAGGGGTAGTTTTAGGGTTTAGGGATAGGTATGGGTTTTGGGGTACATGGGTATTTTTAGGGTTCAGGCTAGGTTTGGGTTTTGGGGTATAGGGGTATTTTTAGGGTTCAGGGGTAGGTTTGGGTTTTGGGGTACAGGGGTATTTTAAGGGTTCAGGGGTAGGTTTGGGTTTTGGAGTACAGGGTTATTTTTAGGGTTCAGGGCTAGGTTTGGGTTTTGGGGCACAAGGGTATTTTTAGGGTTCAGGGGTAGTTTTGGGGTACAGGGGTATTTTAAGGGTTCAGGGCTAGGTTTGGGTTTTGGGGTACAGGGGTATTTTAGGGTTCAGGGGTAGGTTTGGGTTTGGGGGTACAGTGGTATTTTTAGGGTTCAGGGCTAGGTTTGGGGTACAGGGGTATTTTAAGGGTTCAGGGCTAGGTTTGGGTTTTGCGGTACAGGGGTGTTTTAGGGTTCAGGTGTAGGTTTGGGTTTTGGGGTACAGTGGTATTTTTAGGGTACAGGGCTAGGTTTGGGTTTTGGGGTACAGGGGTATTTTAAGGGTTCAGGGCTAGGTTTGGGTTTTGGGGTACAGGGGTATTTTAGGGTTCAGGGGTAGGTTTGCGTTTTGGGGTACAGTGGTATTTTTAGGGTTCAGGGCTAGGGTTGGGTTTTGGGGTACAGGGGTATTTTTAGGGTTCAGGGGTGGGTTTGGGTTTTGAGGTACAGGGGTATTTATAGGGTTCAGGGCTAGGTTTGGGTTTTGGGGTACAGGGGTATTTTTAGGGTTTAGGGATAGGTTTGGGTTTTGGGGTACAAGGTATTTTTATAGGGTTAAGATGGGTTAGTGTTTAAGGGTGTTGGGGTATTTTAAGGCATACGGTGGGTTATGATTATGGGGTGCAGGGGTATTTAAAGGGAGCAGGTGGGATTAGCACACAATATGAGACATGGCATGAAGGGCAGAACGTACCACACGCCCCCAGCACACGCCCACAGCACAACGCAGACACGCCCACAAGTGACTACTTTGCTGGCACGGTTCTTTTACCTTTTAAATGTATATGGTGGGCGTCTGCATAGCCTATGTCCTTCTGCTGCAACTGCCCTTTCCAACGTTGTATTGGGTGTTGTGATTGGTGCTGTGGTTCCTGAGATTACCCGCCTCAAAGGTTTGAGCTCTCTCTTTATTATATTAGTATGGATTGTCAGAACACAGTTTATCCTACCCAGCCATAATTTCCTCCCATTCCCCTATTTCAGTGGGCCACCTACAATAGATGGTGGTGTGATTGGGGAGCATTGTTTGATCTGCAAATTGTTGAAAGTGGTGTGTATTTCCAACATTCTAAAGCATAGGTATGGTTCTCATTGGGATATGAATGTGGTGCTTAAGTTGAGATGGTCTGATAAAGAAGATTTTTTTAGGAAGACACTTTCTGCAAACTTAGTGATGGTAATATGCCTGATCTAATATAGGAGAGTTTCCGACATACATGATTTGCATTTGTTGGCAACATATTTATTGCTGATGGGTTAACTTTCATTGATGCTAGAAAGTAAAAGTACAGTACCCCAGTCGTTTTCACGGCCTACATTCATTCATGTCCCTACGCTGTGTGAGGCAAGATGTCTGAGAACGTATGATAATGTAGCAGAGGATCTGAATGTGGGTTCAACATCTTGCAATATATCTTTGAAAGCCCAAAATTCAATTTCGTTACCCACCTTTACTAAATAGGTTAAGTGAGTTGTACAAGAGGCAACTATTGGCACTACAGTCTTTGGTGCACTTTCTGAGAGATGAAAGATAGCCTCTAAGGTGTTTCAGGTTGGAGATAGGTTGAAACCTAGTAAGAGGGTGACGTATAGGTCAACCCATTTGACTTTTATGATGTTTTATTACAAGCTATAGGGGATGTGGTGCCCACAGCGGTTAACAACCTCTGAAAAAGCATAATCCTCACCTCTGATTCTGATATGGAAGGAAAGCTTCCTAGCTACTGAGAAGGAACGTTTAGATTCTGTTAAGGAAACAGGCGAGGACGATCCCAACCGGGTTTAAATACTGATTAGGTAGATGTTACACGTTTGCCAACCCATATTGTAGCTTCGTTATTTCTCTTCATGCTATGCATGTACAATAATTTTATGTTACGGAGTGTTGTAATATTGTTGGCAACAGTTCTTAAGGAGTATGACTTTCAATGCACTAATGCATACTCTTTGTTTCTTTTAGGGAATGAACAAAAAGAAGGATAGAACTGTTGTACATTCTAAAGGTCCTTCAGAAGAATACGATGTGCTTCAGTGCAAAGAAAGAGGAGGTTGCTGAATCTCAGTGTCTTGTGTTGAAGGAATCTTAGGCTATCATTGGCTACTGGGGTCACATGATCTCTGTCTTGTTAGATTATATTTTGGCTGTTGAGAAACAATGTGAAGAAAGAAGAGCATAATTGTTACCTGTGTGTCCTTAACAGAAACTAAATTTTCTTGGATGTTAGCTAGGACAAATTTAATTTACATGCATATGGAAGCAAATACTTGCATTATTTATTTATTTAAGAGTCTTATATAGCACTGGCCAGACCCGAAGGTATCAGAGCGCTTTACAACATTTATCATAATGCAATCGGACATACATTGTTTCAATAAACATCATTGTCTTGTGTCGAATCTTGTTAAGGCCTGGGGCGTATCATAGAAGTGAATCAAAAGGCAGGCGATATAGATGCCTTCTTGTTAAGGTGGCTATGTTATCCGATGGGCGAGATTCCTGTGGCAGAGGTACTCTAACTCGTTGGGTGGATGCTATCCCGTTGGATGAGTTTGGTTGAGGAAGAGGTCTTTGAGCTGTCTTTTGAAGATTATGAAGGAAGTCCTGATATCAACTGGGATGGAGTCCCAAATTTTAGAAGCATTTCCAGAGAAGGAGCATGATAAGGTTTTTGTTTGTGAGCTTTGGGAGGAATGAGAAGTAGTGTGTTAGTGCTCCTAAGATTCCTCGTCTGGCCTGCCTTTTTCAGTTTGGATGCCAGGTAGGCAGGTTTACCGGTGTGAAGAGCTTTGTGAGTGAGACCTGCAGTTCTAAAGCTGGAACAAGCTTTAATCTGGAGCCATTTTAGTTCTCTTAGAGAGAGAGAGATGTGGTCTTATCCCTTTACTCCGGTGACCATCCTAGCAGCTGCATTTAGAGTTGTTCAGAGGGGGACTGTAACAACCAGATTTTCGGACCAGATAGAATCAGCTCACCAAGACACCACCAACTCGGCCGAAACGTAACCACCTCCCTCCTCAGGACCTACTTACCACAGTACCTGGGTACCTATCTGAGGATGGGGAATTAGCAATATACAAGCTCATATCATCAAAAACACCACTACATCTATAGGGATTACCACAGTACCTGGGTACCTATCTGAGGATGGGGAATTAGCAATATACAAGCTCATATCATCAAAAACACCACTAAATCTATAGGGATTACTAGAAATACTCACTGATTACTAAGGAATTCCATATTCTACACCACACTCTTATCTTATAGTCTTGCGGCAACGTAGGCCCAGACTATACTACCCTGGGGCAGTTCTGATTACTTACCATTACACACTGACCACAATCAGTGCTCACACAAGCCACAATCCTGTGGGTATAGGCACCGTATCCTTCCGGTGCTCTCACTCTCTCACACAAGCCACAATCCTGTGGGTATAAACATTGATCACAATCAATGCTCTCACTCTCTCACACAAGCCACAATCCTGTGGGTACACATTGATCACAATCAATGCTCTCACTAATGCCACTCTCTCTAGCGGCAATCTCTGTCCTATGAATACCTTCAGCTCTCTCTCTCTTTCTCTCTCTGTTGGGAAGTTTCTCTATATATATGTATATCCAATATCTACTGGGGATGTAATATTATATTTTATGTGATAGATAGACAGTTCAATCCTCTCACACACAAATGGTCAAATCACAATATGCAAATGTTATTCTCTGATATGAGTGCTCCCTGCTCCCTTGCTCAGTTACCACTTACCCGGACGGGAGACGCATCCATCCACATAACAGCATCTGATTAGAAGAAAGGTTAACTACATTATTTAAATAACAATCACACAATGGTTCACTAACAACTGGGGTCCCTTTATTACGCAATAACAAATTATAAAAACAATATAATACTGCAATATAACATATAGCCTGAAAAGCAAAGGAAAGAATTAGAATGTGTGTGCACGCTAATAAGAAAGGGTCGACGTCACCTTATGAGTACGAAGTCTGGACTCAGTTGTCATCTGGGTTCCCTTCTCGTCTGTGCCTTGGCTCATCTTAGGATCACTCCAAAACAATAGAGGAAGTGTAGAGGAAATGATAGAATCACCCTCCTGGTAGATCCGTATAAACAAAAAGATTCTATCAAAAAAAGTGCAAGTGTTACATTTTAGGATTTTTCTCAGTTTTTTTATTAAAGGGAATGTAGAGTGGCACCTGACCTGGTAGGTGCCAACAGCCCTACCTCACAACCCCTTTTTAACATTCCCAGCCAGGGAAGCGAATAAAATTATTTTTTCCACTAGCCAGGGAATTTTTTAACTTTTTAATCATATCACAAGGTCCCTAGACCTCACTGCCTCCACTGTCACTGCACTAACACATAGTCATTCACCACAAAATAAAGTGCTCCCGCGTAGCTCGTAGGTCGTAGCACGCCCCGCCCCGTAGAGGGACGGGAAGACCCCCATGATGAAGCATGACACTAAGGGATTCTTAGTGTGTGAGGGGTATTTTAAAAGCACATAGTGCCTTCATCCCACTGGTCTGATGAAGAGCCACACTCTACATTCCCTTTAATAAAAAAACTGAGAAAAATCCTAAAATTTAACACTTGCACTTTTTTTGATAGAATCATCTTAGGATCACCCTGCAGTCACGGATAAACGTCTGCACCGCTATGCTCTGTCTCCTCTGCGCCCCTCCAAGTCACTGGAACCTTCCTCTTGTTCTCCGTTTCGTCTGTCTCACTCTCGCTGTTCTGCACTACTCCTCTCTCCTCTCGATCACGGACTATCTTCACCTTCCAACTTCGATCTTCTAAATCAGTTTCTGCCGCTCTAGTATTGGTTCGCTCCGCTAACTGCTTCACTCTGCATGCTCTGATCTCAATATCAAAGCTCACCAGCTGCTCCAACTAAAGTAACTTCAATCTTTCTGAGAGATTATCAGCCTTCGGTCTTCTTCGGATTTCAAAATGGCGACTGTCTGCTTTAAATTGATTAACTGCAATAATGCTAACGACTAGCTGCCGTCTACTAACTGACTCTCTGAACTCTCTACGCTTTTGCTAATATGGAACCTTGTTCATGCATGAAAATTTCCGGCCAGTAACCTGCCGTCCACCAAATTCTTGTACCACCCCGTGCCAAGGACACGTTCTCAGCCGGCCGGCCTGATGTTATGTCTTCGACACGAAGAAAAATACAGTCTTTCGATAAGGGCCAGCCCGAGCCGGTTCTCTCCAAGCGAACAACACCTTATAACTAAAACATTACATTTGACCTAAAAGCATCTCAAGCTGCCGAGGCAGAAAGAAAGATGGAGTCTCTCTCGTTCGAGGCCTACAAGGCCCGAAATAAACCTAACTCTATCAGAAACATACTAATAGCTTTACAAAAGGACGGAATAATACTAATACTAAGGAATCTATCCCCTAACATAAACTTATAGGCCCTAGAATAAAGGAAAGAATAGGGAATTATGTCAAACACCTTGTAAATAGGCCAGGTCTGAGGCTCTACTCCTCCTATTAGAATGATAGCAGGCTAAAGTCACCTTCACTCAAAAAGGGGGAAAAAAACCCGGTCAGAACAGGGACTAAGTGAGATTTTGTTGTGCCTGTGAGGGTTGCATTCCCGTTGTCCAATCTGGACAGAACCAAAGATTGTGTGGCCTGTTTAAGATCATTCGGACGGATGAAGGGTTTGATTTTGTTGAGTAGTTTTGGGTTGTAGAATGCGCTTTTTGCAATGCTCTTAATATGTTTGCTCATGTTTACTACAACTGTTAAAAATATATCTCCACAATCAAGCAGTAAACTTTAACCATAAGAACCTCCTTTTCCCCGCTCCTCCCAAATAAGGACATTTCATGAGGGCCTTAAGTGCCACCATGGAAATAAATCCTGAGATAGATCATTACACTGAAGACAACGCTCTGGCTTGTGAGATTTTGAAAAACGAACATATTTACATTTCCCATCAGATGGAGAGTAAGACGTGTTGTTAGATAGCACACTAGAAACATAATCCCTACTGTACGGCCTTACGCAGGAGTTATCTCCCCGGGGGCAGGCCTGTTGTTGAATCCACCTCATTAGTAGCAGATCTCTGTGGAATTGACTCTTCCTCTGCGTGGGCAGAAATGAGATCCTCCTGCAAAGGATTGAAATAACAAGCATTGCAAAGCCAGTATGTCTTGGCCTCGGCAAGCTGGCATACGTCACAAAAGTGCAAAGAAGAAGAAGAAAATGTAAATATGCTACTGCCTAAAGGTTTTGGTCTACCAGCCTGGGTAATAAAGTGAACTTATTTTTAGACGGATGTGCACTTGTGATCACGTTGTTTGCCCAACTCACTGTGCCAGAGAGGTAGCAACTGAAGTGGGCTGAACCACTGCTCATGCTGTGTGCTGTTAAAGGTGGAAGAAAACTTTGAATGAGAGTTAAACAGTCCAAAGAAGGCAGAGCTAAAGTTCCTTCATTTTTTGTATACATACAGTTCATAAAAAGAGAGGTTTTCAGCTGGATTCCGAAACTGATAGATATTGGTTATTGATTTCATGAATGCAATAGACATACATAGCATGAAATGAAATATAATTATATTTATAAAGTGCTTGAATGTGTGGGGGGATCTTGGCGATGGCTTTTCTCAGTCAATGTGGAGAGATCAGCTCAGTGAGTGAGGGGAATGTCTGTGGTTAAACTTCAAGGTTTTTAGAGATGACGATTTTCAGAATGTGGGAACAGCTCCGTTTGTGGCTGTAAATATGTTTGTATTTATATAGCGCCTTCTACCCGGAGTTCTCGTAGCGCTGTATTCATACCGCTCTAACCATTGAGCCACACTTCTCCACATGCTGTAGATGAGCATAATTGCCTAGAGGGGATGTACCACGAAAAAGTGAGCTGCAGGTGCTCAGGATCTGAGTTATGAAGTGCTTTAAAGGCAATGCACAGAGCCCTAAGAGGAAAGTGCTTCTGTTAGAACCGGCTGTCTCTAGTTGGCAGAGGTATACACTTCCGACAAATAGGGACACTCCTTTTCTAGTCAGGGCAAGAGGATCACACCCTTCGATAACCCCTGCTCACCCCCTTGGTAGCTTGGCAGAGCAGAACAGGCTTATCTCAGAGGCTGTGTGTTAAGCAATTATGACCACATACAGTAATAAAGTGAATACACTACAAATGGACACGACACAGTAGTATTATAAAAATAAGTATTTTTATATAAGACTTAGCACAAGACCAAATAACGGCAAAACTGTACACAATCGGAATAAATACGTTCAGGAAGGAAAAAGGATAGTTCAAAGGTAGTTTCTTCTTTAGCACAAAAGTCTTTAGTATCAAGCAATTCTTCTTCTTGGAAACTCAGTTCTTAGCAACAGGGTAACTCACACGGGAGCTACACAACGCCGGGGCAAAGATAATCCACAGGTTCGGCGTCGACCGCGAGGAGCGCTGCGCCGGGCCTGGAGTCACACGGACCCCCAACAACACAGTACCTTAGGAAAATGAAGCACACGATGATCAGCGGCGTCGAGCAATCCGGCGTCGCGTCTTCGGTGTCGATCAGGCCTCAGCAGGCGTTGTCGATGATGCAGTTGCACAGAGTGAGCAGCGCTCACGGCGTCGAAGGGCCCACGGTTGAGGCGATCAGCAGCGGGGCAGACACGAGGTCCTCTGGAGTTAGAGCCGTACTCCTACTCACTGGCGTTGCTGCGGGCGTCGGTCGGGCCCAGCGTCCGATCGTCGTGATTGCTGGTTCTTTCAGAGGTGCTGGATTCACACTTCCAGCAAATAGCACTTTTAGCAGATGAAGTCCTTTAGCCCTGTGACTTCAGCAGGAGACTGGCACTCTTCCAGTCCTTGGAGATTTTCTTAGCAAGCGTGAGAGTACACACACAGTTCCTCTCTCCCGGTTCCTTGGCAAAAATAAAGAAGCACTGCAGGATTCCCCCAACAACAGCACACTGGCAGAAGGGGTAGGCAGTCCTTTAGATCAGCAGGCTTCTTGTCCTTGGTTACAGGGTTCCTTGTCAGAAGTGATCTGATTTCCTAGTTCAGGGGTCCTTCTCTTATACCCCTTTTCGTCTTTGATCCCTTTGTCTATGCCGGGGGTTTCCCAACACCCTGGGTCTGCGGTGGGTGGAGCTAGGTAGTCGCACCTGGCCTATTCATTGAGCCGGGCCGGGTCCTCAGACGCCCCGCAGGAGGTGGAGCCAGCATTGATACTGGCAGGAGCAGAGCTATCGCCCTCCTGGCAGGAGGTGGGGCTAGGATCGTCCCTGGCAGGCACAGAGCCATCAGTCGCTTGGCAGGAGGTGGAGCCAGCATTGTATCAGGCAAGGCAGGCTATCAACAACTACTCTCCCCCTACTCTCAACGTAAATGTCCCACTCATCCCACACTGACTCATCCAGACCTCTTGGAGCCACCCAGCCCCTGTCTCACACACACGTAAGACCAGCAGAGACCAGATATGGTTAGACAAGAAAATAGACACTTTCTAAAAGTACTACTTTCGAACCCAGAGTCCAAAGACCATCCACACCAACGGATGCGTAATTAAACCCCGAGTTCAGGGATACCAAACTCGACATTGCACCGTACTCTCCGAGCCAGCTAGGATCATAGCATTAATAATCCCGGCGGCCCATTCTATCCAACGGAGAGCAGGCTACCTCGCAATAGTGAAGCACTACGATGGCGGCACTTCACTACTAGGAATTCCAACTTGGTCAGGCTTGTCCTACCTTACACTTACAATGCACCCTGCCCATGGGCCTACCATAGGGGTGACTAACATGAAGTTAAGGGAAGGTTGGAGGGCTGGCAAGTAGGGATACCTGCGCAGCCGGCGTGACAGTACAGGACTGCACGTGGGTCTCGCAATGACCGACCCGTAGACATTCTTTTACAAGGCCGCTCCTGTGGGTGGCACAACACGTGCTGCAAGCCCACGAGCGGCATTTGTATTTACAAGCCCCGGCACTCCTGGTGCACTAGACTAGGGACTGACAGTAAACCAAATAAGCCAAACATGGATACAATAGGTACATCATTTTAACATAGGGAGCACTTGCGCTATGGCACTGATCAGCAGTGACACGGCGCCCAAAGCATATACCAGCAAAACATCGTAAAACAGTAGAGGCAAACAGAAAAATGGAGGAGAGACTCAAGCCAATGATGTCAGGTCTAACACGTGTCCCCTCCAGCTGAAATGTGGGGAGAACTACCCTTAACCTAGGGAGTCCTCATCACTAAGGCGGAAAAATCTGGACAGACCATCAGCATTGGCGTGATCTGTACCAGGGCGGTGTTCCACCGTAAAGTCCATCCCCTGTAGAGCAATGGACCACCTCAACAGTTTTGGATTCTCACCCCTCATTTGCATCAACCATCTGAGGGGCCTGTGGTCTGTCTGAACCCCGAAGTGAGTCCCAAACAGGTAGGGTCTTAGCTTCTTCAGCGCCCAGACCACAGCAAATGCTTCTCTCTCTATCGCACTCCACCTCGTTTCCCTGGGAAGTAACCTCCTACTGATGAAGGCTACCGGCAAGTCTCGGCCCTCTTCATTCACTTGAGCTAGAACAGCCCCCACGCCATGCTCTGAAGCGTCCGTCTGAACAATGAATTCCTTCGAAAAATCGGGTGCTTGGAGTATAGGTGCTGTGCACATTGCAGTTTTCAGGGTGTCAAAGGCCGTTTGACAGGCATCAGTCCAGATCACGTTTCGTGGCTGCTTCCTGGAAGTCAGCGAAGTCAAGGGGTGCACAATGTTGCCGTAATCCTTGACAAACCTCCTGTAATAACCCGTGAGTCCTAAGAAGGCTCTCACCTGTGTTTGGGTTTTGGGCGGTGCCCAAGCCAGGATGGTATCAATCTTGGGTTGCAGGGGGGCCACCTTATCGCTCCCTACTTGGTGCCCCAAGTACACCACAGAACCCTGCCCAATCTGGCACTTACTGGCTTTGATTGTGAGGCCTGCACCGCGCAGGGCCAACAACACTACCTGGAGGTGGCGCAAGTGTTCCTCCCAGCTGGCGCTGAACACTGCGATGTCGTCCAGGTAGGCGGCACTGAAATCCTCCAGTCCAGCCAAGACCTGGTTGACCAACCTCTGGAAGGTGGCAGGGGCATTCTTCATCCCAAAGGGCATCACCCGGAACTGGTATAGCCCATCTGGTGTGGAGAATGCTGACCTCTCTTTTGCCACATCAGTCAAGGCGATCTGCCAGTACCCAGACGTTAAATCGAACGTACTAAGGTACCGGGCAGCCCCCAACCGATCGATGAGCTCATCCGCTCTGGGGATGGGGTGCGCGTCAGTCTTCGTGACTGAATTGAGCCCTCGGTAGTCCACGCAGAACCGGAGTTCCGGTGAAGCACCAGGCGCTGAAGCCTTCGGGACCAAGACCACTGGGCTGGCCCAAGGACTGCTAGAGGACTCAATCACCCCTAACGCGAACATTTTGGAGACCTCCTCCTTAATGTACACTCGGACCTTGTCAGTCACCCTGTAAGCCTTGTGCTTCACAGGAGGGCTGTCTCCGGTGTCAACGTCATGGACACACCAATGCGTGACACCCGGAACCAAGGAAAACAGATCCGGGAATTGCCCCAACAGTTGGCGACAATCCTGTTTCTGCTCAAGGGTCAGTGTGTCAGAGAGGACCACACCATCCACCGACCCATCTTGCTCCTTAGCACACAGGAGGTCAGGAAGGGGCTCACTCTCCTCCTCCGTTCCATCATCTGTAGCTAGGAGCATGCCCACTTCGGACCTTTCTAAGTGGGGCTTCAAACGGTTGACATGCAGGACCCGGAAGGGGTTCCTGGGAGATTTCAAGTCCACCAAGTAGGTGACATCGCTCTTCTTCTCCACAACCTTAAACGGTCCAGTCCACCTGTCCTTGAGCGCACAAGGTTCCACAGGGGACATGACCCACACTTCCTGACCAGGCTGAAGCTCTACCAGAGTGGCATTCCGGTCGTACCATCGCTTCATCTCCTCCTGGCTGGCCTCCAGATTTGCCTGAGCAAGTTCCCTGAAGCGCCGAGTCTGGTTCCGAAAGGCCAGCATGTAGCTGTATACATCCTGGGGAGGTTTCCTGGGAGATTGCTCCCAGCCTTCCTTGACCAGACTCAAAGGTCCTCTTACCGGGTGACCGTATAAGAGCTCAAAGGGGCTGAACCCTAGAGCCTTCTGCGGCACCTCACGGTAAGCAAACAACAGGCATGGCAAGAGGACGTCCCATTTCCGCCTCATGGGTTCTTCAAGACCCATAATCATGCCTTTCAGGGTCCGGTTGAATCTTTCAACCAGCCCATTTCCTTGAGGGTGGTAAGGAGTGGTGAACTTGTAGGTTACCCCACACTCCTTCCACAGAGACTTCATATAGTTCGAAATGAAGTTGGTGCCTCGGTCGGACACCACCTCTCTGGGGAACCCCATCCGGGAAAAAACACCCATCAGTGCCCGTCCCACCACGGGGGCCGTCACTGTGCTGAGAGGGATGGCTTCCGGGTACCTTGTGGCATGGTCCACCAAGACCAGGATGAACCTGTTGCCCAGGGCTGTCTTGGGGTCCAGGGGCCCAACAATGTCAATACCCACCCGGTCAAAGGGGGTACTGACCACTGGAAAAGGTTGGAGGGGAGCCTTCTGCTTCCTTCCGCTTTTCCCACTTGCCTGGCAAGTGTGACAAGTCTTGCAGTGGATGTCTACATCCCTTCGCATCTGAGGCCAATAAAAATGGGTGACAAGCCTGTCATAGGTCTTGTCCTGCCCCAGATGTCCAGCTAACGGTACGTCATGAGCCAAACCCAGTAGGAAGGCTCTGAAGCGCTGGGGTACCACCAGCACACGGGCTGACCCAGGCTCAGCAGCCTTAGGCTCGCTATACAGGAGGTCGTTCTCCCAGTACACAAAATGTGACCCTGACTGATCACCTGAGGATTGGGCTGAGGCCTGCTGCCTCATGCCCACAAGAGAAGGGCACACTTTCTGTTCCGCACAGAATTCCTCCCTGGAGGGACCACCATCCTGCTGCCAGTGGGTCAGCTCGGGCAGATCTCCCAGTTCGGCAATTTGTTCCCCTGTGGGCTCCAGGGCATCCCCCTCAGGGTCTACCTCCTTCTGGACCACAGGAACAACGGGGGCCGGTTTCCCGCGCCTCCTGCCTCTTCTCTTCACAGCTGGGTCCTGGGCCGTACTTTCAGGCTCCGGGACCCCATCAACACCCTTACTCGCTGTCATAGATCGAGTGGTTGCACACACCCACTCCGGTACACCCAACATTTTCAAGTGCGCCGCTCGCTCCACCTTAGCCCAAGGGGAGTCTTCCAAATCATTGCCCAGGAGACAGTCGACAGGCATGGCGGGCCTCATAGCAACCTGAAGAGTACCTGAAACTCCCCCCCCATTCACAGGAAACCTGAGCCACCTCACACTCTTTCTGGGAGTTATCGGCAGCTATCACGGGGTAGAATGCGTGGGGAACCACCTGCTCTCTGGACACCAAGTGACACTTGACAGCTGTCACACTCGCTCCGGTGTCTCTGAGAGCTTCCACTCTATGGCCATTAATGGTCACCCACTGCCTATATTTACTAGTGTTACTAGGCAGAGGGGGTGGAGGGACCATTTGCATGTCTCCTAGCGAGACCAGGGACATTTCTGCGGGACCCCTCCCACCATGGACAACCATCTCCTCCCCTCCCAAGGCTACACTTGCCAACTGACGAGGGGGTGCACGCGGCGGTGCATTCGAATCCTTCTTGGGACACTGGGGGTCATAAAACCGGTGTCCCACCTGCCCACAACCGTAACAGGTTAGGGGGCCCCTATGAACAGCTTTACCTGTCGGGGCCCCTGGCTTCTTCTCAGGGGGAGGCTGGGAACCTTTCCCTTGGTTCCCTTGGGGATTACTTTGGGGCCCTTTCTGGGACTCCTTCTGTTTACCCTTGTCCCCCCCACTCTTCTGCTGGGGACCCTGCCCACCTTTGGCTGAGTCTCCCACTGGACCCTTGTGGACCCTGGTACTGACCCAGCGGTCCGCCTCCTCAGCAAGTTTTCTAGGGTTAGATATCTTGCTATCAATCAGGTGCTGGCGCAGCTCTGGAAAACAGTTATTAGACAAGTGCTCCCACGCAAACAAATCATAGAGAGCTTCGTAACTTTCCACTTTGCTGCCCTTTACCCAACCATCCATGGCTCTGCAAAAATAAGACACATATTCAACCCACGTCGTACCAGGCAACTTCTTACATTCTCTAAAAGCTTGTCTGTACTGCTCGGGGGTTAAACCATATCGCAACATTAAAGCATCTTTCATATGAGCATACGACATCCTATCCGCAACAGGCATGTCTAACAGGGTATCTCTTCCCTCATTCACAAAGCGACCCCACAACCCCGCTCCCCAATTCTTCTCAGGGACCTGGTGGGCCAACAATGCTAACTCATATGCTTTGAACCATTGACCAATATCTTCATTCTTATTGTAATCTTTGATCACATCTTTCGGGAAGTAAAACTTACTTTCTGCAGGCTCGGATGGAATGCTGCCACCAGAGGGATTCAACTCTAACTTTTTAGCTTGGATATCCAGTTCCCTCAACCTGGCTTCACGCTCCAAAGCTAACTTCTCTCGTTCAAACTCCAACTTTTTGATCTCTAAATCAGCTTCCCTTCTACCTCTTGCATTTTCTAACTCCAACTGCCCATTTATCTTTAGCCTTGCCATCTCCATGTTGTAAGCTCGCTCTTTCGCCCTTTCTTCTCTTTCTTCAGGGGAAAGACCTTTGGAGGAAACACTGCTTCCGGGAGAGGGCACAGGTCCATTCACTGGCACCTCCTCATCCCCTTCCTCTGTGGGTACCACCACCACATCAGAGGGATTTCTGGACTCCCACCAGGCCTGTAATGCTTTATAAAAATCATCTTTTCTCGAGGGGCCGGTGGTAGGAACTTCAAACTGGTTGCAAAAGTGTTTCAGCTCATCTTTCTTGTATCTCTTTAGCTTACTCCTCTCGAACTCTTCAACAATAACGATAGCAGGGGCAGTGACTCCGTTGTCACTCATGGTTAAAACTGGCAGTGTTCAGAAAA
Organism: Lissotriton vulgaris; assembly: GCF_964263255.1. Lineage (NCBI taxonomy): Eukaryota > Metazoa > Chordata > Amphibia > Caudata > Salamandridae > Lissotriton > Lissotriton vulgaris. The sequence goes on from NC_141697.1 coordinate 571,627,615, forward strand.
TCAAGTTTCGGGAAAGCGGCGAACAAAAATAGGATCCTTCCGAATCAGATTGTGACTGCGTTATGGTCTGCTTTCACTACGTAGCGCACACTAATCACTGTACATGGGTCATAAATGCAAGGTCCAAATCCTCTCGCTGCTGCCAATGTTAGAACCGGCTGTCTCTAGTTGGCAGAGGTATACACTTCCGACAAATAGGGACACTCCTTTTCTAGTCAGGGCAAGAGGATCACACCCTTCGATAACCCCTGCTCACCCCCTTGGTAGCTTGGCAGAGCAGAACAGGCTTATCTCAGAGGCTGTGTGTTAAGCAATTATGACCACATACAGTAATAAAGTGAATACACTACAAATGGACACAACACAGTAGTATTATAAAAATAAGTATTTTTATATAAGACTTAGCACAAGACCAAATAACGGCAAAACTGTACACAATCGGAATAAATACGTTCAGGAAGGAAAAAGGATAGTTCAAAGGTAGTTTCTTCTTTAGCACAAAAGTCTTTAGTATCAAGCAATTCTTCTTCTTGGAAACTCAGTTCTTAGCAACAGGGTAACTTACACGGGAGCTACACAACGCCGGGGCAAAGATAATCCACAGGTTCGGCGTCGACCGCGAGGAGCGCTGCGCCGGGCCTGGAGTCACACGGACCCCCAACAACACAGTACCTTAGGAAAATGAAGCACACGATGATCAGCGGCGTCGAGCAATCCGGCGTCGCGTCTTCGGTGTCGATCAGGCCTCAGCAGGCGTTGTCGATGATGCAGTTGCACAGAGTGAGCAGCGCTCACGGCGTCGAAGGGCCCACGGTTGAGGCGATCAGCAGCGGGGCAGACACGAGGTCCTCTGGAGTTAGAGCCATACTCCTACTCACTGGCGTTGCTGCGGGCGTCGGTCGGGCCCAGCGTCCGATCGTCGTGATTGCTGGTTCTTTCAGAGGTGCTGGATTCACACTTCCAGCAAATAGCACTTTTAGCAGATGAAGTCCTTTAGCCCTGTGACTTCAGCAGGAGACTGGCACTCTTCCAGTCCTTGGAGATTTTCTTAGCAAGCGTGAGAGTACACACACAGTTCCTCTCTCCCGGTTCCTTGGCAAAAATAAAGAAGCACTGCAGGATTCCCCCAACAACAGCACACTGGCAGAAGGGGTAGGCAGTCCTTTAGATCAGCAGGCTTCTTGTCCTTGGTTACAGGGTTCCTTGTCAGAAGTGATCTGATTTCCTAGTTCAGGGGTCCTTCTCTTATACCCCTTTTCGTCTTTGATCCCTTTGTCTATGCCGGGGGTTTCCCAACACCCTGGGTCTGTGGTGGGTGGAGCTAGGTAGTCGCACCTGGCCTATTCATTGAGCCGGGCCGGGTCCTCAGACGCCCCGCAGGAGGTGGAGCCAGCATTGATACTGGCAGGAGCAGAGCTATCGCCCTCCTGGCAGGAGGTGGGGCTAGGATCGTCCCTGGCAGGCACAGAGCCATCAGTCGCTTGGCAGGAGGTGGAGCCAGCATTGTATCAGGCAAGGCAGGCTATCAACAACTACTCTCCCCCTACTCTCAACGTAAATGTCCCACTCATCCCACACTGACTCATCCAGACCTCTTGGAGCCACCCAGCCCCTGTCACACACACGTAAGACCAGCAGAGACCAGATATGGTTAGACAAGAAAATAGACACTTTCTAAAAGTACTACTTTCGAACCCAGAGTCCAAAGACCATCCACACCAACGGAGGCGTAATTAAACCCCGAGTTCAGGGATACCAAACTCGACATTGCACCGTACTCTCCGAGCCAGCTAGGATCATAGCATTAATAATCCCGGCGGCCCATTCTATCCAACGGAGAGCAGGCTACCTCGCAATAGTGAAGCACTACGATGGCGGCACTTCACTATCAGGACATGCCAACTTGGTCAGGCTTGTCCTACCTTACACTTACAATGCACCCTGCCCATGGGCCTACCATAGGGGTGACTAACATGAAGTTAAGGGAAGGTTGGAGGGCTGGCAAGTAGGGATACCTGCGCAGCCGGCGTGACAGTACAGGACTGCACGTGGGTCTCGCAATGACCGACCCGTAGACATTCTTTTACAAGGCCGCTCCTGTGGGTGGCACAACACGTGCTGCAAGCCCACGAGCGGCATTTGTATTTACAAGCCCCGGCACTCCTGGTGCACTAGACTAGGGACTGACAGTAAACCAAATAAGCCAAACATGGATACAATAGGTACATCATTTTAACATAGGGAGCACTTGCGCTATGGCACTGATTAGCAGTGACACGGCGCCCAAAGCATATACCAGCAAAACATCGTAAAACAGTAGAGGCAAACAGAAAAATGGAGGAGAGACTCAAGCCAATGATGTCAGGTCTAACAGCTTCTTTATAGGTAACCAATGCAGCTCTTTATGGGCCGAGGATATTGACTGATGCTTGGGGATTCCGTGTAGAAGCCGGGCTGCCACATTTCGTAGTATCTGCAGTTTATTACGAAGTTTCAGCTGCATTTTGGTATAAATCACACTGCAGTAATCCAATTAGGATAAGACTAGGGCCGTGACCGCTGCCTTGTGCATGTTCTTAGGGTATAAATGAAAGTGTTTTTCTAAGGATGTGAAAAGCAGAGGATGTTACTGATTTAACTTGGCTTTCAAATGCTAGCCTGTTGTCCAAAAGAATTTCTAAGTTTCTCGCTTTCTGGGCAGGTGTTGGCAGTGCACCTATTTCATGTTCACGCAATTATCAGTGGTGCAGAGGGAGCTAGACGCTTATTACAAAATAAGAGACCGGCATGATATCTCTCAAGCTTGCTTAATGCTCCCCCAATTCGCCGCTTCTAACCAAGGAGCGCAAAAATCAAACAGTATACTAGGTCCGTTACAAACCAAAACACAACTTGCACACATTCAGTCGGTCACGTTCAATTAAGGCACCCTGGTGCTCACCCCAGGGACCCCATACCTTATCATGTTTCCTCGAGTATCCACATTCCTTCCTTTTTTTTGTAAACAGATATTGAGTTTTAGTCGTTGGACATGTACATGGTATACATACGAGCTCTATCTTTAATACTTTCCCCTGTGATAAATAGGTCAAAAATACATTCCGGTATTCTGTTATAAAGTGACATCTATATTAGTATATTGTAGCATATTTGTAGCCATCTACATAATATAATATGTTTCATCAGACAGTTCGAACTCTATTTTTGTAATATTCTATAAGGAGGGGCGGCCCGTGAAGGTAAGTGCGGTGGGGTGGTGGGACTGGGGTGGGGGAGGATGCAACAGACGACCACGAGGGAAAATTAAATAAATAATGAATTTTCCCTCGCCGTCTTCTGTCGAAATGCCCGACCACCCCACAGCTCTTACCTGCATAGGCCGCGGCTGACTATAAGCCCTTGTTCCCAACTCCCTGCCCATCCCTACACAGCCCAATAAGTGCCACAGCGAACATTATGCATAAATATAGACGTGATCTTGCCACGTTTACCTCCTATTAAGCCGCCTCACTCTGCAAGATGATAGTACGTGTTGTGTACTAATATTTGTGGTATGTGTGCTTGTTGCACATAGCTTGTCACTTGTACTCAGATGTTGTAGAGGAGTTATGTCTACCTTATCTTTCTTAAGGAGGAGAGGAACCAGTGCTTAAGGAACCCTTGTCATTGTACAAGCCCCTTAGGATTTCCTCCCAGGCTCCAGCCGTTTTCCATGGAGCCCTGTCCTCTTTCAGCCTCTTTAAGGATGTTGATGCTTTTGTATGTTGACCGAATTAGCTTTAACCTGGCATTCCTAGAGACTTTTAGAACTCTAGCCAGCACGTTGACCCATCCGGGTTATCAATCGGAATACCAATATTGTCCGCCCACCTGTCTATCAGCGCTGTTAAGGACATAGGTATACCTGTCCTTATAGCGCTGTGTAGGCCCGTAACCGCCTTATGTTTACCCGTGGTCATGCATATTATATGGCATTACTGATATATCACTGATCGTTCCTTGAGGTCCACCTTCCATTTTTAGGTCTCGGCTGGCGAAAGCAGCGCGCATGCGCCGCTCTCGGCATCCGAGAGCTTCTTGGAATCAATATGGTCGGGGAAGGGGACTTGAAGCCCCGCCCCCTCTTCCCATTGGCTCGCGTCATAGCTTAGGCTCAACGCAGGCTTCTCATTGTAAAGGAGGCTTCTTAGTCCCTCCTTGTAGCCGACTAGTCTTCTTTTGGCCCCGCCCACCAGGATTGGATCTTTCACATGCGGCGTGATACTGTCTCTTTTAACTGGTCCCTACGCACTCTTTTCCACCACACTTGACGCCGGGCTCAGCTGTGCTGGCCGCTTTCGCATTTGCATATGTTTATTTATTTAAATATTTAGTAGCGCGGTCCACTAACATTAGCGGCTGCGCTTTTCACATTTGCAGATGTTGTTTATTTAAATATTTCGTAGCGCGGTCCGGCCGCGCCTGGTTATTTACTTTATTAGCCAACCTGTGCTTGTTCTCCGAAGAGGCGCTACAACACTCCCAACCTAAGTCACACACCTGCTTCAACCCATTACTGCCAGCAATTCCTTCCCCGAAGCAATGACTGGGTAATACTTTCTTACAGCATTTCTCAGGGAAGTCGCAGGGACAACGGTGTGATTTAAGCTGCCGTAAACCCGATCTCAAAGTGTCGGTAGGAGCAGAAGTTTTTAAACAAAACATTGCTAAATCGTGTGTTTGCTGCTGCAGCAGCAGGCCAATTAGACGAGCTGGCCTGGCTACAAGAGCAGCAAACATGCTCGAAAGCAAACAAACGGCTGGACAAAGTGTGGCCGTTGAAGGGCTCAGCTGTGCCGCTGACCCCAGCGTCCCGGGCCAGAGCATGAAAGAGTCTGTGGGATAATTCACTCTGATATTAGTTAGCAGCGCGAATTACCAGAAAGCGATTAATCAGGGAAAGTCTCCACGCAGAAGGAGGGTAAATAAACCGCTGCTAACATTCAGAGCCACTTTAGGTTGCAGATAAGCGGCCAGGCCAGGTGTCAGGCAGGGGTGGAGGGCATCCGTCTTCCTGGACTCTCCTGGGGTCACTGGTGGCTCTTTGGTGTCCTCAGCTATTTATCTGCCTTCGAGCAGGAACATTATTTATTTATCCAGGCGTAACGAAATACTCAAGTATTTTGTAAACAAAGCCCAACACTTCTCCCAGAGCAGACACTTCTAATTTCCTGTATGCAGCAGACAAAAACACTACCCATTCCACACATGCCCGCCCTTTTTTTTACTAAGCTCGATACAAACTCAAGAGGCCTTTAACCCCTTGGCCGCGGCGGTAATTCCGCTGGGGGGTCCGCGTGGCGCCGCCATGCTCGTGATGGAACCACTCCATCACGAGCCACGGGCGTGCTTTGCTTGTGACGGAGTGGTTCCGTCACGGCCCCGCCCGCTCAATAGAAAGCCCGCGTAGGCGTGGAATTCCTGCAGCATGGGCGGGGCAGCCGCGCCGTGACGGAACCACTCCGTCACCAGCAGAGCGCGTCCGTGGCTCGTGACGTAGTGGTTCCGTGACGAGCACTGAAGAGGTTAAAAAAAAACCTGTGTGGTATAATGACATAGGGTGAAATAAAACCATATTTCAATGTGATTACAAAGATAGTGGTGGTACCGTGAGGTTTTCTGCTTCATGGCGCCCTTACCCATGTACGTGTCATAGCATTAAAGGGTAGCAATACACGTAACCGTGTGTGCTTTACTAAAATGCTAATCCATTTTTTTCTATACAGCACTTTACATTGGGGATTGGCACGTTTCAAAAAACACCCAATTTTGGATAAACTAAATGGGACCTCTTAAGACAGTCATTTGCCCAGGCCCACACTATTTGTCAACTGCGTGAGCTGGGATTACCAAGATCAGCATTTTTTAACTATATAAACTGTGAAGACAATGAAAAGCATATAATTCCCTTGTGAAACGTGTGCCAGTGATGTAACTTGAAATGTTGGGAGTCCCAGGTATGGTGATGACCTTAGAACAATAGCTGTAACTGGAGGTGCAGTGGACCCCTCAATCAGCTGTGCTCCTGTGTGGCTGCACCTGCTGCTCTATTGATAGCTAAGCCCCTGATGCTACCTACTCTACCAGCCACAATAGGACTACAAGTTGTAATAACACTGCCCGGCAGGGGGCACTGGGGGCTGCCAAGCCTCCACCCTGTTCAGGGTAGCGCCTCGCAGTGCTAGGGCTGCAGGGACATATGCTATGCCCGCGGTGATGCCTGTATGAATTCCAACAAACATGGTTGTCATGATGGTCAGAACTGGACCTGTCCTATTACTACTGACCCTTCTGCTCTTCTAAGCAAACAAAGGTTTTTAGAAGATATGGACAGAAATTACAGCACCTCCTCTGGACACTACTGGCCTTCGTATTACCATTACAGACATTCACATGATTTTTATGAGCTGCCGAAACACAAGAACTCCAGCAAAAGAAAAAGCGCAGGCACGCACTAGCATGTGCAGTGAAACAGCATGCGGCTTCAATTACAGCATAAATAGCATTACACGCAGCTGAGCAGCAGCATGTCCCTTGTGCATTGAGTTGACTGAAATAAGTGGGCAGAACGACCTCTTAACCTTAACCAGGGAAAATGCTGCTAACTATTGCCAATGCTTTACTTGGTTCCACACGTTTTAATGACCAACTAAATAAACCGAACAACGAGTGCATTAAGATTTTCACATTCAATTATGAAACATAAATGGAGATATTCTAAAATCCTGACTAATGTCTATTTGAAAATCATGGAGAAAGTATATAAACAGATTTTGTCTTCAGAAGTGCATTTTCACATTATTTCTGTTTGTGTACAGCAAGGTGGTAAGAATGACCTGGGTGTGAACGGTACTAAAGGGTTCCGTTTCCCCCGGTGCAGTCTAAACTTGTTGTTATGCCTTCCGTGGGTCAAAAGAGAGGATGTGGCCTAACGGCTATAACGTCGAACTTGAAATTGGACCGGGTTCGAGTCTTGGCAGGAACGCTCAACATCCTGTAATTCTTGGCAAATCATTTGATCTCCCCGTGCCTACTAAAATGAATGTGTTGTCTGTAACGTATTGGTGCTTATGTAAAGCGCTCTGATACCATGGGTTCGAGTTTGCACTATATACAACTCAAATATGGACGAAAGTGCAACAATACTGCAGATTGCCATTCTGCAGAACGCTGATTTTGTAATCTTTTTCCATGCACACATGTGGTCAGGTAGTAAATTCCAGGTTAAATTTGTGCATGGAGATGAAACCTCTAGTCAACGTGCGCTTTACAAATACTTATGTTATGTTATAGAGCTCCAAACTTGGTAGCCCCCAAGTCAGCTGCCACAACACTAATCAGGTCTATGCGTTGACCCATGGAGGCGTTATGCATCTTGTTGGACTTGGCCCTTGTAGCAGGTTCCCCCCTAATCTTTTTGCTTTTAGTATGTGATCTGTGTTAGTGATTTTTGGTCTCTGCGCACTTTTTCCCTGTGTCCCAGAGTAAAGTGCATGCGTGTAGTGAGCTGGCCTGCCCTCCCATAGGAATGCATGGGGAATGTGTGTGTCCATGTTAATTCCTGATGTGTGGGGAGTGCAGGCTCGAGGTTGGTATGTGCGAACTCGTGAGATTGAATGCTGCGCAATGATGTGTGTGGTGTGAATGTGTCTAGTGTGGAAGTGCCACTTCTAGACATGGGTGTGCGTGTGCAGTGAGTGTGCTGGCGTGTGATTGGCTGGAGCTGGCTGGTGAGCCTGGCTCCAGGAGTCTGGATGGGTCTGCCCGGTGGTGAGTGGAGAGATTAGCATGAGTGATGTGAGGGAGGGGTGCACCTGGGTCCTGAATAGAGGTGGGCTTTCCCCCACACAATGCTGGCTCCGCCCCCTGTGGTGCATCTAATGACCCTAGCCATGCCAGTGAATAGAGTGAGGGGCTTAGCACATCAAGAGTGCTCACAAACCAGCTGCAACTGTTTTTTCCCCTCACCCTGAAGCCAGACAAAAGAATTCAATGTATAAAAAGGGGCTGTGTCCCCTTACAATTTGTTCTCTTCCAGGATCCTATCTGAGGGGGGCTGTTGCTGCTGGGTGCCAGGAGGACCGCCACTTGGACTTCCTCCCTGCCTGGAGGCCCAGTGAGCTGGCTCTGGGCCTAGCCTTGCCCCCCTGCCTGCCTCCAGAACTTTGCTGGAGCTCTATTTTGCTGATAGCGCCTGGGAGCGCTGTATTTTACTTATAGCGCCTGGGAGCGCTTTTATTTTGTCCTTAGCCCTTGAGAGCGCTTCCCTTGTTCTTCGCCGGTGCCCACCCGGCGTCTGACCCGTTTTAATTGCTGATTTGGTACCCCGAGCGAGTGCCCACCTTGCTTTATATTGAGATTAAAAGAGGGAGCCTACCCCTCATCAGCCCCGTGTTTTCGCCGCCGCAGCCCAGTTCCCCAGGAAGTCAGGCAGCCTCTTGTGACGTGGGCAGGGCTTCGAGGTGACCCGGAAGCTGCGCGGCCGCCCAATCACTGCGCGGCCCAAGAGAGAGAGACCCGCCTCCCAGGACGTCCCGGTGAAGCGCCGGAGAGCCCCTGACTGCCGGGGGCCCAGCAGCGGGAGGAGAGCGGCTGGGAGTGCAGGCGGGGCTCCGGTGTCGTAGAGAGCCCCGCGCTGCCCAAAGGAGAGCCCCGGAGAGCAAGAGCCCAGAGTACAGCCCGGCAGTCAAGCGAGGAGTATGGTGGAGTCCTCCAAAACCGGTGAGTGCGTTCGAAGGAGAGGGGGGACGTCTGGGCACATTGCCGGTGCCCGCCACTCCCCTCCAGTGAAGGGCCGATGGTGCTGAGAGGCCCATAGGGCCTCACTTGATTCTGAGTCCCCCGAGCGGGACTCCAATGACAGTGCCAGATTTGTTGAAGAGCCCGAGAGAGCTCTTGGCCACATAATTGACCTTGAGTCCCCCGAGCGGGACTCCCACGACCTAAGGGCATTCTTTATTCGAGCCGAAGAGGCTCCTACCCTCCGCCGAAGGGGCACAGTTGTAATTGGAGCCCACAAGGCTCAGGGGGCATTTTGTTGCTAGAGCCTACGGGGCTCCCACGTCGTGCTTGCACCCCATTGTTTATACAGAGCCCTTGAGAGGCTCAAAGGCATCCTTACAAGTTCGAGTCCCCGAGAGGGTCTCCACCGTTCAGGGGCATTCTTTTCTCAGTGGTAGAGCGGCCCCAGAAGGCAGCGGGCTGCTCCCACATTGTGATCGAGCCCCGAGAGGCTCCAGGCGCCACAGTTGTTGCAGAGCCCTGAGGCTCCCAGCCCACAGTTGTTTTAGAGCCCCGAGGCTCTTGAGGGCCATTCTGTTTGTTTAGAGCCACGAGGCTCTTGGGGGACACGAGTGCTTTGGCCCCAGTGTTGTTCTTGAGCCCATGAGGCTCCAACGCATGTGTTCTCATTGCCTTTCAGCTGCCCAGCACTTAGTGGGCAGTTGCCACGTTTAAGCTTGTGCTTTTGGCTGCCTGCGCAGCCTGCCCTGACATTTTGGACTAAGGGCATTTGAGCCCTTGAGAGGCCAGTTGGCCTGAGGGACAGTTCTAGTGTTGTGCCTATGTGCACCTTGCGCAGTTTGTGATTTACTTGCCTAATGTGATTTCTGCGCAATTGTTCTTCTTACACCTCTGAATGTGTTTATGCATCATGTGTTTTGCTTCTTTCCCTATGCTATGTGTTATATGCTTAGGTGCTTGTTTTTCCTTCTATAGGTCCTGCTAGTAAGGTCCTGGTTCCCTGTGTGATTCTCCTAAGATGGTTAGGGTTACGTAGGAGGTACTTACCCTCAGTGTTTAATTTGTAAAATATGAAGTGAAGGTGCTCACAGTCTTTAACAAGGCCACACCCACTTCCCCAGCTCCACCCAGTCCCTCTAGTGGCCCCACCCACTTCCCTTTATTGGTTCCACCCACAGGTCTCAACACATCGGAGTCACCACCTCCCCTATTGAGTTCCGCAAGAAGATGAAGGACTGGCTCTTCACAAAAGCAACTCAGGCACCTCACACATACACACCTGCCCAAATCCCTGGATACCCTCCTAGGTGACTAGTGCACTATACAAATCAATATAACATATTGGAAGCCTATGACGAAAACTTAAAAGTGAACTCAAATTAGAGCAAGGTCATTTGAGGACTTGAGGCAGCTTTGCAAACAAAAGAAAATGTTCTTGCACTGCGCTGTTTAAAAGAAATACAAGAATAAAGGAAGGAATACATTAAAGAAAGCAGTAAAAAATGCAGGCAGGAAGAGGAGCACTGGAGTAAGGGAATAAATAAGTAATGGATGAAAGAAGGAGGAAGCAAGAAAAGAATGTGAAAGGAAGAAATAAAGGGATAGAAGGAGAAACACACCATGTATGTTTGTAAAGCAGATATTCACTAGAGGAGGCCTTGACACCAAATTAAAAATGTTGTTATCCAGCTCAATTGCACTAATTGTATCTAAAGATGAAAGACTGAGTTACCACTCCAAGATTTCAATTTATGACCCTGAAATAGAACACAGATTCCTGGAGTAGATATAAACATATGTGCAAGAAGGAAACAATTAAAAGGGAGAGTGAGGGAGGAGGAGAGGTCTAAAGGCAAAGATAGATGCAGTAGACAATGTGAAGAGAAATGTGGAAAGCAGATATTGGGATTGCAAGATTGGAGTGGAACGTGATGAGAAGGAAAAGTGAAAAGAGGAGAAAGGCAAGGGAAGAAAATTGAAAAGTCTGTAGCGTGTGAGAGTAGAGTGGAAGGGAAAGATGAAAAGGTGAACAATGAAAATGGGTGGTGATTATGAGAAAACACAAATGTAGGGCAGAAAGTGAAGTAAGATTGTAGAGAAGTGAAGGAGGGAACTGTGAAGGACAGGAAGAAAAGCAGATACTGAGATAGAGCAAGCAAAGGTTACACCTTTGCTGTATTAAATATACAGTCATTAATTATGTAAAGTTGAGGTGAGAGAAGTGTATCATTCTTGGCCTGTTTTATCAATGCACAGCAGAGTTGTCCAAGACACACACTAGCGATTCTTTATGCCATAAAAAATATGTTTTGTTATGTCACAATAGTATTTCCTGATAAAACATAATAAAGTGTCAGTTATACCATTGGGATTACGCCTTGATGGAGAACCACACTCTCCTGCTTCAAACAAATAGTTCTATTACATGATCAGGCTATAAGTCGCAAAATCCCACTGCCACCTATTTTCAAATGAAGTCAGACATTCAACTCCATTCAGACAGGCTTCCACATATACTTTTTAACTAATAAAGCACAAAATTCAACTGAGAATGCCGCCTATGCTATATTAGGATTGTAATTTATGATCAGCGAGTAACAAAAGGACGTCTGTGACAAAAAACAGAAACCCACTGAGTTATCCACACAAATATAGTTCTGTCATCTGCATGGTACATGTTCTACATTACCCCTCTGTGCTACAGTCAAAACTTCAACTAGAAAAAACTCTTATCTCTCTCCAACAGGGACATAAGGCTGTAAGTCTGCAGCAGGGGTTTACGGGACGTGGGTCTTCGGAGGTGAAGAGAAGGTGTGGGGCGATAGATCTGAGCAGGATTGTGGGGGTGGGGGGAGTTACAGAGCACCGAACACAGCTTAGCCCCTCTGATAGCCCTTTTTGAATTAATGCTATTTTCCCCAGGTCAAAGCTGAGAAATTCCCTGTGTATCCTCTCTCTGGTTAGGGGGTAATTGGGAAAGCCTCCTGGTTCGAGTGGTCAAGACTGAGAAGGGCTTCACGGTCTCACGGGCGAACTCAAAGTATGGATACTCAGGGCCCAGTGCATGCCATATTACAAAGCGATGGTGGGGAGGGGTGCTCTGAGAGTGAGGGAGGGAGCCAAGGGGTACTGTAACAGTAGTGAGTGAGTTTTGTTGCAGGGAGGGGCACGGTGATACAGAGGGGAAGGGGACTGTAAGCAGAGGGGCCCTGAGATACAGGCGAGAAAGGCACTGTGGAGAGAGGGGCACTGGAATAGTGGGAGAAGGCCACTGTGGAGAGAGGGGCACTGTCCGAGGTAGCAGTGGGGCACAGTCACAGTGGCAGGGATGGGACGTGTTCTTCAAGGTGCTTGTGGCTGCAACGGTGCCCATTGCAGAGAGGATGGGTGTGATAGAGACGAGATGGTACTGGGACAGGTAGGAGCATGATATTAATACAGTGACTGGCAGGAACAAATGTTTTCACTTTCGGACTACCCTCAGCTGCTTCCCGTATTTTGTGATTACGCTGCAAGGCCTTGTCTGGGATCCTGAGGTAGGCAGCTACTGGGCAGTTTCCGGTTGGTTGCTGTGCAGGAATTTATCGATGGTGTCCCACAGCTAAGCACTATTCTGTCACCTGTAGGATAACAGTTGTGTGTAAAATAACGCGCTCACAACTCACCTAACCTTGCAGCTTTGGCTACACTGGAAATTATGCTCCCAGTTCATCGTTCGTGCAGTTTATACTGTGCATGATATAATACACCTGCCCTTCCTGCACCCTGAAGACCAGGCACTGGTGTGCGCCAAAGCAAGCACACAAGCAGCATGCACCAAATCTGAACGTACAGTTGCACAAGCCTCGCTCAAAGCTTTTTAATGGCCTGTGCACAGTGCTGGCTGTGCATGGGAGAAAAATTCAATAGACCCGGCCCTGAGAAATAGGTGCCGGTGCTCAGCACCTGAAAGCACCCCCTAAATTAAGCACTGCTTACCCTTTACCAGTAATTACTGGTTGTGTGCTACATGTACTATTTTGGTGCTACAGTATTATATGCTCTATGTGCTAGTGTTATACCTACAAGTATTATTATTCCTACAAAGTGCTAATTACAACAAGTGCTAGTTCTAAAAGTGCATACCCCTGACAGTGGTCCATGTGGCCCTGTCCTGTAAATAATCCCCTGTAAATTCTGCCCGTGCCTGTTGGCACATTGTAAAGTGTGTGTTTTTATCTAAGGTGGTTTGCTATAATACAAAGGCTATTTTTTTATATAACCTTGTGTGGAGTTTCCTTTGTGGTGGGCCTTGGGTGTTGTTGCTGGGTGCACGCGCAAACACTTAACCTACATCGCCTCCAAGTTTAGCCTTACTGCTCACGTCACGTTACCTAGAGGGTGAGCAGGGGTTATCTTGGCGTGTAACTCCCTTGCCCTGACTTAGAGTGGTGGTCTCTGACTGTCTTTGGCGCAAGCCTTGGCCAGCCAGAGATCCCATTTCTAACACATCTTCAATCACTTTACTTGGCTTATCCAATCCATCTTCAACTGGGCAGCAAAAGGAATAGGCGCTGTTTAGTAAGGGGCAGAAAGCAATGTATGCACATTTCCACAGCTTTCCAACGTATTAATATGTAAAAAAAAAAAAAGGCATAATAATAAAATAGGATTTACGAAGTAATGCATAGTTTCTTCTGGGCGCTTTAGGCAGTCGGAAAATAAAGGTATGGTGTCTATTTGGTGGCCAGTTTAGTGATTTATCAAATTATGAACATTAAATACAAAAATATTTATTACAGATTTCAGAAAGCCAAATACAAAACCTGGTGCTAGTTAAATCGCCGAGATTGATGGATGATTGAAGCTATTGTTAAAGAGAATCAGTTATATAATTGGTAAATCAGGGACAATGAATGCCTGAGAAGGACACAAATATTTTGTAAAAGGTGAATAGATATTAATGTCCTCAGTAGGAGTTGTTTGGAACGTTCAATTCAGTAATACTGCACCCAGAATTCCTGACACTGGAGCGTGCGGTACTTCCAAGCTGTGGTAATACCACACCACTACAGGCTTGCCCTTGCGGAATGCAGGATAAGCGAGGCAAACCATGTTTGTGCATGGATTGCCACACGGTTCTTCTACATTTCAGGTCCATTCCCCATGCCCATTTTGCCAGAATTTTTCCTGGTGATATGTGTGCAAGGAAAACAACCCAGCAATGTGATGTTCCTTGGTAGCTCCAAGCTCGGATTCTGTCATAACCATATCTTTACCGCTAACTCAGTAGTTGCCAGAGTCAAGTCAGGAGGAAGACAGAACTATGTACAGAAAAATCGGGTGATTCAGGCCTTTTGCTTTGTGCATCCCTTCTTGCATGGTCTTACAACAGTGGACACCATATCTGACATGAACTATGTGCTCAAGACCTCCATGTGTTTTGATAAAAAATTGCGAGGACTGTATAAAAATGTGTTCAGATCTTCACTAGTGACAGAGTCCTGCAAACTGCCCTCTGATTTCACCACTTAATGGGATGGGGAATTTACTTACCAACATTCAAACATTTCTGATTTTCTCTTCATGTCAGGCAGAAGAGAAACAAGTAATCCCAAACAAAGAGACGGGATTTAAATACATTTTTTGACCTCTAACAATTAAATCCTTTTAAACACTCTCCTTCAAAATTATGACAGTAGGTAGAATACATTTAACATTAACAAAGCTATTCTAACAGAAAATAGATTGAAGCAAGTCTGGCTTTTAGCCACTCTTCCGTTTACAGTATATTTGGTTGATGGTCTCTTGCGCATTGACAGGGACTCCTTATTCTCCCAACAAACTGGAAATTAAATGTTACTGTGTGATTATGGTCTCATTCTTTTACACCGAAAGGCCATTGGTCACCACTGAAGTTTAAAGGAGCTTTTGGAATTTTCAACAGCTAACCACTTAATAGTATACACCAAAAACAAAAATAATGTTTTTTGCTAAAAATAATTAAATAGGTCTCGCCTTTGATTAAGTTAAAGCCATTTGCTTTGCTATACAGTACCATTAGCAAAGCAAATGGCTTTAACTTAATCAAAGGTAAGACCTATTGCATTTTTAATGCTTGTTTCTTTATGATCCCTACCACCTCTCCATTGAAGAGGAATTGTCCTGATGGTAATTAGGAATCTGCCCAGAGCTCCTCAAATGATCGTAATCCCCCCATTGTCGAGTCTCCTAGTTTTTTTTTGTTTTTTTTAATTTTTGAAAACCTTTATTGTGCATCAAGAAAAGAACAAATACGGGCCCACAACCATCAGGCCGGCCACGAATACTGTTGAAGCACCAGAGCGCGCAATACGGCGACACAGTATCACATTAGACATAGGCAAGCATTTAAAGGTTACACTGTAGACCATCGTGATACCATGTCCCAGGATCAATGAAGGTTAATTTTCAATGTTTTTGTTGCAACTATTAAGTTCAACATTCTCAATTTGCATTTTAAAACAAACTATATTCTAAAAAGGCGGAGTCCGTGCAGGCACAGCGTGACAGTAGCGACAAATTCACCACCTAGGCAACAAACTACAAGTCCCCCCAGGCGGAATGGCGGCTCAAAATACTTGCAACAGGGTATCAGATCCAACATATTAGACAATGTCCACCGCCACCCGCCCACTAGCATTCCCAAACACGGACCCAAGATAGAATAAAGAAGACGAAAAGATACGAAGAGAAACAAGGCACCATAGAAACTGAAACAAACTAAAAACCATCCCCCAACCCCCCACCCTACACGCATGCAGAGGCTACGGCCTACCCCCCCCCCAGCAGTGTGTCTGTCGCCCAATAAACCCGAAATATAGGACAAGAAAAGAAAGAAGAGAAGAAAAAGAAATACAGTAATACCTGAAATAAAGGGAGGAAGAAAAGAGTATCCTAATCTAAACCTCCCATAGAACATCTAAGACCGGAGGAGGGCCAATACCACTTAATCTCTGACCCCCCAACCCGCACCGAACCTCCACCCCAACAGCTAGGATCAATCAAAGAAACAACCAGCTTGTGAACCATCGGCCAACCATTCCCGGAACCCCGAACCATAGAGAAAAACAAGTAACCAACTCCACAGTTAATGTCCTGCAACCCCGACAGTACATTCTACCGCAGATAGGATAGTAAAAGCATCTTCAGCCCTGGCCCCTGCGATCTGGGGCACCGACGTGGTCCGGTTGTACAGTGGCCATATTGAACTGGAGAGATAGACGGAGCGATCCCGGCAGGGTATAACGCCGCCCATCAGAGCATGTCCACACCAAAGTCTTGCGAGCAACGATGACAGGAAGGGGGACCCCACGTTGGTGCAGAGCACTCAAATCAGTCTGCCAAAACAAAGCCATCCGCCGCATGAGAAAGTTGCAATCGACACCAGCCGAACACAGAGGAAGAACCAAACATGGCGTCCGAGGACGTCTCACCAGCCACACCTCAGAACCCTCGTCCACAGGTAGCCGCTCCTTCATATCAATCCACGCCGGACCACCACCAGTCTCACTCTCTCCCAGGTTATCTGGACACAACTGGGTAAGCTCCCCACTGTGATCGGGGTCAGGATGTGGAGAAGTGTCCTGCAGACGGGCGCCATCAAAGACCACCTGAGTAGCATAGGAAGCATTAACATCAAGGCGATCCATGAAGTCCCGGGCATTGTCCAGCATTTCAGATCGGAAAGAGCCCAATGCCCGCATGATGTCTCCTACACTCACTGGTACCGCAGAGGTGTATTGGGCAGCAGGTCTCTGCACACAGGGCTCGTAACAGGGTTGCAGCTCTCGAGGCCGGTCACCACCGTTTCTCCCATCTAGATAAACGTCCAGCCCGGGTACAGGATGTGTGCATTCAGGGAGCACAGAAGCAGCACACGCCATTCTGGTGCCATGCGCGGCGCCAATGCAGCAGGAACGGCAGGGCATCTCTCTGGCAGCAGCCCGGAGGAATCACAGGAGCAAGGAGCACAGGCAGCAGTATGTCTTCCACCCCTTCGCCATCGGAGAGCAGCGAGCCAGCAGCGCCAACATGAACCAAGGCGCAGATACACTGCTGCACTGCCGACCCCAACAGTATCAAGGCGCAGGATCAATCGAGGCTAAGTTGAGCCCCACAGCGGTAAACACAGCGCCGCTACTTTTCCCTGCCGGTCAGATCGTCTCCGTGGCAAGATCCGTGAAGAGTGCAAACATGGCCGGCCGTTTCGATAACAAAGGAGCCGTCCCACAGCCGCCAGCGCCGAGGAGGAGACAAGGGCGTCCCGATACTTCTGCTTCACGGAACGAGCAGGGAAACACACCGCTGGATGCCAAATCGTCTCCCGGTTCCGATAAAGCAGTTTGAAGACAGGATGGACAGCAGGAGAAATCGCGGGCCGGGAGAAAAGCGGAGGGATCGGTGGAGCCGAGGGATCAGGCGGCCATCTCGGATTTAGGCTAGGCTCCTCTCGAGTCTCCTAGTTTGTTAATCCCTTTGTTGGTTCATTCTGTCAAACATCCCTGGTGGTAACCTGCATAAGGGTTGTTAATTGCTGTGGGAGGTCTGGAGAGTAAGGATTTTCTATTCTAGTTTTTTGTAGGCAGCGCAGCTAACAGTGTTTGGCTATGGCCC
The DNA here is from genome assembly GCF_964263255.1 of Lissotriton vulgaris. Lineage (NCBI taxonomy): Eukaryota > Metazoa > Chordata > Amphibia > Caudata > Salamandridae > Lissotriton > Lissotriton vulgaris. The sequence continues at coordinate 571,645,030 of NC_141697.1, forward strand.
ATAGTTTATTAGGTCACATTTGTGCTTGATTCTGCTCTAGAAGTGTCTGTAGTAGCTCCACTAATGGTGTGCCCTCTTCCACATGTGCCACTAACGTCGGATTGGTAATGCGGGCATTCGGGCAATGCCCGAGGGGCCGGTATCCGAGATCTGCTGTGGGCTGCTTTTTTGAGCAGTCTTGGGGGCCATTTGGGCACTGTCAATACAGCCAGCAGCACAGTAGGTGTCTGAGTGGCCTTTCTGGAGGCAGATGAGCGCTCATTACCTCAGTTTAGCAACAGGCAAGAGGTGTCTCTCCCTTTGTCTCGCTGGCCGGCCCATTAATGTGTGCACATACTGAGTGGGGGGTGGGGGCCTGAGTAGAAGTGGCCTAACTTGTTTCATCAGTGTAAACTGATGCGTGCATTTTTTTACCCCCACTCCTAAAGTTTTTAAAAAGATTACGCCAAAGCAGTGATTTGAGGAGTGATTATGCAAATGTGGGCCGATTTGTTTTGCTTGCCCGGGCCGATTTTCAATCCCAATCCAACCCTGTGTGCCACCCTATTGAGTCTAATATTCACCCATCTTACAAGCCAATATGTTCGCACTGCTAGGTAATATGACTCAAAATCGGTTTCTTGGTTCTGCATTTTAGACAGGGCTACTCTTTTCCTCCTCTTGCCCCATATCAGATCAATAAGCTATGAATCCAGCTCGTGAAACGTGCCTAGGGACTATCACTGGCAGGGTAGTAAAAAGAATACAGTAATCATGGTAATTCTGTCATTTTTCCGATCGCAAACTCTCCTCGCCACTGAGAGAGGAACTGTTTTCCAACAAGCATTTGCAATGCAATAGGTCTCGCATTAGGAAAGTTTGAGCTATTGGTCTTGTAAATGACATTTTTTTTTATTTATGTGTTGGTTTTGAAAATAGCTAAATTAATAGCTTTGTCATTTACAATGCCAATAGTTATAACTTTCGCAAATGTGACACCTATAGTATTTGTAATGCAACAGGTTTGTATTTACGTGACTTAGATGTATTGATATTACAAATTACAATGGCTTTTAATTGTTTTAAATAATTAATACTTAAATAAAAGTGATTTTAATTTATAATGGCAATAGCTTAAACTTTTGTAAATAACTTTTGTGAAGATTATGTTCAGTGTATTTTATTGTGACGAAAATCCAAGAACAGAAGTGAAATATTAACATCTTTTTGTGACATTTGTAATAAAGCTTGAAACATTGAGAGAACATATTTAAACCAGTTGTTGTTGAATGGTTGCGCAGATTGATGCTGGGGTGGCGCTGAGGGGTGCTGTGGTGGTGCTGAGTGGTGCTGTGGTGATGCTGAGTGGTGCTGCTGAGTGATACTGGGATGGTCTGTGGTGGTGCTGAGTGGTGCTGTGGTGGTGCTGAGTGGTGCTGTGGTGGTTCTGAGTGATAATGATTGATGAGTGATAATGTGGTGGTGCTGAGTGGCGCTGCTGAGTGATGCTGTGGTGGCGCTGCTGAGTGGCGCTGTGGTGGTGCTGCTGAGTGATGCTGTGGTGGTGCTGCTGTGGTAGTGCTGAGAGGTGCTGTGGTGGTGCTGCTGAGTGGTGCTGAGTGGTGCTGTATTGGTGCTGAGTGGTGCTGTGGTGGTGCTGTGGTGGTGCTGAGTGATGATGTGGTGGTGCTGAGGGGGTGAGATTGTGTGTGAGGGTGAGAGGGTGTGTGAGGATGTGGGGGTGTGAGGGTAAGGGTGAGGGTGTGTGAGAGTGGAGTGTGTGAGGGTGAGTGAGGGTGTGTGGGTGAGTGAGGGGTGTGGGGGTGTGAGGGTGAGGGGGGTGAGTGAGTTTATGTGAGGGTGAGAGAGGGTGAGTGAGGGGGTGTGAGGGTAAGGGTGAGGGGGTATGAAGGTCATAGAACAATCTCCCCTGCAGCATTGTAAATATCAATTAATAATAGTGCCTGGCAATGGTCATCCTACACCCATGATGGATCACGTCCTGATGATGATGTGATAATTTAAAAAAGCATTGAAACGTCGTCGACAAAAAACCCCATATGCAATATGATGAATGCTATATTGTTTGATGTAATGGTATGGTTATGTTTAAGAGATTGAGTCTGTAGCACTGAACAATAGTATACAGACAGATTTTCGCTTTACCTTTTTGGCCATTTCTTTGTTGTTTTGTCTTAAATGTTGTGGGTCACAGCTGTGCCCACTTGTTATCTTGGTCTTAAAACTCCCTCTATGAACTTGATCATTTAAAATAAAATTATTTTCCGGCTGGACAAAGAAACATACTACTTATTAGGTGTATGATTATTATTTTTTGCTATCCTGTCCACATATAGGGACATTGTCTTTTGTAAATTGATACTGCCCAAGGTCCCTATGATATACCTTTTGGGTTCCCTTGTTCTTGTGAAAATATATGAATTGTGTTAGTGGCGTTCACCTCTGCTACTCCTTTACATTAGTATTGAAAGCGGCTCAGTGGAGTTACATTTTAAGTCAAAGTGTTGCCGTGCAAACTCGGGAACTAAGAGGGAATGGTGCGTGGTGTTTCAAGCTGCTTGCATAGTACTTACTCAAAACTGGTCTACAAAATAAACCAGCAGGCAAAGAACAACAAGGGAGGAAGGGTGACGAGACGCATGGGGAGCAGCAGCCTTTGATGTGCCGGCCGGCCATGCAGTGAATAATTAGGGGAGGAGAAATGCCGGCCTGAGGCCGATCGCAAAGCAACAGATGGCTGTGGGGTATGACAAAAGGAGAGAAAGCCTGTGAGCTTATGAAGCTACAAACACTACACGATTCACACCACACACAGACAGGGCCTCATTCGATCATACAGAATTAAGACACCTACTTTAAACCATTTATGAGTATTAGGAATCTTGCTCAAAGTTTACTGTATTTTTAGGATTACCCTGATCACAGTTTCTTCTTTCGTGGGTTAGACATACTGCTCTACTGGTATTACAAACCCAAGAAAATAACAAAAAGTTACTGTAGTCCACAGACTATTCAGAAAAAGAAAAACATTGTTCTCCTCTGTTCACGTTTTTAGACATCAGCAATTCAAAGCAAAGCAATTATCTTATCAAAAATAATGTTAGTTTGCACGGAAAAGACCACATTCATACAAAACCGAAAGTTAGAACATGTTTATCTCCAAGTAGGTGCTTTGACAACTTTACAAATATTTAGACAATCATGGCAAGTGGAAAGTCACACAATATCGGGTTCAGCATTTGGGTCAAATTTTGCGGCAAATAAAAAAATTACACAGAGGAAGAGGTTTTGCAAAACTGAATCATATTGTAGCTTTGTAAACTTGCAAAGTTTGAAACGTTTGCAAAACTACGGCAGTGGAATTATAATTTTGCACACCACAACTCCAGGAATATGTGACATCAGCACACACTTAAGCTTAGTTTGCTGATGCAGCTCAGCCTGGATGAGTGACGCAACCTGTGGGGCGCTAAAGCAAAACAACGTTATGGCTTATGTTTAGAGCTAGAAGTACAGAGGCATGCCCCATCACAGACTACGTCTCACCTTGCTCACTGAGTTACACGCTCTTTACTGACATCTTTAATGATTTGCAGGGCCACACGTTTTGAATCTTGAGAAGGCCAATTCAGTCTTCCAGTCTTTTAGGGTGTAAAACTGAACACAATTGTACTGCCTAATAATTATACCTGTGATTTATAGGTCTTATCCTAAGTAGAGGTTTGATAAGAATGTTATTTTCTAGACGTCTGACCCCCCTTCACATACGAAGCGATCAAAGTTCTTCAGCAACCTTAACCTTGGTGAAATGACGGTTTGTTATTTTACAGCATCTGTTCGAGTTGTGACTATCTAAGTAGCCTCTTTGTCTGCTCACTGTTGAACCACCAACAACAGGTAGTCCAACACATTTAATTAACATGTTGGAGGCCTAAACTCAAAACATGCTCCAAACCACCTCGCTGCTTTGGTATCCTCTTTTGATATCAAAGTTCAAATGCTGTTTTTCACTATCAGTGCCGCCATCTTTGACATTCCGACTCTATGGCACACTAGCTCTTCTCAGAATACATTTTTGACTCAATAAATGGATGTAACACCCTGAAGATAAGGTGATTCGGCAGAGACCTGGCGACACAAAGACTATACAGTAACTCTGAAGATAAATAGTTTGCCCTGCACCATCTACCATCGATCATGCCCCAGTAATGAGAAGTCAGTCCATCTGCACAAGAGCAACTGGTGCACTTTTCAACCTCGAACTGCAGAGGAAAATCACCCTGAAAAGAACACCCTTGATACTTATTGATGAAGCTTGAATTCTATTATTTTAAAGGGAACTGCACTAACTATGGCCCAAAAATCTGTTATTCAAGACGACTATGAAATCATGTAACCTTAATGCAATAGGCAAAGGGTTAATTGTTCTAAATTGATTTATGCATCTGGGACAGTTCCATTTGTTGTGTTTCCCTGTAGCCAAGTAGTGAGACGCCAACCACCGGTATATCCTGCTTACACCAAGAGGAACGTTTCGGTACTTCTTGAAGGGAAGAAGTAAATGGGATTCTGTGAGTATGTGCACCTCAAGTCTTCCATTTTAATGGCAAGTGAAGTTTCTAAACTGGCATAAAGCACCATTTTTCAAGAATGCCTATAGGGTGCAAAACAACTTGGGTACGCACTCCATAAAGATCTTACCAGGAAAGTAAAGAGGAGGGGAAGAGTGGAGTCAGGAAAGAAGCTTTTAGGGGCGGGACTGCGGATCCCTTTGAAGCACGGCCTTGAACAGGGATGTAATTAGGGAGATAGTAATTAGCAGATAGTACAGCGACTCTCGGGTACCGCATGAAGCAGAATAAAAGACAAGTTAAAAAAATGTAACGTATTGCAGGAATAAAGTGGGAAAAGCAAAACGCCCCCTATAATGCAGGTTTTTTTAAAGACAAATGTGAGTGTGCGCTTGTGAGGGCTTTGTGGCAAAAGAAAGTGAGTGAATTGTGCGATGCGTGGGCAGAGAGGAGGCAGGCGCTGTAGAGGGAGAGGGTGGGCTGCCTGCAACTCGACCTACCATATGGAGAGGGAGGGGGTGGGCTGCCTACTAATGCGTGTGGCAACAGAGAGAGAATGGGGCGCGTGCTGGAGAGGGAGGGGGTGGGCTGCCTGGTTAGTGCGTGTGGCAACAGATGGCGAGTGAGAACAATTAGGGGGGAGGAGAAGTGAGGCCAGAGCGAGGCTGATGCCTTTGATGATGGAATGCGAGCTCGTGCACGAGAGGCTTGTTTCTCGTGAACTGTCGAAAATCCTCTTGCTTTGGGAGAGACTTTGGGTTAGCGGCATTAGGGCTCGCCCCTATTCCTATTCCTTACGGAATGGAATAGGGGCGAGCCCTAAAAAGGTATTCCTGTCCACAGTGAGGTGATACCTTTTCCCACATTCCCCTCTAGGATAGTCTGGTCATCTCTATACAGTCAAACCACCAAGTATTTCAGTGATGTTTGTTCCCATCTAAGTCCCATTGGGTGTACGTGCTCATCTTGCAGTGGTCTGAGGGGGAACATGCTGGTATTTTGTCAGTTTATAAACTGTCACTGTCATTACCATTACTATTATCTGGAGTGTCTTGCTTCACTGTATTTTGTTCTGCTCTCTTTTCCTCTGTTTTGTAACTGATGTGAAGCGCTCCGATACTCTCCGGTCAGGCTAGCGCTATATAAAACTTCTTAAATAAACATTCAGAAAAAGCATCAAGTCATCAGGGTGCTGCACTATTTCATTACCGTTGATCTCATTAAAACGGCATCTTAGTCGCACACTGCATGCCAATGATTCAACCGCAATAGAGAACAATAAGGGGGATAGTGGGCATCCTTGTCTAGTGCCTCGTTCCACTTTATAGGAGTCCGATATCACTCCTCCTGACTAAACTCTCGCATTGGGATTTAAATATAAAAGGCAGCCCCACCTTGCCGTCCATCATGGTGGACAGATATTCCCAGTCCAGACTATAAAAATGCTTTCTCAATGTCTACTGACATCATTCCTGTGTCACATTTTTCGGTTGCGTCATCAATCATATAGTAACTACCTCTCCAGAAGTTTATTTCTGTGTTGCATTCAGGTATGAAGCCTGCCTGATCTGGGTGTATTAGTTGTTGCATATAAGGTAGTAGGCGAGATGCGAGAATGCTGCTTATTGATCTATATTCAATTTTTAACTCTGACAGATGTCTGTAAGTCTAACATCACATGGGACTGAGCAGGGGACTCACCAATGCCTCTCTTATGGACGTTGTTAATTTATGGGCAACCTTTGCAGCTGTGTACATGCGCAGTAGTTGCGGAGCTAGTTGTCCCATACAGGTAGCATAGAACTTCATTGAGAGTATGTCCAATCCCAGTACTTTCTTTCTGGGCATATTTTTTACTGCTTCTTGAATCTCTTCTATTGCTAGGTCAGTGCTCAATGCTTCGTCGGGTGGCAAATTTGGCAGTGGCAGTTGGTCTAGGAACGCTCTTGTTACGTTTTCCCTCTGCTGCTGCCTCCCAGCATATAATGTAGAAAAGTAGCATCTTTGCCTCTCCTTTATATCCGACTGTCTAAATATTCTGACACCTAGTTCATTCTCAAGTTCTAAAATCTGTGATCCTCTTCGTTGGCATAGCAGGCCAAGCAAGCAGAGCCCCTGATTTGTTTCTTTCTGTATGTGTCCTGACCATGTACTCTTTGTAGTCGAAACACCAGGCTTTTACTACATACTCTCCTAGGAGGGGTTTGGGTAAGTTAGCATTACCTGGTATAGCTCTTTCCATCTCACTAGGTGTTTTTTCTTGGGCATCTATGTCACGTAGTAATGTGCGCCATGAACTGCAGAGACTCCACCACGACTGGGGGCCTCCGCCGCGACTGCAGAGACTCCACCACGACTGCGGCCTCCGCCATGACTGCAGATACTCCGCCACGAGTGAGGAGGCCCTTTGTGAATCAGGCTCCTGTGGCGGTTGTTTTAAAAAAAAAAAATGTAAATGTTGTAAAGCGTTCTAATGCCCTTGGGCCAAGTTTGTACTATTGAAAAAAACACAAAAAGAGGATTATGCCTTTCTTTACTTTAATAGTAATTTAGGAATGTTTTATACAGCTTATAACTTTGGAAGTGATCTATTCTGGCATTCCCTTCCGAAGTGATTGATTCTTGTATTTCCTGAAACCTCAGATACCCCATTGCTTCTATTTTTTGTCGCTACTTCACGTAGCCATCTGCTTCTCAAATGACAAATCAATGTCTCAAATAGCCCGCACCATAACGAGCTGAAGCTGCAAGATAATGTCTTTCACACCCAAAGCACCCTGCTTTTGAGTACCAAAAATCAACAGGCAGCATTCCTACTTTCAGGAACAAGGCACAACCATCAAATCAGCCCCCTCTTCCCCTGCACCGCAGGACCACTTCATCACTCCAGGAATTCAGCAATGATTCAAGACATGGCTGTTCGAATAACAAAGCACAACCAAGCAGGTAGCAACTCCAGCACCTTGTGACCCACATGCATGATTTGCAGCACTTTGTATACACTTGATTGGTTCTAAAGAAAATCTCTAAAGGCTACCTCTGGATGCAAGAATGGATAGTTTTCAGTCAACTGGATGTCTTCTAAAGCTACCTATTTAAACATTCCTCCTTGCCCAACAGAAACACAAGTGGATTTGAAACAGTACCTAGCCAACAGAGTAAGGCCCCCATCATGAGTGGATGAAAAAACCGACAGCTACATATTCAGAATATATCAGGAGCGATAAGTATTGCCTATGACAAGTATAGCCCTCAAAATGTATTGCCTCTTACAAGAATAGTGTAAGAAGCTGGCTCTGTATATACTATACCAAAGTAAAGTATAGTGTGCACAGAGTCCAGTGGATCCCCAGAGGTATAGCAGAGTCTAAAATAGATAATACCTTACTCTCGTTTGTGGTAGTGTGGTTGAGCAGTCAGGCTTATAAGAGGGCAGTGTTAAGTATTTGTTGTACACAGTCAGGCAAGAAATTATGCCACCCACTCAAAGACTGAATCCAGACTAATTGTTTGTATATAAAGTTGTTACTTTGTTATTTTTATTACTAGAAACAAGGGCGAATCTGTAGCAGATAAGTGATACTTTTCATATAATGTAACTTCAAAATACTGTGCGCACTGGTTTTGTAGGAACATACAAATTACTTTTTCAGGTGAGAAAATGGGTTGTAGGCCCTTCAGAACACTTGAAATTACTTTCAGATTACTTTGTAGGTACTTTTTTAGTTTGGCATGAAACAAACTAACACAGTTTAAGCAACACCGGACATCAGCAAACAGCTTAACTCTTTGAAAGACACTTTGTTCCTTTGGTTACAATACAAGACAGTTCAACAAAAGATTTTTCGGAGAAAACTCACCATACACTATGGAGGAAAATCAAGTGTTAGGTTTACAGGTAAGTAAACTGTTTTAAGAATGGAGTTTTGGAGGTAGAAGCAAGGTTCCTCAAGGTTCAGGTTAACGCTCAAGGGGCCCCACCAGCGGCATTAGGGCAGCCGGTTGCATGGTGCCAATGTTAGCCAATGGGGCAGGGTGGGCACCTTGGTTGGGGGCTGCTTACGGGCAGGCCACTCAGTCTTGGGTGATCAACATTGCAACCACACTTTTTTTTAAATGAGAGCCTGAGGGTAATAGTCATGAATGCTTGGACCTTGAGTAGAAAGCTATACCTATGAAATATACAGGAGGGTCCCCGTTAGGCAATAGCCGTTCAAGGTGCAAACTGTTCTGCACATGCACTGCCAAAGGTGAGAAAGAACTAGTTGCTACAATGTAATTCATTCGTTGTGTCCTTATCAAATGTGATGCCGTGCCAAAGGTAAACACTGTAAGAAACACTGAAGTTGGGACAGTTTGAAGGTACAGAAAACCATCTGAGAAAAATCTCTTCATTTCGATGTAACTCAGTATACACCTTTTTGGTGAGAGATGAGTGTCCTGAGCCTGACCCTGATCCAGTAGGGTGACCACCACCTCCAGCTCATTAGACACAGTATATGTGTGATAACCGAAGAAATTCTGGGTTCTGTGATCTTGTTTCACATGCAGAGCTAATTAGACTAACAGAACTGAGATCAATCATTTGTATGTGAAAGGTTCAGGAATGGAGAGTGCCTGTAATGACCTAAAGTGATGCGAACACCCGATGTTCCAGGACAAAACAGTAGAACGTTCAGAAGCACATAGCCCTTGCAGCTCAATAATTCGATTTGCAGATGTTACAGTGATCATGGAGGCTCTTGTCCATGAACGTTTGTTTTGCAAGGCATGAGTCAATACAAGAGAAGAGATTGAGATCCAATCTCATAGTAGTTCTAAAAGGAAAAACAGCGGTATGAGGCCAGTCAGATGACGTTAACTACCTAGGTGGCAGTGGAAAAGGACCCCGCCAGCCTATTTCGTTAGATGCAAAGGCCACCAGATAGGTCTTTCAGGTATCTACTTGATTAACAAATTCCACTGGTTATCTGGTAGAAGAAATTACTTTGAGAAGATTCATAACATTAGAAGAAGCTCAACAGTAACCCTCGGCGACTCCACATTGTATTGAGTCGATGGTGGGTTTGCGGCAGCAGAAGATTCACATTGTGATAGAACAGCTATCGTTGAGCAAAGCTGAGCTTCACAGTAATTTAAAACTTAAGTTGGATAATCTTACACATTCAAAAAGAGAAGTTGTTCCAGCTCTGATCATATGCTTGGCAAAAACACATATCTGCATATGCCAGGACACAAGGAAAGTGCATGCGATAGCTGTCGTGTGGTGCGAGTGACCGCTGCTCAGGCTGTCTGCTCATTTTGATGTGTTCGGGTATCCAATCTGATGCGGTCGAAATCTGCAGTGATAAAGAGCTTGATGAACAGGCAAAACTCATCTTTTCCATTGAAGAGAAGGATATACTCTATGACCTGGGAGGCGCCAATATTTGTTTTTGCAGACCGACTTAAGGCTGGGCTGGTAATCATGCAGGAGGTGAATTTCATGATTTGGATGGAGAAGGTACATGGACGCTGCTTCTTGGTTTACCATTCTCCAGAACTGTAAGAGTGTGATGGGTCTGTAGCTTTCACGTTGGTTGTAGTCCAGAGTTTGTTTCATCTAGAATAGTATGGCATGTCTGGTTTTGAGGGTGCCTAGAAACATGCCTGGAGTGAGGGAAGGGTTTTCAATGTTGATGTGGGGCATGAGAGTATCACCAGAGGAAGACTTCAAAATTGACGGTGGGAAACTACCCTCATAAAACGTGGCTTGAGAACAATGCGAGGTTGATGAGTTTGGTGGTTGTCCACTTGTAGCCCGTAGGGTGATTCTGGGTCCCATGTAAGGTTCATTTGTAAATTCAAAGTGTTCTCGTGGATGTTGAAGGTAGCATCATGGTCAGTTTCATGTTCTCAATATGAAGTCTGATTTTGATAATGTTTGTGACTAAATGCCTGATACATTGTATTTCAAAGTGGAGTGCTTCATGGGTGGGCAAGAAGGGACTTGATGTGAAGAATGCTTTGTTTTGTTATAATTTATAGATATAATATCAGTACTTTTTCAGCAGAACTCTTGTGTGTTCAATATTACTTTGCCAGAATATTTCACTGGGTTTTTAGATCTTTAGTTTGACAGTCCAGCCACTCACTCTCAGGTTTCTCCATTTCAGGATTGACTATCTTTTCTAGTCCCATCTTTTGCTAGCATTCTGGTATAGGTTTTCCTGCATTTATAATGGAAACACATGGCGGTGGGGCTCAGGAGGGTTATCTGTCTCACTAGCCACCCATCCAAACCTCTACACACTTAACCATTCATTCAGGTGAGTATGCTTGTGACATGAGTGTGTGAATACTGTGCGATTGTGTGTTGTGTACTTTTGCTGAATATATGGAGGGCTAATTTGCCTGAAGAAATTCAGGAATCTAATCCTTGAGGAATCCCCTTATATACAGAGGTAAGATATACCTATGCTTCCTCACTCAGTCATTCATTCATTCATTCGTCCCATAGTCCTGTGTATCTGGGACAATTTTATTTAAGTATTATGTGTGGGGTGGGCATGGCCACACGTGCTACCAAAATGGCAGCCTAACGTGGAGCTCGGAACAGTGAGAATGATCCTTCTGTGTGGGGCCCCATTCCGTAGTGATATTCCTCTATTATCCAGTGGAGAACAGGGAGCGGCTCATCTCTGTGGCTCGGGGGACTGCTTAGCACCATTTTAATAGGTCTTTTTACTGTATTGTATTGTCTTATAATTAATTTTATTTATATCGTGCGGACTACTCCTGGGGCATCAAATCGCTTTTTCGGTCAGTAGCGTTCTACTCTGGAACCCAAAAAGGATTAGTGGTGAATTAGTATAGAGAAATATGAAAGTAATTTCAGTGGTGGATACGTTAGTCAGTTTTTTGGATTCAGAAGGATAGTGGTGAAATAGAAGAGGGGAAAAAGGTTTGCATTTATATAAAGCTTGTTACCCCCAGATGATGTGTTGAAGTTTTTTTGGGTGAGTAACACGCTACTCCAGAACCCATAAAGGATTATTGGTGAATTAATATAGTGAAATATAAAAGTATTTTGAGTGGTGGACAGGTTAGTGAGTTATGTGGATTGAGAAAGAAAGTGGAGATATAGAAGAGGAAAAAAGATTTGCATTTATATAGCGTTTGCTACCTTTTATGAGGTGTTGAATCACTTTTTCGGCAAGTAGAACATTACTCTGGAAGCCATAAAGGATTAGGGGTGAATTAGTAAAGTGAAATATGAAATTAATTTGAGGTGGTCAGATTAGTCTGTTATTTGGATTAAAAGGATAGCGGAGGGATAGAAGAGGGAAGGATTTAGACTTTTTTTTGGAGGTCACAGCAGTAGGAGGAGGCTTGGGACGAGTAAAAGGGATGTGGAAGGGGAAGAGTCAGAAGGAAGGGTTTAGAAAGGCGTGTTTTGGGGGAATCGGAATAGTAAGAGGTATGAGATGATTCAAAGAGGGGTAGAGTACAGACAAGTCTACTGTGTGTCGCTACAGAGAAGGAAATACCACCTTCGGTAGCCCAGCAGTGACAGAGTGCTGGTGAGCCTTAGGCCGGCCCCCTCCGCCTGCCCGGTTTCTCGGATGGGTGCTTCCTACTGCTGTGCAGTGACAGCGGCCTTCCCCCCACACCTTTGATCTGCGAGCCCCCTGACGGCACGAAGAGGGCTTGATCTTGCCACCTGGAGTGGGGCATGGCAGATGTGGGCCACAGGCTGCCAGGGGGTGACTCAGACCTGATGAGGGGTCCTTTCTGAGACATTGACGTGATTTTCCACTTGCGCTTTGATCCGAATGCCCCATGGCTTGACAGAACTCATTGTGGGGTGAGGGCGCATTCTCCCGATCTAGGAGAGCTGGTGCAAAACCTGTGGTGGTCCTCTGGTTGGGCTTTGGCACTATGCCCTCTATTCTCTGGAATGAGCCTGGGGGTATGCAGTACTTGAGCCTGAATATATACTAGGCAACTGGGAATCTGCTACTGTGTGATTCTAGCACAGAGCCCTCCTACCTCAACCTGCATAGGACATTTTGAGCCTCTCCTTACATTGGGCAAGGGGGACCCGCATCAGTGTCCCTGTCGCCAAGAAGAATCCACAAAATACAGACTCCTCTACCACCCTTGCCGACTTTGTATAGGAGGTGACCGGGGGAGACACCCTTGGAGCCTACCACAGCATCCTTCTGCAGCTTTGTGCAGGTCTCCAGTGCATTGATGCCAAGATTGACTCCATGGATATCCGATTGGCTATACAGAGCGAATGGACCAACAGGCCGTGCAAATTGACGGGGCAGAGCAACAGGTTTCTGATCTCAAAGATGCCAAGTTATAACCGAAATATGCAGCATGTCTTGCCATATTCCATTCCAATTGTCTCTTTTGTGGCAGTTTGGTGGGGCGCATAATGCTAACAGAGGATTCTATTTTTCATGACCAGATGGATAAGAAAATAGAGTCCTGAGGGATGGCACTTATGTCACAATTTATTATCTCGAATTTCAAGCAGCTCTTTAAAGCAGTAGAGGAGGTAAGAGTGTTCCTCCTTGCTAGAAGGCATCAAACAGACTGAATATATGTCTGACATTTCTTTTGATGTAGTATGGGCTGCAGCTTTGCGGCTTGACAAAACTTGGCTTTCAAGGACTAGAATAAGGATTCGGGCCAGAAGTCCTTTACACTGCCTTTGCCATTTGAGGGTACCCTCCTGTTGAGGCAAAGGTGGAAGACAAGTTGCATCAACTCTTTATGGAGGAAAGGCACTCCTCTTAAGCAGTCATGTTTTCCTCCTACGAAAACTTTTTCTGTTCGACAACCTTCTCGTCGCCAGCACCAGGAAAGATTTCATCCTATGAGCGAGCCAGAGAAGAAATCAAAGTCCCTCAAGAAGCAGTGCTCCCGACTATCTAGGGGATGGCCATCCCAGTAAGGTCGGAGACAGGCTGATTTTTGTCCTGGAGGCCTTGCTCAAATACTCTTCAGACTCTTGGGTTCTGCAAATAATTTGCACAGGATAGAGTTTGCGCCCCTTCCACCTGAAAATAGATTGAGACAGAAGCCATGACCATCACACGAGGTGAAGAGGCTCGCTATTCAGCAGAGGATCGAGGCTGTTGCAGAAGGAGAGGATTTCTGAGGTTCTCCTGCTGTCCAATTATCAGGGCTTCTATTCCATAGTTTTTCTGGTACAGAAAGCCACGGAAGGTTTCTGGATGGTGTTCGATCTGGAGCATCTGAATAGATCTGTGCAGACTCTCCTGTTCGAGATGGACACTCTGCAAAGGATGATTTCCTTGGTACGTCGGGATCATTGAAAGGTCACCTTAGACCTTCAAGCCGCCTACTTACATGTGCCAGTTCATCCTTATACAAAGGAGTAGAACTGGAGCCAGACCCTCCAAAGCTTCGGACAACAGATGCCAGCTCATTTGAGGCAGGGTTCAACTTTGGAGCCTGTCTCCACGCAAGCTCATTGGTTCGTTGCAGTGAGCAGGCGATCCTCCTCTTGGAGGGCGTTAATGGCTGTCCAGCGGTCTCTGCTGCATTTCCATGCTGTTATTCAGGAGCATCATGTGTCGTCTCCAGTGTTTTTTGCTGGTATAGTCTGCAGGTCTAGTTGGGGATGCTTTGTTATTCCTCACGAGTAATACATGGGATGAGGACACAAGGACATGGAGGTATTGTTAATGTTTCAATTACTTACTGGTAATCTTCATTACTCATGATCCTGTTCATCCCTTACGTTCCTCCTATACCTTCAAACTATTGGGGAGCTTGATATGCCAGGAGGCATTCTGGATGAATTGTACTATTATAAGCGAATGCCTGAGGGGGACGGACACTTTCAAGCATTTCATATTATCTTTTTGGGCTCTGGAAGTTGGTTCACCTAATGAGTAATGAATGGGATGGGGACAAACAGGACTAGGAGTAATGAAGATAACTGGCAAGCAACTGAAACATTCCTGGCTTTGCTGTGGTCCTTTTCCCATTCATAAAAGGAGACTTCTCTGCCCTGCTAAGGAGTACCAGGCCAAGCGTGGGAGGTAGCTCGTCGCATACTTATTTTTCTTTGTATTCTGGACTACAGCACAGCTTATTAGGCACAATACAAAATTACTAGAACTTAAACAGGAATTCAGAACTCCAGGTGTCATACAGGGGATCTGACCGTTTGCTCATGCGCCTGTGTGACTGATTGTAGGGCTCCAACTCAAGAGGAGATGGACAACTCCAAGAGTCCTGTACTCTGAGCTGGCATCCGGTTTAAAATGGGCTGCATCACTTGCAAAGCTAATGCTGAAGGCACTCCTTGCTGTCATCCTCATGTACTCCAGTCTCCAAGTGACCTTATGCTGCAACATCATTACACCCCTAGCATACAGAATGGTATTCCTATGGAAACCCACTATGCACCCTGCAGCTTTCCTATACCTTAGGGCGGCAATCCCTCCAGACCTTGCTCTTCAAGGAACACCTCAATGTATAATAAAGGGTTCACAGTGCTCCCCGATCGTCAGGCATTCAGCCTGCCTCCATCACCTCTACTTACCACAGTGCTCCGTTACTTGGTAACTAGGCTTGCAGTACACAATGCCACATAAATATATACTAGAATTATGAACAGATAAGGCATGAAGTAAAATATAAGAAATAGGGTGCGAATACAGCCTTGTGATAGGATGTGTATCTTGTTTACAGGAGGTGAACATGTGGTATATTTTTTCATGCTTAGAAAAAGGGAGCGACCCCACTGCCCAAGAGAGGGGTGGGGGGGGGGGGGGGGGGTACCACAGGTAAATAAAATGCAAAGTTCTCTTGGAGAAAGAATAAAATAAAATAATGTTCACAACAACATCTAATCCTCTTGTTATGTCCTCCACACGACACAGCGCCTCAATCATACACAATCACTCAAAAGACCCTAGACACAACTAGTCAATTATAGTACATGTAGTATTACAAACAAATGTATTAAAAAAAAGATTTATTTGTGTCAAAAGTATCTATCGCAAATTCAAAATTACAACACATCAAATGTTTATACATTAAAAGCACAATGCTGCATTCATATGACAATGAGAGACCACAAAACCAAGTGCAAATAATTAAGTGCATCTATTGTGGGTGGTTTCCTTATGCTATTCGTTATGTTAGACTGTCCACAGCCCTTCATATTCTATTGGACAGTAACACGTTCCTAGGATACGGGGGCTTATTCACAAGTCCCTTGTGCCGCTAGTACGCCCCCCCCCCCCCCCTGCAAAAAGGGACGCTCCGGCAGCACAACTGGCTTGTAAATAAGCCCCCGTTTCTTTTCTGCTGGGCAGTAGGCTCCCTGTTGGTGGGTGTGTACCTGGGCTTCGTCCGTTAGTGCTGGTATGCTCTCGGAGTAGCTGTGCACTCCACA
This sequence comes from Lissotriton vulgaris, assembly GCF_964263255.1. Classification (NCBI taxonomy): domain Eukaryota; kingdom Metazoa; phylum Chordata; class Amphibia; order Caudata; family Salamandridae; genus Lissotriton; species Lissotriton vulgaris. The sequence continues at coordinate 571,661,029 of NC_141697.1, forward strand.
AAACACCCATTCATTCACTTTAAAAAAACTGATTAAGTCATGCACACAACTGCACTGCCCACCTAGGCTTAATAGATAGTGGCTGTGCATCTGCTACTATATATTGGTAAGAAGGGACCTCTTCCAAAAATAAAAAGAAACATGAACCCAAGCGTGGTTGGAGACATGGCCATTTTTAAGTGTGATCGCAAGAATACAGTGTCCTGGTGGGATAGCCAGAGATGATACGGGCTGGAGAAAAGGCCAGAGTTCAGATTGAGAGAGCATCTGCAGGAAGGAGTTGGAATGTGCGAATGTAAGAAGGAATGTTCAAGTGTTCTAAAATAATTTCAAATTGGGTTAGTGTTGGGGCCCATGGCGGCATCTAAAATACTGCTGCCTGGGTGTTTAACCCATATAAACATAAGGGGAAATTAATGTTGGATTCCCAAGTCCTAGAGCGGGTTAAGGTGTTAGATTATCTTGGGGTCTGTATCGGTGAGAATCTAGCATGGTCCTATCAAATTGAAAAGAGTACCATTTGCCTCCAACATATAGATAGCGCAATTGTGAAGAGATCAAGAACATCCCCGTTTAGACCCATTTCTCCACTACTTGAGTTACACAGGGCCAAGGGCCTGGGAGCAGCACTATATGGAGCAGAACTGTGGGGTCTCGAAAATCTACAGGAATTGAATCGCGCTGAGAATAAATTTCAGGGCCATTCTGAATCTGCCAAAAATACTCCCTTGTTACCATTGATTGGACCTGGGGCTCAGATCGATTGGCTACTTTGCTATCCTTAGAGCCCTGATTTTTTTGGATCAAGATCTGGGATAGTAATACAAAAGTTCCCATAAAGGAAGCCTTGAAAGAGTTGATTGCTCTTCACAAACAATTAGGGTGTATAAAATGGCTACATTTGATCAGGGACTGGCTACTCCGATTAAATCTGGCTTCCCTATGGGAGGATCCTGGCTCGATCAAAAGTAGTATGGTTCCTACATTAAAACAAAGGTACTGGGAATTCCAAGATCGATCTAGTCTTAAGTGCAATATACATGGCTCCTTGACATCCAGCTTTTTAGGTCGAGCGACCTATCTCAATGCGCATTGAGCGGGAGCTCGATATATAGCGGCTTAAACAGAGCTTACCGAGATCAGGCGATTCCCAGGCGATTTCTTGCAGTGCATGTGAAAGCGCGTGCACAATGCCACCATCCGCTTGCCTCGCATTACCACATCAAAGGCGTCTGCGTCTCAGGCCCCTGCTGCTTCACACCCTCATGCCGCTCTCCCCGCTCCGCCCCCTCCCCTGCCTGCCGTGTCGCATTTCTCCTCGTACTTTCACTTTGACGGCCGCAGGCCGTCTCTCGTGTTTCTCCTTGTTTTTATTACTTGCATGCCAGTGACATGTTGGCAGCTCTGATAACAGGCTTTTCGATTTCCCAGTTCAAATGTAAGTTCTTGCAAATCTCAGGCTCTGTTCAAAAGAGCCCTGATATATTCATCAATGACCTGATTGAAAACTGCAGGAACAGCGCAGTTTTTTTTTAATTGCAGTACGATGTCATCAAAGACTTTTCTTTCATGTTGCACCAGAGGGCATGCGCCTCGGGCACGAGCGGTTATCAATGCATCTACGCATGAGAGCGCGCAGCCGGTGACTAACGAGGAAGGGGGTCGAGGTTCCTCTCTGGCGATTGATAGACGGTCGCTTTTCCTTTTTCATCCTATTTTTGGGAAGATGACTCGTGTGGCGGGCCGGCTCCTCCTGGCGTCTAAGGGAGATATCCCATCGCGTATCAATCCTGTTAAAATTCCCAGCCTCTGACTCTGCCCTGGGAGGTCCCAGGCCCGTCACGGTCGACAGAACAGAAGAGACCTGTTCATCCCGGCGGCAATTATAAAACTCCCTCTTTTAGCTTATATTGCATAGTATACTTATGGTAGCGTAATGTACACCTCTATATCAAAATGGGATTAATTACTTTTGACCTGTCATTGCTTTCAAGTATTTAAATATTTGTGAACTGCAGCCATTCTAATTCAGTACTAACAGTCAATTCCGTCATCTTCTTGGGTCTCCATATCAGAGATGCACTGGTATTTTCACTAACACGGGCACTTGTCACCACTGCCCGCGGCTGTTACCTGCAGCACTAGATACAGAGGGGCAGCAAAGTTCAGGGCATACCCAGACACACACAACTACCCAAAATGTATTAAGGAGCGCCCCTCGTCCCAGCACACTATAACCTCAATTCTCGCAGTCACAAAAAGCGGGTAACTCTCCCTATTCCAAAACAAGGCATGCGCAACCCACCATCTACAACCCTTACATTAACATCGGTCAGTGATTGGTACAAAATAAGTACCCCTCTGTATATAATAAAAATGTCATGCCACATCCACCACCACCACCACCACCACATCCACCGCATCCACCACCACCTCATCCACCGCATCACCACAACCACATCCACCGCATCCATCACCACCACATCCACCATCACCACCACATCCACCATCACCACCACATCCACCATCACCTCCTCCACCGCCACATCCACCATCACCTCCACCGCCACATCCACCGCCACATCCACCATCACCTCCACCGCCACATCCACCACCCCATCCACCACCACCACCACCACCACCGCATCCACCACCACCACCACCGCATCCACCACCACCACCGCATCCACCACCACCACCAGATCCACCACCACCACCAGATCCACCACCACCACCAGATCCACCACCACCACCAGATCCACCACCACCACCAGATCCACCACCACCACCAGATCCACCACCACCACCAGATCCACCACCAGATCCACCACCACCACCAGATCCACCACCACCACCACCACCAGATCCACCACCACCACCAGATCCACCACCACCACCTCATCCACCGCATCACCACAACCACATCCACCGCATCCATCACCACCACATCCACCATCACCACCACATCCACCATCACCACCACATCCACCATCACCTCCTCCACCGCCACATCCACCATCACCTCCACCGCCACATCCACCGCCACATCCACCATCACCTCCACCGCCACATCCACCACCCCATCCACCACCACCACCACCACCACCGCATCCACCACCACCACCACCGCATCCACCACCACCACCGCATCCACCACCACCACCACATCCACCACCACCACCAGATCCACCACCACCACCAGATCCACCACCACCACCACCACCAGATCCACCACCACCACCAGATCCACCACCACCACCAGATCCACCACCAGATCCACCACCACCACCAGATCCACCACCACCACCACCACCAGATCCACCACCACCACCAGATCCACCACCACCACATCATCCACCATCACCTCCACATCCACCATCACCTCCACCATCACATCCACCATCACCTCCACCATCACATCCACCATCACCTCCACCTCCACCATCACCTCCACCATCACCTCCACATCCACCATCACCTCCACATCCACCATCACCTCCAGATCCACCATCACCTCCACATCCACCATCACCTCCACATCCCCCATCACCTCCACATCCCCCATCACCTCCACATCCCCCATCACCTCCACATCCCCCATCACCTCCACATCCCCCATCACCTCCACATCCCCCACCACCTCCACATCCACCATCACGTCCACATCCACCATCACCTCCACATCCACCATCACCTCCACATCCACCATCACCTCCACATCCACCATCACCTCCACATCCACCATCACCTCCACATCCACCTTCACCTCCACATCCACCATGACATCCACCGCCACATACACCACATCCACCACCACCTCCACCACCACCACCACCACCACCACCACATCCCCCACCACCACATCCCCCAGATCCACCACCACCACATCTATGTGTGTGTGTGTGGGGCTGTGTGTGTAGGTGCAAATGCAATGTTCTTGGATTTTCGTCACAATAAAATACACTGAACATAATCTTCACAAAAGTTATTTACAAACGTTTAAGCTATTTCCATTATAAATTACAATAAATTTTATTTAAGTATTAATTATTTACAAAATTAAAAGCCATTGTTATTTGCAATATCAATACATCTAAGTCACGTAAATACAACACACATTGCATTACAAATGCTATAGGTGTCACATTTGCGAAAGTTAAAACTATTGACATTGTAACTGACAAAGCTATTACTTTTGCCATTTTCAAAACCAACACATAAATAAAAAAAAGTGTCATTTACAATACCCATTGCTCAAACTTTCCTAATGCGAGACCTATTGCATTTCCAATGCTTTTTAAATGTGATGGCTTGTTACTATTTTGAGGTAGGTCTGGATTATATTTAGCCGCCCCAAACTAGAGTATTGTTTCTCCAATTTAGAAATGGGACTTTGCACCTTAATAGTTGGAGAAACACTGGCTATAACTTAATCATGCCCTGCGTGCCTTTCGGCACCTGAGTCCAATATACATTTTCTTTTTCATGGTCATGCATACGATGACCATAGGAGACAATGGATTGTACCAGTTTGTAGGCTACTGTCTTGTAGTAGGCCAGCCGAAGCATTTAGAATATTTTCATCTGACACTACGAGGTGGTTGGCTTTTGCTTTTTCCAGATATTTGTTATTTGCTTGGTGGAGGAGATCCAAGATAATCAAATCTGCTCGGGGGAATAGATTATGATGTAGATATTGTGTATATAAGTCTGTATTGACACTGATGTATTGTAACTGTTTTGGTGTTAAGCTTTGGACAAGACCGGCACAGATTAAGCAACGGCGTCCATCCCACTGCTTGCTTAGTTGATCAATGTATAACCAATGGCACTATAATAAATACAGGTACAAGCTAAATGAGCCGTTTGATTATCTGGGGATAATTCACATCTTGAATTTAATTCAGACTGCCTCTGTGTCCAGCTCTGTTCACAAAAGTGCTCATACATCTATTTCAGGGTCATTTGAAGGACGATTCAGAATCAAGATGGTGGCACATGGCCTGATGAATGTTCGAACTCATTCAAAAAGAAACACTAATTTGGCAGTGGAGACTAGGTCATCGTCTCATTCCATTTGCTGAAGATCCAGGTCTGCTGCAGATCATTTAACGGGGACCCTTCAGACACAAAGAATGGGTTGGCACAGCTTTCAATTATACCAGTGCCTAGCACATTTTTCATGGTAGAAAACAGTTGCAATAAACGGTTTAAAATTTGACTGTTATGGTGCACAGCATCATCAATAGCAAGCGCTTCATAGGCGTTTTTGCCAAACAGTTGTTCCAGGGAAAATACATTTCCATACTCACTCAAAAAAAAAAGTGTTTAATTCATGGATCACACAAAAACACCTCCTTAGCGTTTGCTTAGGTTAACAGTGAAAGCAAGACTTGGCCTGCTCTCTGCCCTTCCAACTGGCAGGTAATACGTCTCAGCCAACACAACAGCAAACCCAGAAGGCTTGGAGACCTGAAGGAGGTGAACAATTACATTGAGTGGAGCAGGTTTTGTAGACCCAAGTACAGAGAAATCCGAGGCCTTGCGTGCCTATTGGCAGGGTTAAATGCCAATCACCACCATGTGTGGAGAGGCAGCAATGAGTGTAATTATGTTTCTCTTCAATTCATTCAGAGGCAGATTCTTGGCCTGTTTTCGTCACGGCAGTGTTTGTAATGGAAAGATATTTCCACAATACACACGAAATGGATAAGCATCCGAGGCAGGGATGCGGACACCAAGCAACTGAACACATTTAGAAAGATTAAAAACAAAAAGGGACTACGGGCCAACTACACAGTGAAAGTTCCTGTTTTCTTATCTTTCTATTATTAGAACAGTAAATTCTAGAGCTACATCTGTACAAACCCTTGCATTTCTAATTTACTAAAGCAACCAGGCCTGCAATCTATATATGTACATTAGTGTGAGAAGAGGATGTATTCATCCGTGTCCCTCGCAGAGGAGGTTTTAATGCAGTTTCGTACCCTGTTTCCCCAGTGCCAGACTGGAGGAAGTTCCAGCTGTGAGGGCTTAAGACACTGAAGCCGACAGGGCAGTGTGATGGTGACAAGGTTATAATGAGCAGACCACAGGTTCCAGGGGTAGTGAGTAGCTATACAGGGTGCCAGAGAGGTGGTTACAGGTACATGCCATTCACAGGCATGGATACAAGCGCTAGTAGCTTCTTTATGGCCCTAGTTTACAAAGAGAGAGTCGGTCGGCTTGGTTATGCCAAAATGGCGTGAAGCATGCCTGGGTAGATTGTGGAGAGTACTGGACTTTGGGAAGTGCTGAAAAGTTGTATTCAGGAGGATCCCTTTAAAACATCAGTAGTAGTTGTAATTAAGCCTGCTGAATGCTGGGGAGTTCAGGAGTATTTTGGTGGATGCACTGAATCAGATTAGCTGGTGTATCCTGGGCCTGTTTAACATTTGGTTGCAGGCGCAGAGTTAGTGTTGATTATATAGGATCACATATTTATTCAGTGGTTTGTGTCTGAGGGGCAAATTTCAGCCCTTTTGAGGCAAAGTAGATCATGTTGATATAAGAGACAGCAGCTGTAGAGGAGAGAAGATGCACGCTCTCGGTTTTGGAGAAGTTAAACATGGCTGACCTTAGAGCCATCCAGTGTTGAATGGTGGTGAGACAGTGACTGAAAGTGGGTGTAGATCGAGACAGATGTGAGTCAACATAATAAAGCGAATTTGAGAACCCAAACGAGAAGATATACATGCCTTCCCGCCAAGGTAATGTGGTATATGATCAACAAAAAGAGAGATGACCCCACAAGTTCCAGGGAACAGGGTACTACAGACAGAAAGTCTAAAGAGAATCCCTGGAAAAGGAAATTCACTCACTCACACTAGATTTTCTGAGCATCATTCATAATCACTGGTCACAAACTAATTTATACCGTTCACAGACTTTTTATTAAAAAAAAATTTACACATATAAATAAAACAGAATTCATTACATAATAAATTTTGAAATTCATGAAAAAGACAAATACTTGATACAATAAAAACAACGTTAAAAATAATTCATCAGTGTATACAGATATCAACAGAGAAGGAAACACACATTATTAAGTGTCAACATGTCCTATCTAAGTTCATCACAGCTTAATCTAAAGTAAAGCATATAACATCTATAGTTGGAAGCAAAACCCCAGGAGAAAAAACATCTATAAATGATGCCGATTTCAAGATTCAAAAGCCCTTGCAATATTTCTTGAGACAAATCCCCACTTCACAATAAACCTGATTAGAGATTTCCTGGGCTTGAATTCTAAGAAACAAAAAAGCGTCGACGCGTTTCGGTGTCACTGCCTTTGGATAATGGCACACCTTCTTCAGGACAATTTTGAAGTAGTTGGGGTTAACCTCATGTATCCTTCCTGTGTGTTATAAAAGGATTGATTCAATACATAGAAAAGACGGTTCCTATTTAAAGTACAAAACTTTTTCCTCTCTAATCAATGTGCTGTTCGGACATATATGTTTCTATAAATGCCATATAGGTACATCTATTGCATACTATGGCACATTACCTCTAAGTTCTTAATGGCAAATCACATGTTTTCATTTGTTCTTTTATTTCAACAGCCCTCCGTTATAACATAGTTGATGACCAGTTACTTCTATATCTGCTCACCCATACCATTCACACATATTATACTGACCTTAAGAATAAGTTTCTGTTTCTTATAGATGGAATCAGGACCTACTCCACGTTACCCTGGGTCTTTAGATTAGACCGTTCAAGTATCTGCGGTCTGAAAAGGCACATTATTATGTGTGTATTAGTCCTTGATATATGTTAGAAGTTGTTCTTTCAGTACAGCTATCTATACATGATTGTCACTCAGGGTATACCGAAAACATAGAATATTACCGTATTAGAAAGATCCCTTGCTCTTATGTCTTCTCAGGTTCATATAGATGCCCTGCCAATTTGATGAACAACCCTCTGGAATCAGGAGTTGCACCTGTTCTGTGGATGGGACCCCTGCATAGGATAATACCAGTAGTTTCTATTTAGCTTGGGGGAATTTAGAGTATATATCTCCCTGTGTTGAGACATTTTTTCAAAATACATACATACCTACTAGTTTAGGGGGTTGCCTTTTGAAAGTTTGATGAACAACCCTCTGGATACAGGAGTTACCTGTTCTGTGGATGGGACCCCGGCGTAGGATAATACCAGTAGTTTTTATTTCTGGAAATTTAGAGTACATATCTCTGTGTTGAAACATTTCTTCAAACTGTATACATACCTACTAGTATAGGGGGTAGCCTCCTCCCCGTGGTGATCTTTTTCATTAGTGCCCCATATACCTCTGGATAACGGTAAATGGCTTAGACGTAGATATGTCTGATCTATGTGGAACGTAAAATGCAGATTGTTGCACTCAATATCGATGTAATTATTGGAAAGTTTAAATTTTAGCATGTTTGTTTAGTACTAGGCATTAGATGTTGCCCTACATTTGGGTTTATACTTTCCTTAGTTGTCTAAATTAGTCTAGGAAAGGGGATACCCTGTAGGACTACACCCCTCTGTCCTAGTCCCTACCGTTTATTACAGAGTCATTGAGATACATAGAAAGCTATTTGTTGTGTATATATATATATATAAAACCAAGGTTCCCCCTCTAAGAAGAACGACACAGGCTGCCTTTGGATGCTTCAAGTGGATTTATTTAGGGCACAGAATCGGCAGCTCCCTACCTAGGGAGCTGCCGATTCTGTGCCCTAAATAAATCCACTTGAAGCATCCAAAGGCAGCCTGTGTCGTTCTTCTTAGAGGGGGAACCTTGGTTTTGTACAATAGGGTGTCTGGCACCCACACAGGCTCGCCGTAACCAGAGACGAGGAATAGCCGGGAATGGTGTTGGAATATATATATATATATATATATATATATATACACACACAAGTCCACTTCCTCCGTTTCACCGGGACCTGTGACTGCAGTGCAAACCAGGGGCAGAGGTCGCCCTGTAAACAATGTCTTTCACCAAGCACAGCGGCCGCTGTGCTAATGCACTTCCAATCCAGTTTCTCTCACAAAATTTCCAACGAGACAGCGTGTGTGCTCAAATGAAATGTATTTCTTCATTTTGGTTCCAGCATATGATATACGGAAAACATGGAACAAAAAACCCAACGCGTTTCGGCGATTTGACTCTCGCCTTGCTCACGGGTAACTCATGTAACGAAAATGAAGCTTTTAAATAAAGTTGTTACAAAGTGCACATGTGATCAGTGAATAGTAAGAATAGACAAAGGACGTAAACCTTGTAACTATGGCGGCCATCTTATCCTAGTTTAACTCACAGGCTGGTAAATACAAATTATACATTCCCAGTGGAATTGTCAATAGTAAGAGTTGTGTTTGAATATTCAATGTCATATTCATGTCATCTTGGTATTTTACGGTTGGTGGGTATGTCCCAGCACCAATGTGGTGGACCGTAACCAGTTACAAAACCAAGTGACTATAAATGTGGACCTGGTAACTATGGCGGCCATCTTATCATGGTGTAGGAAACAGGCTGATCTAATCAATGTACATTCCCAGTGGAATATTCGAAATCATATTCCTATCACCTAATTGTATTGTAGATGTGTAGGTCCAGACAAAATGCATAATAAACTATAGATCATACCAAGCCAAGTGACTGTAGGCCGTATTTAAATAAATTGTCCATGCACCAAGTGCAGATCACAAATTCCTAGTGGCTTGTGTGATGCCCGTACATCTCAAAATTCTCCCAATGATTGGAACTGTTTCTACGCTCATCAAATGTTCTTCCCCAGTGGGATGTGTAAGGCTAGTTTCCAGGTAGTTACGTGAATCTCACAACAGGGAATTCAACAATTATTGTCTTCAGATGACAAGTCTTCTTGATCCTGTGCATCAGCAGGAGAAAACAAAGAGAGAAGGATACAGCCTGTCAGATATAGCAACTTCATGCAACATGTCAAAATAAATGCCAAACAAAGTCCAAAGCAGTTTCAATATACATCCTCTGTCACTGTGATACCAATGTGTTTAAAAACCGTTAAAATGCAGTAGTTTTGCAGGGGTTAAGGACATGCAATGTGAGTCATCACAATTAGTCAATATCAGCATACTTAGGACAATGTTGAGAACTCAAAGAAAAGGAAATTCTGCAAATTAGGGACAGAACATGATAGTATAGCCTTTATTCTCCCAGGTGCCACACCATTTCTTCCTCGGAGTTAAGACCTCTCGGAATCAGGGTATCGAGATCTAGAATGTACCTGTTCTCTAGCTGTCGTAGCTTACGAATCTTGTCCCCCCCTCGTTTCATTTGTGGTAATTTATCCACCACAAAGAATTTTAGAAGGTTGCGGTTCCCTCCATGTAGTTCCTCGAAATGACGAGCCACAGGTGAGTTTTTTTCTTTGTTTTGTACTGCCCTCATATGTTGTAAAATCCGGGTCTTGGCAGGGAACATGGTGCTACCCACATACTTTTTGGGACAGGGACATGTCAATACATATACACAGTACTCAGACAGGCACGTGAGGTGTTTTTCAATTATTTTCTCTGTCTTCTACCGGAAAGTGTACTTTGACATTGGCGCTATACTTGCAAGCTTTGCACTTCATGCAAGTATAGAAGCCCTGAATTTTTGAGGTAGTAGATTTGGTCATGCTAACCTCATGTTGGCTTACCTTGCTCCCGAGTGCGTCTGCTCAGCGATAGGCGATACATGGCCTCTCCTTGAGGATGTCATCAAGGGTTGGTTCTGTCCTGAGTACTTCCCAATGTTTATGCAAACTTTTTTGTACTCTCCATGACTTTGAGTGAAATGTGGAAATGAATCTAATAGTTTCATTTTCCTCGCTTCCACTCTTCTTTTCTGAGGTTAGTAAGGACAGATGGCTAATCTTACTTGCTTTGTCGAATGCACAGTCTATGACACTTTGTTTATAGCCTCTCTCCCTGAAACGTTCTTTCATGCATTCCCCCTCCTTGGCATAATCTGAGTCCCTGCTACAATTCCTCCGGGCCCGGAGGAATTCGCCAAAGGGAATACTTTCAATCAGAGCTCTTGGATGACTGCTTTCTGCATGGAGCAGGGTATTACCAGCAGTTTTCTTGCGAAATAGTTTCATCGCAAGTTTGCCTGCTGAGGCCTCTACAGATAGATCAAGGAAAACTGCCTTGGATTCACTGATCTTGCCTTTTAGGGTTAGATTAAGCTCATTTCTGTTGAGTTCTTTGATGAATAGTTCTGCCTTGTTATTGGGACCCCCCCAGATGATAAACAGGTCGTCTATGTACCGCAGCCATATTTTCACATGGCTGCGGTACAGAGTATTGGTCCTAGCTACTTGCTGCTCCCAGCTCGCCATGAATAGGTTGGCGAAACTGGGAGCAAAACAAGTTCCCATCGCTGTCCATTGACATTGGCGATAGTACGGGTCATTGAACACAAAATAATTGTGCTCAAGACAGAACTGCATCATTTTGATGATCATTTCCGTATGCTCCAAATAAGAGATGGATCTTCTCTTCAGGAACATGCGGCATGCCTCAACACCATTGCTGTGTCTTCTGGACGTGTACAGACTGCATACGTCTAGTGTGATAAACAGATAATTGTCATTCCATACAAAGTTTGAGTTTGTTGATAAAATCCCTACTATCTTTCAGATAAGATGGGGTTTCCTCTACAAAAGGGCGCAGGAAGTAATCAATATATCTGGATGTGTTCTCCAGCAAAGAACCGATCGAGGAGACGATCGGTCTTCCTGGAGGGTTCTTTGCATTCTTGTGCAGTTTTGGTAAGAGATAAAGAACTGCTATTTTAGGACTGCGATTCAGAAGGAACGAATATTCACTCCATTCAATCAACCCTTGATCCTTCCAACATTTCAAAATATGTATGGTTCGTTTTCTCAATATTTTCAAATGAAGACACTTCATAGCAGTCTGCACAGTTCAATTGTCGCATGCCTTCAGCAACATAATCTTTCACATCCATAACAACCACATTGCCCCCCTTATCAGATTGTCTTATAACAATAGAGGAATCATCTCGTAATGATTTTATGGCAATCCGTTCGCATTTAGTCAGATTGTCTCCTGACCAATGTTTCTGTTTTGCCAAAGTTTTGAAATCAGCAATCATAAGGGATTCCAAAGTATCAATGCCACAAGTCGGTAAAGAAGGGTTGAATGTTGATTTGGGCTTAAAGGAATTGGGACAGTTTAAATTAGTAGTAAAGCCCAAAGTTTTGGCGTTAATCGTTTCATTTGCAGGGGTCCCCAATTCTAAGCATTTAAACGTGATCAGGGATTCCACTTCAATAATGCTTTCACTAGCTGGCTTGGTGCTAGATGGACTAGGTATGGTGTTTTTTACCTTAAGTTTGTTCCATTTATGTAACCTCAATTTTCTGGTAAATTTTAAAAGGTCTATGCGTTCCTGTGAATAGCAAAAGTTAGTGGTAGGGCAAAAGGAAAGACCAAATTGAAGTACCTCATGCTCGCTTTTGGATAAAGAGCGGGATGACAGGTTAATCACATTTTGTTGATTCATTTTACTCTTCTTTTTTGGCCCCGTGTTTCCACTCCCATGGGGGTTGTGTTTCCTTTTGCAGCTTCCGCCCCGCCTGTCTTGTGACTGGACTTGGTTGCGTCTTCTCCTTGATTTCCTCTGCCTTTGCCTCTTCCTCTGAATCCTCGGCCTCGGTCTATTTGCCAGTTCTGCTGTTGTGTTTGATTCATGCGTTTGAATTCCTCCCAAAAATTTGTCGACTTGGTTGGATTTTTTATTGCATTTTCTGTGGTTCCGGATGTCTGTTCCTCCACAGAAACATCACTCTCTACCACTTCTTCTCCTGATTCCGCTTCCATCTGGGTTTTGTCAATGTTGGCTTGTACTCCTTTACGTGTCACATAATCATATTTTTTGCTGAATGTGAACACTCTGCCAGAGCTGTAATCGATTTGATCCCTTAGGAATTTGCGTTCTTTTTTAGCAACTATTTCATCTTCGTGTTTGCTGATTTTGTTGATTTCCTCCATCTTGTTAGAAAAAGCCTCTGTTTCTTCTTTGCAGATTTCTTCCTTGAGTTCTGCTATTGTCTTGAGCAGTATGAGTCTGTCTTTCCATGCGTGTTTTATTAGGATAGATAACATCCTATTGGAACAGTCCATCAGGTTCTCTGCCCATTCTTCTGCAAGTTCCATATCCGGTTCCTCATAGGAGGGTGCTATCAAGATTGTTAATCCTCTGGGGATTCTTTTTTCTTCTTGATATTTTTCCAAAGTTATGGCTTCCCACCATTTTGAAACTTCTTTACGGATAAGTTTTTCTAGTTTGTTATATTTGTTTTGTAAGTTCATAGTTGCAGATTGTGGTTCTTTATTGGGCTGGCCTGTAGATGTTTGTACGAACATTGTCTGTGCCCTTAGTCTCCTGCGAGACTCCGTATCTTCATCCATGCTTCCGTATAATAATGGGTTAAATGCCCCTACATATGCTGGTATTCTGGATACCTTTTCGTTATGCACACGCACTGTTTTGTATGAGAAATTATTGTTTTAGTACTGGACGCCCGTGTCACCTACCAGCAGACTTATTTTACGCTGCCGGTTGGACACAGAACAGTAACGCTGTGGAAATTTCGAAACAAACGGACGATTTCCTTGGGAATATATAAACGGCTTTCGTGAACACAATCCAGAGTTTCACATAACGGCCAAGTCCATCAAAAGAGAAAGTTTTTCTTATATGAGGACCACTTGATATACGCATTACCAGAAAAGATAATTTAGACGGACTCACCCTGAGATAGCGCCAACGGGTCCAACAGAATCCTCTGTATTCCGATTAAGGCGTTCTCTTCCGAGCGGTCCAAGAATACAGTCTGGTAGAAATCCCAAAAGTTCGTCCTTCGTAGTTTATTTTCCAGCGCGGTCAACCGGTGTCTGTTTCAATAAACAAGTCCACTTCCTCCGTTTCACCGGGACCTGTGACTGCGGTGCAAACCAGGGGCAGAGGTCGCCCTGTAAACAATGTCTTTCACCAAGCACAGCGGCCGCTGTGCGAATGCACTTCCAATCCAGTTTCTCACAAAATTTCCAACGAGACAGCGTGTGTGTCAACTCTTACTATTGACAATTCCACTGGGAATGTATAATTTGTATTTACCAGCCTGTGAGTTAAACTAGGATAAGATGGCCGCCATAGTTACAAGGTTTACGTCCTTTGTCTATTCTTACTATTCACTGATCACATGTGCACTTTGTAACAACTTTATTTAAAAGCTTCATTTTCGTTACATGAGTTACCCGTGAGCAAGGCGAGAGTCAAATCGCCGAAACGCGTTGGGTTTTTTGTTCCATGTTTTCCGTATATCATATGCTGGAACCAAAATGAAGAAATACATTTCATTTGAGCACACACGCTGTCTCGTTGGAAATTTTGTGAGAGAAACTGGATTGGAAGTACATTCGCACAGCGGCCGCTGTGCTTGGTGAAAGACATATATATATATATATATTTTTTTATAAAAACTTCTGAAAAAACATATTCGAGGGTCCTAATGTTTATTATTGGTGACCTCTCGATGTCCACTAATCCTTGAGACCCTGATCCTCCCTGTGTTTCCTAGTAGTTTGGGACATATGGACTGCTACTGCACATTATGGGACTGGGTCAGTTCCAAGTGCAAACTCGCCTGGAGTTTAACTGAGCTACATTGAACAATGCGCTCTTCCCCGTTATTACTAATTTAGCGTAATTAGTTAGGGTCGACTACCCTTTATATTCCTCCCCCCACGAGGCTACATTCGAGTACGGGTCCCTCCCACTATCAAGATAGAGTCCCTCCCGCTTACCTTTGGGTTCATTTGTTCTCTTCCGACCACGGGTGCGTCTACTCCTGTTTTCTGCTCCGCTACCAGAGTGTCATTTTACCTCCGCTTTTATACGTGTTGCATTACCGACTGCTAATCCGTGTCAGCTGTTAAGACACTAGTGTGGGACACACATGCGCAGAAGTGCCCAGATTCCCGGATTACGTGGGCGCCATTGTTTAGTGGTGTGGATAATAGATAGGTAGTGGGATATTCCTAAACGTGATCTGTAACTACGACTGTTCGACCTTAGGATCCTCTTGCATATTAAGTGAAAAGTCCAAGGTTTAGGGATGTATTTATAAATACATTTTATATTAAAGTTGGCATGTCGAGCAATCGCTAAATCTAAGCGTCTGCGCACGTATTGGAAAATATCCTCCTATACTTTGATATAACGGGGAGCGGTGAAAATCTCCCAATTAGGGGACTCCTAGCTTTACTCAGGTTATATTTTTAATACCCGGCGGTGGTATATACGGAATGTTTATTTTGAGGGGGCATGATTATCTGGTTTCTCAGTGTCGTTTCTATCATGACTACTTTTATTTCTTTACTATTTTATTGTAATAGTTGTTATAAGGGCTAAGCCCATCATGAATAGATGAGTTCCCAATCTTAAGGTTTCAGACACAGTGACCTATATATATCACGCTGGGTATCGAATGGCAAATTATAGAAGGTGTACAATATAGGGTACAGATCAAGACAGAGACCCCAACATCTTAATCATTGTGTTCTACCTAGATCAGAGTCTCCCAGTCTTCTCTGGTATTAAGACCCTTTCTTATAGTATACAATTTTAAGATGTACCATTGTTCTTGTTGTTTTCGTTTTTTTGTACTATTTCCTTGTCTTGTTTGTTCAAGTCCAGGAAATCTCTGTAATCAGGTTTATTGTGAAGTGGGGATTTGTCTCAAGAAATATTGCAAGGGCTTTTGAATCTTGAAATCAGCATCATTTATAGATGTTTTTTCTCCTGGGGTTTTGCTTCCAACTATAGATGTTATGTGCTTTACTTTAGATTAAGCTGTGATGAACTTCGATAGGACATGTTGACACTTAATAATGTGTGTTTCCTTCTCTGTTATCTGTATACACTGATGAATTATTTTTAACGTTGTTTTTATTGTATCAAGTATTTGTCTTTTTCATGAATTTCAAAATTTATTATGTAATGAATTCTGTTTTATTTATGTGTAATTTTTTTTTAATAAAAAGTCTGAACGGTATAAATTAGTTTGTGACCAGGGATTATGAATGATGCTCAGAAAATCTAGTGTGAGTTAATTTCCTTTTCCAGGGATTCTCTTTAGACTGTCTGTAGTACCCTGTTCCCTGGCACTTGTGGGGTCATCTCTTTTTGTTGACTGTAAACAGCCTTGTGCTGGAGAGATTCTTTATTTCTCTGGGAGTATCTATCCCTATAAACCATAAGCTGGTCATCCTTAATTTAAGCAAAGCATTCAATGAAGACCTTTGGCTTCAGTGAGGACCAGCTTAATAAGATTCTTGGTGCCAATAGAAGTGGTAACTCCATAACAGTAATCCCCAATGGGGGAGAAAAATGGAACGAATTGGTTAATCTAAAAAAGAAAATTATTCGCACTGAATTACATGCAGAGTTTATGGCACAGTAGGTTAGAGCAGGGACCATACCTATAGGGCTCCAAGTCCGTAATGAACATGGTCTATTCGTCAATAATCCCAAATTTCTTGAAACATGGACATTCATCTCGAACAGATGTAGTCGGGATTGGATGATCCTAATAATAGAAACTGCCCAAAGTACTATACTCATAGAAAAAAGGGAGATCGAAGAACTAGAGAAAACCCTATCTGAAACTAATATACTAGAAGAGGCCAAGAAAAAGATAGAGATAAATCAAGACATGAATGGCTATTGCGAATATCTAACAAATAAAAAAACTTCAAAACTCAGAAAAGATATAACCAAATTCAGCCAAGAAGTAATCTACCCATTCCTTAGAAAGGAATATTACACAGAAAAACCTGAACAAAATTGGGACAGAGGTGGAAGGGTAAGATTCTAAAATAGGCGCCCAAGACATATGAACTTCTCCGGCTCCTCAGAAAGCAGTGGGGGAGAGGATGAGATACCCCGTAGAGACGAGGAGATTTATAATCAGAGTAGAAATTTCGATGATTTTTTTAGACCAGCGCCCACAAAGACCATCAAGGGGCTTCTCAAACCGGGGGAGGGGAGGATACACAGAGAAACCCCAGACACGAGACTCCGACCAGGAATACCAGAACAACCCAGCACCTCAAGAATACAAAAAGACGAGGATCAAGGTCTACTGGAGGTAGAGACCACCCCCATTATAAACTTATCCAGTAGAATTCTAACAGATACAGAAGAGGAAGTCCTTAGGATGGGCTTCAGCTTTGTTCCAACGGTAGGCATCAACAAGTTCCAATTAGAAAAGGACTTAAGGTCATTCTTTAGAAAAATTAGACTACGTAAGTTTTTTGAAGGAAGACCGCAAAGGGAGCCTCACATAGACTCGGGTCTTAGAGCGAAGTCCACCTTCACACCAAGCTTAGGAATGGTTGATAAAAATAGATCTTTTTGAAAGCATGGTCAAAATAGAAATAGGGAGGGTTGTAGAGAAAAACATCATATTCAACATAATATCTCAAAGAAACAGAGAGAAGCCCTAAACTCATTAGCTCAAGATACCATGATAACTATAAAGCCGGCAGACAAGGGGGGGGGGGGTAGTGGTCTTTAATACCAACGATTATGAACGAAGGGCCCTAGCCCTCCTCTCGAATGCCGAGCATTATTCAAGGGTCTCATCTCAGACTAGAATCCCTAAAACAAGAAGTATTTTCTTTTCTAACCAATGCCAAAGACAACGGTACTATCACTGAGGAAGAATTTAATTTTCTAAAAAATGAGAACCCTAAAACGCCCGCATTTTATGGACTTCCCAAAGTCCACAAAAGTATAGAGGATCCACCCCTAAGACCGATAGTGGCCTCCATTGACTCCTTACTAGAACCTCTGAGTATATACGCAGACAAATTTTTAAAGCCATTAGTTCAGGTCCAAAAATCGTATATTAAGGACACAAAAGACATGATAACCAGGGTAGAGGGACTAAGTTTTAATGCAGAGACAGAATACATGGTGACCTTAGATGTAGAGTCCCTCTACACAAATATACCACAACACGATACAATAAATGTCATCCGGACACTTCTGGATGAAAATGAGATAGTAGGTGGAGACAATAACTTCATAGTCCAATGTGTATCAATGGTATTACTTAACAATATTATTCTCTAAAAAAAGATCTTTACATCCAACGTAAAGGCACCAGCATGGGCACGGCCTGTGCACCGAGCTTGGCATGCATTTATGTAAGTATCTTTGAAGAAAAGCATATCTATAATGAAATTAGCCCCTTCTATGAGAATATAAAAAACTGGGCAAGATTCATAGACGATATCTTTTTTATTTGGTCAGGACCGGAACAAGTTTTAAAATAATTTTTAAGTTGGATTAACTTAGGAGATGCAAACTTAAAGTTCACAGCATCATACAGTAACAGAAAAGTACATTTTTTTTAGACATTAGCATCAAAGCAGACAATAACCAACTAGTGGTAGAACTGTACAAAAAGAAAACAGACCGTAATACGGTCTTACATTATAACAGCTACCACCCGAAAAGTCAGAAAGACAACATCCCCTTCGGCGAATTTCTCCGACTTAGGAGGAATTGTACCTCCTTAGATGACTTCTACAAACACGCAGAAGCCCCCAAACAAAAATTTCTGGATAGGGGATATCCTAAGAAACTTGTCAATTACTCTCTAAAACGAGCCAGATACTATAACAGAGATAGCCTTCTGGACAAAAAAGAAAGAGATAAAAGTTTGGACAAAATAGTCATGGTTAGTCAATTCTCGACAATTTCAAATCAAATAAAAAAATATAATCAACCATAACTGGAAAATTCTAAACGAGGGAACGGAAAACAAACTTCCGAAACCTTTATATGCCTTTAGAAAAAACAAAAATCTGCGTTCCACTCTGGTACATACTTACAGAGAAGATATATCAGGCGGACAAAAAACTCTATCAGGCACCATGGCCATAGGAAACCACAAATGTGGCTCATGTAGCGTATGAGACTCCTGCCTGGTGACAAAGGAAATTTGCCTTAATGGGGTCACCCATAAGGTAAACACCTTAAACAACTATAGAAGCAAAAATCTAATATACCTAATCCTATGCCCTTGTGGCCAAGGATATATAGGAGAGACAGGCAGAGAGTTGAGAATACACATAGGAAAACATAAATCAGCTATCAGGTTAAATAAAGAAAACGCCCCTCTAGTCAACCACTGGAAAGAAAATGGACACAACGAATCAGAAATCAAATGGGTAGTACTTGAAAAAATTAAAGAACAAACAAGACAAGGAAATAGTACAAATAAACGAAAACAACAAGAACAATGGTACATCTTAAAATGTGATACTATAAGAAAGGGTCTTAATACCAGAGAAGACTGGGAGACTCTGATCTAGGTAGAACACAAAAATTAAGATGTTGGGGTCTCTGTCTTGATCTGTACCCTATATTGTACACCTATAATTTGCCATTCGATACCCAGCGTGATCTATATAGGTCACTGTGTCTGAAACCTTAAGAATGGGAACTCATCTATTCATGATGGGCTTAGCCCTTATAACAACTATTACAATAAAATAGTAAAGAAATAAAAGTAATCATGATAGAAACGACATTGAGAAACCAGATAATCATGCCCCCTCAAAATAAACATTCCGTATATACCACCGCCGGGTATTAAAAATATAACCCGAGTAAAGCTAGGAGTCCCCTAATTGGGAGATTTTCACCGCTCCCCGTTATATCAAAGTATAGGAGGATATTTTCCAATACGTGCGCAGACGCTTAGATTTAGCGATTGCTCGACATGCCAACTTTAATATAAAATGTATTTATAAATACATCCCTAAACCTTGGACTTTTCACTTAATATGCAAGAGGATCCTGAGGTCGAACAGTCGTAGTTCCAGATCACGTTTAGGAATATCCCACTACCTATCTATTATCCACAACACTAAACAATGGCGCCCACGTAATCCGGGCACTTCTGCGCTTGCGTGTCCCACACTAGTGTCTTAACAGCTGACACGGAATAGCAGACGGTAATGCAACACTTATAAAAGCAGAGGTAAAACGACACTCGGGTAACGGAGCAGAAAACAGGAGTAGACGCACCCGTGGTCGGATGAGAACAAATGAACCCAAAGGTAAGCAGGAGGGACTCTATCTTGATAGTGGGAGGGACCCGTACTCGAATGTAGCCTCGTGGGGGGAGGAAAATAAAGGGTAGTCTACCCTAACTAATAGCGCTAAATTAGTAATAACGGGGAAGAGCGCAATGTTCAATGTAGCTCAGTTCAACTCCAGGCGAGTTTGCACTTGGAACTGACCCCGTCCCATAATGTGCAGTAGCAGTCCATATGTCCCAAACTACTAGGAAACGCGGGAGGATCAGGATCTCTAGGATTAGTGGACATCGAGAGGCCACAAATAATAAACATTAGGACCCTCGAATATGTTTTTTCGGAAGTTGTATAAAAAAAAAATATATATGTTGGATTTAATTATACTGCAGCCCTGCCGTGGAGAGCTGCGCCATCTCCAAACTCACGAGTGAGAGGCTGCAAGTTGGAACTGTGCCATACTTGAAGGACAGCATTTCAGAGGAATGTAAAATAAAAACGGACTCAGCAAACATGACCCACTGGAGGGGAACAACATTTTCCAGAAAATGAACTTTTAAAAGGTCATGCACGAGGCAGCACCTATTGGAAGGTAATGAACTACTCTGATGGGGACTACAAATCCTAGCATGCTTGGAGGGAGTGACGTAAACAGCAAGGCTCACTGGGAGTGTAAAAGGAGGCATGCCTAAAATCAAATAATCAGAGTCAGCTGCCAAACCCATGAAAAGGTCCATGATTAAGAGGCAGGAGCCTAGAAACGCGTCGGACGGAAATGAAATGCCAAGATGAATGCTGCTG
Source organism: Lissotriton vulgaris (assembly GCF_964263255.1). Classification (NCBI taxonomy): domain Eukaryota; kingdom Metazoa; phylum Chordata; class Amphibia; order Caudata; family Salamandridae; genus Lissotriton; species Lissotriton vulgaris. Next base: position 571,682,026 of record NC_141697.1, read on the forward strand.
CTCGTTTTCTCATTTTAAATAAACCGGATGGTTACTTCTGAAATTGTGTGCGCTCTCATTGCTTTGGGCAAAACTGTTGGATATATATATATACACACAACAAATAGCTTTCTATGTATCTCAATAACTCTGTAATAAACGGTAGGGACTAGGACAGGGGTGTAGTCCTACAGGGTATCACCTTTCCTAGCCTAATTTAGACAACTTAGGAAAGTATAAACGCAAATGTAGGGCAACATCTAATGCCCAGTACTAAACAAACATGCTAAAATTTAAACTTGCCAATAATTACATCGATATTGAGTGCAACAATCTGCATTTTACGTTCCACATAGATCAGACATATCTAGGTCTAAGCCATTTACCGTTATCCAGAGGTATATGGGGCACGAATGAAAGAAAGACCACGGGGAGGAGGCTACCCCCTATACTAGTAGGTATGTATACAGTTTGAAGAAATGTTTCAACACAGAGATATATACTCTAAATTTCCAGAAATAAAAACTACTGGTATTATCCTACGCAGGGGTCCCATCCACAGAACAGGTGAAACTCCCGTATCCAGAGGGTTGTTCATCAAACTTTCAAAAGGCAACCCCCTAAACTAATAGGTATGTATATATTTTGAAAAAAGGTCTCAACACGGGGAGATATATACTCCAAATTCCTCCAAGCTAAATAGAAACTACTGGTATTATCCTATGCAGGGGTCCCATCCACAGAGCAGGCGCAACTCCTGATTCCAGAGGGTTGTTCATCAAATTGGCAGGGCATCTATATGAACCTGAGAAGACATGAGAGCAAGGGATCTTTCTAATACGGTAATATTCTAGGTTTTCGGTATACCCAGAGTGACAATCATGTATAGATAGCTGTACTGAAAGAACAACTTCTAACATATATCAAGGACTAATACACACATAATGTGCCTTTTCAGACCGCGTATACTTGAACGGTCTAATCTAAAGACCCAGGGTAACGTGGAGTAGGTCCTGATTCCATCTATAAGAAACAGAACCTTATTCTTAAGGTCAGTACAATATGTGTGAATGGTATGTGTGAGCAGATATAGAAGTAACTGGTCATCAACTAGGTTATAACGGAGGGCTGTTGAAATAAAAGAACAAATGAAAACATGTGATTTGCCGTTAAGAACTTAGAGGTAATGTGTACATAGTATGCAATAGATGTACCTATATGGCATTTATAGAAACATATGTCCGAACAGCACATTGATTAGAGAGGAAAAAGTTTTGTACTTTAAATAGGAACCGTCTTTTCTATGTATTGAATCAATCCTTTTACAACACACAGGAAGGATACATGAGGTTAACCCCAACAACTTCAAAACTGTCCTGAAGAAGGTGTGCCATTATTCAAAGGCAGTGACACCGAAACGCGTCGACGCTTTTTTGTTTCTTAGAATTCAAGCCCAGGAAATCTCTGTAATCAGATTTATTGTGAAGTGGGGATTTGTTTCAAGAAATATTGCAAGGGCTTTTGAATCTTGAAATCAGCATCATTTATAGATGTTTTTTCTCCTGGTGTTTTGCTTCCAACTATAGATGTTATATGCTTTACTTTAGATTAAGCTGTGATGAACTTAGATAGGACATGTTGACACTTAATAATGTGTGTTTCCTTCTCTGTTGATATCTGTATACACTGATGAATTATTTTTAACGTTGCTTTTATTGTATCAACCATTTGTCTTTTTCATGAATTTCAAAATTTATTATGTAACGAATTGTTTTATTTATATGTGTAAAAATTTAATAAAAAGTCTGTGAACGGTATAAATTAGTTTGTGACCAGTGATTATGAATGATGCTCAGAAAATCTAGTGTGAGTGAGTGAATTTCCTTTTCCAGGGATTCTCTTTAGACTTTCTCAATGTGGTATATGAGCCTGGGGAAGGTCGTGCTGTGTGGCACAACATCCAGTGCGGGAAGCTTGGCCGAGGCGGCCGCTGCCAAATGGAAGCTTCTAAATTGAAGGCAGGGGAGACAAATGCAGTAAACCACCATGTGAGCAGGGCCCTGGAATAGAAGGAACAAGATACCGGCTCTGTACGACCCTAACTCTTTGCTGTGCCAATCGTCACCCACCTACGAGCGGCAGCGGTACTAGGTGGAAGACCGGAGCACCCTGGTGAAACGTAGCCTAGCAGTATCCTCACTCCCATGTGTAGAACTGCCCCATCCCTAAAACACTGCCAGTTATAAGTGCACTTCCAGAGGGTCCCCTGACAGCGCACCTCCTTTCCCCACAATTTAGATCACCACCAGGGAGGGTTCGGTTGTCAGCTGTCCTCCGGCAAGACTCTTGCACGCCCTGGAGAGGCTATATGGCTCGTATCAGTACCCTAAGCACCCCCCCAAAGCCCCCAGAGAAATTTGCATTGTGTGGCACTACTCTAGTGTATTGGACTGTCAATCTTAACAAAAGCCAACACTCTGAAGTGCAAAGATTTTTCAGATGCCCGGTTTGTGGCAAGTGTATCAGGCAAGGCCAAACCTATTCTATGTATAAATACTGGCTTTATATGTTTCTGCAAATATCAGTGACCTGACAAATTAAGTTGCCCAGAACCAGAACTTCCTTGAGGTGTGTTTGTACCATGTATAGGGGGGGGGGGGGGGGGGGGGGGGACGACGACGACTTTCAAGGCCACAGGGAAACATTACGCAAAGAACTGGGCAGGGCATTCACTTCAACAACATACAATTCATATGTTGTAATGTTGCTATTCTATGTTTAACTTCCTTCCTTGAAGAAACGATTTTCTGTTTCCTGCATCAGGAACTCAGAAAAGGTGCCACTGACTAATGTCTAGTTCCTTCAGTAAGGGCTCAGTCTGAAGCAAGGTAAGCTGAAGGAAGCAAGAGCGTCTACAACATGGGTCTGCAACCTTTTTTTGTAATAACAGCTACTTCTGTTAAATGAAAATCATCCTGCGTTACTAAGGTTATTAGTGCTGCAACAGTAAGCACATCAGACAAGACTACATTAGTCGATACCCCAAGCAAGATTACTCAGGATCACCGGGTAGGTTTGCCAAAAGAAATGTAAAAAAAAAAACCCCAAAAACACAAACACAGCTTTTTCAGTTTTGAATGCCTCTACATGGCAAATGCATGACAGACACAGCTGAAATGCCACTGGTACCAAGGTAATAGTAATAAGTTTCTCCAGTACTTTATGACCAATCAAACGTCATCATTAAATATAATTTTGGTAATTCCACCAAATTTTTCTGATCAGCTTTGAGCTCGGAAAATATGCATATTTACGTCTCAAATAAAGGCTCTTTAATTTTGCTACACATCTATAATTCAACAAAGCAAGTGATTCTAAATTGGTAGGCTGGGCTGCAGACAGGAGAGCTACTCACAGGTAGCTGGAGAGCTACCAGTAGATCAAAAGCTACTCGTTGGAGAAATCTGGTCTACAACATTCCTTCTGCAGCTGCTCATTCACACAGCCCTTTGGGCTACACACCTGATTTCAGAGCGCTCCTTAGTTCTACAACTAGTCCTCGCCACCCTCATACACATTTTCAGGTCACCATGAACCACCATAAAAAAATAACACAGAAAGCAAATTGTATAGTGCCATTTCCAGTTTATTGCAGAGCAAATAAAATCCGACATACTTTTTCAAATTTGACTTTATAAAGTACTCTTTTCCGCCAGAACAAAGTGCCACAGGGGAGCTAGAAGACGGGCTTGCTGCAAATCAGTCACTTCCTGTGTTAGTGCAACATACAACCCTTCCCATCCGCATCAACTCGTTCTACGGCAGTCTCAACATATAGTTAAAGTTATTTAAAGGCCTACGACTGTGCTAAGTCTCTCTCCGACCTACACCATAAGACAGAGGTTATGACAATGAGGGCAGCAGCATCTGAACTCCAACTATCTAAACCAGAACAAAGCAAACGCTGATACAGTGATACAGAGGACCCCCGTTCAGTTTTTAAGCATCAGAAATCGTGCATTAAAATATTTCGTCATCGAAACAGTGTGCTACGAGTTGCCCCATCACCACCAGGGTACTACCAACAAGGTCCCATTCTAGTGGAATTAACTTGTACACATAGCTTTCTGTCCAAATGAGAAAATTACATCTAAATGTACACTTTGTGCCTGTATTTGACCCAATTATCCCGCCCCAATTAGCTCACATCTGTAAGTGCTCTATTTTGAAAAACTGATCATACTGTAAGAATTACCATTTTATCTGAAGAACCATAAAGGTGCACGGTTTAACCCCCATATAGACACTGCACCAACCGTCCAATAATGGCCCACAATGGATGCGGCTACTAGCTCTCCAAGCAGTTGAACGCATGATCCAACAGCCCTGTTGTGTGTCTAGATCTTCAGATGCTTCAAAGGCTGGGATGAGCCAAGTGCCAATGTCAGGGGCCAAACAGGACCCTCGTTAAATAAGTAAAATGCTCAGCTCCTGTGGCCACAGAGAATCCCATACTAGCTGAAATCCCAGATTCTTCATGGTATTATGGGAGGGGCACCAAAAGGTCCTGAATAATCTGGTTACACTACCCTTTTAGTAATTCAACAATTGTCATTCTTGAGGTCAATGTTGCCCAACTGGTAGCCGGCACACGTTTCACTTACAAATATTGACCGCAATTAACGAGGAGGGGTGTTGGTCAGCAAGGAGAGTCTGGTTACATAGTCTTGGAGCAGTAAAACTGTTCAATGCCCTCAGCTGCAGCATGGTATGAAGAGATAAGTAAACCGTTGAAAAAGGACAATGATGCTGGTGGCAAAATATTATAAAAGCGGAGGACTCACAGGAAGTGGGGGGGGGGGGGAGGAACAAGGGGGGGGGAAGAAGAGGGAAGGGAAGGATGGTAACAAGCAAGCACAACCAGCTACACTCTAGGTTGCACAGTGGTGAGGAGTAAAGGTTTTCTAACAACCACTCAGAGCTGAGACACAATATTGTTGGCCAGGCTGCAGCTCAGGCCGGTGCCATCTTCTTCAACGTTGATAGACTTCACGATGCAATTATCAATGACCATAGAGAACCTAGGAAAGAGCAAAGAGGAGAGCCCATTAATTCCAAACAGTCTCAGATAAGGTGCTTACGCTCCAAGTAGGCCCTTGTTGTGGTTCTACTTGGGCACATCATTTAGGACATGTAAAGCAAGTCTGCACCTTGCTTGCGCTTGGTAAGAAATCATATGGGCTTAAGCAGGACATGCAAAACTTAAGCCTGCAGGCAGACCTGGATTCTTTTATTATTAACTGTGTGATTACTTAAAATCTTTACAGTATAACACACATGAACAGCACCCACCCTCCCGACCACCCTTCTCACAGGGACAACCTGGTATTCAGCTTTAAAATAGCACCGTGGCTACATTTACTGCTTAATGTCCATTTAAAAAGGAGTTCACATATTGTGTCACCACCCTTTCACATTTTCACTCCTGTGGGGATCAATGGTTATATAAAAATCCAACAGGGTCATTCCCTCCGTGATGTTAATTGTCATTAATAAAAGTTCTTAGCGTTTAACCCTGGTGGGCCCCACATTCACTTTAGGATGCCAGTGTCCGTGCAAAAACCACTGAGTTAGGCAACGACTGAAAGGGTTCGGGAAACAGATTATTTTCATTACAGAATGACAGGGACCCTGAAATCTGTGGCCTTTTGATCGGAATCAAGTGCAATTCTAATTTGATGGGTAAACTTGCCAACTCTGGCAAGTAAGCAAGTTGTGGTTTCTGAGAAGCACCATTCAAATGCAAGTTCTGAGGCCCATGTCCCCTAGGACAGGGCCCAGCAAACGACAATGGCGACGATTGCTGGCCAGCTTTGGGCAGCAGCATAAGAGATGTACCATGATTTTCTGCCGTAATTGCATAACCGGCAGGAGCTGATGTGGTCTGTACGTGCCCATTTTGGGTTGAAAACCGAAACCTTGAGGGGCGTGAAGCGCAAGTACAGAATTTTCTTTCTTGCTTGGGCTGAGAGAGAGTCTCGCAAATATGGTTGAGTTTTCCCAGAAGTATATGACTTATTCAGGGCCAGTGTGAGAGTTGTACGGGAGTGATGATCGATCAAGTTCAGACGAGATGGTCTGGACTTGGAGCTTCATAGCTTTGGCCCAGGCAGAGTAAGGAATCTTGTGAAGGGGCATGCTCTTTGCCTAGATTATCAGTTGGTCTATTGCTTGATCTAACTTTGGGGAACCCTCTGCCCAGAAAATTAATTTTAGGAAATTTGAAGATTTTTTTTAGGGGCTTTCATTACTCTGATGTAATATTTTATTAGGTCCCCCGTAGTGCCAAGTCCGGTCTGTTCAGTCCTATTTCCAGCCTTAGCCTGGGGTTCCTTGCTTGTCTGGGAGCTTGTAGCACGGTCTTGTAAGCTTTTATCTGGGTAGCATTGATGACTTTCTCAAGAGCTCCTGGGAAGGCTAAGTGACCGTAAGGGATTGCTGGAATTAGTTTTGCCCAGATACATTCAGCATGGGTTCTATAGATGGACTTACAAGGCAATGGCTTAGATGTCTGAGTGACAGAATGGTTTTGTTAATTATCGGTGTTAACTCCTTTATGTGTTTGCTGATTTGGCCCTCTCCTTCACCATACCCCCTCCCCCCAGTCATTGTAGGATGTAGCCGTCCTGATTTGGTGCTCACCCAGAGACTATGTTGCTTGTTTTTTGAGAGGGTATTTACCGAAGATTACTATCTTGGTTTTGCTCTCATTGATCTGTAGACTATTTACCTTGTTGTACACTGCAAGATTTAATGCTCTTAGGAGCCCCACCCTAGTGTGGTCCATGACCACTGTATCCTCCACATACTGGAGAGTTCCCGAGGCAAACTTCCCCAATCTCGGTGGTACTCGGCTGGCGTCTTTCAAGGCTGGCCCCAAGTCTGTAGTGTACAAGTTAAATAGGGGGGCCAAAACACATCCCCTGCTTTAGCCTGGTGTTAGTTTGGATTGTTAACGATTGTTGGACTTATTTTGACCCGGACCCATGTCCCCTCATAGAGGGCTTTTATTGCTTTTAGCAGGGTTTCCGGGATCCCCCAAGATTCGAGTTTTACCCATAAGTCTTTGGATGACGGTTGAAGGCCGTGTAGTAGTCTATGAAGCAGCATAACAGGGGCAGGTTATTACTCAATACGGCTTTCTTCGAGAGGTAAGAGCGCTAAAATATTGTCCATGGTGGAACTATTTGCCCTGAAGCCAGTCTGAAAAGGAGGGAGGATACCATTCTTCTCTCCATAATGCCAACAACCATCTGCCACGCAGGAGTGTTAATATATACCCACCCCCCCTTTCAATGGCATATTTTAGTGTGACTTTTACATTTACAATCAAATGTGAATAAGCTTTTAGCATACGCACTAGAGGAAAACAAATTACAGGTGTCCACCTACTGCCAATTAGATAACCATTCCAGTGTTATACTGCTTTAGCGAAAAATTGTAAGAGAAAAAAAAATTTGCAGCACTGCAGCCCAAGATACCATTAATTCTGGTCCAAAATCAAGTATACATTACTTTTGGACACAAACATTTGGCACACACAAAAGGTATGTTTTTATGGTGAAGTAATCATGCTAGTTTATTTAAGAGTATCAGCCATATATAAATTTGAAAGATTCCTCCTCATATTTCGACCCTATTTTAATTACCTGAATTTAGACACAGAGCAAGTATGTCAATTTTTCGTCCTAGAAAAGCATACTCTCAAAAGAAAGGACTATAATGCTGTTGGTGTGGGGCGGGAGTTACTGGCTCCCATGGCCTCTCGGTAAACATCATGGTCACTTTTACTTCCAACAGCCTAATAATGCTTACCTCTTGCATCGCTGGTTTCCAAAGAGAGGCACAAGCTTTGTATCCAGAAGCAGACCTGCTGCCTACAAAAAAAATACATAAAAACAATTAAAAAAACACCTTCAACTCAGCAGTTTTCCGAGCCACGGTTAGCAGGTGTTGCTGTATCAGTACCGATTGGCTGTGCATCATCCCCAGAAAAAGTATCAACATTCACAGCCCTTCCCCTATAGGAGGAGCCATTACGCCTCTCTCCCCAGCAGGTGTGTTCTCCGCAGCACTCCTAATACCTTGCCAGAAAGTACCATTACAAGAGTAATACCAGGCTTCTGTAGGAGCTGTACTTTCAGCAAAATGCGACCCCTTCTCAGAAGAGGTCACTCTGCCTAACAGAACTGCTTGGCTCTGCCTCCATAGGAATGTGAATGCTTCAGTGGCAAACCCATGCACTGCCAGTATATACCTCTGTCAGAGCTGGATTGGTCTCACCCTCCCCAGGAGCCAATACTTCAGCAGCATTCGCAGCCCTTGCCAAAGGGTACCATAGTAAGACCAAGACTGGCCTGTTTCTCTTCACAGCTGTCGCACCAGCAGGGGCCCCTTCCTGATCCTTTAGCCCTCAACCCCATTATAAACGGGTCAGGGAAGAGGGCAGTGGGTGAGAAGACTGAGTAAGGCAACGAAGGACTGAGTACTTGAAGTTTCATACCTTTGGGAAGGCCCCAGTGGGATCAGCCAGCATCCGCACCTGTGGGAAAGAAAAGAAACCAGCGATTACACCAAGACTCCTCAAGGCGAAGGTCCAAGTAGCCGAAAAGACTCCTGTGGGCACAGCAGAAGTACAAGCCAGGCCTCAGGACCTAGGCTGGGTGTAGGAGGTGAACGGACCACCATAGCCCACAAACTAGTGAGCTGCCACAAATTAAATCTACCTGAGAACACTCCAAAGCCTAGGCAGTGTAGGCATATATTAAAGACCAACGCTGTGCTCTTACAGGAAAGAAAGAACAAAATAAGCAAGCTAAAGTTTCTCAAATGGGATGAGAGAGAGCCACGCAGGGGACACCGATCCGACGAGCCTTCTTCAACAGGCAACTTTTACCATCATCTCATCGATCTTAATTTGTGACGGCTATGACACACCCAAGTACCTAGCCCACAATCTCAGGTGGTATCTGCTCCCTCAGGACCTAAAGAGTACAAGTTATCTTCGGCTCAAACACCTCGATTCAGTAAAAAGAAAAAGGCCTATGGCTGCAATTTCTCAAGATTGGCCCCCTGAATATATAGAACTCTACCACTGATATTTGGTCGAAACCATTGGTTGAGAGTTGGTACATATTTCACATGATGTAACGGATGTTTGACCTTTTTACAGCAGTCTGACACCTTCACTTCATGAAACTCAAAATAAAATTGCTCTTTAGGACTCAAAGCATTTAGGATTTTGCAGAGCTCCTGCCCAACGCACAACCTATTTCTGGAACCCTGAATGAGCTGTTCAAGCTGGAGGGCTGCTACTGCGCAGTCTTAGCTTCTCAGGGACTGGTTTGTTCAGATGTGTGTGCGTTTATGCGCATGAATAGGGAACCTTAGAGACGGGGTGCTTAATCGCTTTTTATAGTTGATAAAATGAACATTAGGGCATGTTAACGTTATCTTAAACATATTTTATAAGTAATTCTAGAAAACTATAAGGATGCTAAAATAATCGATGTGCAGTTTAAAACAAGAACATTAAAAAAAAAGGTGCAAACACTCATAAACATTGCAATAAAATGGGGAGGAAAGCTGAAAAGTCAAGTCTAATAGAATGCTTTGTGTCACAGTGGGTGAGGGATGGTGGTGCGAGAGGGAGGCATGGGTATTTATTGTGACTGGTTTCTGTCTTGACTACACTTCAGCTGATCCACTTTCCGGTGTTAACTCATTTCACAGAAACATTTTGTTCCGTCAGAGGCACCCGATGCCCTAGATGATTAGCAGATCAAAGGTGCGACGGGACTCATTGCATGGTTTGATTGGTTAACACGAGTCAGAATGAGTTGAAAACAGAAGGGGCTTGCACAAGTTTACACGGTGTCCGCAGCAGATCTAGGGCTGAACGAGCTGAGGGGGCGGGGAAAACCGACTCTGGTTACGTCACACCCGGCCAGCACCCGAGGCGCTGCTAGAATGACGCAGAGAGAAAAGGAGGCACATGCGAGAGGTCAAAGCTGGGGTCAGACTGAGGTACTGTGAGGCAAATGTGGACCTGGGGGCAGTCCGAGGCGGACTAAGAATACAACACTAAATCATGGATGGACGCACGTGGTCTGACGTCACACAGGGAGGTAGCATCAGATAGAGGCTTAAAGGCACAGGGAGAGACAGGGCCTTGCATGAGATCACCTACCCGTCAGGGGGCACACCAATACATACTGAACAACCGGGAAAGCAAAGCAGTGGTTACAAACAGGCGCTGGAAGTAGAGGTGCGGGCGTGCACCCCCAGAAACAGTCATGCTTGAGTTCAGAAGGGAAATGATGCGCTTCAAAGATAGGTGAAATGCCAGGCTCGGTTTCTGACAAATTTGTTTATTCGTTTAACATGAAGATTGGGGTTGATCATTCGTTCTATGACTGCTAAGTGAGACGATTTTGTAAATCGAACTGTGTCAATCTTGCCGGAGCACAGTAAGCGTGAAAATAAGACTGTATGATGCCATGTATTCCAAATACCACACAATCCAAAACGGAGTAGAAGGACTGCACAGATATTTCAAAATATATCAGTAGTTAAGAAAGCACAAATTATACTTCATAATTCTGAGGTGTGATGGAAACAAACATTTAATAGGGTGGCAACATTGTGACGTGAAAATAATTCACTGAAAGCAATTTTCACACGTTGATTGGGCTCCATATACTTTTATCACTAAAACTGCAGGTCTGCAAATTTAGTTGCCATTCTATGTGCTGTCTGTAAATGAGTGAGCAATGACACTTTGATTTCGTAATGGATTTGCAGCAGTGTGCTCCAAAATGCACCACCAGCTGCATACCATACCCTTGCCACTCTCTGATGAACGGGTGGGGCTTCTCTGCTTTTTCAATGACGCATGTATTTTCCACATTCCCTAGGACTTAGGCGAAGTAACAATGATGGCAGCCCCCCCACTCTGAAAATTGTTCCAGCACCACTAGACACCAAGGCACAGGGAGGTGAAAGTGATCTGCCCTCTCTTAGCTCACTCACCAGCTGTTGAGCTAAGAGTGGGCAGTGTCACTGGGAATGGAAGAGACTGGCCTGCGGTGACACAGCCAGTCAGGCAAAAGGCGCTCTGGAAAACTGGGGCAGAGGGAGAGGTCTTAGCTTAGTCTTAGGAATAGAGAGGACAGGACAAGAAGGCCTGGCTTTTTGACCACTACTTCCAAGTTCAATATGTGGAGCCGAGCCATCGACCGGGCCGTGCACATGAGCTCTAGGCCAGAGTTGTCACAGGCCTTGGCAGTGTCTGGGACGTCTGCTGCTCTGTGCCACCTGAAGAGAAGCCGGCATGAGCCGGCCCTGCCAGGGAGTCAAGGAAACCAGACAAAACAGGTACAGGAGAGAGGAGATGGGGCACGTTCTCAGATGATGAAAGGCTGAGGAAACCAGATATCTGCGGAGGACACCTGTGCTGACACAAAACAGAAGAGATGCCAGTGGGGGAGTAAGAGGCAGGAGACCTGTAAAGGACAGGGAAATGAGAGGGATAGAAACTAGCATTGGCAAAGCTAATAGTCCTCACTAATGCAAGAGTTATTAACTTTGCCAATGTGCTTTAACCATGTTGTACAACATTGTGGCTTTTTTTCAGCATGTTGGGGCAAAGAGGAGAGTGGCATAGCTTAGGAGTGTTCTGCTAGAGTGGAATAGAGCAGTGTCGTGCTACAGAGTGGAACAGACAAGAGCGTCGTGGCACAGAGTGCAATAGAGCGTTGTGCCACAGAGTGCCGTAAAGTGTTGTGGCAGAGTGGCGTGACGCAGAGCGGAACAGAGCGGAACAGAGCGGCGTACAGTGGAGTAAGCAGGGTATGGTACCACACTGCCATTACAGACAACATATTTTCAATTAAAATGGCAATTACATTTCCTCAGACATGCTGTTTCACTGATCAATCTATACAGGGCATCGTTAATGTGTAAAAATATCAATAAGTGTCTCTTGATCGTATTAAAATATTTGTTTCCACAACACTTTGGAGGGGTGGGGTAAGAGAGGGGTTCTTTGGCTTTGTGAAAAAAATGAAATACTGGGTGCTACGGTTTGTATATTCAAGCACAGTTGCAGTAACAAGAGGGGAAAAAAAGAGAAAGAAAATAAATCAGTTTTGCCTCTGATAAAGTCAACCCTGTGCTACCTTTTGCAGCACATTTGTGGATTTTATGAAAGAATGATATACTGGCTCACTTACTCCGTCTACTACTTCACATACAAAAAGAAAAAAAATAGAAACTAGCATTGGCTAAGCCAATAGCTTTCGCAGAAGCAAGATCTACTTGCTTTGTTAATGTTTAGACATTTTGTAGAGCAGCAGCCATGCTGCTGTGCAACATGGTTGAGGGAAAAAAAAAAAAAAAAAAAAAAAAAAAAAAAGAGGGGGGGTCAATGCTGGCGGAATCATATTTTTTTCTCCCCTTGACTTTATGGCATGTTGTACAGCAGCTCATGCTGCTGTGCAACATGTGTAAAAAAACAGTGATAGAGCCAATACACATGGCATAGGAAAAACCTATTGGCTTTGCTAAAGCTGGCTAGTTAGGAGCCCAGTTTACGGTCACATCCACCAGGATCTCCGGCAAGTCTTCGATGTCTCTGCAACAGATATTCCCTGGTGTACAAAATCCCCACTCCTAGTAGACTTCAAGGAAGGTTGGGTGTACTCTGCTGAATCTCAGGATAAAGACAGCCCCTTGCCTGGTGCCTGCGATTAAATACCCTCCATCCAAAAGGCCGGATTCCTCTAGTTAAATTTACTACTGGGATGGACCCAGTGTCCCACTCCACCTGCCAGGTCTGATATCTGCTCCCTGGGGGTGGCCTTCACTAAGGCCATGGTCCACCCATAGCCCCACCACTTCAGTAAGGAGGGCTGAACCAAGTGTTGGTTATCTGCGCTCGTGGAATAAATGGCTATGTAAATGCAAATGTGTTGTACTCGTATAGCGCACAGCTACCCCGGACCGGGGTCTCCTGGCGCTTGTACTCATATTGCTCAGGAACCCTTCCTGGCTTTCCTTGTGAAGTTTCCACTCCTGGGCACCTCTGGGAAACTCTTTGCACAAATTAGAAGCTAACCATACAGAAAGGAAACCCCCTTTTTTTGCTTGCTTGACACCCAGTCCTTTCTGTAATTCTGGGAAACTCTTTCTTTGAAAGTCACCTCCATGGTGAAACCAGGCTTTCCTCGCGTCGTTGGGGCCTTTGTGGAGATTAAGCAAGCTATTGACCAGAGTTGCAGCGTGGGACCCATGATTAGAATAGGCACTGAGGTGAGAATATCCGGTCAGAGGAATTTATGAGCCAGAGACCCGCCGAGGCGGGAATCAAACCCTTGTCTCTGGCCAGAACTCTGCATCAAGGTCTGCCGCTCTAACCATTGAGCCATGTGCATGTTTGGTTTAGTTAACTTTCAACAATTAGACAGTATGTTCGGCATAAAAGTTGGATGATGTCCACATTGTTCTCCAGCACATTTTCTCTAGTGACATGGTTTCCAACAGAGATGCTGCTGCTTTGCCCCTTCCCAATGGAAAGGTGTAGTTAGCCCACCTAGAGAAAATAATTCGGTATTTAAATTACTGCCCCATGTCGATCGAGTTACTAAGTGTTTAATCAGGGTTTGGCCTTTGGTCACAAAACCAAACGTTGTAAACTACTGGCTTATGTGACTGATGCAAGGGAGACCAACGGCTGTCAAAGAGGGATGAGTGATTTAGATTTCAGGCTTACCCTGGACTATGCCAATCATTCCTAAAAATATTAAATGTATACATATTTAACGACGAGTGAATGTCCTGAAAATATGGCATGCTTCCAGCCCTTGTTGACCAGTGTTTGACACGAGTTTCTAGAGTCCTTAGTCTTCTTATACTATTATGAAATACCCCTCTCCCATGTCCAGTGGATTTTGGGAAAAGGCAGACGTTGCCACTGACCGATCAAGGTGAAAACATCACATCCCCTTTAGCACAAAATGTGGATGAGCTCTTACCCATAAAGAAATCTAACAAAGGGTATTTGAGGATGTATGCTACATTTGTGCGATCTTGCAAGTTGGAAGGGTCTCATGAAGAGCATTTAAGATTATGCAAACTTTTAGCTCTTCGTTCTGTCCAAGCTATATCACTCTTGAGTGTCTGCGAAGTATCACCAACACCTGGCTTAAGAGGCATGCAGTCGGGACACGAAGGGATGAGACTGGCTGCAGAGTTGGGATTAGAGCGAAGTGCTGCAATAGTGGAGATGGCGCATTGTATGTGTGATTTGTGGATATGCCTTGGCAGCTTACCAATTTGATGTGACCCGTGCGGCATGTGGTGGACAGACCAATGTTTGTGTCAGATGCATGCACGTTTTGTTATGAAAGTAGTTTGTGCAGTATTTCTGCTTCTATTGGGAGTGGTGCTAGCTGTTGCGTGAGGTACTACACTAGTTACGGTGCATGCTTGGGTGCGACCAGGTTTTGGAGAATGCATATTTGAACAGTAGTGTATAGTTCTGAAGGAAAGGTAAGCAGTATTGGGCAACTCACTGCCAGTAGGTTGGCAGATGGCACAGTTGCGATTCAGGTTGAGAGGTGCACGTAGTGGATAGGATAGGGCAACCAGAGCCCGTCAGTTGGCATTGGCAACAGTTAACTCATCCCAAGAGGTGCACATCATGGATCAGATTAGAGCTAAATCAAGAAGGGGGTTGTAGGAGGTGACAAGCAGAGCGTAATCTGGTGGGGGCCAATTAAGGTATTTGAATGTTGCATGTATTGCTGGTGTGGCCTGTTAAAGCTACGGAGTTTCTGTAATGTGCATCACTGTATAGCGCCTGGTGATCTAGAAGGTGCATTGCTGCCTAGTTCTGGTTGTCTGAAGGCATGTTGCTTTTGGCTGAAAGTCGGCCTTGATGAGCGGAAGGAGTGGAATGCTGTGTTGGCAGCATGCAGGTGCCTGCCTCTCCTGGTAATGTCTGGGATTGTCCCTTGTAATGGTCATCGGTGTGAAGCGGACAGCTCTTTGTAAATGATTTGATCGATGTGCACTAGTTGAAGATTGTTATTTGTCAAGTAGTAGGTTTCTTAGATATGTACTATGGTGGATAATCGAGTGAATTTGACGGTTCAATCGTGGTACACGCAAGACTCGCCAAAAGGCTTGTTGGTGGATATCCCATGGTGATTTGAGGTACTGGTTCTAGTCTGAGGGCTTCCACCCAATTGTCCGATTACAGACGCTTTTTTGTGTTGCCAATGTATAGGAAAGTGAACTCATTTTTTACCCTCCATTTGTACTTCCTTTGGAAGTAGTGCGTCTCACACAGACCAAGTGCCTGTAGCAGAACTTCAATAAAAGTTTGTTTTCTCAGAAATGGATTTAGAAGTCTTCAATCCTCTGTTCTTGCAGCACTTTTGCATCAAAGGCATTGTAATTCATCACACAGAATGCTGCATGACCTGTAATGGTCTCCCTTGGGAAGAGGCGTACAGGAGACTAGGAAACACATTCATAGGTGCGTCCAAAGACTTCTCGGAGCCCAGTTGTCTCATGTCTTTGTCTCCTACGATCTGAGGAGAGGAGATCCTCTGTTACACTCCTTACTGTGGAGAAGTGTGGCTCAGGAGTTAGAGGCGGCAGACCCGGAAGCTGAGATCGGTCCTGGACCAGGGTTCAATTCCCCACCTCGGCGGGTCTTGGGCTCAAAAATTCCACAGACTTGATAATTCTCGTTCCGGTGCCTACTCGACTCATGGGTTCACACTCTGCGACTCTGGGCAATAGCTTGCTTAATCTCCACTACGGCCCCTCGCGGCGGGATGCCTGGCTTTCACCTTGTGGATACCCTACTGGGGTTCTCACAGGGGAATACCAGGACGGGTTCCCAAGGCAAGCGCCTTGATGCCTTCGGGTGATACGTGCGCTATATAAATCGCAATACATATAAATCGCAATACATTGTTGCATCCTTTGATGCACAATGCTCAATTTACTCACCTTGGTTTTGTTTTTTTGTATTTCTAGATGCTTAGGGCCTTATTTATGAAGGTCTTGCGCCACCGGTGCGTCACTTAAAATGGGAAAAAGTGACGTACCAGTGGCACAAGGCCTTCATAAATGAGGTGTGCACAAAAACTGGAGTCTAGAGGGAAAGACAGAACTAGGACGCCCCCCACTCAATAAGTCATCAAACAAAACAAGTCCTAGTTCTCACTGCAATATTTTTAAAGATATCTAGAGATCACTGGTTGTTTGTAGATCACACCAGGGAGTTCCTTCATCTAGGGATACTCATGATCTCTTAATCTATTGCTTGAATAAAAAGCAGCCTCGCTCTGATCTCGACAGTACAAGACAACACAAGACTCACATACACCTTGAACGGACAAAAAATGTGTGAATAGCGAGATGGCACCTCACGGGCGCACCACCAATGGGACCCCTGGTTGGTACTCACCATCCTGGTGAGTACCAACCAGGGGTCCCATTGGTGGTGCGCCCGTGAGGTGCCATCTCGCTATTCACACATTTTTTGTCCGTTCAAGGTGTATGTGAGTCTTGTGTTGTCTTGTACTGTCGAGATCAGAGCGAGGCTGCTTTTTATTCAAGCAATAGATTAAGAGATCATGAGTATCCCTAGATGAAGGAACTCCCTGGTGTGATCTACAAACAACCAGTGATCTCTAGATATCTTTAAAAATATTGCAGTGAGAACTAGGACTTGTTTTGTTTGATGACTTCATAAATGAGGCCCTTAGTGTTAGACGGACCGGGAGGGTCGGCCGAGATTACGGGGAGAGGTCTCCAGGGAGAGCCGTCTCCAACGACTGTACAGATAAGTAACTTCCCCCCCACAGACGGACACCACACAAGATTGAAGGTTAACGAGACTTTATATGCACTTCTTAGGTTACGTTGATATAATACAAGGAGGTCTGGACTCAGGGGTCCCCTCGGTTCTGATCTCTGGTTGAGGAAAAGGGTAGCGGGACAGTCTTAGTTACCAATGAGTTCAATAGCTCTCAATCCTCGAGCTCGGCGTGGTTGCTGGTCGGGCCGTGGAGGAGCCAAGCAGGTCCCGAGATGGCTGAAGGGTGGTCGGCGGGCCGTGGAGAAGCCAAGCAGGTCCCGATATGGATGAAGGATGGTCGACGGGCCGTGGAGAAGCCAAGCAGGTCCCGATGCAGATGACAGTTACAACGGTCCGCGGCCTCGCCAGCAGATCCGGACGACGGTGAAGGATGAAGGTTACGACGGCTGTGGCAGCGCCAACAGGCAGGATGATGGTGCACAGGACAGAGCTACGGCAGCGCCAGTAGTCCGTCCAGGATGAGTTCTTCTTTCGTCTCTCGACTCCAAGATACAACTGCCTTCCTGTTCTGGAGCTGCCCCAGTTATAGGGCTGGCGTGCTTTGATGTCCGGACCTTCGCACTTGGAGGTCGGGAGGTCCGGGATGAGGGAGTCCAGACACCCAGCAGGGGGGTGGAGCCAGCGCCCGGGGAGGCGATGGGCGAGCGGCACTTGGCGGGGGAGAGCCATCGGCACCTCTTTCTCCCATTGACTTGCCAAGTAGCCCGCTCACCTCCTGGGTGGAGGGTGGTGCCGGAATGTCTGAGGCCGGGCTAGGCCCGGGGTTGAGGTCGATCGGGGGCCAGGCGGCCTCGTGGCGAAGTGTCCAAGATGGCGGCCCGGGCTGGGCGCGTGGGTCGGCCGTGGATCGGACCCACGAGGTTATCATGCTCGAGGGCAGGTGTCCCTGAGGGGACGTAGGACGTGCAATGGTGGTGTGTGGTGCTTGTATGACTGGCTCGGGCTTGGTCGAGCCGGGGGAGAGCGGCCCGTCATGTGGCCTGTCCAACATGCGTCCCCCCCAGCTGAAGGCGGGGAGAGTTACCCATCTTCTTGGGGACTCTCTTCGTCGAGGCGGAAAAACCGGGACAGGCCATCCGCGTTGGCGTGGTCAGACCCAGGCCGGTGTTCAACGGTAAAGTCCATACCTTGCAAGGAGATGGACCAGCGTAGCAGTTTTGGGTTTTCCCCCCGCATATGCATCAACCACTGCAGGGGTCGGTGGTCAGTCTGCACCCGGAAGTGGGTGCCAAAAAGGTAGGGTCGGAGCTTCTTGAGGGCCCATACCACAGCGAAGGCTTCCCTCTCTATGGTGCTCCAGCGTTGCTCCCGTGGTAGGAGTCTCCGGCTGATGAAGGCCACCGGTTGATCAAGGCCTTCGGTGTTCACCTGGGACAGGACCGCCCCAATGCCCTGGTCGGAGGCATCCGTCTGGACGACGAACTCCCGGCTGTAGTCTGGGGCCTGGAGTACAGGAGCGGAACACATGGCGGCCTTTAGCTGTTCGAAGGCCGCTTGACACTCTGGGGTCCAGTTCACCTTCTTGGGCTGATTTTTCGACGTGAGTTCGGTGAGAGGCCCCACGATGGTACCATAGTCTTTCACGAACCTTCGGTAGTAGCCCGTGAGGCCCAGGAAGGCTCGCACCTCAGTTTGAGTGTTAGGGGGTTGCCAGTTCTGGATGGCAGCAATTTTCAGTTGAAGAGGGGCCACTAGACCGCTTCCCACTTGGTGTCCGAGGTAGGTTACTGACCCTTGTCCAATTTGACATTTGCTGGCCTTGATCGTGAGGCCAGCTCGCTGAAGGGCTTGCAACACTGCTTGGAGGTGGTGGAGGTGCTCGGTCCAGTGGTGGCTGTACACAGCGATGTCGTCCAGGTAGGCGGCGCTGAACTCTTCGAGCCCCGCCAGGACCTGATTGACGAGCCGTTGGAACGTCGCTGGGGCATTTTTCATGCCGAAGGGCATGACCGTGAAGTGATAGTGGCCATCGGGGGTGGAGAAGGCAGAACGTTCTTGTGCTCGGGGTGTGAGGCCGATCTGCCAATATCCTGCCGTTAGATCGAAGATGCTGAGGTAGCGGGCAGCGCCCATTCGGTCGACCAGTTCATCTGCCCGGGGGATGGGGTGTGCGTCCGTTCTGGTGACTTCATTCAGGCCCCGGTAGTCGACACAGAACCGGAGTTCGGGTGTGGTTCCGGGGGCGGCTGCTTTGGGGACCAGTACGACCGGGCTGGCCCATGGACTGTCGGAGGGCTCGATGACCCCGAGCGTGAGCATCTTAGTTACTTCCGCCTGGATGCAGGCCCGTACCCGATCAGGTACGCGGTAGGCCCGGTGGCGGATAGGAGGGCTGTCTCCGGTGTCCACATCGTGCACACACCAGGAAGTGACACCTGGGGTGAGGGAGAACAGGCTGGCAAACCGTGATAGGAGGGCTTGGCACTCTTGGCGTTGTTCCTGGGAGAGGGTCTCCGAGAGTCGGACCCCATCCACGGAGCCGTCTTGCTCCTGGGTCCGCAAGAGGTCAGGGAGAGGCTCGGAGTCGTCCTCAACCCCGTTGTCTGTGGCCAACAAGAGGCTGAGTTCTGTTCGTGCAAAGTGGGGTTTCAGTCTGTTGGTGTGGAGGACTCGGAGCGGATTCCGGGCGGACTCCATATCGATCAGATAGGTGGCGGGTCCCTTGCGCTCGATTACTTTGAAGGGTCCCGTCCATTTGTCTTGGAGAGCGCACGGTTCTGTGGGGGACATTACCCAGACCTGTTGCCCCGGCTCGAATTCAATAGATGAGGCGTTCTGGTCATACCATCTCTTCATGTCCTCTTGACTGGCCTCTAGGTTGGCTTTCGCTAGGTCTCTGAACCGCTGGGACTGGTTGCGGAGGGTGAGGAGGTATCGGAAGACATCTGGAGGACTCTTGGCCGGAGGCAACTCCCAGCCTTCTTTGATCAGGCTGAGTGGCCCCCGTACTGGGTGCCCATAGAGCAGCTCGAATGGGCTGAAGCCTAGGGACTTCTGTGGGACCTCCCGGTAGGCGAAGAGGAGGCACGGCAGCAGCACGTCCCACTGGCGACGGAGGGGTTCTTCCAATCCCCCGATCATCCCTTTTAGAGTGCGATTGAACCGCTCAACAAGTCCGTTTCCTTGGGGGTGATAGGGGGTCGTGAAGCGGTAGGTGACCCCACACTGTTGCCAGAGGGACTTCATGTATTTGGAAATAAAGTTCGTGCCTCTGTCACTGACGACTTCTCGGGGGAACCCCACACGGGAGAAGATCCCCATCAGGGCCCTGCCGACCACTGGGGCTGTGACGGTCCGGAGAGGAATAGCCTCAGGGTAGCGGGTGGCGTGGTCCACTAGTACTAGGATGAAGCGATGGCCTTGTCTTGTACGTGGGTCTAGGGGTCCCACAATGTCTATTCCGACCCTCTCAAATGGGGTCGTGACTACGGGAAAGGGTTGCAGGGGGGCCTTTAATTTGCGGCCGCTCTTCCCACTGGCTTGGCACGTGGGGCAAGATCGGCAATGCTGGTGCACATCGTTTCTCATTTTTGGCCAGAAGAAGTGGGTCACTAGGCGGCTGTAGGTTTTATCTTGTCCCAGGTGCCCTGCCAGGGGGACATCGTGGGCCAGATTTAGCAGGAAGTCTCTAAAGCGGAGTGGCACCACTAGTACTCGGTTGGCCCCCAGCTCGGCGATTCGTTGCTCGCTGTACAGTAGGTCATTGTCCCAGTAGACCCAATGAGTTCCGGAGGTATCCCCTGCGCTTTGGGCGAGCGCTTGTTGTCGGAGTCCCTCAAGGGAGGGACAGGTCTTCTGCTCCTGACGAAATTGTTCTTGTGTGGGCCCCCCTTCTTGAGCCCACTGGTCGAGATTAGCAAGGTCGGAAGGTTGAGCAGGTTCGAGGGGGATGCCCTGGTCGGGGGTCTCGGCGGGGGCGACCGGAGGCGGAGGCGCCGGCCATTCTGGTTCTTCCGGGTGATGGTTGGCACGGGCGGCCATAGACCGGGTGGTGACGCACGCCCAGTCTGGGACGCCCAACATCCCCAAGTGTTCTTTTCGCTCCACGGCTGCCCACGGGGAGCTTTCCAGGTCATTTCCGAGGAGGCAGTCCACGGGGGCGTCGTCTCGGACCGTTACTTTCAACATGCCGGAGACCCCTCCCCACTCAAAGAGGACACAGGCCATCCGACACAGACTCTCCGAGTTGTCGGCTGATCGTACAGGGCAGAGAATGTTCGGTAGATATTGTTCTGGGGTCACCAGATGACAGCGGACGGCTGTCACACTGGCCCCGGTGTCTCGAAGGGCTTCGGCCCGTTGTCCATTGATGCTCACCCATTGGCTGTACTTCTGGGTGTTAGCGGGTAGGGGGACCCGCGGGACCATGTCTCTTCCCCCTAAGCACGCGAGAGTCATGGCGGCTGGCTCCCACCCTTGATACTCTTGCTCGTCTGTTTCTGGTTCCTCGGAGATCTGTTCTTCCCCTAGTGCCGCGGCGGCCACCTGGCGGGGTCTTGGGCTCGGATACTGCGGGCAGCTTGGGTCATTTGCATAGTGGCCTACTCGTTGGCATCGGTGACATGTAACATTGGCTCTGTATCCCGGTCGCGCCGGGGTGCTGCCCCGGTTGGCCGGGGGGGTGGTGCTGGTAGTGGGGGCGGCCGGAGTGTTGTCTCTTCCTCGTCCTTGGCCCCCTCCTCCTCCTCTGGATCGGTGGTGACCATTGTTGTTCCTGTTCTGCTCGTAGGACCCATTCCGGCCCACTCGGGTGATCTCCCACCGGTCAGCTTCGGCTGCGAGCTGCCGGGGATCGGTTAACTTGCTGTCGAGGAGGTGTTGGCGTAGTTCAATGAAGCAGTTGTTGGACAGATGCTCCCATACCATCAGATTGAACAACTGCTCGTAGGTCGTGACGTTGTTCCCTCTGATCCAGCCTTCGAAGGCTCGGCTGAAGTACGTTACATAGTCCACCCAAGTTGTACCTGGAATGCGTGTGCAGTCTCGGAACCTCTGACGGTACATCTCGGGCGTGAGGCCATAGCGAGTGAGGAGGGCCGCTTTCATATGGTCGTAGGAGGTCATCTGGTGGTCTGGGAGCTGTAACAGAGTATCGCGGCCCTCATTGAGGAATTTGCCCCATAGGCCGGCTCCCCAGTCGGCTCTATCGATCCGGTGCGCAGTCATCGCGATTTCATATGCCTTAAACCATTGCTGGATGTCGTCTTCTCGAAAATATTCTCGGACCACATCCTTGGGGATGTGCACTTTTTTGTCCGTGGTCCCGGGGGTGGACGGTCTGTCGGGCACCCCTAATTCTTTATTCTGTTTGCGCAGGTTGATCTCGGCTAGGTTCCGCTCGTGCTCGTACGTTAGCCTTTTTTCCTCGAGCTCCCTTTGCCTCTGTTTCTCCTCTCTTTCTTCTCGGAGGCGAAGGTGCTCTAAGTTTATTTTTTGCTCGGCCAATTTGAGTTCTATGTCCATCTTGAGTCGGGCCATTTCAAGTTCGTGTAGTCGGGCTTTTTCTCTTTCTTGGATCTCGTCTTGCGAGAGACCCGTTCTTTGCTCTTCAGGGGCCGTGTTGGTCTTTTTCGCGGTGCTTTGCTCCGGGGCTTCGACATCCCCGGTCTCTGCCCAAGATTCTAGGGCATGCTTAAAATCGTCCTTGGTACTTAGTCCGGTGGTAGCGATACCTAGTTCGATGCAGAACTGCTTTAGTTCACGATGGCTGTATTCCTCTAGCTTTTCCATTTGGAACTTCTCAGTTGATCCGCTCTCTTTAGTCGACATTGTTGTTCGTTGTGGGGTGAGCTACTCTCTGTACGTTATGCGGTGATTCGGATCGCGCCGCTGGCCACCAATGTTAGACGGACCGGGAGGGTCGGCCGAGATTACGGGGAGAGGTCTCCAGGGAGAGCCGTCTCCAACGACTGTACAGATAAGTAACTTCCCCCCCACAGACGGACACCACACAAGATTGAAGGTTAACGAGACTTTATATGCACTTCTTAGGTTACGTTGATATAATACAAGGAGGTCTGGACTCAGGGGTCCCCTCGGTTCTGATCTCTGGTTGAGGAAAAGGGTAGCGGGACAGTCTTAGTTACCAATGAGTTCAATAGCTCTCAATCCTCGAGCTCGGCGTGGTTGCTGGTCGGGCCGTGGAGGAGCCAAGCAGGTCCCGAGATGGCTGAAGGGTGGTCGGCGGGCCGTGGAGAAGCCAAGCAGGTCCCGATATGGATGAAGGATGGTCGACGGGCCGTGGAGAAGCCAAGCAGGTCCCGATGCAGATGACAGTTACAACGGTCCGCGGCCTCGCCAGCAGATCCGGACGACGGTGAAGGATGAAGGTTACGACGGCTGTGGCAGCGCCAACAGGCAGGATGATGGTGCACAGGACAGAGCTACGGCAGCGCCAGTAGTCCGTCCAGGATGAGTTCTTCTTTCGTCTCTCGACTCCAAGATACAACTGCCTTCCTGTTCTGGAGCTGCCCCAGTTATAGGGCTGGCGTGCTTTGATGTCCGGACCTTCGCACTTGGAGGTCGGGAGGTCCGGGATGAGGGAGTCCAGACACCCAGCAGGGGGGTGGAGCCAGCGCCCGGGGAGGCGATGGGCGAGCGGCACTTGGCGGGGGAGAGCCATCGGCACCTCTTTCTCCCATTGACTTGCCAAGTAGCCCGCTCACCTCCTGGGTGGAGGGTGGTGCCGGAATGTCTGAGGCCGGGCTAGGCCCGGGGTTGAGGTCGATCGGGGGCCAGGCGGCCTCGTGGCGAAGTGTCCAAGATGGCGGCCCGGGCTGGGCGCGTGGGTCGGCCGTGGATCGGACCCACGAGGTTATCATGCTCGAGGGCAGGTGTCCCTGAGGGGACGTAGGACGTGCAATGGTGGTGTGTGGTGCTTGTATGACTGGCTCGGGCTTGGTCGAGCCGGGGGAGAGCGGCCCGTCATGTGGCCTGTCCAACACTTAGTATTTTAGAAAAGGCTGTAGCGTAGTATGTTAGGACTATAAAAACTTCCCAACTGTGGGCTGGCATGGGATAGAAAGCCAATTCTGCTTTATTTTTAAGAGCTCTGGAGTGATCAACTCTTCTGAGCATCTGGACCTAAATAAGAACCCAGTATGGGCTCTGTATGCTGCAAGGTTTTATTAAAGAAATTCCGCTCAACACGTTTTTGGACCTTGAACACAATACAAAATGCCTAAATCATAATCGTCATTTTTTTCCACTAGAACTTGTGTCACTTTGTTTCACCTACAAAAACATTACTCTTTCCAGACCGTATTTTTCTCCTTTGTTCCTATTCTGCGACACATTTCAGTTGTATGGGGCACATATTACTTTATGTGGAGCACTTATGTCACACTCACCTTGCCCTCAGAATGATGTGCCTTGCCCCATTCAGTCATCACGAAGACGTCATTGACAGAGATGCAGGCGATGACGGCAATGCCCTTCCCCTTCAACTCTTCAGCTTTCTCCACGTAACCAGGGAGGTGGGTCTAGTCCATCGGACAGAAGGAAGGGGGAAGTGAAGGTTAAAAAAAATAGAGGTCAGATTCTTTGCCTCCCTCCCTCCTGGGTTCATAAGAAGGGCTTCAGCATCAGCTAACGCATCAGGGCCACACTCATTCACTCCAGTGTCACTTCCTCCACATTCCTCAACCTGGCATCAGCCCCACCTGACCGAGAATCAGCCAGGAAAGTAAAAGGATGCAGTCTGTCCAGGTAGAGTTTTATTAAGATTGAATGTATCTAGCAGGGCGAATCAGAAACAGCAACCGCCACCGACCAGCTCCAATTGATCCTTCAGCTGGAGATTGTCCCCATGGAAATCCCAACATTCCCTATCCATGGAAATCCCAACCCTCCCTGGATTCAGACCAAACACATCCTCCTTCTTAGAACATGAAACAGCAATGTTCATGTTAAATGAGAACATTAAAAATGAGGATACTATGATACATTAGCTTAAAACAAAGAAGAAGATCATAAAAAGAAAACGAAATAAATTACAAAAAAAAAACACTACTGGAAACTATGAACATTAGTGCACACCTGACCAGAGTGCCAAAAACCAGTAAGAAGAACTCTATAAACATGTGCACGCCTGACCTAAAGATACAAAAAGACTTTAATCATAAAATTTGTTCGGCAACTCCCTTCACTGTGAAACCCTAGGCACCCCTTCATTATCAATTTCATCATGTACCACACCTCACGCCCTCCTCCGCCTCCTGTCCTCAAATATCACACCCCACATCATGTGCAACCGATATCCTTCCTTAATTTCTACATTTACCATCTTCTAATCTCACCACACTCACCCTCATTTCCAAAACCTTAGGTACTGAAAAACTAGACTCCCTTGGGTAAAATTCTTTTGAGTTCTTAATTCTCACATAATCTCCAACTGACTCCTTAACCTCCTTTCACATGTAATCCATAGTGTTTTGCACGTGTGGGTTCGTATTCCATTCTAGTCGCCACTAAAAGGATGCCGTATGTCCAGGTAAAACTTCATTAAAATTAAGTTTATATAGCAGGACAAATCCTAATCCGCCCCCGACCAGCTCCAACTGATCCATCAACAGGAGATTCTATCCCCTTGGAAACCCCCAACATTCCCTACCCATGGAAACCCCAACACTCCATGGATTAAGACCAACACAAAGTTGGAGGTAAATGTTAATCTCCGCTCTACACTGCATTGACCACTCACTCAGATAGCAGGGAAGAGTAAAGATGGCTACCTCAATCTGGTTGCAGGCGATTATCAAATTGCGACATGTAAGCCACTAGAACAAGCATCCCAATTCTACACGCAAACCCTTGCTTCATTGACAGATTAAAGGGAGCAAGGGTGGCTACCCCACCTCGTTCAGAGAAGTGTGGGCATTGCTTGCACATCAACCAGATAACATCCCCTAAAGACATGTGGTAGATAAAACCAACCACAACCTTCTCCAACCTATGGGGGTAAATAAGCAGGAGAAAAGCAACTCACAGCACAACCATTTCCTGTACATATGGGAGCTACAGCCTTACCATGGGCCAGTGAACGGTAAGGTCTGACTCATTCATAAAACTGCAGTGCCCATGAAGGGATATGAAATAATTAGCGGATAATAGGTATTAGGGCAACTGTATTAGGGTAACTAGAGACAAAAGGGAGCTGGTAGAGACATGGCAGCCAGCAGCTCCAAAACATGAACGTGTGTGACGGTTAGTCTCATTACAAATCTTTCAAGGAAGGAAATAAAAGAAATGTTAAGAGAAAACACCGGTATCAAGTTACTAAAAGACGCCGCAAAGAGGAACAGGAAAAGCAGAATAAATTCACTGGAGTAACAGGGTGGAGTCTGTTGCAGATTACTGGAACCCGTGGGCATAGAGGAAAAGACTGGTTTTCGACACTCCTGGGCTGTTATGAAATACTTTGAGAACTGTTTCCTGGTTCTGCAAAGCATCTCCTACAGTCTGGAAGCACTTTGCTATCTTAAGGTGAGACGAAACTGCTTCTGTGCCACAACCTCACCCAGTCAGCCCAACCCCCTCCCCGAGAGTGTTTAATAATTTATAAACTGAGACCTGCCTGACTGGAAGACACTCCCTTACAGATAAAGTAGACACGCCTGGTAAGCAGTGCCAGGTACAAATTATTCATTTATTGGTTTACTCCTGCATTTATATTGCGCATACCTAGGGCAGTGGAGTACTGGGGAAGCACCAAAAAGATATACAGTAGACCACAGCAGCAACTGTGTGTATCGAGCTCGAACAATAAAATAGCTGAGAACGGGGAGCCAATCGGATTGGAAGTTGGGTGTCTCCCCCTTTCTCCATCTGTGTGCCCGGTAGTGAACTTGGTGAACTGAGTGCCATACAAGTCAGCACGCTGTCGATTTTGGGAGGGCATTTTCACCAAAGGTGCATGCAGAGTGGGCCATCATGTCATGCAGACCGCTTAGCATCCTTTTTGTATTTCAGGAAAAATCACCTTTAAGTCAGGATTTGATCGTGACCCAGGCAGGATAAAAGAATGGCAAAGAGTTGTCCCCTAAATAGGGCAGACCGTGTGACATTCAGAAGCCTGTGGCCTGGAAGTGGATGGACTTGGTTCCCGAAGACAGAACCAGCTAAGGCGCCAGAAGTGAAACAGGACAGTTTTCCATCACTAAATGATAACTAACCACCGGTTTGGTAGAATGGGAAATCAATTGGT
The DNA here is from genome assembly GCF_964263255.1 of Lissotriton vulgaris. Taxonomy (NCBI): domain Eukaryota; kingdom Metazoa; phylum Chordata; class Amphibia; order Caudata; family Salamandridae; genus Lissotriton; species Lissotriton vulgaris. The sequence goes on from NC_141697.1 coordinate 571,709,166, forward strand.
TTACATCTCATGTTCTCACCAAACCCTAAATGATTTGCCGTGGTCACCACGGCAATCATTTAGGTCAATCATTTTGTTCATCATTTTTTGGAATCACACGATCTACTTCATTCCACTCAATCGGGCTTTCGCCCTAATCTTAGCACTGAGACGGCGCTGCTGGAGGTGTCCGAAGCCATCAAGGAGACGCTGGACTCGGGTGGCAGAGCCATGCCGATAATGCTACACTTGTCGGCAGCCTTTGACACCGTCCCCCATGAGGGTTTGCTAGTCAGACTTAATGAGATCGGTCTGAGGGGGGACGGTGCTTAGCTGGTTTATATCTTTTTTGGCTGGCCGCCGACAAATCGGTCTGGGCCTCCTTTAGCTTTGCTGAGATGCCGCCTTTGGGAGTCGGAGTCCCGCAGGGTTCTGTGTTGAGCCCGACTAACATCTTTATGACCCCTCTGGCGGCATTGGCTGAGTCTTTCGGGGCCCAGATCGTATCCTATGCCAACGACACCCAGCTGCTCTTTACCTGTGGGAACGGAGAGGATTTTGATGGAGAGAGTATCCGTGAGTGCCTTGGGGCTGTTTTTGAATGGCTCCAACTGAACAGCCTCAAGTGCAACTCAGACAAAATCGGAGTACTCTTCTTCGGTTGTCAATCCGATCCAGACTGGCAGGTATGGTGGCCCGCTGACATGTCTCCTCCGGTGCGATAGTCTCAGTTGGCTAAGAATTTGGGGATCAAAATGGACAACGGCCTGACTTTAAGGTCTCAGATCCTTGCCTTTACCGGCACCTGTTTTGGTCTCCTCCGTATGCTTCGGAAGTTTTTCCCTTTGCTATCTGAGGACCATAGGAGGACTACAGTACAGGCCTTAATTGGTTCAAGATTAGACTACTCCAACGTCCTATATCTTGGCCTGCCGGAATATCTCCTGCAACGGATGCAGGTGGTCCAGAATGCAGCAGCGCGAGCCATTTTTGGCCTGCACAGGCGAGTCAGTCTCTGGCTTGTTGCAGTCTCTTCACTGGCTGCCTATCCGGAAGCGGATAGTTTTCAAAGCCCTAACTCTTGCACATAAGGCCCTCTATGCCTCGGGGGCTAAATACCTTCAAAGGAGGCTCGCCTTCTATCGTCCGTCACGTTCTCTGAGATCAGAGTCGATGTTTCTTGCCACTGTTCCTCGGGTGAAGCTGGCCCGTATTGGAGGTCGCTCCTTTATGTCCCGAGCTCCACAGCTTTGGAACTCTGCCCCTGACACTGCGCAGTACCTCAAATTTGCTGGCCTTCAGGAAGGGCCTGAAAACTTGGCTTTTTGCCTCTTAGACTCCCTTTTTTTGCTGACTCAGTTTTTCCTTTATTCTTTGTGTTGTGTTTGTCTTTTTCAGGCTATCAATAAAGCGCCGGGACACTTGCGAGTAGCGAGCACTATAAAAGACACAATTAACATAACATAACCAGAGAGGTTCTCAGAAACCACTGTTAGACTAGCGCTCACACATGCTGCCAACTTACAAGGCCCAAGGATAACAAACTCAGCATTCATCACAACACTCAATGGCAGACACGCAAGGACCGCACTCACCTTGGAGCAACCAGGGGTGAAAGCTCCAGGCACGCCAAAGAGGATTCCCTTTTTTCCCTTGAAAAATTCTGCCACGCTGACTTTGTTGCCCGGCTCGCCCTCGTAGACCTCTACATCAGGCACCGAATCTCCAACCTGCAACTGAAGGGAAAAGTGTGAGTATGGGCATGTGGATCCATCGTGGGGGGGGGGGGGGGGGGGGGGATATCATAGACCTACAAACCACAGGTAAAATGTTACTTACCTCAGTGCTCTTTCATTTACAGAACAACATCACAAAGGCAAAGATCATTCACACCAGCCGTCCGGTGTGTTGGGTGATGATGCCTTACTGCCAAGAAGAGACCACCCTGGCACTACTGACATGCAGAGTAGAGAACAGTGCTAGGCAGAGGATTTAGCTGGGGAAAATTAGCAGGGGCATCAATTGCTTTGAAAGAGGAAGCAAGGGGGGCAGATGGTTGTGGTAGAGGGCAAGGCTGGCATTATGTGAACAATCAGTGGGAGGAGAATGACAGTTGATGGAGCAGGAAGCAAAAATGAATCAACTGGGTGGAGGTGGTGGCCCTGCGCAGAGGCAGGGTTGGGGGAGACAGTTGGCAAACACTTCATGGAGAAATGTTCTGAAGCAACCCCACTTCCTGGGAAACCTCGGGTGCTGCACAGTATATGGAAATACCTCTTGCACCCTCCTTCCTAGAGTCCAATGTCACATACCCATGAAAAAGCATATTGGAGTAAGGCATATCCATTGGCAGAGAAGCTGCCAGATTAAGTACTAAAACGAATTCACTACGCAAGCTCTGGCATAGATAATCAAACTAGTGTGGGCTTTACTGCTAAATTGTGACGTTAGTGTCACATATTGGGAACTGCAAGAACCCCAGACAATTTCTGAAGAAATACTTTCTATTGCTGTGCTAATAAAAACCAAGCCTACAATGTTGATACTGAGTGAAAATCCATATACCTCATTGCAACCAAGCAACAAGAGGTTGCGGGGCATTTGAGACCAGACATCGGAGTGGGAGGAGACAAGCAAGTGGATGGAGGTGGTTAGAGGGTGGCAGGTGGAGAAACACTAATAGAAGTCGGGTGACTGAACTCTACCTTCACAATTGGCGGGTCGAACAAACTGGCCCACTGCCTCTTTAGCCTTTTAACAATTGGCCGTTCTTTTGGCTTGCAGCAATCTGCTTCATATTTGAACAGAACAGAAGTGAAAGGTTTGGCGACTGGATTAACTATGGATTACATTTTATTTATTTTAAGGGCGAAGACTATCGTAGTTTATACATAGGTTTCAATGGCCAGATTTGTGAGGAACCTCCAACTAATCCACTTACAGGGGTTGCTGGAGAACCTGAAAACCATTTTATAATAGAGGGGGCAGAAACACAGAAGATTAGGACTGACTCACAACTTGCCATTGTACTGCAGAAGGTCAACTACATTTCAGGCAAAGCAGAAAAAACCAAACCATTAATTCACCTTTTTGGTCTAAGGGCCAAAACAATGATAACAGCAATAGTGCGTGAAAACCCTGGTAATCGCCTACTGCTAGGCAGCCGTATCATTTTTACAGGACTCTAATTCCTGAAACCTACAAGAGGCTACGTAAGATCTTCTGGTGGATCCACACCGAGACCAGGAAGACGGTCACCCAGGCCCTCGTCACCAGCCGTCTGGACTACGGCAACTCCCTCTACGCCGGAACCACCACCAAACTCCAGAAGAGACTCCAGCGGATCCAGAACGCCTCAGCACGACTCATCCTGGACATCCCCCGTCGCAGCCACATCTCCGGACACCTGAGAGACCTGCACTGGCTCCCGGTCAACAAGAGAATCACCTTCCGACTCCTCACCCACAAAGCCCTACACAACCAAAGCCCAGGATACCTCAACCGCCGCCTCAACTTCTAAGCTCCCAAACGCCAGATCGATCGACCGGCCACGCCCTCGCCGCCACCCCCCGCATCCGAAGAGCCACCACAGGGGGACGGCCCTTCTCCTACCTCGCCGCCAAGACATAGAACTCCCTCCCGACCCACCTCCGCCTGACCCAGGACCACCTCGCCTTCAGGAAGCAACTCAAAACCTGGCTATTCGAGCAGTAGCGGACTCCACTCCCCTAGCGCCTTGAGACCCTCTGGGTGAGTAGTGCGCTATATAAATGCTTTGATTGATTGAGGTGTTCGTATATTAGCCACAAGGCAGTCTGCTACCACTCCACAAATGTCTACTTCTGGTAGGAGTGGTGTAAAATTCATAATAACCATGACACATAGATTAGGTTTGGTGAGAAGGTTTATTAATGCAAGAGAATACCACAAGTGGGGCGAAGGAGATTGACAGCTAGGAGGACTGAGGGAAAAATTAATATGATGATTTTAGCAGCTTAACATAGTCAGTGAAATGGATAAGGAGGCACTATTCTCAGGAAGCCAACAAGAAGCCGAAGGTGCCCACATCGCAGCTGCTCACCGCAAAAAGGATGTTAAAGGAACCTTTGTTGGTTAGAAGATCTGCCAAACTGGACATTAATGGCCACATTACCTCTTCCAGAGAGGAGAGTCCAGAGAAATTCACAAATCTCATTTCTCTGGGGATATACCAGATATACTACAGTGTGTGAGGGCCAGACAACACTTCAGTAAAAGCATTGTGTAGTAGGGACCACTAGAAGGTCCTGATGAGTAAGCAGTAGGGGACTGCTTACGAAACATGTCGACCTGGTAGCAAGCTATTTGCTCTACCTCAAAACCCCCTTCTTAACATTCCCAGCTAGAGAAGCGAATAAGATATTTTTCTACTAGCCAGGGAATTTTTAACCTTTTTTCTTGCACTCACATATTAGGTCCCTACACTTCACTGACACCTCCTGCACCTACACAGCCTTTTGTCACAATAAACTAGTGCTCCCGCGTAGTTCGTAGGTTGCAGCATGCCCCGCCCCGTTAGAGGTACGGGAAGACCCCCATGATGAAGCATGACACTAAATGACTTTAGTGTGTGAGGGGTATTTTAAAAAGCACATCTTTTCAGATCTAAGAGTGCCTAGTATTTCACTAGACACAGAAAATATTAATCTATAAAAATAGTCACCACCGCACGTTGTGATCTTTTTATAAACAATTGGATTCTATCAAACAACCATAGCAAACACTTGGAGCCCCATCGGAGAACATTTGCAGGTAATGGGACTTAGGAAAATAAGCATTAGTAAAGCGAAATGGTGTTATGGTTGGTTATCGAACGTGGTTGGTAGTAGTTTGGCAAATCTGTGCGTGTTGCCTACACGTGTCCCATAAAGATCGGCCCATAATGAAGCAACATCTTGGATACAACAGTATGGAAGACGGGCGTTGTACCCCTCTGCTGAACAGACTACAGTGGTAGAGTTAACTGTACTCGTCAAAAAGGGTGTTAAGAAAAGGAGCCAGAAGATGAAGATTGTATTGTAAGTGTTGAACTTAAGACGCACAAAAGAGCTATTACATAGTAAATACATTTGACAAATGTGGCAGTATTTTTTATTGCAGTTTAAATCAGTGTATTGCACATCTCTAATTTGTGAGCAAAAAAAGCTGCAAATCCATGACCATGGTATCCTGGTAATACTGAAAAACAAATGGATAGGCCAGGGTGGTGATTAATGAATAGCTTGGTGTCTTAATGATAGGCTAGTCATCAAAACAGCAAGCACTCCAAGCAATAAAATCAATAAATTAGCATTTTGTTGTGCAAGCAATGAAGTCACATCAAAGAGCAAACACTGACTGGCCATGAGAAGAAAGAAAAAAAAAAAAAAAAAAACCAATGCCAATGGCTGGCCCTATGCCCACTCTGCTTTTATTGCTTTTTTATTGTACTTTGTGAAGAACTGGTGACATGAGGTATTAGCTGAAGCAGTGTACCGAAAGATGTAACAATTATTGGCAATGCAGATAGGTCAAGATTGGGATTGTACTGTCAAGCGAGACCTAAAATTCCATGTACATTAATGACTGCCTCCTATCTGCGCTGCTGCTAGACAAAAATGCTGCACAATCGAAATTTGCCTAGCTTACGTAACGGTAAGTTTCAATTCTATTAAGGACACGGAGGCGAGGATTATGCTATATCTTCCTTCGCTTTAATAACATAAAGAAACCACAGCAGCTTAGGAAAAGATATAATAAGAACAAAAAATGCTTTAAACATAAAGCATTAACGTAATGTTCAACAAAAAATCAACAACAACTCCCAAGAGTCTCTTTGTCATAATCATAGTCCACAGTCCTTTGTCACTGTTCACCATCCCTATATAACCGGACTTCCCATCATCTTCCTCCTCTTTCTTCGCGCAGATCACGCTAAGCCTCATTGGTCCTGTTTAGCCCCGTCGTTGCCTGCCAAAAAAGGAACAGCATCAGCGAGGTGGCCCAGGAAAAGTCACAACAAGGCGAGGAGCATACAGTGAACAACACAGTATAGACAACGTCAAGGAAAACGCTTTACTTACTGCCATACGGGTGGGCAGAGACACCACCGTAGTCCGGGCGGGATAATCCTCGCCTCCGTGTCCTTAATAGAATTGAAACTTACCGTTACGTAAGCTAGGCAAATTTCGATTCTATGTCAGGACCGGAGGCTTCAGATTATGCTAGTTTAAAGCTTACTTACCACCAACTGAGCTAAATCCACCACTGGCTTAAAATAAAACCTCTTGAAGGTGGAATCCGAGGACCAGTCCGCCGCTCGCATAAGGTCCTCCAGACGAGCACCCACCGAGAATGCCTTAGAGGCCATGGCCCCCCTGGCGGAGTGTGCTCCAAAGAGAGAAGTATTGATGCCCGCTTCTTGCATGACCCAACGCACCCACCGAGCAATAGTGGGGGAGGAGACAGCTTTGTGTGGCTTCCGCAGGGCAATCAACAACTGACGCTCGCCTGGAGGGCGCAGATCCAAGGTCAGGTCCTCATATGCTTTGAGGCATTGCACGACACAACTTAGGAGTGTCAGAAAAGGCTGGATAAGAAATGGAACGCGACGACGTCTTAGTGCGTCGGCCCACCGTAAAAGTAACCCCATCCGGGGAAAAAATGCGTGCAGAAACATCCAGCGCGCGCACGTCCGAGACGCGCCTACAAGAGACCAGACATAACAACATGGCTAATTTCGCCGAAAGCTCCTTAAGAGACAGATAAGAATTCGCTGGCCACGACAGGAACAGGTTCAGAACCAAATTGACGTCCCAAAGGACGGAGTACCTGGGTTCTGGCGGCAGTGCGAGGCGAACCGCTCGCAGAAGCCGGCACACAAAAGGGTGTTCCCCTACCGGATGGCCATCGATGTTATCATGGCCCGCAGAAATCGCCGACCGGATAGCATTGATCGTTCTATACGCTAAACCCTTGTCGGCCAAATGAGCCAGGAAATTCAGCACGGGAACAAGGCCGGCGACCATGGGATCCAAATCCCTTCGTAAACACCAACGCATCCACTTAAGCCAAGCGGATCTGTAACGCTTCGTCGTACTATCGGCCCATGCTTTGGAGAGCAAGTGCTCAGCTGACCCCGAAAGGCCCGGGAGCGTCCAGCGTCTCCTGAGAGCCTCCACGCCACGAGGCGGAGAGTGTTCTGTATGACGAGAGGGTGAGGTTCCTGATCCGGGCTCGTCAGGAGCAGAGGAAACAGGGGGAGTAGGATTGGAAAAATCCCAGGAAAGTTCCAGAAGAACCGGAAACCATACTTGAGACCTCCACAGCGGTGTAACCAACACCAGGTCCGCACCCTGGCGGCGTATTTGAGCCGCCGTTCGCATGATCATGGAGAACGGGGGAAACGCAAACGGCTGTTCCCGACTCCAATCCTGCAAGAACGCGTCCGTGGCCTCCGCCAGAGGGTCCGGACTCCAGCTGTAGAACCGCGGCAGCTGGTGGTCGAGACGGGACGCGAAGAGGTCCACCGAGAAGGGGCCCCAAAGGGAGTGTAGCCACCGGAAGACTCCCGGATCCAGTTTCCACTGGCTGGCATCCCTGAGATGTCGAGAGTGCCAATCCGCTACTTGATTGGACCGGCCTGGCAGATACTCCGCCGTCACCGCAATGTGACGAGACAGGCAATAATCCCAGAAGTCCCTCGCTAAATCCGCCAAGGCGCGGGACCGAGGGCCTCCCAGGTGGTTCACATATCGGACCGCCGAAACATTGTCCATTCGGAGCAGGACACAAGCCTTGACCGAATCCTTGGTCCAACAGCGAACCGCGAAGGAGCCCGCCAGGAGCTCCAAACAATTGATATGCAATTGTTGTTCTTCTGACGACCAGGCGCCGCCGGTGGAAAAATCCCCGCACCGGGCGCCCCAGCCCGACCTGCTGGCGTCGGATTCTATGACCAAGTCCGGAGCCGACCCGAAGATCGCTCGCCCATTCCATGCCTCCATGTGAGACAGCCACCATGACATTTCCTCCTTCACTTCGTCCGTGAGGGGAACCCACTGGTCGTAACACATCCCACGGCGCAAATGCTGTGCCTTCAGGCGCTGAAGAGCCCTGTAGTGCAGCGGGCCTGGGAAAATCGCCTGGATGGAGGACGATAGGAGGCCTACCACCTTGGCGACATGACGCAGTGACGTACGATCCTTTGCGATCGTCTGCCGAAGCAGGTGTCGTATCTTTGCGACCTTCCGACTCGGCAGGCTCAAGACCGCCTGAACCGAATCCACCACGAAACCTAAAAAGGTGATCTGCTGAGCGGGAACCAAGACCGACTTGGAGCCGTTGACAACGAACCCCAGCCTCTGAAGCAGGCCGACAGCCTGACGCAGCTGTCCCGTCAGCACCTCTGGGCACTGTCCCATGAGGAGGATGTCGTCCAGGTATACTATCATACGGACTCCCTGGCTTCTGAGAAACTCCACCACCGGGTGAAGGACCTTCGTGAAGCACCACGGGGCCGAAGAAAGACCGAACGGCAGGGCGGTGAATTCGAACACCTTGCCGTCCCACAGGAATTGTAGGAAACTACGATGAGGGGGGTGGATGGGAACGACCAAGTAGGCATCCTTGAGATCCAGTCGCACCATCCAATCCCGAGGGAGGAGCACGTCCCGAAGGAGGTGGATTCCCTCCATCTTGAAGTGACGGTAGACCAACCACCCATTGAATTCCTTGAGGTTGATCACAGGCCTCTTGCCCCCATCCGTCTTGTCTACCAAGAAGACGTTGCTGAGGAACCCATGCGGGTGGCGCGTTGATAGGCGGATGGCTCCCTTGCGCAGCAAGTCCGAGACCTCCCCGTCTATCAATCGCGCGTCGGAGTCTGAGAAAACCATTGGGCGCGGGGGCCTCACCTGAGTTGGCTGGTCGTGAAATTCTATATGGAAACCTCTCACAGTTTGCAAAACCCAAGCATCGGCAGTGAGCAACTCCCACTCCCCGTAAAAGCTTGCCAGCCGCCCCCCAATCGGAACCTGATCCAAGCAAAGAACACTCACCGGGGGCATGTCCTTGTCCGGACTTCTTCTGGAATCCTCTTCCACCATAGCGTTGTCCCCTCGTGGGGTAGAAATTGGTGTAGTTGGCAGAGGTCTGGTACTGACCTCTTCCGGAGCCTTGTCCACGGTTGTTGGTCTGCTGACCACGGCCGATCGCGCGGCCCCTGCCGCGACCGGCCCCTCCAGAAAAACGCTGGTGAAACACCTTCTTGATGCTGGACTGGGCCTTGTCCAGTGACGTGAACGTGTTCACGAACCTTCCCAGTTCGCGGATGAAAGGTTCACCGAAGAGGCCACCCTGGGCCACTGCACCTGCCTCAGACGAGGCCAGGTCCCCCAGCTTCGGATCCAGTTTAATAAGGAGCGACCGCCGTCGCTCCGTGGACAGGGCACAGTTGGCGTTGCCCAAGAAGACGATCACCCTCTGGGCCCAATTGGAGAGCACCTCCGGTGAAATGGCGGTGCCATTTGCTCGAGCCTCCTCCGCCATGTCGAGGATCTTAGTGGCGGGCCCGACCGCATCCAACAGCTTGTCCTGGCAGGCCCGCCAGGACCGATCGATCCCCTTCCTGGGGTCTTTCATGAATTTCGCCAGGAAGGTGGCCATCTTGGGGTCCAACTCTGGGGTCATAGCCACCTTCCCCTCCAGAGTAGGCCGCGGGCATTCCCCGCGCAGGCAACCCCTCGCTTCCTTCTCCAGGGGCTTGCGCAGCCGGCCCGCGACGAACTTCGCCACCGTCTCCCCCGGGGCCCAGGCCGCGGATCGGGGATGGACAATCTCGTCCGGGTCCAGCATGCCCGACTCATCTCGGGGCATTTCCTTTCCCGAAGGCGCCGGGAGCCAAGATCGGGTCGACTCCCCGTCGTCATTCGTGTCCGGAGAATCGTAGATCGGGGAAGCGGGCGCCGTTGACAGACCGCCCGAAGTGCCAGGGTCCACCAAGGGCGTCGGAGGCACCGCCGTCGCTTTGGCCAGGAAGGCGTCACGAAGACGCTCGAAGGCGTCCTTATCCACGCCCTGGGACTCCGATGAAGGTCCCTCACTCCGGGGTCTCTTCGGAGCGGGCGGCAACCCTCCGGACGTCCCCGGGAGCACGGGGGGCGGCGGCACCTGCGCCGCCGCCAGCTTGGCACACTCCTCCACGATGCGGGCCGAGAGGCGGTCCTCCATGGGCCCCACCACCTCCGTCACACAACGATAGATGGAGCTGTCCACCGCCTGATAAAACTCATCATCCTGCAGATAGGGGCAGGCCTCCTCCTCATACTCCCCTTCCATGTCGGAACCAAGGGCAAATGCGGGGCACCCAAGAGGGCGGCAACCGAGAAAGTTCTCGAATGTGGGCAGGCCCAGCGGCTGCGATCACGTTTTGGGCCAGCTGACGTGGCAGGTGGGCTGCACCAACCCCCAAGCGCGCAGACCCTCCTCGCCGGGACCGGGTCTACGTACCCCTCAAGCGCGCTAGGCCACACACTGTTTAAAGAGGTGCACAGATCTCGCCCGAAGACGATCCACGCGGTCAAAACCGCTATACAGGCCCCAGAGGGCGTCAAAATTGTGAAAGTACAGACCCGGATCACCAGGTGTCAGAGGGGTACGCGAGGGTCGGCCCCTGCGCAAGCAGACCCCACGGCGCGGCTCCTCGTACTGCGGAGGTGCGCCGGAGGGTCGGCGAGACGACAGGCCGCCCCCTTGCGGTCTATGTACACACCGCACACGAGTGGGAATAAAGTCGCGTAGGAACGAAGAACGTTCCCGCAACCAGGGACTCTGAAAGGGAATAAACCACACAAGGAGTCCCCAAAGACCGCAAGACAATCAAGTACAATAAAGAAGACAAAATAGAAAAACACTTATCTGGCTGCGGGAGCAGCGAAGAAAGAGGAGGAAGATGATGGGAAGTCCGGTTATATAGGGATGGTGAACAGTGACAAAGGACTGTGGACTATGATTATGACAAAGAGACTCTTGGGAGTTGTTGTTGATTTTTTGTTGAACATTACGTTAATGCTTTATGTTTAAAGCATTTTTTGTTCTTATTATATCTTTTCCTAAGCTGCTGTGGTTTCTTTATGTTAATAAAGCGAAGGAAGATATAGCATAATCTGAAGCCTCCGGTCCTGACATAGAATCTCTCGTTAACTAAGACACTTTAAGGGGCACACGTGCCATTGTAATGCTATTAAAAGTCAAGCTCTGGAAGCTGGAAAAAAGGATCATAGCCATTTAGAGACTAGACTTTGTGGAAGCACACAACTTCTGCCCAATCAAAACATGTATACCAAGCTTCCAAAATGTGGGCTGAGTCAAAAGCAATCTACTTACTGATGGTCCTCACATAATGGTCTGGCAACAGCCGTGCTGTCAAGCCAGACCATAAAAAGCAACCAGGGCTTAAAAAGATGAAGACCTTTTCTGCAAGCCATCAGCAGAGGTAGGTGAAAAGTAGAACCCGAGTTATAGCACACCTACAAAAGGAACTGTATGAAAGTAGTATATTCACTTCATGTTGCTGTACTGGAGCGGAGCTTTTACTCTTATGATAGCAGGAGATGTGAATTTACCTTTCACACTATGCAAGAAAACTAGACATGATCCTTTAGAAAGGTTTGGATTTAATTTCCGATAGTCAAGTGATTCGGTTATTAATACCCAGTCTTTAATCCAGAAACCGAATTAGCCAGGCCACACGAATATACCAGACGTACACCCCCTTAAATATTATGTATTTGCTCCAGACAACTGACAACACGGACATTCTACCACATAAGAAATCATAACCGAGTTAACTGATGTCTGTCCAGAGTAGATGCAGACACTGGTGCACCAAATTATAAACTCTACCTTCACAGAGGTGTTAATGGGCAACTTCTAAATCTGTACAGAACTATGTGAATGTTTAGCGCCAAAAAACATACAAAATGTGGATATGAGGTTGACAAGGTAAACTACCCTTGCATAAAAGAGGTATGATTATCGCTCACCAGAATTGGTCTCAACAAGTTCAAGAAGGTTGGGAACAATTTAGATACACCACAGTTCTTTGTAATATTTGCTGGTGTTGGTGAATTAAAGCAAATTAAAGCCACCATTAGTTTAGACGCCCAGATATTCTTCTAAATTATGACACTGAAGTCACCGACCCTCTTCCTCTGCCACCAGAAGAATACATTGATGCAAATAAGAAATCCTGCTTGGTGAACCATATCTTAATGGCCACCCCACTGTTCTTCAGTGAAGGTTTGGATTCACTGTCAAACCTTTGTGCCTGAATACATCCCAATTGCATGCCAAATATAACCCCACTGTTCTTCAGTGAAGGTTTGGATTCACTGTCAAACCTTTGTGCCTGAATACATCCCAATTGCATGCCAAATATCAGCCAATGGGATCTGAAGGTTATACATCGGCTTACCAAAAAACAAACAAACAAAAAAACACAAAGCTGAAGTGAACATTCGTTCATGAGAGAAATATTTATGACAACTTGGGTATGTGTTAAGGCGCAGGACGAGAGGCCAAAGTGACATGCAGCTTTAAGGCACGATCCACGTCTTAAGTCAAACAGTAAGCAGAGGAAAATTAAATAAGAGCAAGCCAACCAGGCAATAGGTTGAAAATTATTAACACCATCTCCCTTCTACTGTAGGGCAAAATTCCCCATTTGCTTGTGGCAGCTAAAAAGTAATAATCAAACCACTAGCAAATTTACCATAGAGGCAACATTCATGGGTTAAGATAATGGTACTGCAAGACTGTCTGACACAAGGATGGGAACAGTTTCTTTTTTTTTTAAAGAAGGTGGGCTATATAGGCCTGTAGTCCACTAGGAAGTCACTAGCTGTCAGTCTAAATTATTATTAGATGGCACATCTCACTACACATCCCTTTCGTCCATGGACTGTTTGTGTAATGAAGGGGAGATCAGCTGTTCTTGTGTCTTGCACAACGGAAGAACATAACAGCACAGAGACCAAGATGCACATGCGCCAAGAAAATACACCACACAAGATATCGCATGGCTGCTTGACAAAGTCAAGATTTTATTCAACTGTTGGGGGCACTAAATATAGGTGGGGTAATGTAGCCACCTTAAACCTTTGGTACCCGATAACTTGGTTAATTGAAACAGATCATACAATTTATCACCACCCTTGGGGTTCGTATTCTTGTTTAAATCAGTCAAATGAACTTTGTACTTTTGATTTGGATGATCCACTTTCTCCCTCACATATGACTATTTGGTATATGTTTAGTGTAAACCTAGCCAAAAGGCATCAATAGCAAAGAGATTGAAAAAGTGGCTGGTTTGGTAACTGGGTTCTAAAAGCAGAAGTGGGCATTTACTGCATTGTGGTCTAACATTCTCCAAAGAGGAGTATCTTTAACTCTTTCCTTGCAGACTTTATGGGAGATCTCATGGATACAGGGATGTTGCTTCTGATCTTGTGTGCACTGATGGAAATGGGGCGTTGTCTTCCTTCTGCACTACTTTGTCTCCATTCTGGGTTGTACAAACCCAACTTATGTCCTTCCAAGAGAAGAAATACAGATGTTGAGAAGCTACTGATAATAATTAGGGGAAGGTAAGGGATAAAGTTAGCAAACATATATAGTAGTAGAAGAAACACGGGCAAAAAAAAGTGTATTTGTGAAACCCATAATGTTGGTGCTGTCTGATAATCTCTGGCTTTGTACATGCTTATTCAGTTTTGACTTTCTAAATCTTATAGTTTGGGAGCTGATGAGATCTTAGTTTACAAAAACTGAATTGGCTAAAAAATTGGCTAAAAAGCTTTTTTGGGGCAAAAAAATAAATACAAACAGGAAAAATAACCACACACACACACTCTGCCATAGTAATACCTGCTCTGAAAGGGACTGCTGTGGGAGAATGTTCTCCCTGTGAAAGGGCAAAATGATGTCACTAAAAGCAGACTTTGCCAATGGCTGAAGTGGTCTGCCCCATGCTGTAGTGGGAGGAAGAACAAGCACTGGCAAAGCCAATAGGTCCCACCTATATAAGAGCTTTTGGCTTTGCTAATGTCTTTTAGCCATGTTATGAGCAGCGTGGCTGTGTAGTGAGGCTATAAGTAAAGTGTGTAGTGTCATGCGGCTCTTAATTTTAATGCAATTTTTTGCAAATAGTGTAGTCTGAAGGGTTGTTACCAATTAATTCAAAGTGGACAGTAGAAGTTGTAGAGAAATATATGCTGTGTATATTAGAGGTTATAACAGTGCCAAAAACATAACAGTTTTGCCTTTACTTTCAGCATAGCTTAAAAGTCGCGATCCTCTGCAGTAAATGTTAGGGGAGAGGTGGTGGTGTAATGGCCAGAACTGCCCAGTCTGGAGCTCGGGGAATCCTGTTCAAGTCTTGGCATTGGCTTAACATCTTGTCACTGAGCAAATCACTTACCCTTCCCCTGCCTAGAAAAACGAATGTGTAGTTATGTAATTTAACTGTTGAGCCTGTAAAGCGCTCAAATCAAATATCTATGGATTGTGTTCGTAGCATGTAAAACTGCAAAGCAAAACTGAAGTAAACAAACAAAAAAAAAACATGCAACAGCGAAGTGGGAGGTAGGGTGGGATGGGTCTAGCAGGGAATGGTGAGACTGGCAATCCATGATGGGGAGGACAGGCATAAGCAACAATAAATCGCATATATACTTAATCTATACTTGCTCCATGCTGTAGCAAAGAGATAAAGGAAGTGAAGCTCCCATGCATTTACCAATGAGAAGCAAGAAAATGAAAGTGCGAATCAAGCCAGCCATTGGTAGGTAACGGGCGGGCTCTGCAAGACTCTTGTGTATAGAATATCTCTTGCAAGTGAGCGCACATGCACTAGCAGCGCATGCGCTTCCGCAGGCGAGACCTAAAAAACGTAAATGACAACAAAAAGGCTGAAGAGGGTTTGGTTAAAAGTCCTAGTAGTTGATCATATAATTTTAGTAAAATCTAAAAGAACCAGGTTAACGCCAAACCTAAAAAAATATGGGTTGAAGCGCATCAGGACGACTGAAGCGAATTAAGGAAAGATTTAAATATTTTGAAAACATGTTTGGTGAAAGTCCAGTATTACACATCTCATACCCATCAGTTCGCAGAACATGCAACTCTAGATCACGTTTCTAGTGCTGGGTTGGAGCATGGGCACAGTGCCACAAGGACCACCACCACACCAGCAATTAAGGACTTCACAAGTGCTTGTCCAGCCTCGATTCAAAATGAGCCTGACTTTGGTAAGTGGTGAAGTCATTAAACTGCTGATAGTGGAGGACGCAAGAAGGATTAGTTAAGCACGCCAACCTAGCAGGCTGGGAGAAAGATTAAAATAAATAAATACAGGAAGATCTCCTGGCAACAGTGATTGGAGTCCGAGGGGCTGCAGAGTTCAAAGGTGGTCATGGATAAATACAACATTGCGGTAAAATACTAGAATCACTACTTCTATGGGATGGCACAAGAGGATAAAGGTTAGGTGAAATGTGCGCAGGACCAGACCGAGGAGGACCAAGAAAGGGATGTCAAGAGTCACAACATTGGTACAGGGAGCCATCGTCTGATCACAGCTGCATAACATCAATTTCCTTTGTGTTTTATCCTCAGAAATTCAAAGGAAAGAAGGTTTCTTCACCTCCTAGTCACTCCGGGGCATTCCACCTTGAATTGCAACCTAAAAGTTTCCTGCCAGACTAAGCAGCTTCAATCTAGCCACCCCAAACCTTCCAGAGGCAATAATGGGCGCCATGTCAAGCATATTTGCCCCTCTTCAACTACTGTTTGTGGGTTCCTCTTTCAACACTGGCCAAGAAGATCCTTGTGGTTTACAGGAGGATCACTCTGGAGATACCGTCCACACATGCTATCAGCCACTGAACCAGTACAACACACCCTTGTACTGGCCTCTCTTCTGGGCGGGGGTTTGATCTCCTCTACAATGGCAGATCAGCTTCACTTGCAGGTGATACCCGATAGAGCTGGTGCACAGTCTCTTTAAAAGGCCATAATAAGTACAAAGTAATGGCTCAAGGTTAAGAAACATTAATGCTTATGTGGGTCATTGGTGGGAAGCACACCAAGGTCAAAATAATACAAGCAGCTTTTGAAATTCCAAGCACTCCAAGTTCTTGTGTCAAATCGGTTCCTGGGCTTTCCAGGCAGGAAGGCAGCTTGTCCCATACTATTCGAGGAGTTTTGTATATTGGGCCTAGATAGCCTTGGATAAAATCCGATCACTGCTATGCTTTGTCCCAAGACAACACATTAAAGGAAGTGTACGTTTCAGAACAGTTGCCAGAAACAGGTCTTAAAGGAACGTACAACTCATCTCAACGGACTAAACCGCTCTAGCCTGGGGGCAGGGACACAGGAACTAAGGACATGAATCCTGAGATTACACTAAATATATATATATACATATATACACACACACACATATACATACATGTTTAGAGAGGTGGGGTGTAATAGGGTTGTAGGATTTAATTAAAGGAAGCTACGTGGGAACGGAGTCTACAAAAGGATTGCGAAAAAAATTCTCACAACGGATATGTAACATGCTCCGACTAGAAGCGGGAATTCAACTACACACAATTGAAATGTAATTGCTGTACACTTTAAAAAAGCATGAAGGACTAGTCACCCCATGGGGAGCGCTGTTCGAGAACTGCAGGAGCTTTTGGAAACATACTTTATGATTGAGACAAGAGGCTTTTAGAGATTACCCCTTCTAGCTGAACCATTAATGTACGAGTGGGGAATGTAATGGGGGAAGAAGCATTAGTAGTTTTAGAGGTGTCCAGATACATGAACTGCAACTACACATCTGGCAACTCAAATGGGAACTAAAGCTTTAGCCATCACAAAATTATTCTGTGTGTACGTCCTAGTATCAGCTTTTGAAGACTGATTTTAGAAAGAGCTCTATTCAATTACTAAAGTCTGTACAATATCAATGCAGATTTACATATGGCTTGTCTCCGTCTAGACTGGCATAGTGGGTAAAAACAATGGACTGGAATGTGCCACAAGGGATTGCCATTAGCTTAGATTAATTCAAGCAATTCTTCTAACACTTTACAGTTTTTTAGGGCATCAATTTCTGCTACAGAAAATGTTGCTGGGACAGTCTGGCTGGCAATGAACTACTCAGAGATAAGCGAGTCAGCGAATTGGAGGGGAGAGCTGCACCAGAGCCAAGCCAAGAGTGTGGCTTGGCTATTAGAGCACGTGTACGAGTGGAGTCCTGAAAATGTTTGATATGTAAATCATACAACAAACCATGTAAATGTTGATAACTTCTCTTAAAAATTCAAAAAGTATTTCTTTAACGCTGGAAGCTTTCATAGTTATATTTCATATTATAGCACTGAGGAAGTACTTATTAAAAGTAATGGTTTCCAATCATGAACTTGGAATCATTCCCGCCTCAGTCTCAACATCGCAGTGCCATTAGTGAGCATTTGCCTAAGATCACACAGTTTTAGCGAGGAAGCCACTATTTGGCCAGGTTTTCTAGTTACACTTTGTACAAATTAGCCACTAAATGGGTATCAGTCTTGCTTTATGTAAATATTTAGTTTTTACCTCCTTGTATGTTTTACTGCAGTTTTTATATAGCACAAACTCAACTTTTAGACAGAGGTTGAGTGATTTGCCCAGAATTGCAGGATGTTGAGAAACTGCCGAGACTCGAACCTGGTTCCAAAGTCGGCAGCTCTGGCCGTAACACTACATCCAAGGTAGAGCAAGTGCAGCAGATAAAAACCACATGAAAGCTCCGGTAGCTATGGACTCAAGGTTCCAACAGGACCCAGAAACAGGTTTCCGACTCAAGCTTTCAGTGACTCACCCACCTCTAAAACGGCTATATGAGATTTGATGGCCAAAAGATTAGAAAAAAATTCTAAGACTAACACTCGAATTATGCAACATGAAATTAATTTGAAGCCTAATTCGGAGACTCTTCCTCCTTCAGGTCACTCCTCGTTTGACACCCCACCAGCAGAAAGTAGCTAACACCTCACAGGCACAGGGCACTTTTGCTGACTGATAAAGTAATCAGGTAAAAAAGGGCAGTTCAGTTGCAGGTTTTGAACCAGTGACTGAAACAGTTGTGCCAGGTACACTTAGCAGTACCTGGGTATTACTGCTGCAGGAGAGTTGGGCTGTTTCCCCGTAATTTTACACTGCAGGCACAGAAAGCTGTGCATGCCAAAACTAGAGTGACCACCTCTAGGTCCTTACTGACAGTTTCCAGTCTTCGATGTTTGAGTGTCAGCCTAAGGTACTCTGGGCGTTGGTGCCATGTTTTGCTGCCTTTTAACTCATTTGACTACCACACCTGCGTTCAAAGATTTGTAGGTGAAAAGTTTAGGGCTGAAGGCAGTGACCATAATGACCTGGCGTTAAGTGGTCGCAGTACCAGAAACACAAAGACCTAGTAGCATATAACAAGTTAAATCTCACAATGAACCCGTAAAAATATGTGGAGCAGTAATGCAGCCTCCTATTAAATATCCTCCACATGGAGCAACAGAGTGCTGCATGAGTGGGGCACATTTACAAGAAAAAGTGCAGCACTTGCCGATAACAGCAAACCGTACGGTCCCTCTAGTCACTAGGGTGACTTTCAAGCACAGCATTGGCTGCCCCAATGAGACTAGATACAGCTTTGCAACCTATATAGTCCAATCGAATTAAGAAGGAAAGAGGGAGCAAACTGTGCAACAAACAGGAGTAAATACATTTAAATACATTTTTTTTTTAATGAATTATCGGAAACATCATCATCGATGTAGGTTAGACATAACAAATACACCAATACAAAAATGTCCCAATTGAACAGAAAATGCCTGCACATTCAATGGATGCTATTTAAAATCTAACGTTGCTGCCATTTGTAAACTGCCTTATCTGCCATTAGTACAGCATCAGGTTGGGTAGTGGTGCGTTCAATTGGCAGAGAGCATGTGACTTTGGTATCTAGGCGTTCTACGCAGCATTTACCAGTTGCTTACACATCTCTTCGGTGGGTAAAATGTTATTCACAATAAATGAATCTGTTGCACTTGGAAGCCCAAGAAAGCAATTATATTTACACTGTGGTTTCTGCCACTCACAGTATGTTTGTATAAAATATCTGAAGAGTGCATTCAGCAGAAAACAAGCCTAAATGTGCAGACATCTTGCAATAAAAGATGCGCCAGTTTTATTCCGAGCAAGCCAGTTGTGCTGTAAAACCTCTTTACTTATTATGCATGTGCCATCTATTAAAAAGAATTTTAAGATATTGTACATAAGCCCTGAACAAGCATTGGCAAAGCAAATGGGTTTCTCCATTGAGGTCTATTGGCTTTGCCAATGGTTTTTAACCAAATTGCGCAGCATCTCGTCAGGTGAGTCAGACAGCGACGGTAGATGTAGTAGGAAGGTAAAGGCTAATATGCACCTAGAAAGAGGAGGAGGGCAAGAAGAAAGTAAGCGTGAGTGGATGGAGGAATTGACCACAAGAGTAAAATAGTTTATTTATAGATTGTTTTCTATACTGAAGTCAACCGGTCCAGGTTTCAGAGCTCTGTAAGAAACTTTGATACAAGAAGCATGTGGTGATATAAATACAGAGCACTGTACAATGCCTTGCAATAACAGGAGTACAAGACCCAAATGAACTTAGACGGTTAGATGTTTCACATTAACAAATGGAATAATCATTGAGTTGGGCACAAAATAGATGTAATAGGGCGGTGATGAAAGACAGTGAAATCATCTTTAGGTGCTTCACAAAACTATGCCTAGAAAAGTACAGAAAGCACTGAGTGGAACAGGGATAGAGTGCTGTAAATGAGCACTTACAACAGGAGTAAAATGAAAAAATGCAGTCTAGGAAGACGTCACTCGTGTGACAAAGCAGATGAACATCTGATAGAAGGTAACTGGGTAAAGCAGAATTCGGTAGTGATTATCATGAACTGGGTGTCAAATGTAACCCGCTCACGTAAGAAAAGCTTCATAGATTTAATTAACAGACTCTTGTGCAGTGCAGACAGAAAGGGTGTTATGCAGCAAGGGGTTCTTGGACAGATCACCCTGTTCTAAACTGAACGAATGGTGCCCAAGTAGAGTAACAAAAGTGAATTGAACTGAAAGGTGAAGGAGCATAAATGACACCCATAAACTGGTACCTAAAGCTTAAATCCCCCATTTCTTATTTATTTTTGCTCCATACATTTACACAGGCCGAAGACCAAAGTACCATTTGTTTACAACTTTGGCCCTCAAGCATCATATATACTACCCCTGCAATCCAGAGAGACACTTCATAGTAATCCTAGGGAAGCCTGCTACCAATCTGCATATGTGCTTCAGCATCTCATCAAGGGAATGAAGGGCCACATTTATAAAATCAGAATATAGTTTAGAACTGGGTTACATTGATGAGAGACAAGAACCCCGTCTCCAAGAAAGAGGACTCTATAAAAATAGATGATATAAACGATTCCTGCATGTTGTCTTAACTGCCGAGTGTATCTTATGATCCCGCAGACATTCTACACAGACTGGGAACAGAGGCGCAACTAGAGTCAAATTTTGGTGGGGGGCTAAAAAAAATGGGGGGGGGGGGGGGGGGGGGGGGGTGAATTTTTATGCAATCGGCAGAGTCGAGCTGCATGGGCTCTTGGAAGGGGTGAAACATCAACAAAGCCCCTTTAACGTACACTTGGTCTTTTACAGGCCTGTGAAGTGCTCGTTGCGGCTGTGAGCGGGCCCGGGAAGTGTCTCATCCCCGGCTGCCACAGTACGGGCGGGGCTGAAGCCCTTTGAGGCCAATGGTGTTGCGCGCCTGACTGGGGATGAGATTTCACAACCGAATACATCCATTATGCTCATGAACGGCATGGGAGCTGGCCCCTACATTAACCTCTCCACCTCCAAAACTTCTCACAAACGGCTCCGTCACCTCTCTCTCTCCAAGTTGCATATCTCTTATTACGGTACAGACATTGCCCCTATTTTACTCGCCGCAGTCACACAAAATCAGAATATGATAATCTCACCACCCCATGTGAAAAATTTCTTTCCCGTACCGGCATAGCTGTGGCGCCAAGCCCTGGCTTGAAAATGTATGTGCATAATGTCCGTGCTGTATTTGAAATGGGAGTGCGTTCATAGAGAATGTGATACTGTTTGGAATGCAGAGGGTGTGAATCCTGGTAGTGAATACGTATGCGCTAAATTGCAGCACTGTTTTAAATCTAGTACAAAGATCCCTAACCGGAGCAGACATGACAAGACCCGCATGACTGTTTGCTCATTCCTGGCCCGTTCACTAATAAAGACGAAGTTACTTTACAGCAACGGTGGGGCGGGGGTCTTTTTCTCCGGAGCCTCATACGTAAATACATATGGGTCAGACAGATCATTGGCTGACACGCGACCCCGGTAATTCACAACTCTACTTATGCAGGGTCTCTGCTATATTTTCCAAGACCACATAATGGTCAACTCACCCACATTTTGCAGGTGACACTCTTCGCTCAGTCACTCTCGTGACAAACAATATGACCCCATAATCATCAATGTGCTCACTTTCTTTTCAAACCTAGCCCACCTTCCAAAGAAACAAGGAATTCACCTTACTGGAATCTCACTCTTAAACCTCTAACCTCACCCTAATTTTACAGTCAACAGATATACAAACAGCTCACCATATCGGTGAACGCTCTCTCACCATTTTTGGATTGAATACCTTTACTGGGGGAGACAGTGCCTCAATACTCCCCTATCGTAGAAGTGGCTCCAAATTTCCCTCTCAGTTTATACTGCAATTTGTTCTGCGGTTTTATATAGCGCAAACACTAACTGAAAGCATTAGACTGCTTTGCATGAGTATCAAATTGTATTACACAAGGCCAGATTATTTTATTAAAGGCATGTGAATCTAAGCGATTTGTCCCGAATCACGGGATGTTGAGCGGACGCCGGGATTTGAATCTGGTTCTCTTATCCAAAATTGGCAACTCTGGTCGTTAGGTTTCATCGCCTTCTCTTGAACCTGTACTAATAGACATGTGGCTTTACTGCTCCCGCTATGTCCCCAGCTAACGATTTATTTCCCTCTAGCTCTCCGCAGGCACCTGCCTTTAATACCTTCGTTGCGAAATGACCTTCGCACTGAATCTGAGACTTTTTAACTCCCTACCGTCTCCCCACCCAAATGGACTCGGCCTCACCCAATTCCCATGGTTTGCCAAATAATTCCATGTAGGACGATCATGTGTGAAGTTAATGAGCTTTTATTTCCACATATCAGTGCATTCTACAATATAACATATTTGCTCAAGTTGAATATACATCTGGTGAAATTAATTCGAGTGTATACATGGGGAAATGTGTGCAACAACCCCCAATAAATGGTTTCGTCCAAATCTCTACCCTGCGTCTGCTCTGATCACACTAGCACAACAGCAGCTGCTGTTCTTACTGCTCCCTCCTCCTTTGCCTTCTCCGGCACTCATTCCCCGCCCTAGAAAAAGTTCTTTTCGGTCATATTTACCTGCGCAGACATGGTTCTGGATGCTACGAAGCTTCTGCTGACTGCTCTGACCGCTCTCAGTAGACAGAGTGACCGATTAGCGCTTATTAAGGGAGCCATGGTGGAGAGTGGGCATGCGCTTTCTCTTCACCACACCCCTATTCGTAACACTACCCCCCAATAACTCCTCCCTGTTCTGCTAAAATATTTATATAACATATGCCAATAGACATTGCCCACTCATTAAACCACTCCCTACCACTATCCCCGCCCAGAGACGCCAGGCAGGCAAAAGATGCGTAGTCCGTGCCTCTTGCTTCCGGGCTGGGATGTTTACAGAATAACCGCTTCCGTTCGTAGCAGGTCCGGTTCAGAGGTCACGCGCAGAAGCGCAGCTTGGAGCAAAGATGAAGCTGTTAACGCACAACATGCTGAGCTCGCACGTGCGGGGTGTGAAGCAGGGCTTCCCGTTGGGGCTGAAGGTAAGGTACCAATGAAGGGAGGTAGATGAAGAGATGTAAGTAACCCACCCCACACTGGAGACCGCCTCTCAGAATGACGCAAGAGCTCTTAGGTTTTTCTAGTACCACTCTCTTAAGTAACTTATCCCGGCTATTTTTTTTAAATTTACGTTCTTGTCCCAGTTTTATAAAAGAAAACACATAGCAGGATGCAAAGCGAAATACCTAGACTGGCCGAGTTACTCACGCATGAAACTGGGAAACTGTAGAGCCTTGCTCCATTCACATCCATCATCTCCAATAACATAACCCAACTTCCTAGTCGTTGCACACCAGGATGACACAACCCACTCATAGAATGTGATATCCCACCCCTACATAAAAGTCTTAATCAACTACAAACAACCAAACCCTTCAGGGCTAAACAACCGCCAGAAATCACAACGTTCAGTGCAGACACAGACCGTCCCTCAGGAAAACTCCTCCCTCTTCTTTCACACTACATCGCTCTTATCTAGTCCCAGACGAAAATATACATTTATTTGTGGCATTATAAGCTCATTTTCCACCCAAACGGGTTTGTTAGTTGTCCAGTTTCGGATCTCATTTAGTTCACTGAAACGCTCCGCAGTTCCATCAGGCTAAGGCTTCCACTGATTTATTGGTTCTCCACGTACAAACTTCTCTACAGCCTCCTAACTCGTCAGAACGCCAACGCATACTCAACACTCGTCACTGTACACACCATCTCACTGGATTCTCAACAAGCAATCGGCCTGTACATTGTGTACATTTGTCCACCAAGCAACATACGTTTATTCTAATAGTCACGGCACAATGCTTAGTTACTCCTGTATCGAGTCGGATAGCAGGTAGGTCCTATTAGAATAACCGTTTTTCTTGATGCACATATAATAAGCCGTAAGTATTAAAGTGTAACTATTTTGCCCTGAAGAAGCCCCAGGTCTGTTGGCCGCTTAGGGGTGAAACACGTGTTGGCTGTTCACTTTGATGTGCCAATAAATGCGTTCTGCACTAACTTATGGGATTTGATTGGAATTATTCCAAAGAAGAAACATTTAAATCTTCAAGTCCCCAGCACAACCTTCGTATTCTCTACTTAAACAAGGGGGTAAGGGGTGTCCTCCTGCTGAGGGCTGAAACGCAAACAGATTGGAAGCTCATTAAATTGGTTAGTAAGGGCTTGTGACCTTGCTACCCCTTCAACCAGTGCTACTGATCCAGGAAAACATGTAAGAAATGCTGCTGCACCCTACCCAGAATGGTGAGACCATCTTTTGATATATAAATTCCCTTCTGCCACTCTCCCTTTGAATGAGAATGTGGACTCTACAAAATCCAAGATGTGTACAACTTCCTTACTATATCCCTTGGGTTTTATATCACTCGGTTGTAACTGTATCCCAGGTCATATCTTGTCAAATAAAGCTTTAGGAATCCTGGATCCACCATTAGTTCAATCGCCACCCTATTCACTAAAAATTCTGCTCTTGATCTATTCCCTCTCTTATTTTCCCTACTTTAAACATAAAGCACCCTTTCCAGCATATCATCTTCTCATTCACACAGGTTACACAATTTTTAGGTCTCGCCTAGACGAAAGCAAAAGCGAAGCTTTTGCTGTCTATGCGAGACAACTTATGTTGCCACTTTTCTGGGAATATTGTGGACATCAGACTGTTACGAGCTTTTTCTGCTGTAGTCAGGCTGTCACGAGCTTCTCCTTTGGAGATTTGACCTCGTGAGCGCGCCTTGACTGCATCTAATGGGCCGTGTGCTTCCTTTAGTCAGTTTCACTTTGCCTGCACTTTCAAAGTGAAATGAAACAATGTGTCTGGTAGTTGTTCATGTGGAGTGTCTTCTGACCTCGTGAGCGGCCTTGACTGCATCTAATGTGTGTGGCTTTTTTTTTCAACGTGGCCCTGGCGCTTGCTTCAGTCAGTTTCACTTTTAAGGTGCAGGCGTCAATGGGTCTGGTACTTGTTTTATTTCCATTTAATGCTCTTTGGAACAACAATTTTATATTACTTGTGTGTATTACCACTGGCCAGAATTTCAAAGACTTATATTCACGCAGGTGAAATAATACTATTGTGATTAGGGCCGATTTTTGGAGTCTGACCGTTCAGAGTGCAGAGTGGAGCTTCAGAGTGGAGCTTCAGAGTGGAGCTTCAGAGTGGAGCTTCAGAGTGGAGCTTCAGAGTGGAGCTTCAGAGTGGAGCTTCAGAGTGGAGCTTCAGAGTGGAGCTTCAGAGTGGAGCTTCAGAGTGGAGCTTCAGAGTGGAGCTTCAGAGTGGAGCTTCAGAGTGGAGCTTCAGAGTGGAGCTTCAGAGTGGAGCTTCAGAGTGGAGCTTCAGAGTGGAGCTTCAGAGTGGAGCTTCAGAGTGCAGCTTCAGAGTGCAGAGTGCAGCTTCAGAGTGCAGAGTGGAGCTTCAGAGTGCAGAGTGGAGCTTCAGAGTGGAGCTTCAGAGTGCAGAGTGGAGCTTCAGAGTGGAGCTTCAGAGTGCAGAGTGGAGCTTCAGAGTGGAGCTTCAGAGTGCAGAGTGGAGCTTCAGAGTGGAGCTTCAGAGTGCAGAGTGGAGCTTCAGAGTGGAGCTTCAGAGTGGAGCTTCAGAGTGGAGCTTCAGAGTGGAGCTTCAGAGTGGAGCTTCAGAGTGGAGCTTCAGAGTGGAGCTTCAGAGTGGAGCTTCAGAGTGGAGCTTCAGAGTGGAGCTTCAGAGTGGAGCTTCAGAGTGGAGCTTCAGAGTGGAGCTTCAGAGTGGAGCTTCAGAGTGCAGAGTGGAGCTTCAGAGTGCAGAGTGGAGCTTCAGAGTGGAGCTTCAGAGTGCAGAGTGGAGCTTCAGAGTGGAGCTTCAGAGTGCAGAGTGGAGCTTCAGAGTGGAGCTTCAGAGTGGAGCTTCAGAGTGGAGCTTCAGAGTGGAGCTTCAGAGTGGAGCTTCAGAGTGGAGCTTCAGAGTGGAGCTTCAGAGTGGAGCTTCAGAGTGCAGCTTCAGAGTGCAGCTTCAGAGTGGAGCTTCAGAGTGGAGCTTCAGAGTGCAGCTTCAGAGTGGAGCTTCAGAGTGGAGCTTCAGAGTGCAGAGTGGAGCTTCAGAGTGGAGCTTCAGAGTGCAGAGTGGAGCTTCAGAGTGGAGCTTCAGAGTGGAGCTTCAGAGTGGAGCTTCAGAGTGGAGCTTCAGAGTGGAGCTTCAGAGTGGAGCTTCAGAGTGGAGCTTCAGAGTGGAGCTTCAGAGTGGAGCTTCAGAGTGGAGCTTCAGAGTGGAGCTTCAGAGTGGAGCTTCAGAGTGGAGCTTCAGAGTGCAGAGTGGAGCTTCAGAGTGGAGCTTCAGAGTGCAGAGTGGAGCTTCAGAGTGGAGCTTCAGAGTGCAGAGTGGAGCTTCAGAGTGGAGCTTCAGAGTGGAGCTTCAGAGTGGAGCTTCAGAGTGGAGCTTCAGAGTGGAGCTTCAGAGTGGAGCTTCAGAGTGGAGCTTCAGAGTGGAGCTTCAGAGTGGAGCTTCAGAGTGGAGCTTCAGAGTGGAGCTTCAGAGTGGAGCTTCAGAGTGCAGAGTGGAGCTTCAGAGTGGAGCTTCAGAGTGCAGAGTGGAGCTTCAGAGTGGAGCTTCAGAGTGGAGCTTCAGAGTGGAGCTTCAGAGTGGAGCTTCAGAGTGGAGCTTCAGAGTGGAGCTTCAGAGTGCAGAGTGGAGCTTCAGAGTGCAGAGTGGAGCTTCAGAGTGGAGCTTCAGAGTGCAGAGTGGAGCTTCAGAGTGGAGCTTCAGAGTGGAGCTTCAGAGTGGAGCTTCAGAGTGGAGCTTCAGAGTGGAGCTTCAGAGTGGAGCTTCAGAGTGGAGCTTCAGAGTGCAGAGTGGAGCTTCAGAGTGCAGAGTGGAGCTTCAGAGTGGAGCTTCAGAGTGCAGAGTGGAGCTTCAGAGTGGAGCTTCAGAGTGCAGAGTGGAGCTTCAGAGTGCAGAGTGGAGCTTCAGAGTGGAGCTTCAGAGTGCAGAGTGGAGCTTCAGAGTGGAGCTTCAGAGTGCAGAGTGGAGCTTCAGAGTGGAGCTTCAGAGTGGAGCTTCAGAGTGGAGCTTCAGAGTGGAGCTTCAGAGTGCAGAGTGGAGCTTCAGAGTGCAGAGTGGAGCTTCAGAGTGGAGCTTCAGAGTGCAGAGTGGAGCTTCAGAGTGCAGAGTGGAGCTTCAGAGTGGAGCTTCAGAGTGCAGAGTGGAGCTTCAGAGTGCAGAGTGGAGCTTCAGAGTGGAGCTTCAGAGTGCAGAGTGGAGCTTCAGAGTGGAGCTTCAGAGTGCAGAGTGGAGCTTCAGAGTGGAGCTTCAGAGTGCAGAGTGGAGCTTCAGAGTGGAGCTTCAGAGTGCAGAGTGGAGCTTCAGAGTGCAGAGTGGAGCTTCAGAGTGGAGCTTCAGAGTGCAGAGTGGAGCTTCAGAGTGCAGAGTGGAGCTTCAGAGTGGAGCTTCAGAGTGCAGAGTGGAGCTTCAGAGTGCAGAGTGGAGCTTCAGAGTGGAGCTTCAGAGTGCAGAGTGGAGCTTCAGAGTGGAGCTTCAGAGTGCAGAGTGGAGCTTCAGAGTGGAGCTTCAGAGTGGAGCTTCAGAGTGGAGCTTCAGAGTGGAGCTTCAGAGTGGAGCTTCAGAGTGGAGCTTCAGAGTGGAGCTTCAGAGTGGAGAGTGGAGATTCAGAGTGGAGAGTGGAGATTCAGAGTGGAGAGTGGAGATTCAGAGTGGAGCTTCAGAGTTGGGATTCAGAGTGCAGAGTGGAGCTTCAGAGTGCAGAGTGGAGCTTCAGAGTGGAGATTCAGAGTGGAGCTTCAGAGTGCAGAGTGGAGATTCAGAGTGGAGATTCAGAGTGCAGAGTGGAGATTCAGAGTGGAGATTCAGAGTGCAGAGTGGAGATTCAGAGTGCAGAGTGGAGATTCAGAGTGGAGATTCAGAGTGCAGAGTGCAGATTCAGAGTGCAGAGTGCAGATTCAGAGTGGAGCTTCAGAGTGCAGATTCAGAGTGGAGCTTCAGAGTGCAGAGTGGAGCTTCAGAGTGCAGAGTGGAGCTTCAGAGTGTCAAGAGCAATGCCAATAGCTCCAACTTTAACAAAGGCAAAACCATTGCATTGTAAATGCTTGTTATTTTACCGAATCACATGCTCATGCTGCTGCCTGGTTTGTCTACATGCATACAGGCAGAATCACTCGGTACAAAATGGCTCCTGTTCACTCGTCAGTATGGTCTTGCGTCGCCCCACCTTCCCCCTGCCAAATACATTCATTCCAAATACTGCTTATTTTCATATCAGACTGACTTCTCACATCTGGGATAGCAGGGGCACCTTCCACAGTGATTAGTGCTTCACAAAAAATAATTCTCGGCTAGCGCTCAGAAGCCTTGAAGCTTTGATTGAATGACACTGCAGTTTGATGCCCCGCTCGTTTTTTGATGCTATGCGTTCCAGACACTGATTTTATTAAGACTCACTTGGAGCTCTAAACTGTCACTTGATCTTTCTTTGGGTCATTTCGTTTGCCCGGAAGGACTAACATATCTGTGAAACCCTCTTCTTTTATAGTTTGAGCATCGTCTTCGTTTAGCAGGATAACATTATACATTTGAAAATACAAATATCCGGGAAGAGCAGAGAGCAAATCTCCGCGATGTTGGGCATTCTCCTATCATAAAGGAAGCGTGTTGGTGGGACCTGTGGCATCTAACGCATCATTTAACCCTATATGCCTGGGCACCTACCACAATAATGTATAGGATGAGTTTGTTCCGTTCCCGTTTTTAATTTGATGTAAAACTCTAATCACTGCACACTCTCTACTACACACTCTCTACTACACACTCTCTACTACAGTCACTACTCTCTACTACACACTCCCTACTACAGTCACTACTCTCTACTACACATTCTGCTACACACTCTCTACTACAGTCACTACTCTCTGCTACGCACTCTACTCTCTACTACACTCTACTACACACTCTCTACTACACACTCTACTACACACTCTCTACTACAGTCACTACTCTCTGCTACGCACTCTACTCTCTACTACACACTCTCTACTACAGTCGCTACTCTCTACTACACACTGTACTACACACTCTACTACAGTCACTACTCTCTACTACACACTCTCTACTACAGTCACTACTCTCTACTACACTCACTACACACTCACTACTACAGCCACTACTCTCTTCGACACACTCTATACTAGACACTCTCTACTACACACTATCTACTACAGTCACTACTTACTACACACTCTACTACACACTCTACATTACACACTCTACATTACACACTCTACATTACACACTCTCTACTACACACTCTCTACTACACACTCTCTACTACACACTCTCTACTACAGTCACTACTCTCTACTACACACTCCCTACTACAGTCACTACTCTCTACTACACATTCTGCTACACACTCTCTACTACAGTCACTACTCTCTGCTACGCACTCTACTCTCTACTACACTCTACTACACACTCTCTACTACACACTCTACTACACACTCTCTACTACAGTCACTACTCTCTTCGACACACTCTATACTAGACACTCTCTACTACACACTATCTACTACAGTCACTACTTACTACACACTCTACTACACACTCTACATTACACACTCTACATTACACACTCTACATTACACACTCTCTACTACACACTCTCTACTACACACTCTACTACACACTCTCTACTACACACTCTCTACTACAGTCACTACTCTCTACTACACACTCCCTACTACAGTCACTACTCTCTACTACACATTCTGCTACACACTCTCTACTACAGTCACTACTCTCTGCTACGCACTCTACTCTCTACTACACTCTACTACACACTCTCTACTACACACTCTACTACACACTCTCTACTACAGTCACTACTCTCTGCTACGCACTCTACTCTCTACTACACACTCTCTACTACAGTCGCTACTCTCTACTACACACTGTACTACACACTCTACTACAGTCACTACTCTCTACTACACACTCTCTACTACAGTCACTACTCTCTACTACACACTCACTACACACTCACTACTACAGCCACTACTCTCTTCGACACACTCTATACTAGACACTCTCTACTACACACTATCTACTACAGTCACTACTTACTACACACTCTACTACACACTCTACATTACACACTCTACATTACACACTCTACATTACACACTCTCTACTACACACACTCTACTACACACTCTCTACTACACACTCTCTACTACACACTCTCTACTACACACTCTACTCTACTACACTCTACTACACACTCTGCTACACACACGCTCTACTACACACTCTACTACACACCCTCTACTACTCTCTACTACTCTACTACACATTCTCTACTACTCTACTACACACTCACTACTTTCTACTACACTCTACTACAGACTCTCCACTCTCTACTCCACACTCTCTACTCCACACTCTCTACTCCACACTCTCTACCTCAATCTCTCTACCTCAATCTCTCTACCTCAATCTCTCTACTTCAATCTCTCTACTTCACATTCTGTATTACACACTCTCTACTACACACTCACTACTCTCTAGTACACACTCTCTACTACACACTCTACTACACTCCCTACTACACATTCTCCTACACACTCTACTACACACTCACCACTCTACTACACACTCACCACTCTACTACACACTCACTAGTCTCTACTGCTCACTCTCTACTACACACTCTCTACTACACACTCTCTACTACACACTCTCTACTACACACTCTCTACTACACACTCACTACTCTCTACTACACACTCACTACTCTCTACTACACACTCACTACTCTCTACTACACACTCTACTACTCTCTACTACACACTCTACTACTCACTTACTACTCTCTACTCACTCTCTACTACTCACTACTACTCTCTCTACTACTCACTACTACTCTCTCTACTACTCTCTCTACTACTCACTCTCTAGTACTCACTCTCTACTGCTCATGACAATGCCATTTATTTATCTGTTTCCAAAACCAACACATAAATAAAACATTTGTCATTTACAATGCCAAAAGCGCTAACTTTTGCAAAGGCGAGACCGTTGCATTGTAAATGCTTGTTTTGACATGTCTTTGTACACCTTGGCTAAGTGCCCCTATTTCCTACGTTTGCGAAAATCCTTATCTTGTGCAAACATCCTTTGTAGTTAGCATAGAGTGACATACTTCCACATCTGTAACTACTCTTGTATCCGGTTTGTAATTCCTGTTTGATTTGTCTTTTCCATTCTTAACAAAAAACTTCTTTGATGCATATGGCTGGGTTCAAACTGGAATGGCATGGTGAGCAAAAAAACGATGGATTTAGGGCCAGATCTCTGTACTGGGGTGAATGTATGACCTTGTTCGGCATTCTGTCCATCAACTGTTGTTTTTGCATTAGTCAGCAGAGTATGGCATATTTATTTATTTATTTATAAAGTTTTATATAGCGCGGACACATACTTCTGCATCTGTAACAAGCCTTGTATTCTGTTTGTGATTCCTGTTTGATTTGTTGTTTCCTTTCTCAACACAAAACTTCTTTGATGTCTGTGTTTTTTTAAAAAAAATTAACCCCACACATCTTCCTGTTCACTACGTTATCTCCTCGTCCGTCTTCCTCGCCACAGTAATTACTAATGAGCATTCTGCTCCTACAGAAACTCCAAGCAAAAGTTAACATACTAGTCTCCCTATCCCTCCAATATGGCCCACAGTGGCAACCACCAATCACATAAAAGGATACAAAATCCACACCACAACCTGTTTTTTTTGTTTCTGCCCCACTCCGAGTGCTGTTCATGTTCCTGTTCTACAGGTATGTTGGGGGCGGTGGTTCTGCTTTAGCAGACTCTTGAGCCCCCTTTTGGGGGGGATGCAATGTCGTTTGTTGGGTACTTTATGAATTTTCCCCTGTCCTGCTTTAACAGCCTCGTGGGGTCTTGTTTTCCTTGCCGGTAATGTTACAGACACGAGTCCTGCCTTAGCGGACTCGGCGTTTTGTCTGGGTGCCTGTATTTGTTTACTCATATTGCTGAATCCTGCCTTAGCGGACTCGGCGTCTTGTCTGGGTGCCTGCATTATTTACTCATGTTGCCGGATCCTTCTCTAGCGGACTCGGCGTGTTTATTGGGGCCTCCTGATGCCGCAGTTATGGAGCTGACCCAGTGTGGTGTGTGTTTTCTGGGTCATCTGTGCGTTTCAGTACATTTCTGGTTGACGCCACAGCGTTTGGTTTCCTGTTAGCGGTCATGTATTAGGTTGGGCGAGGGGGGGTTGCTTTTACTTGCGGTTTATATCCGCTTCTGCTGCAGCGTGTGTTTGTTTCCCGGTCAAGCTGCCACATATGGGTTCTTACCGCATGCCTCCAGGTAGGATCACCATGCATTGGCCGAACTGATCAGTGTACCAGTGTTTGTGTTGATGGAATGCTTATGAGGCACTTTAATCCTGCATTAGTGGTGAACTCTGAATGTGTTCTTGGCTTCCCTCCCGGTCATTGGTGAGTCGCATACTACTTCTCCCGCATACCCCTCTCGTTTTGCATCATACAGGGTCCTGCTTTAGCGGACTCGTCCTACCTTGCTTTTCGGGCCTCCCTGTTTTGCAAGCCTGTTCGCTCTTCTTCTCCGTTTCGTAGTGGGCCGCGGCTTCTTGCTGTCGTCTGTGGGGGTCGGGGCTTGGTTTACTGCGCTTCTTCTTGGGATCATACTGACATGCTTCCATTGGGACGTGCCGCTCCTGGACTGGGGCTATTTTCTCTGGTTTCCATGGTGATGGTACGCTTTTGTGTACTCCTACTTGCCGTGGTGTTATTACTTGGCATTCTTTGTTTGTCTCCTATGGAGGCTGATGCTGTGTTGGATTCAGCGGCCACGGTGGGTTCTTCTCGTTCTCAGGACTCAGTCCCTTGCCTTGCATTGATACAGTAGTTGTTGATTACTGTGGTGGCGGCTGCCTTGCATGTTCTGGACTCTCTTCCTCCTCCCATAAGGGTCAAATGTGTTCTGGGTCCTTCCCTTGACTCAGAGGGCGAGGAAGTTGTGGACCTCAATGGTCGTTTTGTGCAGGGGTCGGTTCTTAAGGTTATTCTTGGGCGCTTCCGTTCCACCCTGTTGTTTCCCGAGTCCGTGGTGGATGTGGAGGTCTCTCATTTCTTTGCGCTATTTCGATGTATAGAGCCCGTGTCATTGCCTCTCTACTAATCTGTTTTGAGGGTGTTAGAGGCTGAATGGAAAGTTTTTGATACATATATTTCCCCCGGTTTCTGAGTAAATGTTATCCCTTGCAGGACTTTGCAGTTCGGTTCCCTGCCTCTGTTAAGGTGGATGTTGGGCTGGGCGTGGACATATTCCCACTATCGCCCTGATGGGATAGTGGGGGCGGTTTCTTTCTTTAGTTTCCGTTGGCTCCTTGAGCCTGTGCCCATTCTGTCCTTTACCACACCTGATCTCGTTTACTCTCAGAACTTATAGGTCGTGTCTGGTTAGTGCCTGGTTGGGCAGCTGCCTGGTGGTGCCAGGTGCTGTGGCCTATCGCCTGTTGTGGTTCTGTTCTTGGTGGGCCGATACTGCGCTAAGAGTTTTGATTCTGTGCATTTCTCTTTCTGGTGTTCGCCTTTTGGTGCTCACTTGGTGGTTCTGATGAGTAGTTCTGCACTTGCTACTGCTCGTCATGGACAGGCTGATTCAGCCTTTCATTGTCTTGGACGTGGCTGGGGTACTTCTTCCTCTGACTTGTCCCGGTTCCCTGCCACCTCTTCCTCTCTTCTACTACCGCAGGTTGCTCCAGGTGTGGGTACTGTGGGAGGTCGGCTGGCTCTCTTTATGGTCAGCTGGATGCGGTCTGTGTCGGTCCACTGGGCTCTCCTGGTGGTGTTGACAGGTTTTCTCCTTGTTTTCCTACTGTCTCCCCCTGATGGTTTCGGGTCACCTCTTAGCCCCGGGTCACTTTGATTGGAGGCACTGTTGGTTCCTTCGCTGCCTTGTAGTCTGTGGCACTATTGTTTCGATGCCTGTGGATCGGCGGGGGCTGGGTGTATTCTTTGTTCTCCTCCTGGTGGGATGTCTCACGGGGTCTGTGTCCGGTGGTGGTTCTGCCTTGTTTGGATTGATGTTTTGATACCGTCCTATTCCAGTTGGTGTCCTTGCAGGTTTTCCTGCCTCTGCTCATTCTTTGGGTTTCTGGATTCCTTCGGTTTGCAGGATGCTTCTCTCCATTTCCCTGTCCTTTTGACCTCTCGTATTGATTTGCCTTTTGGCCTGTGTTCCTCACCGCGTGTCTTTGCTGCGGTTCTGGCACCTCTGGTTAGGCTTTTCCATGGGAGGGGGATTGTGATCTTCCTTACCTGGTTGTTTGGTTGTCTCGGATTCTTTTTTCTCTGGGGCAATGCTCCATGCCCGTGAGAGTTGCCTAGTCCTTGTGGGTCACAGTTTCTCTTGATTCCTGGTTCTTCTCTAGATTGGATGTACATTGGTGCTAACTTGGGACGCTGTTGGTTTGGTGTTCATGCATCATGCACTGACGTTGCCTCTGACATCTGTTTTCGGTCCCTGGTGTCGGGGACTTGCCCTCCAGTGTGACTTTGGTTGGGGGTTCGGGTATTCTTTTCGCCAACATGTTGGTGGTGTCTTGGGCTCCTCTCCCTTTGTCTCTTACAGTGAGTTATATTGTTTCTCATTGACACCCCTATGGTCTGGATTTCGATTTGGGGGTTCCTGTGCCTGACCTAGTGAGGGTAGTTCTGTGTTGGTGGCTTGGTGTCGGTCATCTGTTCCGATGTCGTCCTTTTCTGTTTGTTTCCTCTCGGATGGACACTGCGAGAGCCTGTCTGTTACCCTGGGGGGGCTGATCTGGATGAATCTTTGATGCGAGCTGGTGGTCGGTGACTCTGCTTTCTTGTTCTCTGTTGCATGGAGCTGAAGGCTGTTCAGCTAGGTCGCTTGACGTTTACCGGCCTTGCTGGAGGGGTCAGTATTTACGATCTGCTTTGGTACCTGTATATTGGAGGCATTATTCATTCCTCTCTTGTTAAGATTCAGATTCTGATGTGCCATTTATGTACATAACTTGAAGTCTATACACAAGCTGACATTGGGATTATTCGGACTCTGTAGTCCTGTGGTTCTATTGTTCCCCATTACGATTGACTCTTAGCCCTGAAGAAGTTCCTGTGGCAATAAGGAACAAAACGCGTTGGCTGTTTGCCGTCTCTTAATGGTTTCATGAATAAAAGAATTTTGAAATATTTCTGTTCACTTGGATTTATGCTTATTCTTATTGAGTGCACCTTCTTATTCGTGAATCTCTTTGGACTATTTAGCATCTAACAACGGCAGATGCTGGAAGTAGCTGCACCAAACATTGATATACTTGAACTTTTGAATTTAAGTGCTCAACCCTAATCTGCCGTTGCTGGCTCTTTTGTTTATGTATATCTCTTTCGATGTTCATGAACTAAGGGCCTGGTTTAGATTATGGCAGACTAGTTACTCTGTCACAACTGTGACTGATATCCCATCCTCCAACACTTAAATCTTTATATTTCGGTGGATTGGATATCCGTCACCGTTGTGACTGAGTAACCGGTTTGTCAGAATCTAAATAAGGCCCTAAGACTTTTGTCCTTCCTCTCTTTTCGTATCCTCCATTACGAGAAGACCACAACCCTTTACTCCGCCCCTATAACTTACACCCATTGGAAATAGCAAAGGTACAAAGAGCTGTAAATCAGTTAGTGGCGCCACAGGTAATGAGCGCTGCGGTGCGCAGCATGAGATCGGCTGCACACAAGACACGGTGAGGCATGCATGCTGGTCGCAGAATGCAGTGAGACTTGACTTGTGTGCTGGTTTTCCTTGCAGGCAACTTGGCTGCTCTTGTGCCTTCTCCCGTGGAACGCTTGTGGCCACCTCACCAATGAACCAAATGATGCTCAATATCATTTACTGCAATCAGCAGGTAGTCCACAAACACTGCGGGTAACTCATTCCTGTCAAGCGTCCTTAAAATGCTTCTCCATCGATGGGTTCAGCACCAACGTGGCTGGTTTTAATGCCAAGCAGGCACTTGTTGCAAAATGTAAGTAACATCCATAGCCTGGGTGTAAGCGAAACCACGTGTGTTATTTACAGCCAACCACATACACAGTGCTCCCTTGCCTGCCTGGCAGTAACTGTCACCACTGCTCCAGAAGATTTCTTTGTCTCACATACAACCCCGTCACAGTGACAAGTCACCCAGCATGACGTCACCCCATAGCTACATGTATTATAAATGAGGTACCCAGTTTTTCGTTTGTACTGATTTTTACAGATAAATATAGACCGAAAACAATGTTTTGCCTGTCTGTGTATTTATTTTTAAAAGTGGAAAAATGCAGAATATTGCGCTTCTTGTGAGTGTACCTCCACACTGTCCTTCATGAATTCCCCACCAACAGCTGAGCAGATAGGCAGCTTGGAGACTTAAGAACAGGATGAGATAATTTCTTGGAATAAAGGCATATGTTAACATATATTTGTATATCATGCTAATATTTACATTTTGGTCTAGTGTTATGTTATATTTGGCTGCTTAATTACTAAAATGCAACAGGCATTAAAGTATGAGTGCATGTTCATAAGTTAAATGTGTAAATCTACCACATTACAACGCACTTTATGCCCACAACACAAAATAAATATGGAAAAATGCCAATAGGATGACAAAAAAATAAATGTGGATAAATACAGACGAAAATAAATACCATAAAACTGGGCGCTCTAATTATAAATCATATTGATTCTCCACATACAAACCTTTCCTTTCTCTCCCACACAGGCCACTGATGTCAAAGTGAACACTGTGGATTTCAATCAAGAGTTTGTGGCGCGGATGATCCCTAAGCTGGAGTGGAAAGCGTTAGTCGAGGCTGCAGACAATGTATGTATCTGGGACATAGTCTCAATGGCATCAAATGGACACCTTACGGAAACTGCCTGACGGGAAAATGGCAGCATCTCTGTATAGCCTAGGTTGGACTTTGTCCCTGTAAGGGTATAAAGTGCAACTTTTTGCCAGAGAGCTGGTTAATCGCTTGGGAGGAGAGCAGTTGGATTTAGTTCACAGTCAAAGTGTACAATACCCAGTATTCATATGGTGTAAGAACTTACAGGAGTTTAGTGATGCTTGCAAGGTAACATTCAAGTGGCACCCTGTC
The DNA here is from genome assembly GCF_964263255.1 of Lissotriton vulgaris. Taxonomy (NCBI): domain Eukaryota; kingdom Metazoa; phylum Chordata; class Amphibia; order Caudata; family Salamandridae; genus Lissotriton; species Lissotriton vulgaris. The sequence continues at coordinate 571,746,460 of NC_141697.1, forward strand.
ATGTACAGAGTCCATCTAGTCTTACAAATGACCAATGATAATGGGTGTGTCATTAATTTCCCTAATGTAATGAAAGAATCTTATTTGCAACACACAAAAAAGCAGTTAAAATATAATGCATTCTACAGGGTTGCCCTTACTCAAACAGTGACAGTAGATCTTATTGATCATACACTCTGTTGCATTCTTCTACAAGCAAAATGGATGGTATATATCATGGCCAGTTTGCAGAGGTGTGCCAAAAAATGTGTAGCAAGGTGCTGTTAGCGACCAACTTTTTGGTAGATTTCATGTGTGGGTGAATTGTCAAAGGCGGGAGGAAGTGGTGCAGCAGTAAAGTCCAAGCAGTTATAAGCAAGAGAAATGTAGTGAGGCAGTACTAGGTGTGTGTTAGTCCCTCTTATTAACCCAGGACCATGGGAATTACGCTGCATTGGAGGATCAAATTACGCTGTAGGGTTGACTAAATTATGCAGTGAAAAAGGGTAATTGTAATGCAGCAATTTATGCGGCAAATGTGACGCATCATAAGTATGTGGAAATCACTGCAAAATCTTTGCCTAAATCCAGTGGACCAAACCACAGTGGCAGATGAACTGGGGACAACAATGGCAAAGTTGCCAACCAAAACATTTACCTTGAGTAGTTTGTGAGAGCTGGCGGGGTTATACAGGGACAGCTTGTATAAAATCATGTATGTGAACAGACCGGTCGTTAGTGATCATATCTAAGCACACTAGTATCTGTGACAGACAAGACACCTAGGCTTGCTAGAATGAACGGCACAACCCTTGCTTGAGTTAAATGAGATTTGCTGTAATCCTCTGTTCAAAGGTGAATCTAATCACGTCCCTTGTGGTCTGGAAGAGTGCTGGAATATTCATAGGTGGCATCCTTTAGCGTTACTGTGTACTATATCCAAAACTCTCTTCCTTTTCAGATACACCGGTTTTTTAAAATGTCATTTTCATGTTAAACACAAAAAGAACACTACCACCTGTTGCCCTCCTTCCAACCCCTCTCATCCTCTACCTCATCCCAGCTCCAACCCTCAACTCTTGCTCCAGCTATCTACCCCAGTACCCACATTCTCTCCCAAATCGTCCTGCTGCAGCTGCACCAATATTCATGAGCACTGAAAGGGGCTGACTGACCGCATTGGGGGCCAAGGAGTAAACCGGAACTACTGGGTCTCATTCGTAGACTGCAATTGCCTCGATTGTCCCAGGGTCTGACCTACTATGGCTCTGCAAACTGGGCCAAGTACAACCGCTTCAGCACTTGACTCTCAGTGGTAGAAGTGGCGAGCAGTCAGACTTCTCACGGAGGTAGTTTGGAGGAACTTAAGCTCAGGACTAAACAGTCCCACAGCAGCGCATTAACTGAATGTCCAACTTAGTGCTTATCTTACAAGAAGGAAAAATACTTTAATGTAGGTTAGCACTGAATACTGCACACAAACATAGGCAAAGCACAATTTAATCAGACCCTCCAGCTTATCGCGATTTCGCGATTTGCAAAAAAATCGCGAAATCGGCCGATCTGTTTAAATGCCGCGATATTTGGGCAAAAGCCCGCGAAATTTGCCGTTTCCGCCTTAAAATCATCCAGCCCATTTTCAATTCCCCAGCTGTAGGGCGAGCTAAAAGGTGTGAGAGCGCGACCATTTGTGAAACGCCCTCTGTCATTCATCCGCCATCCTGTGGTGAGGTGATCTGCGGGCGCCCCGCTGACTGACTGTTTCTGTAACGCATTTGATGTGTGGGTGTTGGGGGTAACACCCTCATTCGGGTGCTAATCTGTCCACCTCTTCACCAATACAGACGAACAGAACAATCACTGGAGTAAACACTTCTGTGTACTCCGCACCGGGCTAAAATGCAGAGCGAGAGACAGCAGGAACCGAGCAAGACAAAGGGCGGCTGCAAACACGACGAAGGACAGGGTAGCCGTTCAGAGACGATGCTCTCTATCCCACCAGCGAAAAAGGAAACAATACAATATCCAGCACCATTCATTATTACATCTCAATAAGGGGTGGTGGAGGGATATAAATGATGCAGCAGGTGCAGTGGCGCCGGGACCCCAGGTTGTATCGAGGAAGTATGTTCATACTTGGGTGTCTGGCATATATTATCTATTCAACTAACATACCACACGAGTCAGACTCTTTAATCAAGTATTGACTTATTTTCAATAAAATTACTTGGCTATTAGTGTGGGATTAAAGTTCGATCAGAATATAAACCTACAGTTGAAAGAAAACGGCCAGGAAATATTTGGCAGTCTGGCTTTTGGATTCTGCTTGATGCACGCTGCCTCTCCGTAGGGTAACACCTACCCGGGGAACTTTTCAGATGACAGGCGCGGGGTTACTGCAAGGAAGCCACGGGGGTCGGCGGACTTCGAGCTCTGATTATGGGAGAGTGTCAGTAGGTTGGGAGGTGAGACGGGACGGCATTACACGGCACAGCAAGCAATCTACGCCGACAGGTACTGATTATGTGTAACTCACAGTGCATGAAAATTAGATATTCACGGCCGTAGATCAGATGCATACGCTGGGAGCTAGAACTGCCCGAAGAGGCGCTCGCACTTCTGCAGTATATATCTGCAATAATTTGTTCGGTATTAATGTGCTCACTCCACTTCATTAGGAATTCCATTATGCCTTATACCATTCAAATAAAGTATTGCCACTTTTTTCCTGATCAAACTCCTTGTTATGCATAAATTCGTGCTAGTTTTCACACAAACACGAGAAAAGCAGCACAAAACGAAAATTGTTTATTTACTTCCATAGAGCTCATGAAGGCTGAGACCTGTTTCAGAGTACTTTAGATATAATCAACAAAATATAACAATGCAACAAGATACCTTTCTATACTGGGAGAAGTTGGTCGATAGAGTTAGTGAGAGCAGTGGGCTTAGCTTCATATTTGCAAAGGCTGATCGGGCAGCAACAAATGAATCAGAGGAAAAGGAGAGAGACATCTGCCTGCCTGGAACCAAGTACTGTGACACAGTGCCACCGGATGCAAAATATATTTTCTAAATGTAAACAGAGGGAAAAATTAGACACAGCATGTCCACCATCAACAAGAAAGTAACATGAACTGCAACCATGGGATGAGTATGAAATCAAGTGGTTGCGGCAGCACAAAACCTGCAAAATCAGTAGCATACAGTATGGTACTTGCATGAAGGGATAATGCACAGAATTGGAGAGTGCCTTCCCCTATGATTGGACAGCTAAGAGGCATGAGCAGATCTCTCAGAGAGACCGATAAATGAGGCTTGTGGTGTCCTCTGTGTTACCATAACATCTGGGAACCCTGCCAGGAACATTATAAATTAGAATCGACAGGTGGGGTAAGGGTGGTAACCATAGAGAATGATCTTTCATCTCTCTCCTAATAACCTTACTAGTAGCTTTGCCCCCCTGTCAAAAAAGGAGTCACCACCTCAAAAATCAATACAAACAACAGCGCTAGAGGCAGCATAGAGACAGCTAAGAGTGTAAAAAACAAGCTGGCTCTGTGGAGCAACGGGGAGATGGAAACTGAAGGCTTGCGATACGCGTGCTGCCAGCCTCTGGGGACAGAAGATGTGCAGGAGTACGGAATACACATCTCCTGTCCATACACGTGCACATCTCCTGTCCGCACGTGACACCTCCTGTCTCCCTTCGGGACAGAAATCGGCAGCAATAGAGTCTCATAGCTTCTTGTTGTTAAGTATCTCAAAAAACAAAGACATCTGTGTCTGTTGTAGGAAAAATAGCCAAATAAAATGCCGCAAAATTGCCGCTAAATTTCCATATTTGTGCCGCTAAATTTCCATTTTTGTGCCGCTAAATTTGCTAATCCATGCCGCTATATCCTGGGGGGTCTGTTTAATGTCCTAGGTGCTGTAGGGCAGAGCTGCGCCTCTATCTGCTTTCTTCCTTCAGTTCCGCCCTCCAACTCTCCTTCAAGTCTATGGCGTTCCCTCATGGAATTAGGGCAATAAAGTGATTATGGCTAAGTGCATCTCTCTCTCTCCAAGGCAGTTTTTTTTTACTTCCTTTCAGTTGTTTGGAAGCGTGAACAAACCAAGGGAGGTGTCTGGTCTTATGGAAAGTGATATTAGTCATGCAATGGTTGTATTTACCATCGTCCAGTTAATCATTTATGTGGAAATGGAGTAATGAGCAATTTAGAGAAACGAGTCAATAGCTAGCAACATTACTAGGTCCCATGCACTGGCTCTGGGTTCCAAAATGGGAGTACATAAACCATTTAACATATTTGATAATTCAGTGAAAAGCGATCCCTACTATGACCTGCAGCATGAACATTCCGCTTATACCATGTCTTTGCTTTTCACAGTTACATTCTTTCTTTCACCCTACAGCTGGGCCACCTGTCAGATCTCCCTAGCGATCTGATCACTGACTATGAAAGCAACGAAGACTTCCTGCGGAAAGTACATCACGTTCTCCTGGAGGTAATGTTAACAAATCAACAGGCAGCGCTCTACCCCTTTTGCTCTTGCCAGTGTAATCCAGTGGTCTTCAAAGAAAACAATATGTTCACCTTCAACAGGTGCGGTATTAGGGAAAAGTTAAACTTTGGTAGTTGCAGGCACATTTTTTCACATAATGCCCACCACATATAAGATACCAGATTCTTATATTACAAGCCTTTAATGCCCTCAAGACTAAGGGGCCGAATACGATCTCGTTAGGAAAGCATTCCTACCGAATAGGGATAGGAATGCTTTCCGTACAAATCGCACTACAGGAGTCCCACAAACTGATTACGATGTGTCCGTATGTGTACGGGCTTGGTTCGGTCGGTCTCCCATCAAATTCAATGGGAGCCTGTGTACAACGTGAACACATGGTCCCATTGAAAAAGGGGTGGGTGGGAAAATGTGTGCACCCTGTGGAGGGCCCCCCATGGTGTCCACCACACTGCATGCATGGAGAGAGAGGGCCCAAGGGCAGGGTTGGATTGGTAACATGGGCACTCAGTAAATGACCAACGGGCCTGTAGCCTAGTTCCAGCTGTAGGCTGCATTTTTGGTCAGCCTTGGGGCTGTCTGCTGTTCAGATGCTGCCAGCGGCCCAGTGGGTGTCTGAGTGGCCTTTCTAGAGGCATATGGGCCTAGGTATCACTCCCTTTCTCTTTCTGGGCCGACCCATTAATGTACGCTGATTGAGCGGGGCAGGGGGCCTGAGCAGAAGTGGTCTCACTTGCATTCATGTGTGGCTCAGCAGTGTGAACTAATCTGTGCATTTTTTTAATCGAGTGAAGTTAATAAAACGTGCCTCCCACCCCCTTTTTTTTCATAAAAATTTGCGGAAGCAGTGTTTTGTGGAAAGGCATTATGCACATATGGGCCACTTTTTTTGGTGTTCCCGGGCGATTTTTGATCCCAATCCAACCCTGCCCATGGGTACCCCCCTGTGACCGATTCGGAGGCCTCTTGGTGAGGGGGCGGGGGGGGGACTAGTCCGATTCCCACAGCCGTTTTATCTTGGCAAACGAGTGAGTTCAGGTGTCCGAATCGGTCATCGTACTCGCTCGTTTAGAAGCTGACCCTATTGAGCTGCACAATTCGGCTCCAAATAAGTCGGACTGCCCGAATCGCGTTTGAAACCGATTGTCACTTCGGACAGCTTCCTCGCATTGGTCATCTGGAAAGTTGGACGATTCGGTCTGTAACCTAGCTCTGAATCGGATTTGAAGATTCTGAATCCCGTTCGGAGACTTTCCTAACGAGATCGTAGTCGGCCCCTAAGCTTTTAGCTTAACCGATAATCGTCATATTTGTTTTTCCATTTGGATGATTGGCTGAATAAAATGCAGTGTCAAACTTCCCTTGGGGATAGCTTTTGTCAGATTTTTTTTTTTAACACTTCCGAATCTGGTATTTTCCATTAACCAGTAGAGGTGCACTCTCTTATCTGATCATACCTACATAGATGCTTCAGTTTAAAGAAGCAATGATTGACTCCTCAGTAGGTCTGTGTTTCCATCTCCGAAGATTATTTTCTTCCTTAATGATGAAATGCACCAATATTTTAATCAGTCTTCAGTTTGATGGTTTCATAGGCTCCTAGATCGAAAGGCCTCTTACAACAATGGTGTGTACATAGTTCAGTTGCAGAAAATAATTTTACATCATGTGCCTCAGAGCTTTACTCAGTCTGTTGAACCTCAACCGAAGAACTTCGCAATCTCTAGCCATATTTTGGAGTTTTTCACTGGTTGAATTTAGTGTCCAAAATGATTGAGGGAGTTAGTTTCAGGCTGGATTCTTCGTCGATTCTGTGTCATGAATATCGGATTCATAACAATACGCCTGGGGAGCTCATTGTGAAATTTAACTGGCTCGTGGACTCTGGATTCTCCAGAACAGAAATCTACCTGCAGCACAAAATAGTATTTTCTTGACCTAAAGCCCTTCCTTTCTTTCCTGCTAGAGTTTTACAATTCCCTCTTCGACAATACTTTGTCCTCTGACTTCTCGCCTTTGGGGTTGGTCACATAACAGTAACCCTTACCTGATAGTGTCTTATCTTCAAGCATTCTCATCGGACTGCATTAGCCTCCACAAGTGGTGCATCAGTTCAAATGTGTTGAAGGAACTGAAAAACCTGGGACTATCTACATATAGTTTTTCTTTTTAGAAGTAAACACCATGGGCCCCATTAGGATGGGGGGCGCATTGCCCCTGCCGGTCCTGCGGTAGTCACTGCCGGCCCGGCGGGGGCAATCCGCCCGCCATCCCTGTAGAAAAGACACCCGCCATATTATAATGGCTGGGGGGCTATCGGCAGACGGAAAGACCGTCCGCCACTTTTCCGCCCGGTCGACATGTTGACTGGGCGGAAAAGGGTTCAATATGGTGGCGGTGTCTTTCAGACACCGCCAGCCATATTAGAATGTCCATTTGTGAATGCCTTTCTGTGGCAGTATTGCCGCCACGAAAAGGCATGCAGAGTCTGCTTGGGGGGCCCGTTGCGGGCCCCCATGGGCTCTGGGGGTGTGTGGTGTGCACATGGGGGGTACCTATGGTACCCCCCTGCCTTTCAAAGAATCGCCCGCCGCAGTGTTAAAAATACGGGATACGCCCACCACACTGGCGGGCGCATCATAATGGGGTGTGCGGGACTACCGTTAACATTGCGGGCGGTCCCATTCCCCATTGGTGGGTCGGGCGGACAAAGTCCGCTCGCCATACTAATGTGCCCCCATGTGCTCAAAGATGCAGGATCAAGTCCCTGTAAAAGCTCTTCTTTTGCAGGAATAGTTTATTTTTTTATCCCTAGAATTACACAAAGGAGGAATACTTAAGGCCTGTTGGTTTGTTCTCCATAACCAGACAACTAAAGTGTGAAAAAGAAAGAACAGACCGCTTGCACTAAACATTGACCTAGTAGTCCGCAAAGATGTGTGTTGAACATCTAATGAAAACATTTATGCAGGATGCTTGGACATCACCCACACACGGTGGCCTGTTTCATCCCTTGATCCGCTCCTCTGTGAAGCTCTTTGACAGGGGAGCTCTTTAAGACCTCGCAGTGCTTGGATATTATTCACGAACATGGTGTGAAAACACAACCAAGCTTTTTCAGTTCTCTTTGAATAGCCCTACAAATGTAGGATTGTCTACGGTTGATTTAACGTAATTTAATATTGTTACTCTATAACAAGCCTAAAAAATCAAAGGACAAGTTACCAACCTTTTTGTCTGTAAGCATCTACTTATTTCATGCATAATGGAGCATACTGGATCTGTTTTGCCTACACCTCCCTCGTGGGCATTTCTCTTGCCTAGGATTTTGTATCAAACCCCACAAAAAACTGGGCTGGGTTATTGTGGATGACTTTCCACCTGCTTCGGTTTGTTCATTAGTCTTCGCTTTTGGCAACAGGAGTGGAAAACCTCACCAGTTCTGTCGATCGCTAAAACTAGAACATAGTTCCTGAAAAGTTAGCCTCTGCAGATTTGGACATCTCAGAAGAAAGGGATTTGAATCCTGTAAAGACTTCTTTGAATGATGTTCTTGTATTCATTACCTCTTTGACTCGTAAAGGGATTCAAGTTCATTCCGGTGTACTTTACTGGCCAGGCCCTGTGACTAACCCTGGTGAAACTGCTGATACCTTTTTTTAGGAAAATGAAGCAGTTATATCGAATAATGATCGCTTCCTTCATTTCCATCAACCCATTATATATTGCGGTTCTTATTGGAATCTGAATCTCATCAAGTAGGAACCGTAGAAAATTACATTGTCTTAAACAACTACAATATTGTACTGTGAACGTTTTATTCTGTGTAGTTGTAACGGATGAAATCAGTCATGGTTTCTGTGTATCTTTGGCACTTTTTCACCAAGCTTTAAACCCACTGCATCAGCTCTTGGTGGGTGGACATTTTCTTAAGTTTCAAAATCTTCCAAGAAATAAGGAGTTTAGCCTCAAACACTTCATGCCCATTCCCTCGAGCAAAGTAGCCAGAGTGGCTTTCTAAAGAGACGTTCCCATTACAGCGTTTGCATGGCAGCTACATGGGCAACTGCATGCTTGTTTTTCCAAAGCATTACTTTACGAGCCATGGTCTAGGAAAGAAGCAGCTTTTGTGTAGTACCCTTATTTTAAGCGTGGTTGAGATATGTGCTGTCTGAGACCTTCAGAGTTCAATTGAGAAGAAAGAAGAGCAGACGACTGAGTAAGGCACAGTTACTTTCATGGTAATTTTCCTTTCCTATTTAATAAACCACCCCGTTCCCGGTCTGCATATGATTTGCTATAACATTGTATGCTGTACAAAACATGGGTACTGGGTTTGACGGTTGGCGATGCACAAGTGACGGTGACCCTCAAATTCGTGGAAGGATACTGGAACATGGTTGCTGGCTGCATTGGTTTTAGTGAACGGCTTTTCTGTTCTTGCAATCCAGTGTAGGCAATTTTCAACTAGCTGTGAATTAGGGCAAGCAAGAACTAAGAGTACAATAATAACAAAGAAGATCATTTTTTTTGGATGGCTCCCCATAGAATATTCAAATGGATACCTCCGTATAATAGCGGAGAACACTTTTTCACTATCCTGACCTAAACCAACCACTTGCATTAGCAAAAGCTTAGTGATGTTTAGAGTTAGGAAATAATCTTCTCCATGGGTAGATTATCCTCGCTGACCTGCTTCTTGAATAGTTCACACCTTTCCACGTTCTTGCGGACTACATTTTATAAGAGATTCACCTCTTAGGAGGCTTTTTCCAGAATTTAGAATGAACATTGATATGCTCCCTCTTTTAGTCAGCAGATCATCAGTCTTGGCGTAATTTTAGACTGATTGGTTGTTGTTTGTAAACTACACTTCTTGCTTAGTATCCCGGTAAAGTGTGCTATAAAGGAATGCTGTTATAGAATAAAAGGCGAAAGTCGGGCAGAAACAGTGGTTGTCTAGTGTGGCGGGAAAAGGGTTAGCCAGATGAATAGGAAGCGCTCTGTAATGTTTACTGCTTTTAATTGAGCTGCATGGTGTATGACTATGGCCTAAACCATTTGTTTTTTCCTCGGGGTGTAGGTGGAGGTCATCGAGGGGACATTGAAGTGCCCGGAATCTGGACGGGAGTTTCCAATCACCAAGGGTATCCCAAACATGCTGCTCAATGAAGACGAGAGCTGAGGGGCTGAAGCACGTTCCCTTGGGTTTACAGGTGCCTGGGCTAGTGGTGCCCCCATTTTGCAGCCATCCGTGGACTGGTCAAAGTCCGTGGCCACGTTGTAGTTGAGCATTGTCCTAAGTATTTGCCATTTTCTGCTGATGGTCATTGCTATTTCTGTTGTGTTTATTTTGTAAAGATGTTTCATTTTTGTAAATTAAAGAAGGCAATGAGTACAGTTTCTTAATTATTTTTCATGCCATACTAATTTCCGGTTGGAATTGTCTTCCTGAATTTTACTCTGCCAGTACCTTAATCCTGACCTGAATCATGACCTACTGTTCTGGGCACCTAGCGCTTCTCTCTAATTACATTTTAATCATAGACTTTTTTCCCACAGTTTGATATTTCAAATTCTTATGGGTGAATTATTCCAGTTGTCAGGATTGGGACTTCTGGTAACTTAAATAGTATTATACAGCATTCACATTAATGCTTTGCAATTCAGCAGTGTTTATTTGGTAGCACATTCAGCTTCTTGTATAATACCCGAAACGCAGGGATTGAGGTAAATATTGTCTGAACACCAGTCACCTCAGAAGGTCTCATACTCCAGTTTTCTTCTGCACACCAAGTGTGTGCACCTCCATCAAAAGTTATGCTCTCTACAGCTGTTACCAATTATCCAGAGCCTTCACTGGGCCTGTGACTGGTTTTTGGACTTGGGCAGCGGTTCTTAGCGTTTTGACTTCTGTGGACCGCCACTTATTCGTTACTGGAGCAATGGGGACCTCGGCTCAAGCAAATTTTGAGGATTTGAACCCCCAAAACAATGCACAAAATATAGAAACCAGCATTGATCAAACAAATACACAAATTACTAAATATTTAATTTAAATAACAGTTCAATATAAAAAAGAAAGCATTTTTAATGAAAAGGTTGAGGCTTTTCTAAATTCAGCTGAGGCCATCCATCTTCCATACTATATTCTTTTTGATGACTATCCACATTTCAATCTGATTTTTTTTTAAAATAGTTTTTATTAACATTTTTCAAAGCACTCACAGTACAGCATGATGCACTTGATAGTTGTACAGTAGGACATATATGCCATGTAAGAGATGAAAGACAGCTTAACTGCTTATATATGACTGGAACGATGAGGGTGGTAGTCAAACTGCCATTGCACGGATGTGAGTTCGAAGTAATAACTGGGGGAGATGAACTGTGGGTTTAGGGGAAAGAAGGGGGGGGGGAAGAGGACGGAGACAGGGTCTGAGGTGCAGGATCATGAATGATGGCAGGATAGCAGCCGATTCTTGCCAGGTGTGGGGAGGGGAGGGGGGGTATAGAACGTGTAGAGATCTACTGTGGGAGTGTATCTCCCGTCAGTGTAGAGCGAGGGCGACGTATGTTGGGGCGTGCAGGTTACCGCTGTTAGACGTGGATGGGGGGGGAGGGGAGGGGGCGCGAATGGGGAGCACCGCATCTGAGCTCTATAGTAGTGCAGGAGTCGTTGGGAGCGTAGGGGTGGGTTCGGAGGTGTCCGGTGCAGGACGCGCATGCGCTTGTTTAAACTGGTGAGAGAGCATGGCCCACTCCAGGGATATGGGGTGCTTGCGTTGGCCTATGGCTTCCTCCTCCAGCAGGAGCTCCTCCTCCGCATGTGCCCATTTCTGTACCGCCCCCACCCAAGCCTCCAAAGTGGGTCCTGATGTCGCCCGCCATTGCATGGCAATGTTTCTTTTAGCTAGTAGCAGGGACAATGCCGCAAAGCGGACTTGTACTTATCCACATTTCAATCTGATGACACAGACTTAATTATTGTCCACCAATTTGAATTCCCTTCATACTTATGGAACGTTTAACAATTGCAGTTTACATTTTTGCTTCTTTATTTATATACACTTAATCTGCTAATATTACTTAATTATCTAAGTAGTCCGGGACCTTCAGGGGTCCCCAGAGTACAGTTTCAGATTCGCTCGACTAGGGTATCGCCCGACTAGGATATTGCCCTATCAACATATTTATAAGCTAACAGGACTAAGCACATTGAAATTTCATTATGCACATCGCGTTGCACAATAATGATTAACCATTCACTACATTGTTATTTAAGTCCGGCTTAGACACAGCGTTGGTTGTCTTGCCAGCGTCATGTAATCAAAAAAATAATAAATAAAAATGCATACACATAGAGAGCGGCTTTGGATCAGCCCTTTGCATCCATTAGTAGTGTGTTCAGATGTCGCTCATTCTTTGCTTCCACCCACCACTGATTGGGGCAGGTCATTTTAATCTTTGCATCTTTTGCACTGAGTGATGGCATTTTGCCTGATAACCTGAATGCTTCTCCTTACAAAGGTGTGCAGTTTAGTGCCAGGCTTGGTGGCCAATCCTTTACTTTGCCCACTGATATTTTATTCTCATTCTCCATCCTTATATATATTTTTAGTCATCCTAGTGTGTTTAATCTAGGACTTCATATTATAGTAATTACAGGCCAATAATATATTTACTTTGTACCAATAGGATTTATCTTTCCTGAGGTGTAATACAAAAATAAAGTGTTTCTAAACCTGTACTAGTACTTCTGCCTGCTAGGAAGCACTCTCACTGTTCTGTTTGAAATGGTAATTTCAGAAACATTGACAAAGCCAATATATTTTGCATAGGCAAAATCTATTGGCTTTGCCAATGCATGTTTCTTTGTTTTGTGAAAATGTTGGATCGGGTGGAGGGGGTCTCATGGCACAAAATAGTGTAGCCTGAAACTATCTCTTTGAGTGGGTTTAGTGTTCATTAGCTCTACCCAGTGCCTTCAAGCACAGATTTATCGCTGAACGAGTTTGTTTACTGAATACTGCTTTAACGTTACAGCTGTTGTTGTACGTGAAATAGACAGAGCATGAATACAGTTGTCGTTGAAAGCCGCTTACTGCAGTCATTGACTATCAAGCAGCATTCATCACACAAAATGCCATCTATTGCCCGTGCACACTCTCAAGCAATTAGCACTCTTCACATCTAACTGTCAAATGAAAGGCAATAACTTCGCAAATGTCAGCTTTGAGTATCCAGTATCAGATGCAGACAGTATCACAGGTCACACTATCAAAGTAAACTGGTAAGCGCCCAGAGCAAACACCGCTGAACTGAGGCATGGTAATACTGTTAAGATTGCCCACCTGGATGGTGCTTATGATGTAGACCTCAGAAAGATGAAAATCTGAGTAGACCCCATTGTCAGTTGTATGCTCAACTCACGCCTGCCAATTGGAATATAAAAAGTGCAGCCCTTTTGCATTTGAACTCTGTCCTGCTAAGCATTACTGCTGCTTGCCAGTAGGAAATGTCGATTAATTTGCGTATTAATTGTCATTTGCATAGTGCATGTAAAATGGCTGCTCATGCTAACCTCTGTGCATTAAACACATCTGCAAGGCAGAACTCCAAAATCAAATGGAAATGACATTTCCAGCTGGTTCTGCTCAGTACCCGTTCACACGACGGGGCTGGCAAGAGGGTAATTAAATGCAGATAGTGTATATTGGAGTATGTTTTAAAAAGGGGATACATCTGTGGTAGGTTTAGCAGCGACCTACGATATGTTTCTGAATATCAAACAATTTTTATGTACTGAGGCGTGTCTCTGTGATTTGTCATTTTACTCGCTACAAATGCATACTAGTTTCTTGTTTTTTTTGCATTGCCTCATGACCTCTTTTGATTTCCTGCTCACCCTAACTGTCTGTATTGCACAACTGCTACTGTTAATTAGAACTGTGGACAAAACACAAACATATTTTTTTGGTTACGTTCTGTGAACAAAAATGAACAGTGGCCACTGCCCAATTGCAGTACCAACTTCAGGCTGGCTTAGGGAAACAAGGCTTTTAACATAAAAAAGTTAGTACTCCAAAAAACCTACATTTTTAATTCATATTCAGACAGTCAAGATTGCTGTTTAATTTTGGGTTACAGGAGTCTGCAGTTTAAAATCAGATCTTGGCTATTCTTCAAACAGCAAGCTCCTGAAGAGTAAATCGGTACTCACTAGAGATTGACTTTGGCCTAAGCCCATAGGCACATCATTGTCACCTGGCCAGTCAGGTATTTATATATTGTTGTTGAAATTGAGTTTGTTTTGCCACTCAATGTGATTACACCATGCTTAAACTCAATTAAGAATATAATGTTGCAAAGCTCTTTTAGGTTATTTATCTATTACAAGAATTACCAATTCGCAAAACGAGAGAACAGTAACAATGGGAAGATGGTGAGCTGCAGAGACATGCACTCTATAAGAGTGCATGTTAAAAAAGTGAGAAAAAAAAGAGTAGCTGCAGGAATCGGGGGGCCAGTGGAAGGACTCTGGCCGCAGACAGGAAGCTGTACTTGGTCCTTGCTCCACGGCAGAGACACACTTGAACCCCAGGAGGATGGCAATGCAGTGGCTCTGACCAGTTAGAATCCAGAAAATAAGAGTGACGAGGGAGCCAATCAATGTTAAGCAATGGGTGGGCTCTAAGCATGTTTTAATTTTGTTTTTGTTTGTTGGTTTACAACAGATTTCGCAAGCGCTTTGTGGGTGAAACTTAAAAATAACTATCACACCGGCTTCCGAAGGTGAGACCTATGTGCTTTGCTAGGGCTTTGTTTTATCACAGGAGTTTGTGCTAGAGATAGCATTATATTTATGTGTGTGCGTTTCGTGCAGAAGTGTGAAGTCTGATAAAGAATCCATGCGCACCTAGTTCCATATCCAGACTAGTCGGACCCGGTCTTCCATCCTTTTGCAGTCTAACTGGAAAATGGTACCATGATATTTAGATCCTTTTGAAGTGCGGTATGAAGCACTATATATGAAAGTAAGCTATTTTTTCTCGCATGTTCAATTCCTTTTGAGTTTATCCAGTACTTCAATGTTCACAGATTGATAAATATTGTACCACTGAGATTGGTAACACGAGAAATAGGGCTTGAGCCCAGAGATTACAGAATTGTTTACAGTACAGACGTTTAAATGTCAGAATGTCTTGTCCCCCCCCGTCATAATTTTCCTAACTAGCCCGATTAATAGATGAGCCTCCACCTCGGATTTTTTTTGCTTTAAACATTTGCAGTTTTCTTTCTAAATTTGTCGGTTTTTATGTATTTACCTTTTTGTCGGCTCCTCTTGGTGATTATTAGATCGTGTATTATATCATGTGCAAGAAGGAATTTAGGGGTTGCTTCTCTAAAGGCATAAAAGTAATCGCTCAGCCAGTTTTGTGCCGAGATTTTACTCTGATGGCAGTCTTGCTCCGTATATTAAAAAGCCAAAACATTGATCTAAACATGCTTTTGCTGGAGTAATTTTTAGAGCTGGACACCCTTTCTGATTCCACTGATCAGTCCTGCTTTCCCATAGGGGTCTTGGTGCACTTCAGTGTTTCCTAAAAATGTTTGTTCACTTGATCATTTCTCTTTTAACTCCCAATATTTCTTTGAATCTCCTTTGAATCCGCATTTCGCTAACTCTTCCTTCTCTGCAGCCTTTCCCTAATCAAGTTTATATGGCATGGTGACTCTCTCCCTGAGCAGTCACTAAGAAGATTGTATTTTCCCCAACTGGGTAAATTGCCACTTCATCCCAGCTGTAATTGATTTTGACTTGATCCCGCATGTGTTTAAACGATTTGCCAACTCCAGTCTGCGCAACAGTAGGGAAGGTGTTGGACTTTACACCCCACTAATGCCCCCCCCTTAAAGCATGTTGTTGTAACGACTTGTGTGCTAAACAAATGTGTGATAACTACATGTTCTACTGCCTCCTTTGTTAAGACACAGCATGATTCTGTCTTGGTTATAAAGGATGTTTCTCCCTGTATCACCTCGTATTTGTTTAAATACAGGAACCAAAATCTAAGCAGTATTGAGAAGACTGTCTGAGATAATCTGCTCATTAGTTTCTGCCAATCAGTAGCTTTGTACCAGGCTGGAGTACAGCAGATCATATGAATCTAGCTGCCACTATTTTAGACAGGGCAGAAGCCAGGGATGCCCAATTATCCTTCGTCTTCAACGCCAAATAGACTTTTGACAGGGTCGAGTGAACTTTGTTTATGGGCAGTAATGGAGATAATGAGAATACGCGTCCATGCATATTTACTGGGTGACCTTATTAGGTACTACACTGTGTTAACCGTACTATATCCAAAAAGTTTAGAATTGCAAGGGGAGCAAACAGCGGTCTGCTTTCTGGGGTCAATGTGTATTTTATGTGGAACCTTTTACACAAATGGTCTTCCTATCCAGCAGAGACTGCCATTATTGGTAGCAGCCTCTGAAATTAAGATTTTAGCTCATGGGTGTAATATGTTGATTTCCACTCCTTACCCCTTGATTGCAGTGCCTGCTGTAGTGCTATGGCCTGGGGCATTTGAGGGTTTTCGTGGGACACATTACATTTCTCCAAGTCACGGGATATAGTCAGGTGGCACAGACTACTTGGATACCCGAGTTACTGATGAAGATTGTTACAGGTACAAAAATGCGAATATGTTTAAGGCAAGGTGTGAATTGTTTTGGAAGGAATGCATCAATATATGTAAGCGACTGGAGAATCTTCCCTTTTTCCCTATGTGGAAGAGAAACTTGATAAAGATGACTATATTTTCCAATATGTTATTCTTATTTAGAACTTTACCTCTAGAAGTTCCAGCTTCATTATTTTATGGCTCAGTCCTGCAATTTCTTCTTGTGTTTGAGGCAATTAGGGCTGAGGTGAGCTATGCACTATTAGTGTCTAACTTAAATGCAAGAAGGCTGGGTATTGCCTAAGTCTAGATTTTACCACTCTAAATATTCTTGGCCAAAGACTGAAAAGCTAAGACTTGATGCTGCTGATCTGACATGGTGCCAAGCGTCATGAACTACGCCATTTTGTACGAACATATGCCACAGAAAGTCACCTAAAGTATGTAAATTTAAAGATGATAAAGGTACTTAGCAGAACTGGGCTTGATGTACTCAGGCATTTTAAAATATCGAAAAAACACAGAAGTTGGATTCTCTTAGGCAACAGCTCTCTCCCTTCTATATTATTGATGGATAATTGCTGAACTTGGCTGCGTACCCCAACACAGTGTTTCTGCTAATTGTGTCATTGTGGGCATTTAACAAGCTTTTTAAATCTACAGGAGATGTATCTACAGTAGAAACTGCATAGAATGTCATTCCTTTCTGTAGTTTCTTTTTATCTATACAATTGTGGCAAATCATTGATATTTATTCATATGCTTACTTTTAATATCCTGTCCTCCGGACCTCCAGAAGAAGAAGGATAAGTGGAACAGATGGTTAGGGATTTCAGTGTCTCAGACCCTTAAAATGCATTACGTAAGAACTGCATGCTCAGTTACTCTTATAACGAAGTACATATTGCAACGTTACAAAAATATATTTGAGTTTTATGTCATATCTGGCAGGATGATATCGCATCCTAAAGAGAGCCTCTATTCTTGGGCACAGTACCTAATGCAACTATATAATTGCATTTCCACTTCAAGTTAAAAATTTGTATAGCGCACTACTCACCCAGAGGGTCTCAAGGCGCTTGAGGGCGGAGGGGTGCTTTACTTATCGAATATCCACGTTTTTAGTTGTTTTCTGAAGGAGAGGTGGTTCTGTGTAAGGCGGAGGTGGGTGGGGAGAGAATTCCAGGTCTTGGCCACTAAGTAGGAGAAGGACCTTCCCCCCCCCCCCCAAGGTGGATCTTTGGATGCGTGGGACTGCGGCGAGGGCTAGATTGGACGATCGAAGTTGGCGGGTGGGGGTGTAAAAGGACAGGCGCGTGTTGAGGTATTCGGGTCATAGGTCGTAGAGGGCTTTGTGTGCGTGGGTGAGGAGACGGAACGATATTCTCTTGTTGACGGGAAGCCAGTGGAGGTCTTTCAGGTTTTCGGAAACGTGAGCTTGGCGGGGGATGTCTAGGATGAGTCTGGCTGAAGCGTTTTGGATGCGTTGGAGTTTTTTCTGTAGTTTGGTTGTGGTTCCAGCATAAAGAGTGTTTCCGTAGTCCAGTCGGCTTGTGACCAGTGCATGGGTGACCGTGTTTCTTGTTTCGGTGGGGATCCAACGGAAGATTTTTGTGAGCATACGTAGGATGTTGAAGCATGATGATGAGACGGCGTTGACTTGTCTGGTCATTGAGAGGGAGGAGTGGAGGATGAAGCCCAGGTTACGTGCGTGGTCCGTTGGTTTGAGTGCGTTTCCCAAGGCCGGTGGCCACCATGAGTCGTCCCAGGCAGAGGGGGATGATCCTAAGATGAGGACTTCTGTTTTGTCCGAGTTCAGTTTTAAACGGCTGTTCTTCATTCACTCGGCTACTTCTTTCATCCCTTCATGTAGGTTGGTTTTGGCAGTGTTTGGGTCTTTGGTGAGGGAGAGGATCAGTTGGGTGTCGTCTGCGTAGGAGATGATGTTGAGGTTGTGTTGGCGCGCGATGGATGCAAGGGGACTCATGTATATGTTGAAGAGGGTGGGACTGAGTGATGATCCTTGTGGTACGCCGCAGATGACTTCGGTGGCTTCTGATCTAAAATCTTCCGGCGAGGAACAAGATGATCCAGTCCAATGTTTTTCCTTGTATTCCGACGTTGCTGAGGCGTTGTATAAGGGTGCTATGACAGACTGTGTCGAAGGCCGCGGAGAGGTCAAGTAAGATGAGGGCAGTTGTTTCCCCGTTGTCCAGTAGGGCTCGAATGTCGTCTGTTGCTGCGATGAGGGCGGTCTCGGTGCTGTGTTTGGCTCGGAAGCCGGACTGTAGAGGGTCGAGGGATTTGTATTATTCAAGGAAGGCGGCTAGCTGGCTGTTGACGGCTTTCTCAATGACTTTGGCAGGGAATGGGAGGAGCGAAATGGGGCGGTAGTTCTTAAGTTCAGTGGGGTCTGCTGTGGGTTTCTTCAGGAGGGCACTGAGTTCGGCATGTTTCCAGCTTTCCGGGAAGGTAGCGGAGTTGAGGGAGCAGTTGATGACGTCTCAGCGATGGGGTGCGATAATGGAGTCTGCTTTGTTGAAGATGTGGTGGGGACATGGGTCGGTTGGAGAACCTGAGTGGATGGAGTTCATCAGGCGGATGGTGTCTTCAGTGGTGATTGGGTTCCAGGTGCAAAGGTTGTTGGAGGGGGGTTTTAGTTCGGAGGTGGGTGGGGTGGACTGGTCGCCGAAGCTGTTATGTATGTCAGCGATTTTGTTGTGGAAGAACGAGGCTAGAGAGTCGCAGAGGTCTTGGGATGGAGTGATGTCATTGGTGCCGGCGGTGGGGTTGGTAAACTCTTTGACAATGTTGATTAGTTCTTTGCTGTTGTGAGCGTTGTTGTCGAGTCGGTCCTTGAATGCGGATTTCTTGGTGGATCGGATCAGTTGGTGATGTTTGCATGTGGCGTTCTTGAATGTGGCCAGGTTGTCAGTGGTTGGGTTTTTTCGCCAGGCTTTTTCGAGGGTGCGACCGATCTTCTTGGATTTCTTGAGGTCGTCATTGAACCAGGGGGCTTTTTTGCTAGCTTGCTTGATTTGAAGGTTTTTCAAGGGTGCTAATTCGTCAGCGCTGTGGGTGATCCATTGTGTGAGGTTGGTGGCTGCTTGGTTTGGGTCCGATGATTTAGCAGGGGGGTTTTGTTGAAGCGATGAGAAGAGATGGTCGGTGGTAAGTTTGTTCCAGTTTCTGCGGGGAATTGGTTGTGGGTCGTAGTCTTTTTGTAGTTGAAGTGAACGCAGCTATGATCTGTCTAATGGAGAGCTGTTGTGTGATTGAAGGAGATGTGCTTGCTGGAGGTGAAGATTGGGTAGAGCGTGTGTCCGGCATAGTGGGAGGGGGTGTCAACGAGTTGTTTAAGTCTGAGATTGGCAAGGTTGTCCAGAAGGGTGATGGTGTTGCTGTTGTTGTTCTTTTCCAGGTGGAAGTTGAGGTCTCCCAGTAGAATGTAGTCCTTGGAGGGGAGGGCGTGTGGGCTGATGAAGTCAGTGATGTCTTCGCTGAATTGTGTGCGGGGTCCTGGTGGCCTGTAGATGAGGGTGCCTCCGAGTGTGGTCCTGGGGTCGGTGTGGATCTGGAAGTGAAGGTGTTCGGCGTCTGTTACGTTACCGTCGGAACTGGTCGTGATGCGGATGGTATTCTTATGGACAATGGCGATGCCTCCTCCTTTTTGGTTGTTGCGGTCCTTTCGGATGATCTTGTAGCCGTCCGGGATGGCTATGGCGATGTCGGGCGTTGATGAGGCGTTCATCCAGGTTTCTGTAAGAAAGGCGACGTCCGGCGATGTGGTGTCGAGTAGGTTCCAAAGTTCAATGGCGTGTCTGTGGACCGAGCGGGTGTTGAGTAGGATGCACTTCAGATTGTTAGTGTTGGAGCACTGTTTGGAGTTTGTGGATTTGGTGTGGGTCCTGATGCAATCGAACTTGCAGGAGTAGCAGGTGAAGGGTCCATGGGTGTGTCCTGGGGCGGATTGGTAGCAGTCTGGGAGTCGGCCGGGATTCAGTGCAGAGAGGGATGCAGAGTCGTACGTTATGCGGGTGGAGTGGAATTTGCGGGGGCCAGGAGGTCTGGCGCTGGGCGCGGTCCAGGCGCGGACGGGCGTAGACGGGCTTACCTTTGGCGCACCTTCGGCGTGCATGGGGCGCGTCCGCTGCGCGTGAACGCTGCGCGCAAATGTCTTCGTCATATGTGGATAGTGGAGGGGGGTGGGGCGAGGGAGGAGCAGCTGGGAGGCGGGAGCGGGGCGGAGGGACGGGCTACGAGGCACAACAACAACAAAATGGCTGCAAAGCGAAACAGGGCGATATTGGGGCACAGTCTGTGGTGTCTCAAAGAAATGGGCAGAGGCACAATCGGGCACAAATGACTTGCAAAGCAATGCGATCAGTGAAATACAATGTACTTCAAACGATCGTACCAGGCAGCTCTTAATAACAGTGCAGGCAATGAGAGCAATGCTACAGCAATACAGCGCTACGATTTAACAAACAAGCACAAGTTATATTACAAGAGACAATGTCAGCAAAGCGAGCGATGCGCAAATCAGCTGTTGGCAGCAATGAACAGGGAGCGTAATAGCGCTATGATACCAGGAGCCAGGGAGCGTGGGGAGCGACCGCCTCTGAGCGAGTCAGGAGGGTATCAATATTATATCAATATTACTTAATACCCCTAATGAGGTGTTGCGTTTTATGCCAGACTGTCGGTTTCACCGGAATGCAAGATTAGGGGTTAATCCAGTGGTTATTGGGGTTAGTCTTGTGCTGCCTAGGAAACCATGCTATTCGCCTATTTTGTGATAGATTGAATTCGGTATGATGATGCTGATGGATGGTGGAGTAGTAGATGAGCTTTAGGTTACAGGCATATGACTTTTCAATACTCATTTGAAATGAAGTGTGGGTGAGGCTAGCCTCCACAGACATTGGAATTGTTATACCTCATTCCTGTGGTTAGAAGGCAAAGCCCCAAACGCTGAAGTGAGGAGTAGGATGGGGACAAGGCTACCCCTAGAATTTCCATAAAGACTGTTAACATGGTGCAGCAATTAGTTCTTCTTTAACAGTGCCATTGTTGGACGAGGCTCGGACTTTAATTTGTGTTGCTCGAGGTGAGGCTTTTCTAGACTAGATCAGCCCTTTTCCCTGCTCTTACCTGCTGCAGGGAGGTTGATCATCGCTAGATGCAGTGATCTCAGACTTAATTGTGCCCATGTTCAGGGTACCTTATCTAGGAGCCAGCTCCTGCCTGCAGTGAGAAATATCACTTTATACAATGACTGTGTCTAGAGAGTAGCCTGAGAAGTACACTGGAAAGAAAAAAAAGTTGGCTCTGCACAAATAAACAGGAATACCACTTGCCATGAAAAGGGGTGCCTTTGTCTCATATACATTTATTTTGCTTTTCGGATTGAATGTTTCTTTTCAATCAGACATGAAAATAAATCTGTTTTATTGGCCTGGTGGCAGAGTTAGTACAACCAGATTAGGACTGCTCTCGGGCGATGCACTTCACATGGTCACAACAGTCAGATCATTGTGTGAATACACAACATAGCAGACTTTCTGAAAAATATCAAACACGAATTCTGCCCCGCTGAGGTGAAACAAGTGCCAACATTGGAGACAGTAATGCAAGGGCCGGATGACTGGGTTGGACGATGGTGGTGAAGAGTAATGGTTTGCTGGTTGTGAGTGATCTTTCCATGTTCGACATGGGACACGCACTTTGCAGACAAATGGGAAAGTGCTGCCGATGAGGTGGACAATGAATGTTGGACTTGTTCGTCCCCAATCGCTAGTACTGCTCCGCAGCAAGCTTACATATCAGACTACTAGAAGAGGCTTGAGTGCTTGCATTACCCTGCAGGTTGCTTACCCAGACCCTTTTTTAAGCATTCATTACACCACCAAATTATTGACAGAGCTTGGCTTTTTGTGACACACTAATACTAGACCTAGTGACTCGCTTGCAGCTATACACATGTTTGTGTCCTGTCCTTACAGCGCAACGAGTTCAAGAGACTACTTACCCATCACTCATCTACAGGCTTTACACATCTGGGAACCCTACAGAGTTTTATTAATGTAAAAGAACACAGCACTCTACACGGTCATTAATACATCACGCTATACTGAAGAAATACGACTTCAAAGTGAACAATCCAATTTTTTTTTTTTTACAGTACTTTTTTTCTGATTTCCGCGGGCAGGAGACCGGTATGGGGTGGCTTCCTAGTTCAAATACTACTCGGTGTAGTTCTGCAGAGACAGCCTTTGTGTGGGGGTGATGCTCCTCATTGCAGGGTAGTCTCCCGTCTGTAACGTCCACAACAGAGCCATAAAGAGATGTGAAATATCTGAAAGAAACAGGTTAGTATTAGATTCCTTACCTTAGAATATCCCAAGGCGTCAGTCTGGATACAGAAATTTTTGCGTAGCAGTGCCCCTGCCCTTCGGTAGGCGTAGTCTGCGGCTCCGCGTCCGTCGTTGGTGCCGGGATGACGTTGCCGGAGTACTTAGATGCCGCCCTTGCACGCTGACGTCGGTTCTTCTTTTTTCCGCGCCAGCAAGCGCAGGTCTGGAGAAAGTGATACCCTTTAGTCACTTTTTGACTAAGCTTTTTTGGATCCTTTTTGGATCCGTTTCGAGTCGTACGACTCCATCAGTGCCGGTAGGGATGCCCGGGTTCAAGCCCTGTGCAGACTGCAACCGACTGATGTCGGTTACCGACCCCCATCGCCGGTGCCTACATCTTTGGGGCCCGACCATGATGACGAGTCGTGCCCCGACTGCTGGGCCTTGACGTTGAAGGCTAGACTGGAGCGCCCTCCAGTTCGAGGCGACCCCTCCAGCCATGCCACCACAGTACCACCACGTGTCAGGGGGATCACTTGCAACTTCTACAAGAGGAAGTTACGGTCCTCTTGGCCAAGAGGACCATTGAGCGCGTTCCTGGGCCAGAAGTACGGTGTGGTTGTTATTCCCACTACTTTCTTATGTTATGTTATTAATGGGTCTTATATAGCACAACGGCTACTCCAAAGGAGTGTCCCGGCGCTTTGTGCTCCAGACCCAGAAAAGATACTAAAGAAGAACATAACAGCAAACAAGAAGACAAAGGAAAAGGAAACAGAACTCTACCTAGCGAATAACCAAGTCTTCAGACCCTTCCTAAAGGCTAACAGATTGGATGTGGAACGTAAGGACAATGGTAGGGAGTTCCATAACTGAGGGGCCAGGAATCTGAAAGATCGCCCTCCCAGACGTGCCCTCTTTATACGGGGAACTGCAGCAAGAGTTAGAGACTCCGATCTTAAAGATCGAGTCGGCCGATAGAATTCCAGCCTCTTCTGAAGGTATTTTGCACCCGTGGCATGCAGTGCTTTGTGGGCTAATGTCAAGGCCTTGAACATTATCCTCTTCCGTATAGGGAGCCAATGGAGGGATTGCAGCAATTTTGAAACACTGGCTCGACGGTGCAGGCCGAAAATGGCTCGCGCAGCGGCATTCTGGGTCACCTGCATACGCTGTAAAAGGTATTCTGGGAGACCCAGATATAGAATGTTGGCATAATCCAATCTGGATCCGATGAGAGCCTGCACAGTTATTCTCCGATGCTCCTCAGGGAGCAGAGGGAAAAACTGGTTCCCAAGAAGGGCAAAGGGGGCTTTCGCCCTATCTTGGACCTGCGGAACAACAACGGCTTCCTCCGGAAGGAGAAGTTCAAGATGCTGACTTTGGCTCAGGTCTTAGTTGCCCTAGACCCGGGAGACTGGATGGTAGCGTTGGACTTGCAGGACGCTTATTTCCACATTCCCGTCCTGCCGGCGCTACCTGTGGTTCACGGTAGGCCACGAGCACTTTCAGTTTACTGTGCTCCCCTTCGGCCTTACCAGCGCCCCACGGGTGTCCACGAAAGTGATGGCGGTGGTGGCAGCTCATCTGCGCAGGTTAGGGGTTTGTCTTCCCCTACCTCGACGACTGGTTGTTGAAGGCGGGCTCGCCTCAGACAGTCGTCAGCCACCTCCAGACTACTGCCAACGTCCTGTACCTGCTGGGGTTCTCCATCAATGTGCCGAAGTCACACCTGTGTCCCTCTCAGAAGCTCCTCTTCATCGAAGCGGTTCTAGACTCGGTGCAGTTTCAGCTTTATCCTCCCGAACAGCGGGTTCGGGATATTCAGGCTCTGATTCCGATCTTTCAGCCGTTATCCCGAGTCTCGGTCAGGTTGACGCTGGGGCTGATGGCCTCCTGAATCCTTCCGGTGCCTCACCCCAGGTGGCGGATGCGGGCTCTGCAGTGGGCTCTGCAGTGGGACCTGAAGTTTCAGTGGGCCCAGCATCGGGGCAACTTGTCCGACCATGTCTTGATCTCGGAGGGCACCGTAAGACAGTTGCAGTGGTGGTTCACGGACCGCGATTGGGTCAGCGGCAGATCCCTCTCCCTACCCCAACCGGAGCATGTAGTTGTGACGGACGCATCCCTCCAGGGCTGGGGGGCCACATGGTAGAGGCGGAGATCAGAGGCCTCTGGTCTCCGGCGGAGTCCCGGCTCCACATCAACCTTCTGGAGCTGCGGGCTTGCACTGAAGGCATTCCTCTCCTCTGTCCGGGGGAGTGTAGTGCAGGTGTTCACGGACCACACCACCGCCATGTGGTACTCCAACAAACAGGGCGGGGTAGGATCGTGGACCCTATGCCAGGAGGCTCTGCACCTCTGGCAGTGGCTGGAACATCAGGGGGTGACCCTGGTGGTTCAACACCTGGCAGGTTCCCTGAACGCCAGGGCGGGCGAACTCAGCCGTCTGTGCATGTTGGATCACGAATGGAGTCTGAACTCGGACGTGGCACAAGGTCTCTTTCAGGAGTGGGGAGAGCCTTTGTTAGATTTATTCGCCACAGAAGAGAACGCGCAATGTCATCAGTTCTGCGCGTTGGAATTTCCAAGGTGGAACTCGCTCGGTGACGCTTTTCGTCGCAAGTGGAGTTACGATCTGTTATACGCCTTTCCGCCTATACCACTTCTGCCCAGAGTGCTGAAGAAGATCAGGCGCGACCGGGCCCAAGTCATCCTTGTGACTCCGGACTGGGCATGAAGATACTGGTATCCCGAGCTACTCAGCATGTCAGTCGATTCCCCGATTCGTTTGCCTCTGCAGGAGGACCTTCTGTCGCAGCAGCAGGGGACGGTCCTCCACCTGAACCTGTCCAGCCTCCACCTCCATTCGTAGAGATTGAGCGGCGACAGTTGAGGCCATTTGACTTGCTTCCTGAAGTCTGTGATGTTGTTCTGGCAGTCAGGCGTCCCTCCAGAAAATTGATATACGCCTGCAGGTGGAACAAATTTGTGGCATGGCGCACAGCAAAAGCTGTGGATTCACTCTCTGACCCCCTTTCTGAGGTTCTCCTCTTTCTTCTTTCTCTTGCCCATCAGGGCTCTGCTCTGGGCACTATTAAGGGCTCCCTCTCTGCCATTTCTGCCTTCTTAAGGCTCCCTGATCAGCCCTCTTTGTTCAAGTCCCCAGTTGTAAATAGGTTCTTGAAGGGCATCACTCAGATGTTCCCTCCTGTTCCTTTCATGATGCCTCAGTGGGACTTGAACCTTGTGTTCTGATCTATCTGATGTGCGCTCCCTTCGAGCCACTTCATAACTGTCCTCTTAGTCTTCTTACCCTTAAGACTGCATTCCTGGTTGCCATCACCTCTGCCAGGAGAGTGAGTGAGCTCCAGGCCCTTTCTTCACAACCTCCTTTCCTTTCTGTTCATCCGGACAAAGTTGTGTTGCGGACGCGGCCCTCTTTCCTTAGCGAAAAAGAAGCCTCCTGTGGGGCTTCGTGCCTTTCCACTTGGGCCACGGCGCCTACTACTGCCCTGGGTCGGGGAGTCCCCTTGTAGGACATCTGTCAGGCAGCTACGTGGGCCTCGCTGCACACGTTCGCAAGACACTACTGCCTGGACAGCCAAGTTCGAAGAGATGGCTTTTTCGGCCGTTCCGTTCTCCAGGACTTTCTGGTGTGATCATTGGTTCGCAGACCCACCACCGGGGTTGGTATTGCTGGGGTATCTGTTCTAAGGTAAGGAATCTAATACTAACCTGTTTCGATTGAAAAAGCTTTATTCGAGTTATACACTCATAAAAGCACAGACATATAAATTCATACATTTTTAAAACATCAAACATTCAATTACAATAAAATTTATAATCGAGAATACATAATTCATAAGCATTAAAATTGTTACCAATTGGGATAAAATAAGCTTTTTCATGATATGCAAAAACTAAATGCATGTTGA
Organism: Lissotriton vulgaris; assembly: GCF_964263255.1. NCBI lineage: Eukaryota > Metazoa > Chordata > Amphibia > Caudata > Salamandridae > Lissotriton > Lissotriton vulgaris. The sequence goes on from NC_141697.1 coordinate 571,772,947, forward strand.
GGTATAGGGACCTCCGCGTTACGGACCATTCCCGAAGTTTATACTATTAAAAACTCATACCATACATATTAGCCGCATTTTGTAATTAAAATTCATATGTATCTCCCAGTAGATATTTGCAAGGATAAAACAAACAAAGGAGAATGTAAAATTCAAGACATATTGGGGGATAAAGCCCTCCGCCTTATAGACCATGCCCACCCCAGATATTTTGCTGTTCCTACTACGATGGACATTTCAGTAGAGGAACAGATAATTCTCAGCCCCTCCACACCGCTTCGGACACCAAGATTCCTACATACTGGAGTCAACCAAGATTTTCTTGGAGTTACATAGGCCTCACATATAAAAAGAAAATGTGCGACGTTTTCATTGGGGGCCCCACATGACGGGCAGCACAAACCACTACTAGTTTTCCAGCTGGACGTCAGACTCCTCAGGGGGAGAGAGCCTGCCCTTAACTGGAAAAATAGTTTCCTGTCTAATGGGACAGTTATACTGTCCCAATACTTTTCTAGGGATGGTCTTTGTTTGATTTCCATAAATCTACCCCCCATGGAATCCGAGTTTGTGCTCCTCCAAAGTGTCTGGTCGATGTGATCCCAATATATTTCTTTGATGTTGGATTTGCTAGGGAATACCTCCCCAAGGGGGTTTTCCCATAATTTGGAGAGCCCAAGTTCCGCAAGGACGTCCCTAAGCGTTTTTAGCCATTTAATTTTGCAAAAAACATCTGATTTGGCTAATGCTAGGAACCCCTCAGCGTAGTGTCTTATTTCCATGGTTGTCCATAGCCGTCTCCAGTAGAGGATAGGCCTCAGTCGGGCACGGTCCCTGAGCGATCTTCTGCCTAAATCAAGGCCAAGCGGTATTAGTGGGGTACTTTGGGGAAGACTAGTTATCCCTCTCAAAAACCTGTTCTCGGATTTTTGAATGGTGGTAAGATTCTCAAAGCCCCAGACTTCAGCCCCATAAAGGGTTGCGCCCAAAGCTTTTGCGTCATAAACCATAAGAACAGGTTTTATGGGCCTGGTCTTGGATTTTACTTGCTCAGCCCTGAGGGCTCCTGCGATTTGCTGGTGTTTCAACACCGCCTTCTCTATGTGTCTTGACCAACCAAGTTTGCTTGATATCTCAACCCCGAGGTATGTGAAAACATTTACTAGCTCTAATTTAATATTATTCAAAAATACCCTAGGTTGAGATTGGCGCTTTTGCCCAAAGGCCATCAACTTGGTTTTATTTACATTTACCTCTAGACCCCTTTCCTTACAAAATGCGTCAAAAATATTCAGGGCTCGCTGGAGACCCGACGGGGTCTTAGACACTATCAAGGTGTCGTCCGCGAACATCAGGATAGGGACTCTGATGCCCGCTAACGAAGGTGCGTCAACCATTGCGTCCAATATCCTATCTACAATGCCATTAATGAACAGGGAGAACAGCAGGGGTGCCATTGCACATCCCTGCCGCACCCCCCGCTCAACTGGAAAATTAGTGGTGGATTCCCCATTCCTCCCCCACTGGACCTTGGCATAGTTGGTTTCGTGAAGACGCATTATCAACGTGAGCAAATCAAGTGGGACCCATATTTTGGACAGAACCTCCCACAGCGTGCACCTGGGCACCAGATCAAAGGCAGCCCTTAGATCTACAAATGCTACATAAAGGCTGCCTTTGCCCAGGAGTACAGTCCCCCACCGTAGCATGGTGAAGCGAAAAATTTGGTCGACCGTACTGGTTGCACGTCTGAATCCTGCCTGGTAGGGGGATAAGGCATTGTTGTCATCTACCCAGGCCATAAGTTTGTCGACCAGCATCTTCCCCACTACTTTTTGCATAGTAGCCAACAAACTTATTGGTCTATAGTTTGCTGGGAGTGACCGGTCGCCTTTCTTAAAAATCGGTATTATTATTGCCCCCTTCCATATATTGGGGATTTTTGCCCCTTTGGCCAAGCCATTTCCCAACAGGGTTGCATATTTTGCCCACTTGACCTTGTCGTGTTTAAAGATGTCTGAAGGGATTCCATCTAGCCCGGGGGCTTTTCCCCCCTGCAGAGTTGAAATTACAAGTTCCGCATCCTTGGTTAGAAATAAATCGCCCTTACAAAAAACCATAGGGATTGGTTCTATGGCCACTATATCCCTGCACTCAGCATACTGGGGTTTAAAATACTCGACCCACAATGCCTCATCGACATTGTTGTCGGGATTATTGGGGGCACCCCCTCTTCCCCATTTCACAATTTTCCAGAACAGTCTGGAATCCTTTTGCCCTGAAGCCACCAGTAACTCCTCCCAGTACTCCTCATCCCACTGCTTCTTAGCCTTTCGAATACTGTCGTTGTAATATTTCCTGGTGGTTCTAATCGAGGCCTTGTCCCTGCTCTTGAGTGCTCTGCCCAGCCCCAATCTAGCTACCCTACACTGTTTGTTAAACCAGGTTGGCAATGTGACTGGTACTTTCCTATTAGCCTTCAGAGGCTTAGTAAAGTGCGGTTTTAACAAAGAGAAGAATGTGTCATGTATATCGGTTATTTGGACAGAGCCTGGTAATACAAGATCTACTTTTTCCATGGCGGCAATAGCATTGTCTACCTCCAAATTAATAGACTCCAAAGTGGCCAGATTAGCCAGGACATATGGCCATTTCACCCTTCTTGAGTCATTGGCCACAACAGGTACGCTCCCACTACCTGACACTGAGTTAACTCGTGCGGCCCTCCACCAAGAGTGGGAGACACAGAGGGGGTTATGGTCGCTTTCTACTCTCCCCACAATTTCCATGTCACCCACACCACACCATAACTCAAGACTAACGATGACATAGTCAATCCTACTTTTGTTATGTCCATTGTCGAATGTACAGTTACCACATTGGTCGCTTTTTGTCCTGCCATTAAGGGCCCTCAGACCATACTCCAAACATAACGCATTCAACAACAAAATATCTTTGGTCCACCGCTTCACAGGTAGGAGATTTAGGTTGGGGATGCCCCAGAGGGCATCTTCCTCTAGTCCTATAGGGTATGCAGTGTTTTCTAGAGGCTCAAATGTCCTATTCAGATCACCAGCCAAAATTACTCTATGTCCAAGTGACTGGGATTCTAGGGAAGCGGATAGAACTTCTAAGGTAACAGAATTCCCTAGCCTCATGCCCCTGGCATATATATTATAGATGTCTATTATTGTACCCTTGGCTACAGTTAGTCTCAGTAATTGAATATCCTTGCAACCTAAATCAATCATTTTTGCCTTTGCGTTTGAATTTTGCTTAATCCAGACTGTAAGGCCTCCCATAGGCCTACCCCTGGGGCCTCTAGTTGCCGGTATACAGAAATTTAGGTAACCCGGGAAGTGAATTGGCTCACATGCCCACGTCTCTTGGAATAGGCACATTTCAAACACACTAACAAAATCAATCCACTGCTGTGACAACACTCTAGCCCCCAGCCCCGCAACATTCCATGACATAAGTCTCTCCAGGGTGTTTTCTATGCAAATCCCCTTTGCGTTAGGTGCTGTTGGTAATAAATCATCCTGTTTCCCACGGTCACAATCCTCACTTAGAACAATATTTACACAATTTGCATCTGTACCCTCCTTGGTGCAAAGAGTAGTTAGAGGATCCGGTTCACCCACACACCCCTCCAAACATGCAACAATGCCCCCATCCCTAACATTCGCCAATTCGAATTTTTGGCTCGTTTCATCGTGGGGTATCAATGTAACATCAGGGTTGATTCCCCCAACCATATCCTCTTCCAGTCGTAATTGTTCAACTGGTCTCTGTCAGCATCCCCACCTCGTCTGCCCCTGCCCATTATAGGGGTTAAATGCCTCTGTGTAGCAATTATTTGATCTAAATATGGGAGCAACAGGGGGGCCAGCCTCAACCCAGGTACAGAGACTGGGTCTCGGTTGCTCCCTGGAGCCCCCTGAGTAGATCACAGGTCTGGGGTAAAAGAAAGTGAGGTCCACAACCCCAATCCCACCGATATTAATGTTCCAACCTTGCCCCGTAATCAGCCCCACAACCCTTGGATCCTGGAAGTTAATTATAATACACTCACCCCCCTGTTTTTTTAAGGTATTCCCTATCCAATTGACCCTTCTGGCCCCAATTATCAGGCCATCTACTCCCCCTGGCAGTGGTCTATTGACAGAGAGCCAATGCATGGCCTTGTTTTTTAACATGTCATAAGTTTCTCTTTGACCCTCCGTTAGGGGTGGGACGTTAGTGAGTATGGCCACATATGGATAGGAGTCCGGGGTGAGCTGTACTGGGGGGATCCTAGTTGGCAATTTGGTTATTTGGGTCTGTATATGTGCTTGGTCTAAGGGAACACGACTCTGAGTGAGAGTGTTTTCCACTGTTACACAGGTGTTAATCCCATTCCCAGTACAATGAGCATTAATCCCACTGCCATTGCTAGAGTGGATTTTATCATTTCCCGCCCGTTGGACCATAGCTTTTCCCGATCCGGTCGTCAAAGGTGTGGCATTTTTGCTAGTTGTGGGAGGTGGATTTTTTACACTATCCTTGCTACCATTGTTATTAGTATTGTTGGGTTTAGGATTTTTTACACTGTCCTTACTACCATTGTTATTGGTGTTATTGGGCTTAGGTTTCCCACAATTACTGATGGTTTTGGTGGACATTGGACCAGGTGCATTCTTGCTATTCCCCCCTTTGTTATCCTGTGCAGATATACCACTTACGGGCGGGGATTGTAGGTCAACCAACACGGCTCCTTGATCTTTATCGCCTGTCTGTTGGTGTTTCCCATTCTCACCCACTTTTTTCCCAGACTTAATTAGAGATTTAATAGAAAAGAAGTTATCTAGGCTAGCTTGTTCAAGATGGTCAAGTTGTTCAGCTAGCTTCTTAAGTCTTAGTTCTACTGGATTTAGAAGGGAACGCATTATTTTTTCCACCTCTATCAGAAGATTATGATTGGGAGATAATGACCCCGAGGGTACTATGGTAGTTTGATCTGGGACTGGCACCGCCAATGTTATCGGAGGCACCGTGATAATAGGGTCCACTTCCACAGGGGCAGCTTCGGCCTCCCCTATAGTCATTAGTACGCCATTCTTTGGAGGGACATGGCTAGAAGTTAATTTAGTACCCAACTTCCTGTACTTTCTTGCCGGTTTTAAGGGTTGTGATTTTTTTGCAGTAACTCCCCATTTCCTTTTAACACTGGGCTTAGATTTAGACGCTTCCATTTGTACACAATGATTTTCTAAAGCTCCTTTCCCTTTTACCGTTTGGCAAGGTACATCAAGATGCGCAACAAATGAGCTGGTTGCTACAATGTCCGGTGAAGAGTTAATTGCTAACTCATTGGGCAGCGACACATCAAATGATAGGTCCTGGGTGGCTGGTAAAACAATGGATGATAGTGGTGTTACCAGCGCAGGAAAGTTCAAACCTTGATTTTTGTCAGGTGGGTTTTTCAGAAGCTCAATCGAGAGCCTACGCCCGGCTCGTCTTTCCGCCAGAGCGATCTCTTTGTCAATATCCTGCGGCAAACGCTTGAAGTAGGAGTCAAGAGGGCCCATGACAGCAGGCTCAGCTTCCCCCGTGGGAGGCAGCAGGTTGGAAGTAGTTGTTGTGCAAGCCATAGTGCTAAAGACCCCCCTTCTACCCGCCTACAAGCAAGTAGTTCACAAAGCAAGTACAAAAAGAGTGGGTTGATCAGTACCTGGACCGTAGATGTTAATAAGGTGGCCCAGCCCGGCCTCCAGCGGCCCCGGACGGCCACAGACGGTCCCGCCCTTGTCCCGGGCTTCGCCCGGCGCTCCCGCGCAGCGAGGAGTGGGCGTTGATATATAGGGAGGGAAATAGGTGAGTAGGCGGAGCTTGCAGGGAGAGCGGCCCAGGTGTTCTCTGCCGGGCTATCAGGGACTCCTGGGATATGGAGTCCCTGACCACGCTGCTCGCAGCCCTGCAAGACTGACCAGCGCCCTCAAACACCTTCCACGTTCCCCCGGCGCACTCCTGTGTCCTGAGAGCGAAGCGGGACCCGCGGAGCGGGTCCGGCGAGGGGTAGGCGTTCCTGGTGAAGGCAACAGCGTTCCTCGGGTAGGCAGCAGCTTATTCCACAGACGGGCAACAGAAACAAAGATAGAGGGTCCCAGTGAGGCTGTGAAGGCGAGGGCTTTTAGGTCCGTTGGTGAGTAGGCGGAGCTTGCAGGGAGAGCGGCCCAGGTGTTCTCTGCCGGGCTATCAGGGACTCCTGGGATATGGAGTCCCTGACCACGCTGCTCGCAGCCCTGCAAGACTGACCAGCGCCCTCAAACACCTTCCACGTTCCCCCGGCGCACTCCTGTGTCCTGAGAGCGAAGCGGGACCCGCGGCGAGGGGTAGGCGTTCCTGGTGAAGGCAACAGCGTTCCTCGGGTAGGCAGCAGCTTACTCCACAGACGGGCAACAGAAACAAAGATAGAGGGTCCCCCTGTTTCTTTCAGATGCACAAGTTACTTACCTTTGGTAACGATATATCTGTAAGAAACAGTAGTTAGTGTTAGATTCCTCACCGCCCCACCCATCCTCCCCATTCTGCGAACCGATATCTAGGGTTAAGGTCATCCCTTTGAGGGCCCTAGTTTCATGTGTTGGTTTTTATCATGGCTCTGCGTTTCTGGCGCGGAAAAGCTGTGTATAAGAACTGATGTCAGCGCGTGCGCGAGAGCGGCGTCTAAGTACTCTGGCGACGTCATCCTGACGTTGGACGCGGAGCCGCAGACGATGCATACCGACGCACAGGGGTACTGATCCGCAAACATTTCCGGATCCAGACTGACGCCTGGGGATATTCTAAGGTAAGGAATCTAATACTAACTACTGTTTCTTACAGATATATAGTTACCGAAGGTAAGTGACTTGTGCATCTGCCCCTGGCTGTGCACTGACACAAGACATTGATCAGGAAAGAGACAAAATGATTGTTTTATCTAAACCACCCCTCACTCTGAACAGTAGACTTCATCAGCTACCGGGTGGCAGTGATAAAGGAAGGACCAGAACGAATTTCTATAGTATCCTTGTCTCGTTTGTCCTCACTTCACTGTCTAGGTGTCCTCTGTGAGAAGTTGGCCCGATATGCAACGTTCGCTATTCTAGCGACCGCTATGTATCGTTCCAACGACCCTTATGGTGTTTGGTTGTAAGTCAACCTATAGACCAGCTATCCTAGTAGCGTGGATACGAGCAGTCTAAGGCTAAAGACTCGAGAGGGCGCGTTAAGCCAGCTGTTTACCACACATGTACCCCTTGAACACCCAGTGAAAGGACACCACACAAGTGTTATGAAAATAAACAGTATATTTATTAAGAATCACAACAGCCCTGTACTCTTTATGAGGACAGGGTACTAAGCACAACCAAATCTCTTTAGCAAATACTTCAAGTGCACAGTTTAAAGACAAGTGTCCGAGGACACGGAAAGATTAAGGCAAGTCGGAAGCGAGGGACTCGGGACCCTAGAGTAAGGAGGCTATGCAGGCACCGAAATGCCGAGTTACCTAGCCACGAGGGCTGCGGCTGCACAAGTCTTACAGGCGTCGGGGTCTTCGCTGACGAGCCGGGAGCCGGAAGAAAAGGAGTTGCTGGCCGGCGACCAGTGATGAATAGTTCGTAGCAATTGATGAAAACCTGAAAGCAGAGGGGACCAAGTTCGTACTACTAGCCAGTAGTCAGAGGGTACCAGGAAGGCACCAGTTGGCCGTCACCTCGACCAGGTGAGTGGGCGACGCTAGGCTCTGCAGTCTCTCGGACCAGGAGGCGTTGTCGGCGACCACGGTGGAGGTGCGAGCTGTCCCACGACGGATGTCGCTGTCGGCGTCTTGGGTGGACCAGGAGGGTCCGGGGTGCTTCTCAAAAGATGGAAGCAGGGGCCAGTCTGGAACAACCAGACCGGCAGTGTTGATTCTTGGTCGTCGTCACAGGAGGGCACAAGCCAGCGGCAAGTGACCAGACAACGGGCTGAGCAGCGAGCCGAAGGGCCCCACGCAGATCGTGGAGATGCTGGGAGATTGCACTTCGGCGCTGGAGCGGCTCAGGGTCGGGGCTTCTCGGACCCCAGAGCACTCACCAGAGAGTTACCTCGATGGTCGTGCTGGTTAAGAGCGTGCAGGTTCTGATGATGGCCGGTCCCTCGAGGTCTCGTCGCACCCACAGATCACAGCTGAGCTGATGACGTGGGTAGAGGTCAGAGGTGCCAGGGAAGCCGGTTCTCGTCGAGCTGGGCCGTCGGATTCCTTGAGGAAGGACTTGCAGCAAACCGCAGAGTTCTTAGATGGTGCCCGCTGATGCAGGGTGACTACTCCTTAGTCACAAGGGAGAAATCTTAAGAAGAGTCTTGAAGTCCTTTCGTAGAAAGTATTCTTGATTCAAAGATGATCTAATTTGGAAGGGTCCCCGCTCCGGCCTTTATCCTAAAGAAAGGGGTGGGTACATGACTAGGTCCTGCCCTAAGGGTGGGACCAGGAAGGGGGGTAGTTACACCCCTCTCCCCTGCCGGACTTTCCCCAGGCCAGGGCTGTCGCCCCTGGAACTGGATGGCCGGTCCCTCGAGGTCTCGTCGCACCCACAGATCACAGCTGAGCTGATGACGTGGGTAGAGGTCAGAGGTGCCAGGGAAGCCGGTTCTCGTCGAGCTGGGCCGTCGGATTCCTTGAGGAAGGACTTGCAGCAAACCGCAGAGTTCTTAGATGGTGCCCGCTGATGCAGGGTGACTACTCCTTAGTCACAAGGGAGAAATCTTAAGAAGAGTCTTGAAGTCCTTTCGTAGAAAGTATTCTTGATTCAAAGATGATCTAATTTGGAAGGGTCCCCGCTCCGGCCTTTATCCTAAAGAAAGGGGTGGGTACATGACTAGGTCCTGCCCTAAGGGTGGGACCAGGAAGGGGGGTAGTTACACCCCTCTCCCCTGCCGGACTTTCCCCAGGCCAGGGCTGTCGCCCCTGGAACTGGTTCTAACCGGCAGATGCGTAGTGAGCACCGGGGTGCCACTCCGCAGTCACCTTCTCGCAAAAGCCCTACCTACCCAGAATACACAAACCCTGTCTGGGACGGTGCGAACACCGCCCTCGACAGGAAACCCTTTGTCCAAGTGCTCCTCGCTGGAAGGACTCCCAGCCGCAGGAGGTCAGACTGGTGTCTGTGGTGGCAGCATCCATTTTGTGGAGCTGAGGCTTTCGTTAACTTTAACCGGGGTTCACAGTTACGTACATGTCGTGTCCCTCTAGAAGGGCGGAATGCTAACCTCGTCGCCAGAGTCGGTGAGAGGGCAGCATCCCGATTCGTATGACACCTTACTCGACATGTCTTGATAACGCGACACCGAAGTTACCGATATGGTACGCGTTATCATGGAACAGCCATTGGGTCTTGATTCCGCAAGCTGCAACCGGGCTCGGCTCGGGCCAGAGCTTAGTTCACACGAGCCCATGCACTCTGCCTTCAGGATTGTCAAGGCCTGCCATAGGAGTGACTGATAGGGACTCGGGTGTCCATTGTATGGTTAGATATAGAGCTACTACATCTAAAGCAAAGGGTGATTACACGACTTCGCCCCAGCTGTCATGCAGCCAGTTGTGTCAAATTTAGGAGGCCAGCCAGGGGTGGCATAATACATGCTGCAGCCCCTGGCGGCCCTGGGTACACCTATGCCCCGAGTTACAGGGTCTGATAAGGTGGCCCAGTACCAATTGGTAAATGCACCTAGGGTACATCTCGTAATTTAGAAAGAGAACAGCCAGGCTGTGGGTCTGATTGGCAGGCCCACAGCCAGAGAAAGTCGTAAACCAGTGAAACAAAAGCAAAAAATCTGGGTGATCATAGGATTGCAGACCCTACTCTCCTACATCCTCCCTCCAGCATCTCTTGTGATACACTTCTACTGTCTGGGAAAACAACATCACCCACATCTTGTACATAGGAACAGGCACACCTGTCTCCACTTTTCAAATGTTTACAGAAGAGATTTTCCTTTACGAATCCTTACTTTAGGCACCCTAAGTCTCCTGGGGTGGGAAAATTGAAGGGTATGGCAACACAGTTCTTCCTAGGTTGCCTTGCGTTTTTTTCTCGGGGACTGCTGGGCTCTCTCAAAGGTAGCGTCATCTAATACATTTCTGGATTGTCACATGAGAGTATCATCCAGGAGCATGGAACAGTGTCTGATTGTGCCCCTGACTTTTGTTAGAAACTCAGCAGGGTTTGGGCCCCATACAGGCTCCTTACCATCAGCCTGATGTCGCACTTCCTTCTGCTGTAGGTGGGTAGAGTCCTTGGTGGAACCATTGGAGGTGCCAAAAGAATTACTGACCAGCTGCACTGTTTTGCATTTTTGGTTCTGGTCACGAAACTCACGTTTTGGTGTGGGAGAATGCAACAAAGAGCATAATGATAAGGGGAGGGCAGTTGGGGGCGCTGTGTTTTAATCATCTGCACTTCTGGAACAGGCGTTTTTGGGGGGCTTCGTACCACTATTCTGCTTCTGGATGGCCTCTTTGTGCAAAAGGAGTAGGTGATGATGTTAGCAGGATGACACAAGAAGGACAAGCACACTAGTAAGAAAGCACCAAGTATTCTCGCTGTCTTATAGGGCTAGACACCTTGAGGGTTGTCAGTAATCCATGTTGGAATATATTTTCCGGTCCCCCTCTGAAGCCCTGGTCGGCTTTCTGGGGTTGTATCCCAAGTCTCAGAAATTGGATATTTGCGGAGACCCTTCACCCCCTCCCTGCGCAGCTGTGTGCTCTCCGCCTGTGCCCACATCAGCATGGATAGAACCCACCCAGAGGTCACCGTGGGACTTGCCCCCTTTCACTTATGGTTGATCAGTCTCTTCGCCAGTAGGAGAGCGCGGTCTGCAAACCGTGTTGCTGCCCGATGTTATTTTACACAGCGGTAAATCCCCAGGATGCACGCCTCCCATGTGTAGGTCGCAACAGTCCCCGTGCAAAGTGTGAGATTACATCATTCCAATAGGCAATTAGCGATGGGCAGAACCAGGGTATGTGTATTAGTTCCATGTCACGTGTTCAACAACAGGGCCAAACAGTGCCAGTGCCTGGGGTTAGGTAGGCGCAGTACAGGATATGAAGAATAGAATTAATTTAAAACGGGTGTTTTGGGACACTAAGCTGGGCCGGTCCTAGGGTTCATGGGGCCCTGGGCAGAATAGGAAAATGCGAGGCCCCTATAATTTGCATACGATTTAACTTAACAGGAAGTGACATCATAGGAAGTAATTTTAATTAGCCATTAATTATATTGATATTGAAATTGTTTATAGAGCATGCCAATGTGGCACTGCCATCTGTAGCTGTAACAGTAAATAAAGCTAATTGGGCAAGTTAGTTGAAAAAATCTAGGTTTTACGTTAGTTTCTAAAACAGATAGAATTGGACTGGGCTTTAAAAATGCAAAGACGTTTTGTTTCAGAGTTTGCAAGGAATGAGATAAAGCTTCTGCCACACCAGGACTCTTTGTTTATTTTAGGTGTTTCCACTGTTTCCGAGGGGGTTGATCGAAGATCTCCCCTAGGTGTGTACCATATGAATTTTCTCCAAGGTACTCAGGACCTATGTTGTGAGCAGCAGTGCTTTAAATGGGCCGGTACTCACCGGTACGGAGTACCGGCACTTCTTAGATTTGTCACTCTGAGTACCAGCACTTCTCTTCTGCCAGAGGAGAGTACCGGTACTCATGACAAGGGAGGTCACTGGCTGAGAGTGCGAATGAGAAGGTGGGGACGTTTCTGTCAGCCAAGGCGCCACTTCTGTAGCCCCCATCTGAGCCCCTGCTGAGCTAATCCACACGGCTCACTTGAATAATATGAGGTGCTCACGGTCACGCTGTGCTAGACAAAGCAGGGTGGAGATTCATTTTACCTGCTAGCGTGCGCGTGTGATTTTCAAAGCGCAGCACTTCAGAAAGTGAAAAGTACTTTAAACATATACATTTTTGCAGTGGCAAGGGTGGCGATTCTCACACTTCCTGTACTTTCTGGAGCAGAGGGTTAATGCCCAAACAATGCGATGGAAGAGACTCTTTGAGCGCTAATCTAACAGCGTTCTGCACTGAGAAACCCACCTTCCTAAAAAAAAAAATCTCAATTACCCAGTGTGCCTGCATTTGTATGACGGGTTTTGTAAGGAAAACGCGCGAGAGAGAGAGAATCAAGAGGCATGCTCAGGAGGTATTTTAAAGAAAATGGGTGGCACGTTGTGTGTACATGTCTGTGGTGACAAAGGTTCATGAATAACGTAGTAGGGAATGTTGGTGGGTGGGTGAGTGAGTGGATGGATGAGTGAGCTAGGGTGGATGTATTGATGGATGGATGAGTGAATGGATGTATGGGTGAAAGAGGGTGGATGATTGGATAAAAGGGCGAATGATGGATCTGTAAGTGAAAGATTGGATGGATGAATGGAAGTGAGGGAGGATGGATGAAAGGGTGGATGATGGATGAGTGATAGGAGGTATTGAGTGGATGATATAAAGGAGTGAAAGGGTTGATGGATAGATGAGCAAAAGGATTGATGGATGAGTGAAAGTGTGGATAAAGAGATGGATGAGTGAAAGGATGAATGGATATGTTTAAGGATGGATGGATAGGTTTGGATATGAAGGGTGGACAGACGGAATGGTGAAAAACTGAATGATGGATGAAAAACCGAATAGATGACAGAATGTAAAGGGTAAATGGTGGACATCAGCAGGTAAATGGTAGGATGAAAGGATGACTGTATAGATCGATGGAAGAGACAAGATATATCTTCTGGGGAGGGTCATGATGATTTGCTTCATTTGCTAGTTGCCATAAGAGCATTGGTTTGATGTGGGGTTATTTTCGGTTTCTTCCTACTCACATGCTCAAAAATATATAGTATTGTGCCAAACTTCATCAATTAACAGTATGGCATTAAGAAGGTGCAACTATTGCAAAAAAAGGAAAAGTTACCATATTATCACATTTCTCTTTCATTTTGTATAATGAGTTAATCTGCTTTGTTTATATAAACACATTTATCATGTGCTTTGGTGTGTGCTGCAACTATTATGGAAGTTGTTAGTTATCATTATGTCTTGCCCTTAGCCCCGCCCCTAGCTCCGCCCTGCCCACTCACCACAACTCTAGCTCATTTTAATGACTACCTGCACTTATTTTTTCCCATTTAAAGCACTGGTGAGCAGTATACAGTGCCTTGAAGGCTACTTCCTTTCTGATGGGAAACTAGTTTAGCTCGTAAAGCCTTGCTCCAGCCACTTGTTAATGCTGTCTGCTCCTTTGCCTGCACCCCTTGTCTCACTGTCATACTCACACCTATCTGCCCCCCCTTTTTCTCACCTCTATGCTTCCTTTCCCAATTTTCCCTCATCCTAGGTGAGCAGTTTTCAAGTGACAGGACGTCATTCTATCCTTTGTTGTGCGCCCTGCTGGATATCCTGCTTTTTATTCATACAGGGGCAGGGCGCACTTCACACATAATGGCAGTTTAAGTACCTATGAAATCGCGGCCATCATCATGCAGCTGCAATGATTAGGCCGTGCGAGAGGGGCCAGCAGGGGAAATGGGTAGAACCTTTAAACTCTTAGGGGCCCCCTGGGCCTCGAAACACCGAAGTCTTTAAAGGTTCGAGGCCCCTCCTGCGACCAGACCGGGGGGCCCTGGGCAGCCGCCCATGCTGCCCATGCCGCCCATGCCTAGCGCCGGCCCTGACACTAAGGAAGGATAGGTTAAAATGGTTTGACATTCTCTGCCAGCTCAAGCACGGCCAAGATCTGCATCTTAGTACCTCTGCAATGTGTTGAGCGGATCTGATGTGCGCATGTGCAGGGCGCCGGCTAATCATCGGGTCTGGGATTCACCTATACGTAAGACATGTAAATATTGTACGACAAGATGCTGCTGGGTTGAATCTCTCCCCAGGATCGGCTCAATACAACAATAAAGGGAGCGTGTAATAAGAATTGGCCAGGTGGGAGATCAGAGACAGCCAATAAGTCGCCTAAGCTGTGTAGGTCTGCTGTGTGCCATTGTTTTAATTCCCTTGGGGTAGTCGTCACGTGTCCACGCTGATTTTCAAGTAACAACAGTGCTTAGGCATGTGGCCTGGTCAATCGGGCAATAAACAGGGCCCTCCGCTAACATCGGTAGGAGGCTTGGGTACACTCTGCAGTGGAGCCTTAGCAAAAGGATGGAAGATGGTAAGCAGCCGTTCCAAGTCACTAAGACGAAGAAGCGGTGCGGTATCCACCAGGTTGTCACCCGCAAACAAGCGTGACACCCACTGGAGTTGCGAGGCCAAATAGTATTGTTCGAGGTAAGGAACACAGAGCCTGCCACTGTCGGTAGGGATGCAAAGATTGAGCAGCACTAGTCTGCAACGTGTTTTGTGCCAGATAAGATCGCCTGTCATGAGCTCTAAAGAACAGAAGAAGGGTCATGTATAAAAAGGAGTTTGGCAAAATAGTACAAAAGTATCAGCACAACTGCCATTTTTGTCAGAGCCACCCTCCCTGCCACCAACCGTGGGAAGGTCTGCCAAAATGACATTAACGCATGTGACGTAGAGACAGTCCAAACCAAATGACCTTCTAAGAGGTCCTTGGGTGTGTGGTAAATTCGGAGCCCCAAATAGCGAAACGTAGATGGCTGCCATGCAAGGATTGTGAGGGACCCCCTATATAAGTCGGTTTGGAGTATGAGGGTTGAAAGGGAAAAGATTTGATTTGGACCAGTGAACTTTAAGGCCGGAGATGGTGACAAAGTCAGTCACAAGATTCGCAATAATAGTATATATAGATCGAACATCGTTAAGATAGAGCAACATGTCATCCACATAAAGGTAGACATAGTGCGTACCAAGGGGATCCCCCAGTTTTGAGCCTGGGTACGCAGGTGATGTGCCAATGGTTCTACTATAGAAACAACAAAAGAGTAGTTCCGAATCAATTACATGGGCACAAAGCAGAAGGAGTAGCACTTACTTTTAAAAGAACCCTCACTCACAAACCTAGTTGGTGACATGCTTCATCATGGGGTTCCCAACCGAGCAGCCGATTGCCACTCTGGTGTGCTAGAATGCCTGTTTACAGCAGAGCAGCTATTTTTTGGGGGGTGCAGAGTGAGTTAAAAATTACCTTTACTTGACCTAAAGATTTTTAATGCTGGAAAAGTCAGCTAAAGTTAAAACTAAAATGAGGTGGGTGTGTCTGTCGTGCAGGTGAGAGTATACTGTATATCTATGAGAAGGGGTATGAATACTTCTCATGCTCAAGGTGATGATGTTTGCGGTGGCCATGGTGTGGTATCTGGGAGTGCAGAAGCTCAGTCACGCTACGTATGGACTTCTGAGCTCGACCAAGCGTGTAGAATTAGAACGAGTGCAGGTCTTAACAATAAAAAGGCAGCAACATAAGAATGAACAGTTAATTCCATAGAGAGTAGGTATACCATCGGTGCCTTCTTAAACTGGTAAAGTTAAAGGGACCGGAAAGAAAGAGCCTGTCTAGGAGGTGAGCAAGGAGGTGAGATTTTGAACAGCTGCTGCCTCCCATGTTGAGTGAACAGGAAAAAAAAATCTGTCTGGATGACCACCGAAGCCCACACAGTACAGGAGCAATTGAACCCAGAGATATCAAGAGCTGTAGGAGGAGCCAACAAGGAGAGTTCAAGTAACAATTGTGATTCCCACTGTTCTGGACATCTGACCCTGTGAAATATCTTGAGGTTTGGGTGCATAGGGATCCCGATATAGTCGTTTCTGAGAATTCTGGTCATACGTTTACGTGCATTTCTGTACAGGCTGCGCGATGGGTGCGCCTACCCATTTCTTTGGCATATAGGATAGCGGTAGTGAAAATGGTCTTTTTGCCTAAATTGTGTTTTTTGTCAACATTCCTATAAAATTGAATGTAGTGCTGTTCCGTACTTTGCAATCTGCGCTTTTAACATTTGTGTGGGGCGGTAAGAAGCCCAGATGCAGGTGGGATCTGTTAGTGCAGCCTTTCGACCAGGGTGGATTTGAGGCTCCTGATTTTCGACTTTACTACCTGTGCGCGCAGGCGCAATTTGAGCATTATTGGCATTTCCCTTAGCGTTTTCAGCCCCATGTAGCTATTGAATCAGATGCTGTTCTTCCTGTCCTGTTGCAGGCAGTGGTCCTCTTGGGGGGGATCGGGAGGCCCACAGACCAAGACCAACCATACACAGTGCACAGCGTGGGCATGGCGAATGCTTGCGTCACAGGCTCAGCTATCCTATTTATATGCTCCACTGTTACCATTAGCTCCACACCCTGATATTCCTGCGGCACGTGAGGCGTCTGCCCTACGAGAGCTGGCCGCAGCGGGTATCTCTCGGTTAGGCGACCTATACAAGGGTGGTCAATTTAAACACTACGGGAGGCGCAGAATGGTACAGCTCGTAGTTTTATGTTTAGCTTTACATACTTCCTGGTCCTTCAAGCTGTCCTTGCTGCATATACAGATTACCCTGCTGAACCCACTACTCTACAGGCGTTGCAGGCGATGCTGTCGGGAAAGGGCGGAAAGGGGCGCAAGGGTCTAATAAAAAAACTCTACAATGCCTCTTTACGTGAATGGGAACAGGAGGATCATCCCTCTTGCTTACATTGGCAAGCATTGTTGGGCATACCTATTGCTCCGGAGGTCTGGACGGCCTGCTGCCAACTCACTGGTCGCCTCACAGCTAACTATAATCTTAGAATTATACATTTTAAATTCCTGCATCAGGTATATTACTCCCCCTTACAGTTACACAAGTATGGTCTGAGAGAGACCGCTAACTGTGTGAGATGTGGAGCAGCGAATGCAGATTTTCTCTATGTTGCCTGGATGTGTACGGGTGTGATTGCATTTTGGACTGCAGTGGCAACCATGCTCACTGATATTGTGTTGGCCCCTGTGTGCTGCAATCCTGAGATATGCTTGCTGGGCTATGTTAAACATCTTAAGCCATGTAACAGGCGCATCTTTGCAGTTTCTACCTTCTCCGCAAAAAGGGCGGTTGCGCAGTGCTGGGGAGCTAAGACAACACCCACTGTAAAAAAAAATGGCTCAGTGACTTGATTTACTGTAGAGATCAGCTACAGATCTATAAGGAGGAGCTACCTGAGTCATCCAGCCCCAAAGATTTTTGGCCCCCACTTACGGCATATTTGGTGTCCCACCCTGACCTATTGTGAACGTTTTATGCTGCAACCCCCCTTTTTTCATTTACAGCTCGATGGCCCTGTGGAGGTGCTTGCTTGTCGCTATGGCATTTGTAGCTCCCAAAATGATACCCTGGAATTGGTATGTTCACATTTCCCGGCCCATAGTGGTGGACTATATGTAAGAACTTTTTATATAATTGTCCTTGTTATTGCCTTACATAAAAGGATTTCTTGCTGTGTCCGAAATGTACTGAAATTATGATATTGCTCTGCCTGGGAGGGAGTGGGGGGGGGGGGGGGGGGTTGTGGGTTTTGTATGACTCTATCACTTTGTATTATTGAATGTTTTTAACACTTTGAAATCGATAAATATATATATTTTTTAAAGTAACAGTTATGAACCCTGCCTCACCCATAGAACATAAACAAAACATATTGCAAACAGCATACAATCAGGAGGGGAAAAGCAAGGGAATAAAATGTGTATGCTCAATCACACCACTTTTTAGGTCTTGCCAGCGCATGTGCTACTCTGCCGAGACTTTTAGTAAGTGGGCATTTTAAATTGCGACCACAGCTTTCTGTGTGGCCTCAAGCTTGCGAGCACGCCCGCAACAGCCATCTGGCTTTTCCTCACGGTACCCTTACAGCACGACTCGCTCCGCCCCTCCCCCACCACAGAGCAAGCGATCGCTTTCACGGCTGTGTTACTTTTACGGCTGGGTGGCCAATGCTTGTAGTCTTTTGTATCTTTCGATGAGGCATTTTGCTGCACAACCGCTATTCTAGGTAGCAGAAATTTCATTTTTAGCATCAATATAATGTAATGCTTTTCAAAACCCAGTCATCAAGCAAACGTGTTCACCCTGTTTTTTCTACATATTTTCTGATTAGTGTTTGTAACATGAAGCCTGTAGATTTGCTACAGATGCAGGAATCACATCTGACTCCAATGTAATATGAATGTTTCCGTCATGTGGAAACGTCACTATTTCTTGCGTTGTGAAGCCGCACAAAAGTGTGTTTGTCATTATAGTCATATAGTCCCAATGAGGCATTGCCCCTGAAGAACCCATCTAACCATACCCCAAAGAAGACCACACATTGTGGCAGGGTGTTGAAATTTTCAAATAGCGTTTCAATTTGGTATGAGCTACATTTAAACAATCTAATGAATATTGTATCTGGGCCACAAGATGTATTTAATTTTTGTTTTTGAATGTCCATTTTTTAATTCCCTCACTGTTTCTGGTTTGGTTATATGGGGCTACTGACTTTTAATGATTACTTTCAAGGAATTAAACCTTGGGGGTCTTTTTCTGCCCCTTTGTGAGAATTGCTGTTGAAATTTGTTTGGAGACCTATCCATAGTAGACCGTTCTAGACAGCGAGAGCGAGAATTCATTTTAGGCATACCACAGAAGCCCCAAAGGGAGATGTAGTTGCTGCAAAATATTTCGGAACCACTTTGTATGCCAGGTGTCATGTTTTTTTAAAATTCAGTTTTGTTAATTTTAATTATTTTAGTGCAATAAGTTATAATCCAGTATTGACTCAGTCTCTGCGTTTTAGGGTGGACAGCTTTCTAATATTTGTGTTGCTTTTCAAATGCGTATATTCTGGTGGCCATAGGGTGTTGCACTGCCTCCGCTGTTGCACCTTCGATGATTCTGTTGCTGCTGGTGTGAGTTTCTGTCCCAGAGCTCTGTTGTGGCTTGGAGCTCAGCTGGAACAGGCACATGTTGAGGCCAATGTTTATTACAGAGATCTGTGTCCCTCAGAATTGTTTGGCACCTGGTGCACTGCAGAGGACTGTAGCAGTTGGGCTCAAATTGTTGGTTAGCCTTCTAGGCCCAAACTGGGCATATACATGTAAGAAATATTGTTACTACCTATGTTTCGATTTGGCATTGTACCACATCCTGTTGTCACAGAAAGCAAAACTCAATATCCCACCTGTGGCACACCGTGCTTATGCCAGTAAACAGGAGCTGAAGTCATGAGACAAGCGGGCAGCCATCATGGCTGACTCTTCTACCTTATGCTTGCAGCAGTATGTGTTGAAAGGAAGACGCAGGCAAATCCAGTTTCTGATTCTTTAATTCATGAAGTATAAATACAGCGGCACCGAACACGACTCCAACCTCCAACCCTCCTCCTTCAGCAACTGACTTCACTCCAACATAAACATTCTCACATCCCATGCATTTCACACACTCCACACGTGCACACACATACACGCGCTATCATACACACGAGATAATCCACGCGCACAACACAACACATACGAACCAATACCACAGTATGCGTGACTTGGGGATCCTACCAGGTACCCGACTTCAACTATATCTATAAATAGGTTTTGCCATATACAACGCTCACAAGAAAATAAGGCTAGTAGCCAGGCCTAAATCAGGCATGGCTCCTTGGACTGGCTGTGAGCACACACTCTCTCCTCACAGGAAGAGCCTTTCCCTTTCAGTGTGCATGCGCGAGCACCCTACAACAGAAATAGTTTGAGACCAGCTGTGGTTTACAGAGTCTTATCGCAGGATGAAACTATCTCTTTCAAGGCGCCTGCGGTGGTTAGCAGTGATGCACCGGTGCATGCTCTGTGCCCTTCCCTGGCTGTTGAGTCAGCAATTCCAGGTAGGTGACTACAGATAAAGACAGTTAGCCCATTCAGTTTGTCATTTCTGCTCCTGTTGTAGCATCAAACACTTCCATCTACTGTCCTCCAACCCTTACTGCCCTTGAGGAGTCCTAGGCTCTTGTAAATTGTGTTTGCTGCCCAGTATGTGCCACACTCATTTTATTTGATATTTGATATTTATGGGCATTTGTAAAGCGCTAACGTTCGCTCCCAGGGGAGCATCATGGCGCTGAGCAAGCTGCGGAGAATAACAGAGAGGTGGATTTGGTAAGAAAAAGACTAGATGGCAGCCAGGACAGAGGAGTCTAATTGTTGGTAGATCCATGTTTTGAGAAGTTTTCTAAAGTTGTTTTCATTTTCTATGGATCTGAGGCTGACAGGCAAATTGTTCCAGGCTTTGGCGGCCAGAACATTGAAAGATTTACCACCCTTGGTCTTATATTTGAATCTGGGGATTAGAACCAGGTTTGTCCCAGAGGATCTCAGGCAGCGTGGGGGGTTGTAGCGCATAAAACGCTTTGCAAAGTAGTGGGGCCCTGTGTTTTGCATTGTTTTGAAAACTGTGAGTATTAATTTAAAAAGAATTCTTTTATGCAGTGGCAACCAGTGCAGCGAGTTTAGTGCTGCAGACGCTGATGACCTTCTGGGGAGTTGTAAGACCAGTCGGGCTGCAGCATGTTGGATGCTCTGCAGCTTTCTGAGAGTAGATTTTTTCACTCCGGCCATAAGGCCATTGCAGTTGTCAAGTCGGGAGAGTATAAGGGCTACCGCGACTGACTTTCTAGCTGCAATTGGGAGGAAATCGAAAAAAAAATTCAGAGATTTTATTAATCCAAAGCAACGACCGGCAGTAATCTTGACGTGGTCATCAAAGGAAAGAGATGAGTCAAATTGAACGCCTAAGTTTCTGGCTGATGGCACTGCACTTGGAGGGGCCTTTGATCCTAAGGGCCACCAATCTTTCGGGCAAAAAGAAAGATTTTTACCCAGTGGGATGATTTCCGTCTTAGCACTGTTGCATCTAAGATGGTTAATGTTTAACCACTTAAAAACATCAGAAAGGCAGTTTTTGAACCGGAGATCAGTGTCGGTCCACTGCTTGTCAATTGTGACGACCAATTGAGTGTCGTC
Organism: Lissotriton vulgaris; assembly: GCF_964263255.1. NCBI lineage: Eukaryota > Metazoa > Chordata > Amphibia > Caudata > Salamandridae > Lissotriton > Lissotriton vulgaris. The sequence continues at coordinate 571,793,935 of NC_141697.1, forward strand.
AGCATAAGACGTGACAAGAATCCCATGAGATTCTATCACAGCTAAGAGGGGTGCCATGTAAATGTTAAAAAACAAAGGGCTCAATATGGATCCCTGGGGCACTCCAGATGTGATGAGTTTTTCGCAGGATAGGTGGGGTCCAAGGGACACAGTCTGAGACCTGTTTGATAGAAACGATGAAATCCAGGCTAAGGCTGTGTCAGTCACGCCAATCTCTCGCATACGATTGATAAGGATGACGTGCGAGATGGTGTCGAATGCTGCTGAAAGATCCAACAGGATGAGGACAGCTTGCTTGCCCTCATCCTGCAGGAACTTGATGGAATCAGCTAATTCGATCAGAGCTGTTTCGGTGGAGTGACCGGAGCGGAAGCCCGATTGCTGAGGGTGTAAGATGTTGTGGGTTTCTACAAAAGTTTTTAACTCCTCATGCACTAGATGCTCCGTGATTTTGCCAAGAATAGGAAGTAGGGAGATGGGGCGCATATTCGTCAAATCTGTTGGCGATTTATTCTGTTTTTTCAACAGGGGTTTTACTGTGGCCTTCTTCCATTCAGTAGGTACAAGTCCGGATGCAAGGGATTCATTAATGATAACATTGATGTAGGGATTGACTGTGTCGATCAGGTGATGAAGAATGATAGGGGGACAGGAATCAGTGGGCGCTCCTGATTTACAGGCCCGGATTGCCTTGCTTGTCTGTTGCAGAGAGACAGGTTTAAAGGGAGAAAGAGGAGGGTAGTTGACTGTTGCCTCTAGCGGGGTTGTCGGAGGAAGGGGAAAATCTTTCTGAATGTTGACTATTTTGTCAACAAAAAAATCTGCAATTTGATTGCAAAGACTCTCTGAGGGAGGTATGTCAGTGGTGAGGACTTTCGGGTGAGTAAAAGACTTAACTATGGTAAAAATAGTTTTTTGGTTTTGGTGTGCTTCCATTATAAGCTTGGTGTAGTATTCCTTTTTTGCTGTTTTTATGTCAGAGAGATATGATTTCCTCTGTTGGACATAATTTATTCTGGAAGCCATATCATATGCTTGTCTCCAGAGTCTTTCTAATCTCCGACATAGAAGATGACTCTCTGCTAGGGTCTGAGTGTACCAGGGGGCATTTGGCTTCTTCTTCTTAGGGCCCTTTTCTTGATGGTTATTGGGCTCAGAATTGGCCATGACAATTTGTCTCATCCAGATATGGAAGTTGCGAGAGTCAATTTCGACATCACCAGTTCGAGTGGGGGCAGCGGTTTTGACTCCAGTTTAATTCGTTCGGCCACTTTCTTCCAGTTAACTGAGAAGGAGGCTTGGGCATGCCTAGAACTGGATCGGGTGGGAAGGGGTGTCATAATGTTAAAAGGGATGAAGTAGTGGTCGGTCCAAATTTGGGGTAGCGGGGGGGAAGTAGAGAGGGTTGAAAGATTGGAACATATGCCATCAATAGTGTGTCCAGCACTGTGAGTGGCTGTATTGATGCGTTGGGAGAGTCCAAAGATGTTCAGGGACTGTAGGAAGGAAATGGTATGGGCGTCTACAAGTGATTCCATATGTAGGTTCATGTCACCAATGAGCGTGAAGTTAGGATATTGTAACATGAGCGCTCCGAGTGCCTCATCCAGGGAGTTAAGAAAAGAGGTGGGATTGCCCGGTGGGCGATATAGGAGCCCTCCCGATAGGGAGAATGAGGCGTTGATTTTAATAGAGAAACCCAAGCTTTCCGTGTCCTTAAGGTGGCATAAGTCAAATGTATGACATGGAAATGTTTCCTTAATGATAAGTGCTACCCCGTCACCACGACCAGAAGGTCTATCCCTCCTGAAGATGGTGAAACCAGGAGGTAGGGCAATAGCCAAATCAGGGTTCGAGGAATCGTTGAGCCAGCTTTCAGTAATAAACAGGGCGTCTAGTTCATGGTTTGTTATTAGGTCGTGCACGTCCTGGCAATGGCAGGCTAGGGACCTGGCATTCACAAGACCTCCCTTGAAGTAGGTGGAATAACATTGCGAGGGGGCAGACATGTCGGCTACGTCGTTTGTGGGCAGGGGGGGAGTCCATTTACAACGAAGGCATACAAGGGGGCTGGACAGGGGGTCAATATGAGGGCAATCAGACTGGTGGGGATCGAGTGAGGGGCATAGGGACAATAAATAATTAGAGTCGTACCTGATGTTGGATTTCGACCCGGCAGTGTGCCCTGCGCCCGGAGCGAACCGGTCGCGGACGGGCACAGACGGGCTGGACTTTGGCGCGCTTCCGGCGCGCCCGCTGCGCCAGCCCGCTGCGCCGTCTGATTGGGTGACACATAATATAGGGAGGAGGAGGGTGGGAGGCCGGCCCGACTTGAGCGCTGACCTCGCCTTCCTCACCCAAGATGGCGCCCACCGCCGAGTGAAATCTCGAACAAAGCGGATTTAAATTCAAGATTTAAGGGGTAAGAGTGTGTAGAGTGTCAGTGTGCCTGCTAATTCAATTCCCCATTTCTAAAAGCAGCCCCCAGATTAAAAGCGGTATAATTTTAAAATCGCTAAAAATGCTCCAAATTATTTTTATAATCAGCCTGTAAGCAGTGCGCAAAGGTTAGCGCTTCCTCTTGTTTCAACAGCAGCTCGCAGCTGCTGTTGAAATCTGGATTTCTCCTACTGACCCTCACACCAAAGACATGCCATTCACACACAGCGGGCAACACTCAAGCTCTTTTCGCGTCTCCAATCCTTGACTAGCACGGCTGATCCCTAAGCAGGGTCTTACCCTGCATCACTACTGGCTTGGTACACTCCAGGCTAGAGTGCGAGCTAAGAGGGTGGTGGCAGGCACCCTACTCTGGGATGAGAATTAGCGAGGCACATCCGTGACCAGCCTGGGATCTCCTTTCAAATGTACTGGTCGCCATATAAACTCAAAATCATTCTACTCCCAGAATCCCTGAGGGAGCTCTGAGGGATATTATTTAATGTCAGTCGAACTATCGCCCATCTTACTAACCTCGCTGCCCTTTCACTTGATTCTTTGGCCCATACATAATATCTCAGAAAACTATGGAATTGGCTTAAGTCACCTTTTTATTCAAAAAGCGGTCGTTGGGTCTACTGTACTGGAAAAACTACAGTGTCCTACCTAATAACCGCTGCTTTCGAAGGTACTGGTGGAAGCCACGACTGTTCACCTGAAAGCGCTGATAGTGTCTTGGTGCATTCTGTGGGATTATCACTCTGGGTATAAACCTAACTGGGCCAGAGAAACAGATCTGTGAGATGCTTAGAGTTCAATCAATACACGCTTCGCCCAGGGCTTCCTAGTAATGCTTACACTCCTGGGTTTATAAGCAGCATTTGATACCGGCAGCTGCCCAAGGTTCGAGAGGTGGGCGGGTCTTGGGTAAGGATGTGGACTACATCAATAGAAATTCGTCTTGTCAACCAGGTAAAATCAATGGGAGAAATACTGGATTCCTAAAGAAATCCAACTGTTGCTATGTCCATTCACCACATCAATTTGCTTCTTCACAGTCAAGCAATTGATTACTCAAGGGAAACAGAGGAAGAACAAGACCTTGATCAAAAATTGAGGATTACACTCATTTGCTGATCAGTGGGACAAAATAAAATTCTGGAACCTAACTGGCCAAAGTTTTTTAAAACAAGCATTGGCATAGCCAATAGATCTCACCTTTGGAACCTTATACGTGTTTAACCATGCAACAGTTAATGTTGTTGCATCAAGGATATTGTACTGCATAACTAAATACTTATAAGGTCCCATAGGCGAGACCTATTGGCTATGCCAGTGCTTGTTAAAGGATATCTTCAGCCGTTTAAGGAGTCACCATGGTATTCTATCAGTGCTCGGGGGGACAATGTCAGATGTAATAGAGTCAATGTCACCCGAAGGCCTTGAGCCGTCTTTTTCTGCTTTGTCATGTTGAACAGGATCACAAGTCTGCTGCCATCTGTTGTGACTTACGACTTCTTGGAAGACTCCTTACAGGTTTGGAGTGTTACCATCAGCTTGGACACATTGTTGCGCTGGGTAAAGAAGTGCATATTGGGTGCAGTGTTCCGTACGTTTGCGCTAAACCTCAAGGAAAGTGTGACGTTTCTGTTGAGCTTCTGGTGTATAGTCCGGAAACACCATTACCCAGACATTGCCGACTATCAAATTGTCCTGCTTACGTGCCTTGTTCAAGACAATATCCCTGTCTCGATGGTGCATGAGGCGGGTGGAGTTCCAGGAGGGTGTAGTTTCCTGGCGACCCGGTGGGCACGTTCCACAGAAAAGAATGGCGACAATAGTTCCACAAGGGGGAAACTGCATATCCAAATATCTATGTATGCCTCTGCATCACTGCCTTCAGCATCTTCAGGAAGACCCACCACTCTAATATTATTTGACCAAGATCTCCCTTCGACGTCCTCTTTGTGTTCTTCCTTGATGTGGACTTTCTTCTGTAAAGTGGTGAGATGAGATTGCAAGTCTAGGGTCTGCGGTTGGCGAGCCACTACTGCTTTTTCCACAGATTGCACCGTCTGTAAGCTTCTGATGGTCATCACACAGCAGGGTGGGGTCAGTGGCTATGGTATCAATCTTTTTCTTAATGGAGATACAAGATCTTTCGATTGCTGCAAGAACTACAATAAATTTGCCAGTAACTGTCTCTGATGATCAGCACCTAAGTTCAGTAATTCACGGAGCACTTGGTGGTGGTGTTGACACTTGAGGGAAGTATTATCATATATGGTTGTGGAGGGATTGAGTCAATCAAATGTCACAGAGAAACCTCCAAAGGTTTGGGTGCCGGAGCAGGAGTCTGTAGGACTGAATACAACTTATCATTTCCTGTGTGTGACCCAACTAGGCAGTACATCTGGCTTGTAGTGCAAGCAAGGACTCAGGTGGAGGCCACAGGGTACACAGAATATCAAAGGGGCCACAGGTGCTGGAAGCTAACAGTAGAGGGGAGGTGTGGGCAGGGGGATTGTATCAGGTAGAGGTGGACAGTTCATTCCCAGTCCCTTTTATCATAGAATTATTGATTTAGGACTCTACTGCAGTCATGTGCCCTGGGGCCCAACGATGCGTGAAGGTATTCCTGGTGATCCCACAGACCCGCTGCACCCCAGGCACCAATGAGCCCCCCAGGACACACCCCCTGTAACCAGCTGCCACGTCAGATGTTGTGCGAGGATCCAGTGGTTCAGTTTCTTGCTGTAAAGTGCACAGGTGAGGCCATACATTTCAGGTGTCTCCCGGGGCCCAGCAAAATATAGAAGATAGATGGACGGTTCTCAAGTTTACCACTGAGTGCTATCAGCAGCCATGTTAATACCAGGTGTCACCATGCGTAGGAAGCAGTGGGCCTGACGCACGCACAGGGACAGTCCCACATCTAGCACAGGAACCTCGGGAGGCACGACCACTGGAGCGATCCACAGGTTGTTCAGGACACCCACCCGGCAGTGCCCCTGTGGTTATGGAGCGCTACGGGGCCCAGAATGGCAGTCTGCTGAAGCGCAATGAGCCTCAGCAGACTGCCTCACAAATCAGTAGTTTTTAAGGATGCATCAGTCAGCCTCCCACTGTAGGTGGTGACTGGTTAGGGGGCCGGATGGCCGCACACCGTTGTGCATGATTCAAGATGACAGGGGCTGACTTTTCCTCGCATTCTTGGGGTCTCTGGTGCAGCTGCAAGAGCTGCACAGTATTACAATGTAACACTTAGAACAGCATGTGAATGGCATTGCGTTCACTGACATCATGACGACGACGTCAGAGCCAGTGCCTGCTCAATGGCTACCAAGACATTATACAGGACTTTAGCGGGCTGCTGGGGTAGGGCGAGCAGAATGTTAAAGCAAAAAACCAAGACATTTCACAAAAATAGAAGGACTATAATTTTACGTCAAGTGAGCGCACAGAATGACAGTGCTCTTCAGCAGAGAATTACAAAATAGGCAGTAAGAACATACATAAGATGCAATTTTTAAACCCAGTAGCTTGCCTGTGAATCAAATGGCTTTCTTGTAACAACTGCTAACTATCCTCGCTTTGTACAACAGAAAAAAAACCTCCCCCCGTTTTTAGTCTACCCTCTCCAAAAACCGGGACATGAGCTAAATATCTCGAAATCTGCCCGGACCGCTGGTGAAAAACAGGGACCGTCCTGGCAAATCCAGGTGCCTGGCCACTCTATGCTGGGGCAATGGCAGCATAGCTCGCACCACGCAACGGGTTCCCAGTGACAAACCCAACTCAACTGGTAGCTCGTGTACCTGCTGGCAAACACTGCTCCCCTGCCGCTGGCAATGTGGGAAAGAGCTCACCGCTACAGTGCACGTACGCGGTATCCCGCAACCGGACCGGATCCCACTGTCCGCGCCTCAGACAGTGTGTGTGCGCTCAGGTCCTGACTGAGCCAGAATCGTGCGGTGTGAGGAGTCGTTGCCTCCCTCGAAGAAGTAAGTGTGCATGAGTTCAGTATAGTAGTTGCTAACTGTGGGAAGGTCTGGATCCGCTCGATCCAATGAGACATCTATAAGGTGATTTGGACCTCAGCAGCGTTTCATCCACGGCTAAAGAACTGGCAGGTCCCTCCTTGGGACTGCGGAGCAACGCGTACCATAGGAAGTCCCTGGTGGACCTCTGCTCACCCACAAGCTGTGCGTGGGGCCTGCTTTCATTGTCAAGTTACGACTCCCACACTCACAGGTCAAAGGTCCTCTGCAGAAGCAGGAACATGCCATAGAACGATTTGCACACATTTACAAGCAGACATTCTACTTAACATCGTTAAAAAAACAGGATTTTATTTGAAAAAAAATTGTTGCCCTTTAGAAGCGCAGCTTCTATGTGACAATGTTTACCCTGTGTCCGGAGCCATACTTTGTACAAATCTCGTTTTGCTTGTAAGAAATCAGTAAAAAGAGGGAAAACATCACAAATTAAGAAATTTAACTCATGCCTTGAAGTCCAATTGACATACGTCGACACAGAATTGTGATACAAGTAATAAAATGTGTTTTTCTACAATGCTCAAGGTCTCGTCATCGCTGGAGCTTCGCAGCACTATAAATAACAGCACACCACCCCACATAATCAATATCAGAAAAAAATGAAGAACCGATAACATATCCATTCATGGGCCCTGCAGATTTCACACCGATCCTTGCGGCAGGGGCTTAAATCTACTTAGCCATATTACACGGTGCAGATTTAAATTTTGTGCCCCATCCCCCAAGCACTGGAGGTCAAGTAAAAGGCGGCATTTTGTTTTCCCAAAAACAGTAGTAGTAATAAATAACAATAAAAGAAAGCAACATAATTTTTCAAAATGTAGTAAAGACAAAGGTAAATAAAGCAATAGTTTTACATGGTAATTAATTATTTCATGTCAAACTAGCAGCTCCAACTGCTCGCGTGAGTACAGAATATAAGAGCAGTAACTCAGTACCTACAAGTTATCTAACAGCAATAAAGTGCACAGCATGTTGATTCGCAAGAAAGATGAAATATCAAGGCAGACAAAGTGTCTAAGGACAGAAATACTTGTCTGTTTTCCTGTTCCATGATGCAGCCCTGCTAAGTACCATGCATCCGGCGTAACGCATTTCAGTGTGGTGGTCCCTCGTCTTCATTGCTTGATTCTGCTCGCGAGGAAGTGTCACTCATATTTACAGAGAAATTATGAAAATGTCACACATAGCAATCTAAAACCTTGGCAGCAATGCGGGAGTGCAGCGCAGAGCTCGTTTAGCTCCAGTCCGCCAGCTTGGTCTCCTTTCCCCCCCTTCCACTGCACCTTCATGCTGCTCTTTTGAAAACAAGGATGATGATGGCATCCAGAGTGTGATCCTATAAACAATGGTAGATGCATGCAGAGAGCAGACCCTTACGGGTTCTTGGTATCTGGGCTTACCATCTGGTAATGATCAGCCCAGTGACAATGAAGGCTGGTTACAGCACCTGTAAAGTCCTTTAGTACCTAAGCACTGATATGTCACCAACTCACTGAACACATTCCCATTCCAGCACAACTCCACACACTTATTGAGACTTTGGGTTGAGAACTAATTGGAAAGCTAGCCTTGGCCTAACAAAAATAAAAACGTGATAGCAAACGAATGTCCAACTGTGTACTTTATAAGTGCTGCATGATAATAGATGGATCATAACTGAGCGTCCTTGCCGAGTTTCTTGAGCCACTTCTAAGCCCTTGAGAAGGACGACCACAAATTGCCCCAGCCATTGGTCTCATCCAACTCTGGCATTCTTTGCATTGGACAATACCATCACGAAAGCTTTCCTGGGTTGCCAGATTGGGATGGAATTACAGGCCCACCAGATTCTTTCTTGGACAAACTTAGTTTGAGTTCCCGTAGGCCATTACGTATTTGAGGATCTTGACGGATTACTAGAGTCGGATGTTCCTATCCTCACAAGACTTAAAAAAAAAATCCTGAGGCATTCAGTGGATTTGCAGTTCTTTCAGGAATCCAGGTATTAATCTGTACAAAAATACTGGCTGTTGTCTCCGAAGCAGGTCGTCTCCTATTTTCCAGATACAGAAGTGCACCCCCACCACCACCCGGAATTTCTTTATAAAAGCTTCCCTAAATTCCCAGGGGATTGAATATCTCACCCTGGGAGAGATTTGCCCTATTTTTCAAAGCACTCCAGGAGCTATTGCACCTGGGCCCTAGAGCGTGGGGACTCCTTTTGGTTAGTCTTAAAGTTGCAATAGCAGCCTAATAAAAGTAAGAGAGCACATTATTAAATGTCAAGCTTTATTGACAATAGTAATGGTTGACAATCCAATACTGAAAGCTTTATTGTTTATACTACCAATGGTGACATAAAAGGTAGGCTATAACATGTATTGTCCTCATTGATTTCAATAGTGAATTATGACATGTTGTTGCTTTTAATAATGAGGTGACACCTCGAAAAAGCCAGTAGGCCTGCCTTATTGATAATGATGCCCCCTTATATTGCGATATTGCATCTGGTATGGATAGGGATATTGTTGTCTGGATCCACTAGGGATGTAACGTGATATGAGGGTGTCACCAAATGTATTTCTATCTATGTGAATATATGTATTGATAATTGTAGTATTCAATTGTGTCTATGTGTAATAAAAGTACTTTTCCTTTTTATAATAAAAACAGCTGGGTTGACAATAATTGTATTGAGTTTTGTTGCATACCAGTGAACTGAGATTACTAGCCCCCACCACCTCCCGTGAGTAGGTCTTGGACTGCTCGGCTTCTCTACACTGAGATAATCTAGTGGTAAAATTGAGTACTTGGGGCCAGATGTAGGTAAATACTATTTACCTATTCTTAAATAAAGAATTTTACAGATTCTGTATTTAAGAATAGATAAATAGTATGTAGGTGATTTTTCGGTAAATTTTACTGAATCTGTAAAATTTGGTATTTACCGAATCGGTATTTACCGATTCGGTAACTGCCATTTATTCCTATGGGCCTGGAGGCCCATAGGAATGAATGGCAATTACCGAATTGGCAAATACCGATTCGGTAAAAGGGGGAAAACATTGAAGGGTGGCAGGGTGTAACTTTGACACCCTGTTGCACCCCTCAATTGTGTATGGGTCTACCTGTTACAGACATACTTGCCCTAAGGGCATATATGTCTACAATATGTCACTGAAGCAATTTGCATAAAATAGCTTTTTTTCCGTTATTTATCACCAACTTGTAGTTGGTGGTAAATAACGAATCCTAACATGGGATAAGCACTCATTTAAGTGCTCCCTACATTAGGAATTCGGTAATTTACCAAATTGGTATTTAAGAAATCGGCAATTTACTGATTCCTTAAATTACCGATTCGGTAAATTACCGAATTCTTAATTTCGGCCTCCACATCAGAAAAGCCTATCACCGGTCGGTAACGTCCGAAATTCGTTAATTTCGGCCGTTACCGACCGGTATTAACCTTCCTACATCTGGCCTTGGTTCCCAGTGAAGAGAAACTTGAGGACTTATTACTTTTGAAGAACGCACACCCTTCCTAATCCAATTTCTTACAACTCAAGTCAATAGATTGCACAGAACCTATTTGCCATTGCACCTTCACTGTCTATTGGTTTACCTATACCGCAGACTCATAACGAACAAGCAGACGCAAGACTGTGGTATACAATAGAGTCTCTTCCTCGATATATCACAGTGTGTGGGGAAGAAATTTCCTTTGCAACTTGTAATCAAGACTGATCTTCAAATTAGAATGCAAATAATGCTCCGATAATAGCTTTGCTATTTGTTTATATTCCCTGCTTACACAATAAAACAAAATATACACTAATGATAATCAGACATTTTGAAGTAATCAATAAGTATGTAGTGCAGAGGGCCCACAGAACTTGAAAAGCTGTAGAAAGGTATACTAGAGTCTGGTAGTCACTAGCAAAACGTAAAAAAGATAAAAAGTGATGACAAGACCGTCGTGAATAAGGGACCTATGCTCTATATAGAATACATTTATGTCCCTTAGGGAAATGTCAAATGTAGCTTAAACAAGTATTCACAATGCCAATTGGTCTCGCTTACCTTTAAATACAAGCGAGAACAATTGGTATTGCCAGTGCTCAGGCAGGCAACTAGCCACATTTCGGGGGGGGGGGGGGGGGGGGGGGGAAGCCCCGCGAGCCCAATGGGTGTTGCGCGCCTGCCAGTGCTTGTCTGTAGTAGTATTTGGCGACAGTAAAGACCCATGTTGTATCTTCCACATTTCTGCTGCAATTGTTCTGGTGTCCACTGGGTGGCACTGAAATGCAGCAAACTGGTGTTGTTTAAATGCGGCTCTGTTTTCTTGGACGCAATTCTCCCTTTGGAGCAAGATGATAGACAAATGTACCAACAGTGAAAGGATATAAGGAAACAAGCTTTTGTGGGCGGGTGGGGGCGGGGAGAGAAAGGTAGGAAAGCAGCAAAATCAAATAAGAGAAAGGAATTTGAGATTGACACCAAAGCCATCCAATCTTGAGAAAGAATTGTATCCATGGAGTATTGTATACAGTGCTGTGTATAACAGATAACTGGCACATTATCGGTAGCGAGATTGCAAAAAGGAACATTTAAGCAAAAGAGGGAACAATCCCCTTACCAGTGCTAAGGCCCAAAACAATTTTAAAAAATCCTTTGTTTTACAAAGATATTCAATCTAAAGTCAATGAAAGCTTTCTGAATCACATAATCTGACTACTGCCACATGATCTGTAGGTTAACATATTGACAACCAACGAATAAAGTTTGGGAAAGAGCCCTTCATCTACAACTGAAGTCTTGAAATTGTAATTAAAGTCGTACAAGAATGTGCATATTTGGGGTTGTAGCTGGTCCTACGATACACACCAAGAAAACAAAATATACGTTTATACAAAGGGCACAATAGCTTTCTAAACCATTCGGCTCTATGGACCTATAGCTTTGTGTGATGTGGAGAGCCTTCCTTCAAGGTAATCTTGCTTCTGATGATCATAGGTAACAGGTCTATGATATCCAAACCAGCCACAATTTAGTATAGTTGGATGGATTGAACGGCTATATTCTGGCGGCCTACTTTGGAGTTAAGACACAGTACTTCCGGTAATGCAATAAGTCTAGAAATACATTTGAGTGATTTGCGTTACAGAGTCAACTATATACACTGGAGCAAAATTATAAAGATAGGATCGTTGCAAATGTTATCTTTGTATACAAAGTCCTATTAGAACATGAGAATAGTAAAAATAAACCCATGTAAAAACATCCCCAGAAAGCCAGTGATGAAAAGTGGACAAAGTTGTGCACAAATGTTGCTATGGCCTTTGAGAGCGGGGATTAACCATGATTTAACTTTTTAGAAGTTCCCCTCTTAGAATTATAAAAAATACTTTACACCTTTTGCAAAAGGCCTCCATGTTAGTATACAGTCCAAATATTCAACATATTATTACTTCCATCATATCTTGCCACAAATATTGATATATAAACACAAAGCGTGCATAGAGTACTTTTCCGACTTACCAACAAAGAGAGAGTTTCCTAGTTGTCAGGGAACAGTGGCATTCATCATCTCACCCCTCCCATTAGACCCTCCAAACATCTTTACAAGGATTTTTCTAAATTTAGCAGTGGCAGGATCCCCAACTTCTGACATAAAACTCAGTCTTCATCTGCTAGTGAACTTATACTTTCTTTCTCTACTCCAGTGACAACATGGATCAACCATCAGCAGCAGCATATAGAGTTCTCCTGTTGACACTTTACCAATACACATTCTTCCTAAAAATCCAAACTGCACACATGAAGCCACAGAAAACAGTATAACTCAAACAGCTGTACAAAACCCAAAGTGCTGCATTTTGAGGAGGCTCTTAGGCAGTCGATACTTGTCCAGGAGATTCACCTCTAGTACCGAAGATAAGCCCCATTACAGTATTTATTTTGTTCAAACATTTTTATTTATTTTCAAAAGCACAATAAGAGGAAAAACAGTTACATAGTACAGAATATATGTACACCACAGGGTATGGTACAGTAAGGCATGCATACCCTTTGGAAAACAGCAATATAATAGACACAATACAGTAGATATGGTGGCACTGACAATAATGGAAGGTATGACTTCGGCGTTATCAATGTTAGAGGTGGAGTAGTGTCAAGAGTGGGTGGTCTGTGCAGGCATCCCCAATATTAGAGAAGAGTAGGGCAAAGGCACCCTATTTGATGTAGGAACTGAGATTCCCGAGTTTACATAAAGATGAAGAAAAAAGAGAAAAAATAAGAAGGAACAAGGTAGAAGAGATAGAGAGTACAGGGATGGGGGTTGAGGGAGGGGTAAGGTCCCCCGTTGTGTGGTAAGGGCAGTTGAGAGAGGGTGAAGGTAGGTCTGCAGGGCGTAAGAAGAGTGGGCTTTTTAGCCGCTTAGATATTGAGAGGCTATTGAGAATCCACCTTTTGGAGATTGCGGTCCTGTGCATTCCAAAGGCCACACAAACGTGTACTATTGTGTACTTTTATATAAATTGTCAGCGCTTCTGGTGGCACACAGGATGTTCCACCATCTCTTGAAGGGGATTTCTGTGGTGGATTTCCATTCTAGTAGAACTGGTTTTGTGCCCAGGGCTAGCATAATGTTGAGTAGAGGCGAGTCTTGCGTAGAAAGGTTGAAGTTAGGGTGGTTTGCTGCTAGGCCGAGTGTTGAGTAGACAAGGCTATTTCGAACTTAGTATGGAGCTAGAAGAGAGGTAGGATTGCCGGTCCCATCCTAAAACTGAACAAAACCAAGGGTGACCTGAATATCCCTTACTTTCACAGATATCAACAGGCCTTCCTGGCTGCCCAGGGTAGTTGGTGGATCAACAAGACCATGGACCCGCCACCACTACTTGTCTTTAAATCGAATCCCAGCTACTCTTTCCCATTCCCCTAAACTCCACGCTGACTATTTGTGGCCTCCAAAATCTACCTATGACCCACTCTTTCCCAATAATAGCAGATACAGTATCGGACGTTGTATGTGTTGACAAAATGCTGCACAACTGTCTCGCCAACTCTACCATGACTTAAATTAGAAGGCAGAACCCTATTCTGGAAATAATGGGCCGAAAGAGGCATTCATTCTATCGGAGAACTAGGTAAAACACTAAGCCTCATTACAGAATTAACCCACATATCACTATAGCCTGCTGCCGAAGGCTATACCGGTTGCTAAAGTCCCTTAATCCGAGCCACGGCGAGAGCATATAAGGAGGGAAAAGGCCTTTTGACAACCGGTACAGCCCTTGGAAGAAGGGCTATAGGGCTATTAGAATAGTCACCCACTACCTTCTAAATAAAAAGGGCGAAACATGAAGACAAACATTGGAACTTTGGAGCTCCAGGCTTATACCAGCTATTATAAGCCCAAAGCTATTCCATTATCTTTAATGAAGCTCTCAACACTCCAATGTTCTAACTAGTTAGTGAGTGTAGCATCCTCGTAACCGAATTGTATGGAATCTTCAAAGTAAAACAGGATGCAGCTAGAACATTTCGAGAAATTTACTTCAAGTAATAAATGGGCCCCCAAGATGAATGCAGGAACCGCATCACCCTGCAGGAGCACAAAGAGAATCTCCTGCAACATTGCATAACCTCCCATTAATAACTAAAACAGCATACTACATTCCATTAGGACATAAGAATGATTCCAAAATCCACTTATCCATAAACAAAGAACCATTGCAGGAATGCATATGCAACAGGTGGTACAAAGCGGGAGACAGGTCGTATAGTCCGCGGAAACATGTGGAAAGAAATGCTGAACTTTGGTAGAAATGTATTTATACCATTAATTATTTTTCAGGCCTTTAACGTATGTTATGCCATAGACTACTCAAAATCTATACCTCCAGTCATTTGCTTAACCAGTTGGTTTCATGTCTGGATTAACACCCCAGTGCTTGTTTACCTCAGCCTGCTTCATAGAAAAAGGCTTTAAATTGAACAGCTCCAATTCAGCAATTTAGTATCCAGTTTCGTGTGAATATAGAATGCTAGCACTCTTCAGTGGTTCCCATACTTTGTAGAGCCACAACCCACTTTTTAGAACAACAAACTTTTGTGACCCACCTAGCTTTGGTGGACATGAGGCAGACCATTTTTTAATGTAACTAAAGCATTGTGTGGTAGAACACCGTCTTTTGCATGCAGCACATTTTCCATTAAAATGGCCACTAAATCTGCACAAAGTTTTACTGTTAAAAGTACATTGCAGCCAAATGATAATGTGTGGAAGTCAGGTACCAGTGAATATTTATCATTTGTGAACCTGCAAATAAATTGTCTTGATTTGATTCTATTAAAATCTTTGTTTCCATCACACTTCGGAAGTACGAAAAATTGGCTTAATCTTTTTCTTTTCTTAACTACTAAATGTGCACAGTTCATTTTCAGGTATTTACATTTGGTGTGTTACTAAAAATAATTGCATCCTACAGCTTTTCCTTTCAAATACCTGTACCCAAGCAAGATTGTAGTGAGAGAAAGAAAAGTAAAGTGAATTATGTAACAAAGCGCAAAGAGTTTGTAAACACCAATCCCCATGTTAAGAAAAGCAACTATTTGTTAGAAAACATAGTCGAACATTTGACCTCTGTCTTTGAAGTGCAGGAAATGTGAAAAAATATAGAATTTAAAGGCATCTTCATTTATTGCTTGAACTTTCACAACTCGCAAAAAATCGGCTCACGACCCACAGTTTGGGAAACACTACTCTAATAGTTAATTATAAATCTATGGTGATGCTATAGAAGACCCCTGAAAAAACAACTAACAGACTGTTTCACTTCTTTTTAAAATAGAGGCAGAAGATATTTGAGAACTTATAGAACAAGCATTTGCAATGCAATAGGTCTCGCATTTGCATGTGTTTCAGCTATTTGCATTGTAAATGACAATGCCTTTTTTTTAATGTCTTTCGAGAACCAGCAAGCAATGCGCAAACATACACTACATTTAGTCGTTGCTTACGAGAAGCAAGGGAACAGTAAAAGAGGCACAGTTACTGCCAGCCTTGCTTCTCGTGAGCAACGACTATAAGTATAAAGGGTGTGTTTATGCACTGCTTGTAGGTTTTCAAATCATATAAATAAAAGGCATTGTCATTTCCAATGCCAATCGAAAAAAACTCTTGCAAATGCTAGACCTATTGCATTGCAAATGCTTGTTCTGTATTGAGACCCGCATGCCAGCATCTGCCACTCTGAAGAAGTCATGTTGGGCTTCAAATGCTTTACCATCGCTACATCAGAATGTGCTTTAATGTTTAACTTTCTCCCACTACAGAGCATGCCGCACCCTTGTTTAGTGCTTATATGACTATAAGGCTGTGTCAAAACGCGCAGGGAAAAAAAGGACACCGGCTGAGATAAAGCAAAAAATGAATAATAAGTTACTGAGGAGAAGGGACAATATGATGTTACGTCACGTGGTGTCCTAATATAGTGTGCATAAGTCCTAAGTCCGCCTTGGGGCGCTAAGTGACAACAATATGTGAAGGAAAGGAATGAACAATGAAGAAAGGAGCCAGATAACTTGTTGTCACATCTTATTTATGCAGATATCACCATATACCTCCAGAGACGTAACGGAAAATGATGGTGCCTCTGCAGAATGTGACGACGGGGCCCGACTCTTCCAGATCTCACTAGGGATATGACAAAAACATACCATGAGATTGGGAGGGGGTGGCTCCGTACGGGAAGCATACCGGTTCTTTTCAGAAGTACTGGAATTTAAAGCCGTCATATATTTTAAGTGTATCCAATGTTCGAAGGATGCCCTGGAGCTGTCAATGTGTGCATTATTCAACTCTCTAACAAACAAACAAAAAAACCCTTTGGCAAAGCATCATGTGCAGAAGAGACTCAAACTCCCACCAGTTTACACTCCTAATATTGCGCCTAGAGGGCTGCATCTTCTAAATCCATCTATGTGCTCTGTCGGAGCTCATGCCATTTTGCTCTTGAAACGCATTTACATCTGCTGCTTTCTGGGGTCTAACTTCAGATCTCTGATTAAAGGGGGCGCTGTATCCTGTCACACAGTCACCCCAAAAAGGACACACTCCTTAACTGTGAACACAAGCACTAAAACACTGGATGAAAAGGAAGGAATGTGTCTTGTGTGTGGAGAAGGGTGCTGGCACGGGGTGTCACATTAGAGCGTTTTCATGAGTAGTGCTTAAAGTCCGAGTTTTTCCTTAAATATGATGGCCAGACCCGCTTTCTGTAGGTTTGAAATTAGAATTTGGAGAATCACAGCTGGAAAACGGTAAATTGCTGATGAAACGCTAGTGAAAAATGCCAGACCTGACATTAATATAGCGCTCTTTTTTAAAAGAACAAATTACACTCTGTGCAAGCAGCGACCCTGCAAAGTATTCCCTCACAGCAAGGAATATCGGTGGAAGGTTCGCAATGGCAAGAGCTCCTGGCCGACAAAAGGACCCTCTTTAAAGTTTAAGCGCTAGAAAGGGCAGTCTGGGGCGGGTGAGAACACGGGTTCTCTTGCCTGCTCGGACACAACTCCTTGAAGGAGGCAAGTGCCTGGAAGTGCCTGGCTCGCAAGATGTACTGACAGCGCCTCTCAAGTGTGCAGCTGATTTGCATGTATTGATGACATTTTTACTTTACCGGATGGTTCTAAGAATTACTCAACACACTAATTAATATTTATCTGCTTCCCCATGCCTCCTCCCAAAAAACCATTACTGTAAGATGACAGGAATCTTATGGACAACGGGAGGGGGGGCGTGCAGGGGAGGGGGTAAGGTACGGATAAAGGGCAGCTAGGAGGTGAGAAGGCACGGACAACGGGAGTGTGGGCTGTGGCACTGGGGAGAAGGCATGGACAACGGGAGGGGGAGGGGGGAGTAAAGAAGGCAGTAAAAGAACCTCATTAAAGTAAATAGTGCTCACAGTCTAAATAGCACGTACTGTGTAACACTCGAAGTAAAGGGACCAGTCGCCATGGGAGGGGACAAATGAAGAGGAGGTGGTAAAAGGAGGGACTAACAAGCCTATTGATTAATCAGAAGCCAGCATTTAGGACAGACAATGACACAAGCCAATGGTAAACAGGGGGCGGAGAGTGGACGGGGCTTCTATTTGCTACTCGTCTACAATAAGTCTAGCAGAGCAGAGCATGCGAGCTGGCTCAGGCTCGACCTAAAAATGTGAATGTAATGTGATTGGCAGGGAATTATATTTAGTGACTTCATTATGTGGGTTTTGCCAGGAATATCAGGATTAAAGTTAAGGATTTAGTGGACTCCTGATTAACGTTTGACTTAATCTTCCAAGAGTGACTATCCCAGAGTGATCTGGCTTGGCTCTCATTGTAGGTGCCAGTGTGATCAGAGTCTGTTGTCAACAAGTTAACTGGTTCCTCCAAACAAAAAGGAGGTACCCACTGAACCAATAAGGGACAGGGTAAACAAGATTAAAAAGAAATAAAAGTCCCTAAGCAACAAAGTGTATCTTATAAGTCGTAATACCGTCTGCTACAGTAATACTATAGGAGGCAGTAATCGACTAGCAACTAACCAAAAGATACTTAAAACTCCCCTCACTGTGAGTATACAGGAAGTTCAAGCAACGTCAGTGGAAATTCTGTGAAAATACAGTATACTAAAAAGATGAAAAGTTAAAAACATCAGTTTTTTTTATTAAAAAAGACAGACCAAGGCACTACCCTAGGGTCAGTACATTAAACAACAATTTCATACATATTTATAAAAAATACATAAAAAACCAAAAGTCGACGCAGCGTTTCGGTGCTTTGTAAAGATGAGACACCTTCTTCAGGACGGTTTTTATCTCTCTAGTCTTTAAGGACTAGTCTTAGATTTACATACAGACCAGGATCAAGTACGGCTGCTTGATCATTTTGCGCCGTGGCTTGCGGTTGGTGAGAGTCTATTTAACATCCACCTGTGGTTAAAAATTTCATTGGTGAAGATGAAAGCCGTACCAGGGGTGACCACCGTATAATTAGATGGAAGTCGGATCAACTTGATCGTACTCTTATTAGATCACCAATGACATTTTTAACCACAGGTGGATGTTAAATAGACTCTCACCAACCGCAAGCCACGGCGCAAAATGATCAAGCAGCCGTACTTGTTCCTCGTCTGTATGTAAATCTAAGACTAGTCCTTAAAGACGAGAGAGATAAAAACAGTCCTGAAGAAGGTGTCTCATCTTTACAAAGCACCGAAACGCCGTGTCGACTTTTGGTTTTTTATGTATTTTTTATAAATATGTATGAAATTGTTGTTTAATGTACTGACCCCAGGGTAATGCCTTGGTCTGTTGTTTTTAATAAAAAAAACTGATGTTTTTAACTTTTCATCTTTTTAGTATACTGTATTTTCACAGAATTTCCACTGACGTTGTTTGAACTTCCTGTATACTCACAGTGAGGTGAGTTTTAAGTATTTTTGGGTTAGTTGCTAGTCGATTACTGCCTCCTATAGTATTACTGTAGCAGACGGTATTACTTCTTACAAGATACACTTTGTTGCTTAGGGACTTTTATTTCTTTTTAAACAAGTTAACTGGTACATGAAACTCAGAACACAGCAACTTAACTTAGCTCATAGCAAGAAAGGGACGGATCCCAAGGAGTTTTCTGAAGATCTACTTTCCTTACGCAAAACTACCAAATATTGTCTAAGTAGCCTGAACCATTGTAATAGAGCACACAGTCACTGTTTCAGTTTTGGAGATCTTTGCATAGCAGTGCATTACATGCTTTAGCACATCTCATTTATCTACATTGGATGCCTGACCTCAGACATGCTACTGGCAGAACTCTCAGCAAGAAAACCAGCACAGCCAGAACCGGAGACCAAGTTAAGACATATCATCCAAACTCTTAGACATGGTAAGACTCCAAACAGGAAACACCCTTCAAATGGCACATGTTTTAGGTAACTTACAGCCTGATTCATCATGCTCCCGTTTTGCGAGCCCCTAATAGCGATTCATAGCGAATCGCTATTAAGGACTCGCAAAACGGGATTCATGTAGGAATTGCATAAAGAAATGCGATTCCTACATAATCCTTATTTGCGATTAGCAAATTGCTAATCGCAAATAAGGAATAACTCGCCATTCATTCCTATGGGCCAAAAGGCACATAGGAATGAATGGGGAGTATTCCTTATTTGCGATTAGCAATTAGCTAATCGCAAATAAGATAGCGATTTGAAGGGTGCCAGGGGTGTCCAAAGGACACCCTGTAGCACCCCTCAAATGAAATTTTACACAGGTGTTGCACACACACATGTCCAAAGGACATGTGTGTGTGTAACATGCAACTCAGAAAAATGCATTTAAAAGCATTTTTCGGAGTTTTCGCAATTTACCACGAGGTCTGACCTCGCGGTAAATTGCGGCCAGAAATTGCGAATTCGCAAAACAAAATTGGATGATGAATTGCATTTAAGGAATCTCAAATAGAGATTCCTTAAATGTAATTCCTCGCAAAATTGCGAGATCGCAATTAGCGATTTTTGCATTTTGGATGATGAATCCCAAATGCAAAAATCGCACTCGCAAAGGGCCAGATTCTCAGAATCTGGCCCTTTGCGAGCCGATTTCGGCTTCATGGCCGTATGGGGCTTGCCAAAGTTCAGGAAACCTATTAAGTTGGGTCTACACTGGACTCTAAGATATGGATGTGCAGTATGGGGCAAACTAGTTATTTTGTGTCCTCAAAAGACAAAATACTGGTCAAGTGGCTCAAGGGAACTTTCTGACTAGAAGACGGTAATGTGGGAGATATTGATCTGGAGAACTTTCACTTCAATCATGTTTTCCAGTTCCTAGATATCTAGTTCCAAAAAATCTACCCTATGTTTATATACGCTCTGCAATCTTGCAAATATTCATAAAAACAAAATTATGTGACACTGACAGCAACAAAATCAATATTTGAACCATTGAGTCTCAAAAGAAGTATTCAAGGGCAACCTTGAACTCGAGGCTCTAGTCACCAGCTCAGCATGTGTGGTCATTCCATGCCAATTACAGTGTTGCCCTTATTGGCATCATTCCTGTAAACAGAAGAAAAGTAAAACAAATAATGTACTCTTTGTTGTCCTTTGATGCTGTTCCTTCACTGTGCGGGAGACCTACAGCTTTTCGGCTTTGAAGGCATGACTTATGTAAATGAGACAAGTGGAGACTCGCTCCTTTGGGGCATACCTGGCTAGTAGTAGCACATGGCCTCTTTCTTCTTCAGCATGTAACTTCTTAGTTCTGTTATGGTTCTTTTCAGATAACAGTCCTACTGTAAAGACACCTATGTAAATCATAAGCCTTAGTATAAAATAACTATTGTATGCTGTTGTTTATTTCTTAAAATCCAGGCAACTGGGGCACGGGCAAGGCAACTGCACAGCCTAAGCAGCAACTAGGATTTAAAAATGAAATTAATTTGAATGGCCTTGTAGGTCTACAGGGGGTTAAATATCAGTTCAACAAATGAAAACATTCAATCTGGTAGGCCCAAAACATCTACTAGTAAACACATTTAAGGATCTGAGTATAATAGTAGAAAAGATGACTCAGAGGTTCGGCCAAAACAGCAGTAAAAGTGAAGACCTTGTTCATGGGAAAATAATAGTCCAACTATCTGTGTGTTTCTAATATCACTGTAGAGGATTCCAATTTGGTGTAATTCTTTTTTATATAATTTTCAGATCTTAATATGGTTCTTAATTGTTCTAAGTAAGAGCACAAGGTATCCCTCAGTCTAATTAGTAATTAGTTTATGAACCTAAAAGAATGAAAAGCTGAATAGACTTGAGTGGTAATGTCTTGAAAAAGGCAGACCAAAAAGGTAATTGGAAGCTCGTGGATTTGGAAATCAGATCACGTCAGAACAATCTTCGAATTTTTGGGAATACCAGAAGGAAATGAGGAGACTAATCCTTGACAATTTATAATTGAATTATTTACAGAGGCCTTCCTAGATCTAGCTCATTGGAAATAGGAGACTGAAGTACAGAGAGCCCATAGATTTCCATTTCAAATAAATATTCGACAAGACTCAACTTCAAAATCTCGTGCAATTCTGATTTCTTTAAATATTTTTTTGGCCAGGGAGGCCCTCTATGATCTAGCTAGGCCTAACAGGAAACGTAAGGGAAAAGGCTTAGAATTTTTTGTGCGCCCAGACTACTGCCACGCTACTGTTCAATTGCGTTGGCAGTTACGTCAATTTATTCCTTTATTCCAAGCTAAGGGTGCACAAGCTTTTCTTTTGAATCCTGCTAAACTCAAAATAATACATAAAGAACGCTCGTATTTTCTGATTTCAGAAGGGGCAGCTAAAGAGTTGTTAGCTTCGTTCTGATATACTTACTTGCTTGATGATTACTGGAATGGTTTTTTTTTTATCTTGGGGAAAAAAAATGTGTTCCATGATTTATCCTTTGAGAATGGAGCTTCTACTATTATTTGATAAAACTTTGCTATTTTTCTATTATGCTCTATTCTCATTAGCTTAACCAGTTTTTCTACATAACCGATGAGGTGTTTTGCTTCTAAGTGTATACTGGTTATAAATATAGAACAAATAATTGAAGAATGGTAGAATAGAGCCACACAATGTGAGCCATCCAGTGCTTATCATACCATCATGTTAGGGACTGCTAAGTCCCTTAGCCCCGTTTGGGTGGGGTTGATGGGTGGGGTGGGTCGGCTCGGGCTGAGCCTGGGGTGGGGTGGGTTTGGAAGGGGGTGCAAACAAATTCAGAAAAAGTACTATGTTGTTTTTGATTATCTTTTCTTTTGTATGTTCTCTCATCAAACAGCATTATTTGTTATATATTTACCAATGTCTGCGGATAGAGATTTACTCGATTCTTAACTGTATTTCTTATACAGTGATACATTTCTGTGAAAGATATGTATGCTACAATGATAATAATTGCCTAGATGGAGAAATTACGAGTATGCTCTTGGAATATTTGTGGGTTAAATAATTTTTAAAAAAGGGGGATTGCTGCACAGATTATTCAGACTATGAAAATTGAAATTTTATGTATTCAAGAATCACATATTATGTGGAATGATAGGCAGATGTATAAGGATCTGGGACTGAATTTAGTGGTATGTACACGTCAAGGAACAACTACAAGAGGAGTGGCAATTTTAATTAGGAGAGGCCTAGGAAATTCTATTCGGAGTAAGGCGGATCAATATGGTGAATGGGCATTCACTGAAATTAGAATCAAAAATAAATTATGGACTATCTGTTCAGTATATGCCCCAAATGTAGACGATCCAGGTATCCGTAATTTTCTAAATTTAGAATTAGCTGATTGGTCTCCATCTTTAATACTATGCGAAGATTTAAATCTGAATATAGAACCCAATACGAATATACGCGATAATGTTATCCATCAAGGTGGGAAAAAAAATCGTTTAAAGCTCTCCGCTCTATGATATTGGATTACGGCCTGTCTGATGTAGCCTATGAAAAAAATCCTCTAGCACCTGGGTTTACATTCTTCAGCCCGCCACATAGGAAGTTTGTCGGCTTAGATTACTTTTTTATTAAAATGGCATTACTTGATGATACTAAATTTGAGTTATATCCACGTATAATTTCGGATCATAATCCAATACTGATTGAAGTTAAAATGAATATGCTCTCCGCACCCCAAGTCAGAAGCTGGACATTTGATCGTAAACTATTAGTTGATCCTGACTATTTAAAAATATTGGCAGAATGGCTAATAGATTTTTTGGATATTAACAGGGGAACGGTTTCTGTACAGAACGTATGGGACGCATTTAAGGCAGGGATACATGGAGCATCACTATCATATGTTATTAAGAATCAAAAAATTGTTAGAGAAAAAGTAGATCTTAGCTATAAAAATGTTCTGGATTGGGAGAAGAAACTGGCAACAGCAATCGCCCTAACACAGCCAACAAATGACATAGAAATTAATCTAGCCATCTATAAAGCGAAGCTATATGAAACCTTTGCAGTTGAATTGGCGGAACAGATGTCAACTTTTCGATCTCAGATATACGAGATAGGTGAAAAGTCAGGAAAAATTCTTGCTAAGAGAATTAGACAGAAAGAAGTTTTTAACACCATAAACTCCATACAGGATGGCAATGGGCAAATACATAACAAACCTGAATCAATTTTAGAAGTTTTTCGTCAGTTTTATCTTAAACTTTATCAATATAACACCTTATCTTACTCCTCAGACCTCCTTACGAACTACGGAAGATCAAATTTTCTACCATTGCTTTCTAGTGATCAAAAGTTAGTTTTAGAGGCAGAAATTACATGGGAGGAAATTGAAAAAGCAATAATGTCATTAGCAACAGGGAAGGCTATGGGACCCGATGGCATTCTGTTAGAATTTTACAGGACATTTAGGAATCTTATAAAACAAGACATGCTTACTACCTTTCGTGAGGCACAAAAAGGTCTACCACCAGCTTCCTGGGCATACTCTGTAATTATGACATTTCTTAAAAAAGATAAGGATCCTTTAAACCCCGTATCGTACAGACCAATATCATTAATAAATATCGAAAGCAAAAGATATTCTAAAATACTCGCCTCTCGACTATCAAATATAATATCCACAATTGTTTCCCGATGGCAGCATGGATTCATTCCAAATAGAGATACAGCAGATCACGTTCGTAGAATCATCGCTCTGATGGATTGGGCCGAAAGTACAAATACATCAATTGCGATCACCCTATTGGATGCCGAAAAAGCATTCGATAGTGTGGCCTGGCCTTATCTTTGGGACTTACTCTATATGAAAGGATTTGGCCCAGGCATAATAACAGCTCTGAAAGGTCTATATCAAAACCCGATATCATGCGTTAAAGTAGGAGCTCATAAATCTGCTTTTTTTCCTATTCAACGAGGAACGCGTCAAGTATGTCCTTCCTCTCCACTCCTTTTTGCTATTTACATTGATATTTTTCTTAATCAATTAAATCAGGAAGAGGATATTATCCCGGTGCAAGTGGCAGGAGTTAGTTACAGAGCTCTTGCATATGCAGATGACGTTGTAGTAGTAACTAAAAATATCGAAAAAACATTCCCCAGAATTGAAGAATTGGCAGTTACCTTTGGTTCCTTTTCAGGATACAAACTAAACTTATCTAAAACACAAATACTTTTTGTTGGTCAAAATCCCCCGTCTAGAATTAATATAGTTTCCGAAGCAATTTATTTGGGAATTAAATTAACTACTCCAATTTCTAATATTCCCAAACTTAATTATACTTCAATTTTGAAAAAAGCTAATACTACTCTTGAACGAATTGATCACCTACACCTATCATTACATGGTAGAAATAATGTTTTAAAAATAATAATCCTGCCAAAATTTCTATACTTATTTAGAACAGTGCCACTTGAATTTCCATTAGATTTTTTTAAACAATTAGAAAAAATGTCAGGGAGATTCTTATGGGGATACAAAGGCATTCGTAGAGCTTACAAAAAAAGGATTCTACCAAAGTCTAGATGAGGATGGGCTATCCCACATTTTCTATTCTACTTTCTAGCAGCGGTATTACAATTTATCTCCCCCTTAATTGTAGGGCATAAAGCCCCGTTATCATTAGCACATACTCCATCGATATATGAATTCGCATTAGGTACTGAAGCTCGAGGATATTTTTTAAAAATAATAGAACCAAGCTATTTCAAAAAAACGAAATTTAAGGTTATAATAGCAGAATATAAAACATGGAAAATTATAAAGAAACTGGTTGGGATTCCAAAACTATTGCGATAAACTCCTCTAAATTCACCACACTGTTTCCTCCCTATATTCAGAGATTCCGTGATGAACAGATGGGGAAATAAGGGTATTCACTACTTAGGTGACTTATGGTTTGAGAACCGTATAATCACTTTTTCTGAACTTCAATTTAAATATAAACTTACAACACATCATTATTAACTTAAATATTTACAGATTCATAGTTTCTTAAACTCGTTATCTTTTAATGATCGTCAAGGTTTTCAAAGGATTTTACTGATTGATAGTCTTTACTCTTAAAGAAAAATTGGTTATTTTTATAATGTACTCATGACTTATCTTCCAGATGATTTAACTGTGGTTCAACAGAAATGGGTTGCAAAATTAGAAGTTAATGAAGTTTTGATGAAAGAATCGATCGAACTAGCTAATGCTATTTTATTTTCTGGTCGATCTCGAACCCAACACTATATGGTTATGTTTGATTTGTATTATACACCTGCCAAAGTCAAGAAATGGGGGGTTACTGCTGGTATTTGCTGTAATCGCTGTACTTTGATAGGAGCAGACGCAATACATATGTTTTTTTCATGTACCAAGTTATCTACCATATTATCAGAAATTCAGAAATGTATTCAGATTATATTAGAGAGAACAATTAATCTAACTCCTGAATTGATCTTATTTGGACTATTAACAGACTCCATAGAAAAGGAAAACATGTCTTTGATCTTTATATGATGGCCGAATTTCGTGCGTGTATCACCCAAGAATGGATTAGTCCCAAACCACCTACCTTCTCGATGTGGAGAGCTCGCCTATTGGCCAAATTTAATTTTGAACTCGCAATCTACTCAACAAAAGGACGAAAAAGGAAACAATTAGGGTTGAAAATTTGGGCTCCGATACAACAATGGACTCAAGGGGAATTGAAATGATAAAGCTTTTGTTTTCTTTTTTTGAGGTAATTATGTCTAAGGTTATTTATCCCCTTCGCTTGATTCTTTTCTCGTTATATGCATTACTGATTTTCTATTGGAGAATCTGATCTTATGTTTTTTTGTTGCTTTTTTCCGAATCTTATGATATATAATGAGATATTCTGATTTGTTTGCAAAATAATTTATAAAATAAAAATAAAAATAAATAAAATAAAAAAGGTTCTTAGATCTTGCCCTGAGACAGTTGAGCAATAAACACAAACTATAGCAGGACTTTCAGGTGAGGACCATTTTAAGTAAATACTTTATGAGTTTGAGAAAACAAGAATAATGGTTTTCCCATCTGGTACCACAGCTATTCCATCTTGGAGTATGCACGTTCCCACAGTACTCTCTCTTTTATAAATGTGTTAATACCCCCCCTCTCCCTTTCTGCCATTAACTCTATGTCAGTGTATTTACACAGCCTAGTCATTACTTACGGTTATGGATGCTCAACAAAACCACTAATGCAATTCCGCTTTTCTTGACTCTCCATTTCCCCACTCATCCGAAGAAACGCATAATTCCATCCTTGCATTTTTACGTTGTAATCACATAGCTAAAGAGGATCTGTTGCTTGCTTTATTCAGAAATATTCTTGGCTTCCTTGCTCTTTTCTTCTGTTGGACATAACACTATGTTCATCCATCGAAGAGAGCTTTTTACTTTTTCATTAACTGCCCAAGCAAACATGTTTGGATCATATATAATGCAGCATTCACTTTTGTTGCCTTATTTATCAGACTTCTAGGTTGAACTTCAAAGACTGGCTCCCTAAACAAAGCTCCCCATCCCCCAATGCCCTTGTCTCATTGACACCCTTATCTATGTAATGGCTGGTCATTTCTCTGACCCCTAATAGTCTTCTTACAGTCTTCTCTAACCACTCCTCACTTACTTATCCTCTCTTTCACCCAGTCTTTTAACCACACCTGAGCTTTTAACAAACCTTCTCTAATTGTGACATACTCTGAATCATCCTCTATAGATGGGTCAAACTCAAAATCTACAACCTCTTTCGTTTGTGTCCACAGATTTCTCTGAACTCGTTCCCTCTGTGCTTGAAAAGCTGGACACTCAAGGAGAATTGTAGTCAGTTGTCTCCATCTTTTTTAAAGGGATTCCATCAATGCAGCAATCGTTTGACATATTCAGCGAAGAGTAAACACTATTCAGATGGTGTGCTCCTGATAGGCATATGCTTTGTTTACTTAAGAAAAACAGGTTTTCAAGTTTTATTTCCCAGGTGGTGAAGCTGGAACTGGAGGTGCTGGGAGAGCTCCTGTACCTCCAGCATCCTCGTACTGAAGGGCTGTGTTTGCTGATTTACACGTTGCTCTCTGGAATTAAGGTTTCACTGCACACACCATTAAAATAGATCCTTCTCCGCCGCATCCTGTTTAATGACTTGATTACTTGCCCATAAGGGCAGTTAGCGCAGGAGAAAGAACGATATAATGAAATTAAAATGCATTAATTTATTTTCAAGGGCAGGTGCTGGTCTGCTTGCAGATTCGGTAGGATTCTGTAGTTTAGGTTATTTTGCAGCTCCACAAATGTTCTTGAATTGATTTGTTACAGGACTGTTCACATATGTACTCATCTTCTACACCAGCAAATATACAACTTGCCAATAATGACCTCAAAGCACCAGCATAAACATTCTCAGACTGGACTTTCTGGCCTCTTACAAGATGTAAATTTATTATAGGACATTTATTTTCCATCCAAAATGAGGGCCATTTCTTTAACAGTCCGCTTTAAGCTGTTACCCTCCTACAAAGCATTAAAGACAGAAATTCCACCATTCCAGAAGGTAAAGGTACCATGCATTGCATCCAAGAAAATAGCACTCAACATTTATCAACTTCAAAGATACCTATGGATATTCTATACTAGTGTTTTTTTAGTGTTCCTATTGCTTGAGACTCAAACAATTTGGGGAACATAACTACATGTTTATTATCAGGCACATATACGATTTCTGTTTATTTCATATTATTGAACACCCTTTTCCACAGTCCTTTGGTACTTGATAATAAAAATGTTTACTTTTTTAACATTCTGAACCGTTTTCTATGTAAATCCAACTTTAGTATCCTTGAGAACTGGATATTGTTTTTCTATCATGTGTTGCTTATTTATGTCTCAACGGTTTTTGCCTCTGACACCCTCATTCCGAGAGGGCCATTAATTTATGTTCCTAAAGAAACCTCTTTTTGCCCAGGAATTACAATACTGAGATATGCATTCGTTACTGCACCCCGCACCCCAATTTTCCCCTAACCTGCCCACATTTTCAGCATGAAAATATCTGTAAAATACAGATTCATGTGGAATTTGGTAAGCACAGAATTCCACGTTACGCCCAATTTTCTGAGTGAAAAGTAGGAACAGGAGGTATTAGCTCAGAGGTATAGCTAGTCTTTATGATGGGCATAGTGCAGGAAGTAACTGATCAACATTCGTCCCACTCAGAATCAAGACTTTTGTGTTTTAGGAGAAGAATTATTTTGGAGGAGCAGCACATTTAATAGGATGCTTATCTTGTCCCCGCCACTGTTTCTTGCTAGTTTTTCATAGGATCTCATAATTCTTAGATGCATAGATATTATCTAAGAAGGGAGTTTTGATAAAACGTGCCATCTCTTGTAATGTTAAAACGAATGTGTTCAACAGTGAGATAAAGGTAGATGTATGCCACACCTTATTCTCGGTTAGTGCACTGCAAATAATTATAAAGTTGATATCAAGAGGTTAAATGCCAACTTTTGCTTTGTGACATTTATACCAACGAGGTTCATCTAATACTATTGATTGGTGACTTTTATCAGGACTAAGTTACTGCTCTTCATTAGCAACTCATTGCCACACCAGTTTGACCACCTCAGTTTGTGCTGAACACTGGGCTACATAAAACACTATATCCTCCCATCCCTCTGTGACAATTGACTCGCCAGACATTTCTGCAATGGGTGCATGATCAACCACACCTTCAGAACCAATGCAAGGCAAGACACCATTCCTACACATTTTCTTTACCAATCTCGCTGTTAGAGTTCTTGACCTCTTAACTAGAACTGACCTCTGAAATGCCATCACTGAGTTGAGAGTGGGCGGTCGGGACGTTTTGGTCAGCTGAAGGCACAAGTAGGATTTTTTGGCATTGTAGGAAAAACCCTATAGGCGGAGGAGGACTCAGTTACATGTGAGCAAGTCATTGGTACCGATTCATCATGTGTACCAGCCAGAAGCCTACATAATCAATCAATCAATCAGAGTACTTGTAAAGCGTGCTACTTACCCGTGAGGGTCCCAAGGGCATACAGGTAAAATCTCATGGGGCTGTTGCCCTGTAAATTGCAAAAAACACAGTTGATGGACAGAATGCAGAACAATGTCTTACATTCACCCCAGTACAAAGATCTGGGCCTAAATCCATCTTTTGACTGGGTGTGAGTGTTTGATTGATTCAGATGCTCCGTCCATCACCACCCCCTTTTGTTGGGCAGGACTTTTAACTGGTAATGTGTTTCACTTACCAAAAACCTGAGGTACTAGCTAAGGACCAGATGTACTGAAATGTGGAAGTTGGCATGCTTTTAGTCAAGCAATGTTGTGTAGTTTCCTTTCTGTAGTACTGGATCGACAACCCGCAATGTTGGCATTTTGAAGCAATTCGATGAAATGTATCAGTTGGGTGCCATGAGGCCCTGGATGGGGAGCGGACTTCGGCCCCTCTTTGGATTTAAGAAATAAATGTGCACTGCCCTTGCACCTGATGATGTGTTGCCACTTTTTCTAATGTGTGTTGAGCAGTGATGATTTCACCAGATGTTCCTTTTTAAGCTTGTGTGAGCCTGGCTGGCGATTGGGAGGGCTAGTGTAGAGTACCAGAGTAATCAAGGGGCATAGTTGGCTAGAACTCAATGATGCAAGGTAGGAGGTGAAAACTCAAGTCTTCCCCCGGAAAGACTTTCATGGGAGGGGTGAATGTATTGGAGATCACTGTTTGGTGTCAGAGGGTTCGCTTCCTTGGGCGCTTCTTGATTTAGCAATTCTATTACCGCAGAAGGATCCAAGAGTGCAGAGGCCTTTTTTTTGGATAGTTGCTGAACTTTTGCCTGAAACGGATGCTGTGGTTGATAAAAATCTTTGTGAGCCTCCTGTACTACATTTTGATGCGTGCTGCATTTGCTGCAGCTGAAAGGATGACTTTAGCTGCTGGTGCTGAAGGGCACCCTTTGCAGTGTCAGCATCTTTTTTTATTTTTAGCATCTCATCCACTTGGGAGCCAAGTACATTGAATGACACGGCTGTGAGGTTTTGCTGTACTTCAGTACAAAATCCAGAAATAGGCATCCAAGCATGTTGACGCAGGAGAACGTCGGTGTTCGCCTGCCCTGAGGCTGACTCTGCTGTGCCTAAGGCATTGTTAATATAGGTATTTGAGATAACCTTGCCATAATTGCAGCTGTGGCTCCTCTGCAAACGCTACAGGAAAAATAAGATGAAAACACCATGTTATTATCATTTTATATTTCCCTTGGTGGCTCTGTAGGTGCGGGGCAGGCCTGGGCTGCCCACAGAGCAGGGGGAGGACTGGTGGGCCCTTTCTAAGTGTGCAAGACGGATTGGCCTGCCGTCTTGGGCTGGCCAAACAGTCATGCACACTTAGCATGTTATACTCTGGGCTGTATTGCACAACCTGGATGGAGAACATGCACAGCCTCCCAGCCCGTCTGAGTGTCGAACCACGGTGCTCAGACCAATCATGACGCTGCTGTCATGCTCATAGCAGCAGTGTTGTGATTGGCTAGAGGAGCCTGGGTGCTTCCTGTTTCCTGTGTCATTGACAGAAAGACGGAGGAGAGGCAGCCAACGGGATGGCAAGTAAAATGTTATTTCTTCCCTCTTTTTTCTTCAACCTCGACCCCAGACCCCCTCCCCAAACCCCCCACCCCACTACTGACTTACAGCAGCCGCTACTGCATCCTTGTGGCCCTTATGGGAGTCACAGAGATGTTGCAAATGTTTTTTAATTTCTTCCTATGGATGACCATCTTAAAGACTAGCAGTACCTGTGAGTTGGTTATGTAACACTGTGCTGTAGCCTTGACTAGCACCCGCCTACTAGCAGTGGTTGATTTCCTTTTTTTCTCATGGGTGGAGTATATCCCGCACCATGCAAGCAAGCCCTTTTCCTGGCTGTGCGGAGATTCAGCCGGTGTGGGCCCACCGCTCCTCATTAAATATGGGATCCCAGGGTTCAGTCTTAAATTTATTTTCCACACATGGAGTAACCACATCAAAGTATCCACAAGCACTTGAGCATAGTCTTAAGCAAAAGTAAATACGGATTGCTTCTCCCAATCTTAGAAAATGTTTCCATGAGGAAATCCGCCTCTTCTGTTTGCAGTTCGACATTGCACTGCTGTGCAGCCCTCACTATTATTGTACGGTAGGTTGAAGTTTCGTCTAGTGGAGACGCTGTCAAAGGGTATGGAGGTCTTCCATTACATTTGCACTTCTCTTATACGGTCACCAGACCCAAAAGGGGTTCTTGGCGCTGTTTTCATTAACTGTTCTAATCACTGTGTTGCAAATAGCGTTCTCTACACAAATTGTTTTGATAGCCACAATAAAAATAAGGATACATTTGCTTTTCTATTGAATGTGATTTATTAATGCATTGAATGAGATAACAAAAAAAAAAATTCTCATTCAAACCTTATTGGGATTCTAGTGAGTATTACCTCTGTCTGGCTCATGTGTGACCCTCGTCTGAGGACTGTTAAAAGGCGAGTTTATTTTCCGCTTTTCAAAGTATGTTTTCAAGCAGGATAACATTTATTGCATTGGGGTCATTTCCCCTGATTTCCTGCCTGAGCATCTCTACTCCAGTGGCCCTCCCTTTTGGTGTACATCCTTGATATGGGGTCATTACGTGAGGCCTCATAGGGAGATGGTTCTCGGCATGGGTGCCGATAATGTCCTTCTGAGTACAGGGGTGTTGCTACTGGTGTAAGGTGTTGAGGGTGGAAATCTGAGGTGTGTTCTTAGTCCTGGATGAAGGCTTTGCTAGGGGTGTCAAAAATGATTGGATTACTGAGTAAGAGTCTCCTGGGGGGAGAGTTAGAGGGATTTGCTCTTGTATGGTCTCCGGGCTACTGGACGGCCTCTCCAAATTGTAAGACTCTTTTGATGTCTTTGGCTACCACGCCAGTTGAGAACTCTCAAGTCTTGGCGCTGTATGATACCATCTGTTTCTTCTGAGCCAAATGCTCTTTCTGCAACGAATGGCGTTGGATGCTAAACAGGAGCTTTCTTGGTGAGCTCTCAGTAGACTGAGGTTACAGATTCAATGCTAGTCCGGCCACATGAACTTGCTATTGCACGTTGGGAATATTTTAAAAGTGATGGTTTCATAAACTGCCCCCAAAATTGCATGTAAACACTTTATGGAAGCCCCCCATTAACTCATGTGTCCATTAGATGATACATAAGCAAGCCTTCTCCCAAACAAGTCATTCTCATTAGACCTGGATCCAGGCTTTTCAGGGGAATGCCTTTTCGATGGTGGTTGGTGTACTTGAAGCAGCGGTGTCCATTCTTGGGCTTCCTGGTATTTGAATATCTTGGGAGGTGCAGCTTTATAGGTGGAAAAAATACAATCTGAAGTAGTTGGTTTCATAGTACACTGTGCATTTCAGGGGCGGTATCAGGAGTCACCCTGAAGCCGAAAGCATTTAAAAGCAAATGAACTTGTAATGTTCCAAGTCTAACAATAGATGCTAAATGTGTGTAAACCATGTGTCCTACAGCAGCACTTGCTGCAAACATCTATGTTCCATCTAAAAATCAGGTTCTCCTCCTCATGACACCCTAACACATGAACAAAACTATTTAGAGTTTGTAATCCTCAAAAAACAATGGTATAGTTTGCTGTGGTATAGGAACTGGTGAAAGATATGGATGCTTGAATATAAACACCCAGTAGACCAGGTGTTTCCAACCATTTCTGTAGTAAGAGCTACTTTTTTTTATATTCATCTTTTTATTAACAAAAAATACAAAGAAAAACATCAGTTGACTTTAGCAGTCGATTCACTTGTCAATGTAACCTTCCCATACTTACAATATAATAAATACAGTATACAGACAATGGATCACAGGGACTCTTGCGCTTCTTCTTCTTCTAGACACACCGGAGGCGCGCAAATGACTCTGCGGTATCGATTCCAGGCCTCCCACGCCTTCCTCATCTTCTTCGGGCACCCCCTGGCTACATAGACTGATCTCTCTCTGAACATGCACCAGTCCATGTCTTTCAGCCTTTTCGCAACCAGAGGGGACTGATTGCCACCCCATAATTGAGCAATGTTCCGTTTCACTATCATACATGCCAATGTTACCCTTGGTCTCCCGTACAAACTCAGATCTGTGGTTTCCCAGACATTTAGTTGGCATCTCTAGGCCTCCGGTCGCATTTCCATCCCCAAAACCTCTCTCAACTTGTCATGGATCTTCACCCAGTAATCCTGTACCTCCGAGCAGTGCCACAGAATGCGCATAAAGGTGCCATGCTCTCCGCATCTCCTCCGACACTCCCCACTATCCCCTCGACCCATTCGAATCAGACGAGGACCTGTAACATATGTCCTGTGAAGTAGTAAAAGCTACTTATGTTCAATGTAAATCATCTCAAGCTACTAATATTAAGTGTTGTAATAGTGACCATGTCAGACAATATTCTATGGCAGGACCGGAGGCTTCGGATTATGCCATTCTTTCATCGCTTTATTCTTCACAGCAGCAAGAAAAAATATATAACACAAACTACTTTTCCCATGAACATTCGGGAAAACAAAGTCAAACATGAGTCCTATCACAGTGTCCATGCACCGGCAGCTCCCATCATGCTCCGCCGTCCTTGCCTCCTCCTCTTTCTTCGCTGCTCGCAGCAAGTTAAGTTGTTTTTTCCTTCTCTCCTGGGTTTTTGGGTTCTGTGTGGTGCGTTTCGGCCTTGGGTCGGACGTTGGTTCTTTTATTCCTTCACAGATTCCCCTCTTCCATCGCGGGACGCTTAGTGCGCTCCTTACAGGATTCTAGTGACCAGTAGTGTGCGGTGCGGTTGTTTCGCCGCTAGGTGCCGGTGCCTCGTCTGCTGAAGGACCGTTGTAAGGTACTTTCGCGAGTGTTCTGGCACGGTTTTGTCACCAGCGGGTAGCCCGTGCCCAGCCTCCCGGCTCTGACACCTTTGGGGTCGCAATTAGGTTTTCCCCTTGTTCTTTGACACCCTCTGGGTTGTATTGTACCTTTGAACACCCTTCGGGGTCGTAATTGTGCTGTGGTTCGGCGTGGGAACGCTTTGCCGGGGGGGGGGCGCCCCTGAAATCTGAGGGCTGTAGCGTTTCCAGGGCTAGGCCCGTTAATTGTGTGCCTTTGGCCACCCATATCGCTGGGTCCTCCCCAGACCATAGAGTGCCCTATGGAGGGTCAATTGGTTCCTTACGTCCTCTCTGCTCAGAGCATAATTGACCTCGCCATGCAGAAGGAATTGGACCAGTATCTGGAGGAAGACCCTCTGAATTACGTCCCTTTGGACGATGACTTTTACCAGGCTGTCGACGACTCGATATACCGTGAGGTGGACCAGGCTATGGTCCCCCTCGAGCAGCGACTCTCGGCGCACCTGGATGAGGCTTACGCTAAGCTCGCCGCCCTTATTCCTGCACCTGCTCCGGCCTCCGGCCCGGACACAACCCCTCCCCCCCCTCTTCCGAAGAAGCCTTGCACTGAGGGGGTTGACTCGGCGGCTTTCGCACGGGTGAAGAGCGCCTTCAAGGCCTTAGAGGACTCGCAGCCTCCTCAGACCTTTCCTTCGGAAGTTCCTCCTCCTTCACACCGTACCATGTCTCCAGACCCGCAGCAGGACGACGACTGCCGTCACAACCCTCCTCCTCCGCGGGTCCGTCCGACATGCTGGACCCGGACAACATCGTCCACCCCAGATCCTCCGAGTGGGTCCCATGCGACAAGGTGGCCCAGTATGTTGTGAATCGCCTGAGGAAGCCAGTGGATAAAGATGCCCGGAGCCGCCTGCGAGCGGAGTGTCCTCGGCCCTCGTTGGAAGGTAAAGTGGCCATGACCCCTGATATCGACCCGAAGATGGCGACCTTCCTCCAGAAGTTCGTCAAGGATCCCCGGAAAGGGATCGACAGGTCCTGGCGTACCTGCCAGGACAAGCTTTTGGACGCCATTGGCCCCATGACAAAAATTTTAGTTATGGCGGAGGAGGCCAAGGTGTCGGGCGACGTGATCTCCCCGGAAGTGCTCTCCAACTGGGCCCAGAGGGCCATCATTTTTCTGGGCAATGCCAACTGCGCCCTCTCTACGGAGAGGAGGCGCTCTCTCCTGAGCAAGGTGGACCCCAAGCTGGGTGACCTCGCCTCATCGGAGGCGGGCGCTGTGGCCCAAGGGGGCTTGTTGGGTGACCCGTTTATTAAGGAGCTCGGGAAGTTCGTAGCTACCTTTACTTCCATAGACCGTGCCCAGTCAAACATCAAGAAGGTTTTCGCCCCTGTGTTTTTGACAAGACCGGACGAGGCAGGGGCCGCTCGTTCGGTCGGGGCACCAGCTCAGACAGAGGACAAGACTACGGACGCGGGCAGTTTCAAGACAAGGCCCGATTTAACAATTTCTACCCCACCAGAGGGCAGAAGTTTGGAGGACGTGGTGGTCAGAGAGGCCAACATCAGGGCGGTGGTCGAGGTGAGTGTGCTACCTTCCGCGAGCTTGCGAGTGGGGGGGCGACTGGCGCAGTTCTTTCCAGCGTGGGCCTCCCTTACCAGCGATGCCTGGGTGCTGCAGATGGTGCAGGGCTTCCAATTGGAGTTCCATGGCCGTCCGTGTCAGCTTCAACGTCCTCGCCCCATTATCTATTCCCAGCGCGATGCGGCTTTGGTGAGCGAAGAGGTCGCGGCCCTCCTCCAAAAAGGGGCGATTTGTTGCGCTTGCGAACACCCCTCAGGTTTCATCAGCAATCTCTTCTTGGTCGACAAGGTCGACGGGGGCAGGCGTCCAGTGATCAATTTAAAGGAGTTCAACGAATGGCTGGTTTATCGCCATTTCAAAATGGAGGGGATTCATCTCTTGCGGGATGTTTTACGCCCGTCCGATTGTATGGTCAGGCTCGACTTAAAAGGCGCCTACTTGGCAGTCCCGATCTTCCCTCCACACTGGCGTTTTTCAGTTCAAGTGGGACGATCGGGTCTACGAGTTCACCACTCTACCTTTCGGGCTATCCTCGGCGCCATGGTGCTTCACAAAAGTGTTGCGTCCGTCGGTGGAGGCCTTGAGGGCCCAAGGTGTCAGAATGATCGTATATCTGGACGACATGCTGCTCATGGACCAATGTCCCAGACGGCTGCGGTCTCAGTTGCAGTCAGCAGTCAACCTTCTGCAAGGCTTAGGGTTCGTGATCAACGAGAAAAAGTCTCTTCTGGTTCCCGCGCAGTGCGCGACCTGTCTCGGCTTCAACATAGACTCGATATCTTCCACCTTGAGTCTGCCCGCCAGGAAGATGTCGAGGATCCAACACGAATTGTGCCAAACCCTGGCGAAACCGTTGATATCCTTGCGTCACCTGGCGCGGTTAGTGGGCCTGTTGTCGTCTTAGATTCAGGCTATCTTCCCAGGCCCCCTCCATTATCGAGCCATGCAACGCTTGAAGGCATACCATCTCCGGAGAGGGCTAACGTACTCTCAATTGATTCCTTTATCGGACGATGTGCGGGACGAGATGAGGTGGTGGCTCACGCACATGGAGGCCTGGAATGGCCGTGCGATTTTTGGCTCGGCTCCCGACATTGTAATAGAGTCGGACGCCAGTCGTTCAGGCTGGGGTGCCAGGTGCGGAGATTTCTCCACGGGCGGCGCCTGGTCCGCTTTCGAGCAATCCTTACATATCAACTGCTTGGAGTTGCTAGCGGGCTCCTTCGCGGTGCAATGTTGGACCAAGGACAGAGTGCAATCTTGCGTCCTTCTCAGGATGGACAACGTGTCGGCGGTCCATTACATCAACCATCTGGGCGGCACCAGGTCCAAAATGCTGGCAGACCTCGCCAGGGACTTTTGGCACTTTTGCCTGGACCATCAGGTGTCGGTCACGGCAGAATATTTGCCGGGACGCCAGAACGAGGTGGCCGATTGGCACTCGAGGAATATCATGGACGCCAGAGTTTGGAAGCTGGATCCTCTTCTGTTCTCCAGGCTCTCGGACCGGTGGCGTCCGTTCTCGGTGGACCTTTTTTGCATCCCGCCTGGATCATCAGCCCCCGAGATATTTCGCGTTCCTCCAGGACTGGTCGGGTGTGCAGGGGTATGCTTTTCCACCGTTCTCGATGATAACGCGCGTGTTGGCGCTGCTGCGCCGTCAGTTAGCGCAGGTGGTGATGATCACTCCGTGGTGGAGGTCACAAGTTTGGTTTCCGGTTCTACTGGAACTTTCCTGGGATCCTCCAATCCTACTCCCCCAGTCTCCTCACATTCTGCTGAATCCAGAAGGAGCTCCCCACAGGTTAGTCCAGGAGGGCTCTCTGCGCCTGATGGCGTGGAGGCTCTCAGGTGTCGCTGGACGCTGCCTGGCCTTTCGGGAAAAGCAGAGGACTTGCTTTCCAAGGCCTGGGCTGACAGCACGACCAAACGCTACCGATCAGCATGGCATAGGTGGAGCCGTTGGTGTGTGCGACGGGGTTTTGATCCCGTGGGGGCAGCTGTAGTCCATGTCCTGAATTTTTTGGCCGAACTGGCTCAGCAAAGACTGGCTTATCGATCGATCAATACTTTCAGGTCTGCGATCTCAGCGGGACACGATCTGGTGCAGGGTTCCCCGGTTGGTGAGCACCCTTTTGTTTGCAGGCTTTTGAGAGGTATACGGCTTTCGTTGCTGCCAAACCCTCGGTATTCCGTCCTGTGGGACGTGAACAGGGTGTTGAATTTGTTCCTTTCTTGGCAACCGAACAGGTTCTTATCTCGTAAAGAGTTGACGGCTAAGTTGGCCATGTTGTTGTGCCTGGTGTCTTGCAGGCGAGTCTCGGACGTGCGAGCGCTGGATATCACGGCCAGGGTTTTTTCTCCGAAGGGAGTTTCCTTTACCGTCAGCATGCGGACCAAGACCCTTACTAGGGTTATCTCCTACCCGGCCTTTCAGGACTCCCCCAAACTGTGTGTGGTGCAGTGCCTCCGTGCTTATGAAGATATGACTGAAGATACTCGCCCTCCGGGTGAGCGGCAACTACTTATTGCCCTACGAAAACCGTACAAGGCAGTTACTTCGCCAACGATCGCCCGTTGGGTGCGTTGGGTGATGCAAGAGGCGGGGATTGATACCAAGCAATTTTGGGCTCACTCGGCGAGAGGAGCTATGGCCTCTAAAGCTTTTGCCCTTGGGGCTCGACTAGAGGATTTGATGAGAGCAACTGATTGGTCCTCAGACTCCACGTTCAAGAGGTTCTATTTCAAGCCAGTTATCGAAGTGGCTCGGCTGGTGGTCGATAAGCTTTGAACTGGCATAATCCGAAGCCTCCGGTCCTGCCATAGAATGAGAATTTGCCTAGCCTTAGTGCTGGTAAGTTCCAATTCTATTAAGGACTCGGAGGCGAGGATTATCCCCCCCAGTGACTTCCTTGAAGTGGACCCTCCCCGTATGCATTGTAAGTAAAGCGTTTTTGTTCCAATAATGGATGTACGGTTATTGCTCTGCTATGTACTGCTCTTCCTGTTTACTGCTGACGTTCTCTTGGAACGGGATAGATCTGATGGTATGCTCTCTTGCAGGGACGGAGAATTCAAAACAGGATGCGTAATTGGTCTGCTGTAAAGGCTTCACGCGAAGAAAGAGGAGGAGGCAAGGACAGCGCAGCATGATGGGAGCTGCCGGTGCATGGACACTGTGATAGGACTCATGTTTGACTTTGTTTTCCCGAATGTTCATGGGAAAAGTAGTTTGTGTTATATATTTTTTCTTGCTGCTGTGGAGAATAAAGCGATGAAAGAATGGCATAATCCTCGCCTCCGAGTCCTTAATAGAATTGGAACTTACCAGCACTAAGGCTAGGCAAATTCTCATTACATTAGTGACTACAGTATGCAAGAGCATCAGCATTGAACACCTTAATGCATCAGGCGCTGTTGCCAGCAGTAAAGTAAAATAGAAAAATGTAATAACATTAGGAATAATACTACACAATGCTGCATTATTCATCACTCAGCTGTAAATGCATTTAGAAAATGTAGCCATTTTTCTCCAGTTTATTATTTCTGAAAAAGTGCACGTTTATAATCTCAAATACAAAAATGTCAATGTTGGTAGACATATATT
This sequence comes from Lissotriton vulgaris, assembly GCF_964263255.1. Lineage (NCBI taxonomy): Eukaryota > Metazoa > Chordata > Amphibia > Caudata > Salamandridae > Lissotriton > Lissotriton vulgaris. The sequence goes on from NC_141697.1 coordinate 571,833,610, forward strand.
AATTCAACGAATCAAAAGCGTCTACTTTAGTAGGCTGGGCTGCACACAGGAGATCTACAAACAAGTATCTGGAGACCTACTGGCAGCTCATGGGCTACTTGTTTGAGAAGCCTGCTATAGACCAATCGCTGGTGTGTACAGAAAACGGAGTAAATGGCAGTCAGAAGACAGGCTATGCATGATACTCTTTTCCCCTCAATTTGATTAGAAATGGACGCAAAACACACTTTTCAAAACGTCAAACTCCTGTTTATTTATGCTGTATATAGAGTCTGTGTAGTTATAGATTTATTTATTTATATATATTTATATATTTTACAGGTAGGCAATGTATATCATATTTACACTCGGAATCTCAGTACAAAAAACGCTTCCTGATTTGTAAACAATTAGAAAATCTGCTAGAGAAAACAAAAACAAAAATGCTACAAGATTCCAAAATCAAAAATCAAATTACAGTTTTTTTTGCAAATATACATTAAAATAGATATTTATTTAAATACATATAGGGTCTCACCACCCTCCTCAGTGCACAACAGAACCACATTGTGAAACCGAAACTCCTGTCAAGAAAATTGATAGGCAAAAACACAGTTGCTTATATTGACGAGATTCTGGGGAAAGGGGGCACAGAATGAAGCTCATTTTAATATTACAGGAAAAGCACAAATCTAATAAAAATACATATTTTTCAGTTGTGATATGCCACCTGAAGTTAGTTTATTGCTTTGAAACAGACGTAGATGATATGCTGATAACTCTTACCCGTCAAATGCTCAAATGTCTTCCGACAACATTTAGTAAAACCAAGGAGAGCGAGGTATAGGAGGATCAAAGCAATGGCTTACACAGAAAAAAGTCACAATTATGTTGTCGGAAAAAGGAAGCAATCAAAAAATGGAACTGTGTTGTTCCCTTTGGGATGGCTTAAGTAGGTCTTCGACAGGATTGCATTAGATTTATAATGTATGATGGAAACTACAACCAGAAGCTGATTTTAAGAAAAATGGCAGTTTAGATTCCCTTGCGTAGAATAGTGAAGCAATAAACGTACACCTGTTTCGCAGAATAAGCGACTCCTGCCCTTGAGCTTCTAATGTCAGTAACAAACCAACTTCTTCCATTTGCTTTTTCGTGCCCCTCTGTGGATTATTGCAAGGTTGCTACTGTCAAAAGAACTGCAAAGCTCTATTGAATGGGGTAAATGTTTTAAGCAACTGAAATCAGTCATGGGCGAGCTTCACTGCACTACTGAGGCAGTAGGGAAGGGCTTTGCCTTATACTAAATCACCGGCCATACTGAGTTTCCTGTACTGCAATTTTTAGTACAATCATGTGAGGAGACTTGGTTTAACCATTACAGCTGCTGACTTTGGAACTGAGGAACCAGGTTAGTCTCAGCTAAATATCCTGCAATTCTGAGAAAATTCCTTCATCACAATGTGCCTAAAAATGCATATTTTAATTTAGATCCCATGCAGAGCACGCCAATGCCCTTGGGGGGTAAACTAAAAAAAAAAAACACAAAAATGTATCCTTCGGTATGGGCCACTGCTACAATATGACTGACCATTGTAGGCAGCTGCCTAGGGTAATTCAAAAGGGGTGTCAGATATCAACATTTGGCTTTGTTGATAGGAGAAAGGGAGCGCTCAAACTTCAAAATGTTTTGTCTGAGGCTCCGAACACCACAGCACCAGAGCTACTTACAGTGACAAGTACTTTAGGCTTCCTTGAACAACCGCTTATAATGGAAAAGTAAAGTGCTCCAGAACATACTAAAACATAATGAAAATTTTTTGCAGCTGGTACAATATACTTGCATTCCTATGTGAGCTCACCAGTACGTGCGCATGAGTATGTACCCATCTCCCTTAACTGATGTTCAGATATTCAGTAGACCAAAACTAACCCAAGAATAACAGGTGAGTGTGGTGTGAGAGTCCGGGAGACCAGGACCCATATCTTTCAGTTCACAAAGGTGCAAAAAAAATATGGTAAATCGACGTTCTACTCTTCTGCTCTTTGCCTAACAGGAAATGGAACAAACTAATTTTCCTTCAGCCCGAACTACAGAAATATATTTGCAGCAGGACGAAACCTGAGGAAATGATTTGTAAGACCATCATAGATAAAGTATAACCTGTGTATTCCTAAAATAACATTTTACATACGCAACCTAATGTCATGGAAATGGTTGCCTATGCCGCACTTTAGCCAGTGTTTAATTTGAATACAAATAAGTGCCAGGGCCTTGTCAGGAGGCCACTGCAGCTTGCACCACCCATTACCTCTGCCAGCGCTGCCAATGAGAGCACTAACACACTACTAATCAACACACTCCTATAAGTGTGACAATTCAGACTATTTCAGGCCCCCAAAGCTATAGGAATGGCTTAGGTGGCAGGTATTAGTTGTTTTAATGTATTAGGAGTTAAGAAACTACTACTGTTCTGCTCATCTCAAAATTACACAAACAGCGCCACCATGTGGCAGACGGTCATAGGAGCTGGTGTTGAATATTAAGTGCCAGTGCTGAGTACCGAAAACCACAGGCACAAATTAAGCACTGCCTTCAGCAGACTAGCAAAGACCAGGTGGCCTGAAAAAACACCTCTATATTGTTTCTGAACCTCACGAGACAACATTTCAAATTGTTGGCGGACACTTAATAGCTGCAGCCAACTTCAAGGACACAAACTGGCCCCATCACACTCACTGTGAATAGAAAGAGGATAGCATGCTCAGTGTTGGAGTAACAAACTTAGCAAAGCACTTCCATGTTATGGGCCATAAACAGTGAAGCTGCACTTCCTACCTCATCCCCACAGGGTGTATATAAATTACAGCTCAGCTAAAGCCCTGCTTGCTCTGGTGGAGTGTGCCTGCTTCTGATCGCTGAAGTATTCAGAGTAGCTGAAAAAGGCTTTCAACGTTTTTGGGTGGGTTCAGTAGTTATTTTGCAGGCAGTAGCCAGTCAACCGGACTGACAACTATGAATGTTCTATTAAAAAGATCCTCAGGGTGTCTCATTGGATGTTTCGGGCAGTCTTGTTTTTGCAGCAGGTGTTCTCAAAAACATGGGGTACACAGCGCCACTGGGAAGTAATTCCAGTTACTATACTAACTGTAGCCAAAGGTTTCTGTCCACTTGTAGGTTGACCCTTTGGTTTGCGTGCCACAATCCTGTCATAGCAGTAAAAGGGACCACTACTGGTCCAGGGCTGCAGAGGGAGACACATGTCAAAACCATCCAAGGTGGAGAGTTTCGAGTGTAAAATGAAGTACGAGTTAGCGAGCTCTAAATAGGTTATACGGAACTATGCCAGAAAAAAAACCTGAACAGGAGTTGTGCAGGGGAAAAGTACACATGAGCTGTACACCTGCTAGCCATTGAAATGTTTAAAAAGCATTACATCACCGAATGGGGATGGTGGCATGCTTAGTACTGTCTGCAATTTTTTTTTTTTGATCAGGTTAGGAAGCAGTAGCATGCCGACTAAAATAAGATGAACGTGTGTAGTAGCCACTATGAACAGTTTACAAAAAGGTTTTGAGGGTTGCCACAAGTGTCAGCAGTTACCAAAAGTTAGAACCTGAGGAATAATGAAAGTAAAGGTAAATTAATTTATGAACCTGTAAACTTTTTTAAAATTTGGGAAATCATTTATTATGCGCTTTCTGTACGCCTTCATCAGCTTCTATTTTAAGTTAGTCTTGAATGGTACACTGCAATGTCATTGAGCGAGGCTCACACAACACAGGGTGGTTTTGCTGCTACAGAATCCCAAGAGATTGTTGAACGCAGTAGGAGTAAACACCCTGGGTAGCCAGATACACCAACTTATATTAGAACAACTTTGGGACTGCAAGTTGATATCAGAGCCACTCCAATCTTCAACATATCCAAAAGCAGGGACATTAGGAAATAAATTACGCCTTAATCGAAATCCAGAAGAGTAAAATGCATTCATCAAAGTGAAAGACGGAACCTGGGCATTTTCAGGGGCCCATTTGATTCAAGCAGGTGCACCTACACCAGAATGCTACAAACGCAACTTATGAAATGAAAACACCCTAACGTCATAGCACAAACCCTTTCCTTGACTGTTTGTGGATTGCCCGAAACATCCAGGGAGATGCCATGAGGAACTAAGCATCCTGGAAGAGTGTTCACCTCTTTCCTAGTCACTAGACTTTCCAATCCTTTACTTTTGTGTTAGAACATAATGCGCTCTGGGAGTTGTAGTTCTCTTTTGCTTCCACTAACTTAGGCTGACAGAGCTGATAGAAAATAGGTGCTGTTAAAAAGTTCAAGACTGGAGACAGTGTCTATAATAACCTGGAGGGGGCAAGTAATCCTACTTCTCAAAAAGAAATGGGAAGGACTTAAATCACTCCCCGTTACCTTCCAGAGTGCCTGTAACATGGAGGTATGCTCTTACAAAGCTACCCCACATCTCACGACAGTCTAGTCCTTATGCACATTCAGTGACCACTAAATGTCTAAAATACAGTGACTGCCACAAGCAGGGAGATCACAGGATGGCGTAAATGCACCACAATATGCTGCTTACGCACCAAGTGATGAGCGCATGCCATGAACACTCCATGGCAGTCGACTGCAATACACAAAGTACCATATGGAGGAGCAGAGAGATTAGTTGTGCCATTGCGGTCTTCTGGCACGCACATTCAGAACGATTGACCACTACGCGCCTCTTGCAAATGGATGCCACTGCAGAGTGTATTGGTATAGTTCACCTGCCCAATCCCCAAATTTGTGAACGATTCAGATTTAGAGTTTGTGAACATTTAAAACTGAATTTTCTGAACACATACATTACACAGATAGCAATAACCACACATTTTGAAAGATCTAGGTATGAACTTGACCCAGTGGAAAAAAAACACAAATGTACATATTGCTCAAGAACTTATGACATGGTAAGGAAAGTCACAGAATCAAGATCCAGATCTGGCCAGTGGCTGACAGAGAACTCCCAAAAATAA